>NC_090266.1:336756593-337424926 GCF_040414725.1 Anabrus simplex | reverse complement strand
CAGTCTGCACCTCCTTCTTATTCTCTTTATTTCTCTATAATAATAAGGTGGGTCTTTACCATTCCTTACCACCCTTAAATGTACAAACTTGTTTTCACGTTCCTCAACAATTTCACTAAACCCATCCCAGAGTCTCCTTACATTTTTATTTACTGTTTTCCACCGAACATAGTAACTTTTTTTTAAAACTCCCTCATGCCTGTTTTGTCAGCCATATGGTACTGCCTAATAGTCCTACTTTTAAGAGCTTCCTTTCTATCACATTTATTTTTAACTACGACACAAACAGCTTTGTGATCATTAATACCATCTATTGCTTCGGTTTCTCTATAGAGCAAATCTGGTTTTAGCAGCACCACGTCCACAATATTCATCCTTCTAGTGGGTTCCATCACTTTCTGAATCAGCTGTCTTTCCCATAGTAACTTATTTGCCATTTGTTGGTCATGTTTCCTGTCGTTCCCAATACCTTCCCAATTGACATTTGGTAAATTGAGATCTCCCACTACAATCACATTCCTTTCAGTATCGTTTCCCACATAGCTGATTACAGTATCTTATCAAATAATTCCGAATCAGCCTCAGCGCTACCCTTTCCCAGTCTGTACACTTCAAAGACATCAAGTTGCCTATTATCTTTGGAAATGAGTCTTACACTAGAATTTCATGTATGTCATGTTTAACTTTTTCGAAGCTTACAAATTCTTCTTTCAACAGAATGAATACTCCCCCTCCTACCATTCCTAGCCTATCTCTACGATACACACTCCAGTTCCGTGAGAACATTTCTGCATCCATTATATCACTTCTCAGCCATGATTCAACTCCTATTGCAATATCTGGTAAGTATATATCTATTAAATAACTTAATTCTATTCCTTTCTTTACAGTACTTCTACACTTCAACACTAACATTTTTATGTCAACCCTACTTGAATTGCAGATCCCTGTACCATTATCACCCCTCCCTAGACCACTCTGTTTTCCTGAATGTACCTCCCTATAACCCTCCTAAACAAATTGCCTAACTTATACTTAACCACTGTGGTTTAAGTGAAGATCATATGAGAGCAGATCCCTATCTCCTACCCACCCTTTAGGATCTAGAAATCTCACTCCCAGTTTCGTACTTACCCACTCCACAGTCTCACTTAAATCCCCAAATACCACTGGCGTATATTGAGGGCTACCAAGGGTATCAATTGAGAACGATAACAATCTAAAACACATTATAATGTAAGCATCTGACACGTTGTTCCATTTACAAAACTTCAAAGCAATGAGAAAAAAACGTTGCACGTATTTCTGAGAGCAAGGCATCAGAGAAAGATACTGCAGCCCAGACTCTGCGTCCCTCTCCCCTCGACCCACCTCGCGCGGCTTGCTGATGTATGCTCGATAGGTGCGGGGACCGGGGGGATAGGTATGCTAGGCTTCGGTCTATCAGATCGCCACTGTTTACTAACAGCCATGCGTTCCTCATTGTAGGCCAGTCTACTTCCTCACCTCATATTAATAGATAACAGAGTGCTGACATTTCACTCCCGTTACTTCTACAGTACATCCTTGTTGGAAGACACTGCAGGGCTTCTGTTATAGGACTAATACCGTTTTCTTTTTTAATAGGTAGATCTGATAAAATGAAATGTAATCTTTCAGGTGTAGTGTTCTCTTTTGTTAGTTGGAATCGAACCCACGATCTTGGGTCGACACCACCACTGATCTCCCGGGGAAGCTAATAAACCAGTGAACGATATGTACGACCAGTGGTAACGCTGCAAAATTAAAAATTTGTACGTAATAAATAATAATAATAATAAAAATAATAATAAAAATAATAATAATAATAATAATGGTGCATGGCATCTGTATAGGTTTGGTGGTGATCTAATGAAGATGAAATGAATGGCAGAGAAGTCATTAACACCCAGTCCCCAAGCCAGCGTAAATTACGGTACGAGGGGGTTGATTCTGAGAACTGAATCATGGCCATCGGACCAAAGGCAAGCATTCTATCCATTTAGCCACAAAGACGGACTTTAATTTGCGAAACCTTAGGCTACCATCTCCACTGATCTGGTATTGAGTATTGACAGTAGCAGAGGCCAGGACAGTAGCTTTTGAAACAGCCTTGACCACGCAGCAGGCTACTCCGTTGGCTATTGGTTGCAGCTGAAAACTCTTAAAAGGCTTGACATTCACTAAACCAACCATCAAAAAGGGGTAACCTAAGTCTAGTGGTAGCTCACGTCTTGGACTCAGCATATGCCACTGCCAAATACCTTCCCGTCAGTATCCCTCCTACACAGTATTTCACTGATAATCTCCACTTCCTTAAACTTCACCCCTGCTGCATTTACTAGATGCCACACATCCCCAACTATGTTGGTACTTATACCTGCTTGCCTTATGTTGTTGCTACCAACGTTAAACACTACCTTCTCCTTTCCCTCCTCCTCCTCCTCTTCTACTTTCGTCAACATCTGCCTCAACCTAATTCCTGGATAACACTCTACCCTGGTTTCTGTTCCTACACACACTTTCCCCATATGTCTAAAACAATGGAATCCCCCATGACCAGAGCCTCAACCCTTCCCACTTCATTTGATCCCCTCCCCTCCTGGTGAGCCCTATCTTTTCTGGCAGCTGCAGAAGCTCCCTTTCCTCCCTCCCATGACCCTTTTCCACCTGTCTTTTCCTATCCTCTACTCCACATTTCACTTTCCTACCTTTTCCCTTCCTCCCACTTCCACACTTCTCAGCAACAGTTCCCTGTTCATCTTCCCTCTGTTCTTCTACCTGCAGTGATTCATACCGATTTCTGACGAACATCTGTCTTGAATTCTGATCCTTAATAGAGCCCTTAGCCTGCAATCTCCTTTACCTTCAAATGTTAGACTACCTGTCTTTTACAGTTCCCCCTTTCCTTCCCATCCCTCTTTTACACCTACTTTATCCTGTACGGTCCATTGTTTGAGGGAGGCCTACCCTCCTCCCTGTCTTCTGAGACACTCCTAATTATCTCTCTCAAACACTCCAATTCCTCCCTAATACTCCTTAATGCCTGGCCACACCCACAGTTCCTACACTTGCACTCCCTAGACATTCTTTAGGGAAAAATAAAATAAATAAATAAAAACGAAAGGAAAGAAACATTGTCTAGGATAGCACACAGGAATCACATGACAATAAGGTAATATATTGCTACACTACTTGAGTCGTACGATATTTTTATTCTACAACACTCTAACAGGATAAAAACTGCAATTTATTACTGAATACCAAAAGGAATACACAAGGATTACACAATTCTAAACTGCAGTTAAGCCTGCCTTAATTACTATAACAGAATTCTACTAAGAGTGTTTCTACAGATACTTGTACAATACTCTCTTCTTCTTTATCAGTTTACCCTCCAGGGTCGGTTTTTCTCTGACTCAGCGAAGGATTGCACCTCTACCACCTCAAGGGCAGTGTCCTGGAGCGTGAGACTTTGAGTCAGGGAGTACAAATGGGAACCAGGATCAGTCTTGGCCCAGGCGGCCTCACCTGCTATGCTGAACAGGGGCCTTGTGGACGGATGGGAGGATTGGAAGGGACAGGCAAGGAAGAGAGAAGGAAGCGGCCGTGGCCTTAAGTTAGGTACCATCCTGGCATATGGCTGGAGGAGAAGTGGAAAACCACGGTAAATCACTTCGAGGATGGCTGAGGTGGGAATCGAATGCACCTCTACTCAGTTCAAATCTCTATAGAACGCTTTTCTGCCTTGTCAATACCTCCTTGCAGCATAGCAAAAAGTAGCAGCGCACCTAATAAGGTCATTGACAGCAGAGAGCAAGAACATATTTGTTTATTCGGACTAATGCAATAATATTTCGTTCATGGTTAAATTTGGCAACCAGTCGAACTGAAGAATTTGACGGTTATATAGTAGCTAGCATGGTCATCACGTAACCGGCAGCATAGTAGCAGCTCGCCCCATAAGGTCATTGACAGCAAGGAGGACATATTGTTTGGTTCAGACCAATGTTACATCACTTTAATTTGTGGATAAATGAGATGAAATGAAGAATTGGACGGGATTAAGAGGAGGAAATTCTAATTCATGTGACGTCTCGGAATTATAGCAGACTTAAAGAAAGAAGAAGAAGAGAGCAGAAAATATTTTAAGAGAGTGACTAACTTTATAGGTGTTGCTTATTATTTTACGAATTGGCTATTTATTATTTTATGATTTTAAGATAGTACTAACTTTATAGATGTTATTTATTATTTTATGAATTGAAACTATTTATTTTAAAGGGTTCTACTAAATGGCAAAGTAAATGTTAAATTTAGACATGAAGAAGCATTTTATTCTTTTTAAATGTAAATACGGTCATAAAATTAACATATAGCGATTAATTTAATAGATTTTATTATTTATAATTTAAAAATTCTAGTTTAAAGTCTGTAACAAATGACACAGTAAGTGAAAGATGAAACACAGAGAAATATTTTAACAATTTCAAGATTTATACATAATTGCTCTATTTGTACCAATGCACCAAGTCCAAAGATTAATTAATGTTTAGCACTGCTGAAGAAGAGAGTAGTTGGCTCTCGAAACATGTACGGCGGAAAAGTGTTCTATAGATATTTGAATATAAGTCAATAGGACCAACATGGTGAAAATAATCAATCCTCTACTCAGTTGACCTCCTGAGGCTGAGTGGACCCCGTTCCAACCCTCTTACCACTTTTCAAATTTCGTGGCAGAGCTGGGAATCGAACCCGGGCCACCGGAAGTGGCAGCTAATCACGCTAATCACTACACCACAGATGCAGGCACTTCTACTATACTACACAAATATTTTACAGTAATAGAATAAGCATGCTAATATCTAATAAGATACTAGCATAATTTTAAACTACATTCAGTCATATCCTAATTACAAGATGTTATTACTTATTACTAAACACAAACAGAAATTAAAATTGCAAGTTTGAAATTCACAAGAACTACTCAAGGATTATCAACAAAGCTAAATGCGTACACAGATTATTATTAGTGCTATTTTATTCTACTGTGCTCTAGTAGCTACATACGAAGAAAAAAAAACACACACACACAAAGATACACACGAATATAGCAGGCAAGATACTATCTAATATACTGTATCTACAATACAATTCTCAACTGAAATTTGCTTATATTATTTTTACACCTGGTGGATTACTATTATTTTCCCTACTATGCAGGACGGAGAATAAAATTGCCCTTAAATGCTGAAAAATAAGAGATTGTCTACAATAATTTCTAAAAAAACACCTTGGCAAAAGTATGCCGGGAATATTATTGGGATATAGAAATTAACTTATTAACTTTTACTCAATGAATAAACAAAGGTCAAAGTACAAAGTATGCCGGCGACTTAGAAATACAAATTATCGGAATACGGTAATCAGCTGATTCTTGTGTTTATTTACTCAACTGCCATATACTCTTTGATCTCGTACACATTTGATCATAGGACATGACAAATGTTAAGCAACATACAACTTAAATTTCCACGTAAAACTGGCAATACGAATCTTTCCAAAGATGAATCCTAAAATTTCTAAAAGAGAATAGTTGTCCGAAACACATTTTACACTATAGGAAATATATTCAGCGAATTACAACAGGCCTTTTTACTTAGAATACCACTCTTCTGATATAATGGATCCTATACTTCCCAAAACTAAGAGTGCGGAGACAGGTTCATTGTTTATTTCAATTTTGAGGAATGGCACAAATCCAATAGCATCAGAAACAATTTTCAAACATTCTCTAGAACATTCAACGATAACCTTAGATGGTATTTCTTCTTCAAAACAAAAAATAGGATAATATGATTTAACTTTGGCTGAGCCTAGAAACACTGACCGGAAAGAGGACTCAGCCGGAGAGGTTTACCAACTATAACAAATTACATTTCTCGGCTCTGGCTATTAACTGGGTCTTAGCCCACCAGAGATCGCTAGGAAATCAATGCCAGAGCCATCTAACTATCAGAGAAGAAAGTTTTAGAAAGTCTTTCAAGTTCTTAATCACTGTCAGATGGCCATAGTTGAGAAGGCGCAAAATTTTAAATAGCCGGGAAAGGTGTACCCCTGGTACAGATACGTTAATATTGATTATTACTATGTGCTTGTTTGGTGGATGAAGCCTTGCAATACATCATGGCTTTCATGGCATATAGCAAAACTTGTCCAAATGCACAAGAAATTATTAGTGAACTACACAGGCATTTTCAAAATAAATTACAAACAAACTCCTGAAAAAAAAAAAAAAAGATTAAAAAAAAAAGTAAAATAACTAAATTTGCAAAATGTTGCAACTTCAAAACATTTGTAAATTGTGCAAGACATTATAAACACTTATTTTGCATTTACCATAAATTGTTTAAGGATTTGTGAAAAACCTATTCATGAAAATCAGATGCTTTAGACATTAATGTCCACTACTGTGCAGGGAACACTTAAGGGACAGTTTTGAGTAGGTATCCAGATACTTTTGATTAGATAGTGTACATTCCCATGTTTTGGTCAGTCAGATACTCTCTTATTTTCTATTTTGGTAACATTCTACCAAAGAAACAGATGTCTATGCAAATATGGCAACTTTAATTGCACCTCTTTACATAATGGCCCATGGAGAGGCCTACTGTATCATCAATACAGCAACAGTAAAATTTAATTCAAACCTTAATTAAAACAATTGTGAATTACTTCCGAGGAAATGGAGCAAGGTCTTCATGAAACATCAAGCTTTCCAGCACTTTGTCTTGTTATCCATATCATAGACCCAAAAGGCTGTAACAATTTACTTTAGCTCGCACTGAGACAGATAGGTCTTATGGCAACGATGGAATAGGAAAGGGTTAGGAGTGGGAAAGAAGTGACCGTGCCCTTAATTAAGGTATAGCTCCAGCGTATGCTTAGTGTAAAAATAGGAAACCAGGGGAATCCATCTTCACAGTTGCCGACAGTGGGGTTCGAATCCACTCTCTCCTGAATGCAAGCTGCCAAAAGGCTATCATGTCCATATTCAAGTGGATCATTTAAAAATGTGCAACATTTAAGGTTTATCACAACAGCTAAATTAAATTACCTAGAAATTATTTCTAAGAATGTATTCTTGGCTATTCAAATTGAAGCAGCAAGAGAAGTCTTGGGTAAACCTTAAGACATTGACAGTAATACATGGTGAGGTTTGCTCAATGTGGAGTATGATGGACATTAATACTTTGCTGAGTAAATTCCTATTAGCACCTATCAAATGTTCTGATTCATATGCTGAAGAACAGAAAATAAGGGAAACTAAGGAAACAATCTCTTCTAATTTTTAAATGTTTTAATACACAGAGATCTTATAAATCATCTACAAAAGACCCTTCAGGTACAAGACATATAAATAAATTACATTAAAATGAAGATATCAAACAAGAAATTTATAAAATGAAATTGAAGGACTTAGTGAAAGAACCAGGTAGCTCCACATTCTGGCCAAGATGAGCTGTATATTAATCCCGAAAGAAAAATATCTTCATTTGGTGCAAGAATCTTGCAGTTGTAGATCGAAAGGGGCTGTCTGTCATGTGTTTGGTGGAACAAAGTGGTAGATCCTAGCTTCTTCACCGAATATTTTGCATGCTTCCTCCATCCATTTCCTCCTAAACAACTTCATTAGTACCCCCTTTCAATGAAAGCAGTCATATTTCACGACATGATGAAGTTAGTAACACAACATATTCATCTAACAAGTGGTTTTATTATATTTTAGTAAACAATGCCACCGGGTGACAATTTGAGCGAGGTGCTTGAAAGTATGCGCAAGCGATGTATACTGTATTTATAAACAAGTAGAACTTACTGCAAATTTCATTAAAAAAACCATTCGGTGGGCGATGTGGCGAGATCCGCGGCTACAACTCGCTTGCTCGGCGGGGAACACGGATATATCCGTCGATTCAAATTATATTTTTTTCTCAGTTGCCTGCCTGCAGAGGTTTATTTATTTTTCAGCAGCATATTCTGGATGAGTCTGGCCTCTAATGTGAATTTTTTCAACTACGTTCTCCCAATACCAATGTGTCATTCACGAGTTTATCATAAAGAATGCAACTTACATCCAGGCAAGAACGACCGAAAGGCCAATAGCCTCGCGCTGAAGCTTTAGCTCATTGCCTAATCATCCCTTGGATGTAATATTATTGCTGTAGGAGGGATTTCTAGAGATTATTATACTGAACAGACCTCTCTGATGACATTTTAGAACTGTAACCTGATTTATCATCCCCAGTCTTGTGTTCTTCCTTCACGACTGGAGTGTGTGTTTACCGCGAGTTACACAACATTTGTTATCGTACGCATCTATAATACAGGCACAATTCAGGATTTCCATCCAAACTGCAGAGATCTTTTCTGCTAAAACGTCTAAAAGGAATTACCGGCCCACACCGTTAGAGGAAGATTTTTTACTGGCCATGATAAACGAAATGTTTGAATTTAGTGGGGAGAGTAGTGATCATAATGAAGTAAGTTCTGCCGAAGGGGAATTCGTAACTGACAGGAACTTACCCGGAATAAGTACTGCAGGCTTGAATGTACAAGGTTTGGGCCCAGCTGATGCGAATGTTCAGCAGTCGTGAAAAAGACAACACGTGGTCAATTCCAGTTCAAGTAGCGATCATGACAGTGACAGCGATGACAATAATACTGATTACAATCCAACCAGTCAACTTATACTGAAAATGGACAAAGAAGGTCCCGCATTGATCTAAAATTCCATCTGATATAAAGGGAGGTTTTTTGGGGAAAACAAAAACGAGCAAAATATTTTAATTATTTTTTAATGACGAGATTTGCCAGAACATAGCTGAACAGACAAATGATACCCAGCAAGAAATCGCACATAAAACCAAGTTTAGTAAGATGAAACGAAGGAGTCGAGATCAAGATCGGGTCAGAACAAATATGGACGAAATAAATCATCTTATGGCCATACTGTTGCCACAGGGGATTGTACAGAAACCTAAAATAGGATATATATTTCTCGCAATAAATTGTTCACTACGCCTATATTCTATGAGCTGATAACACAGAAGAGAATTTTTCTCGCCAGGCTGAGCGGCCCAGACGGTTGAGGTGCTGGCCGGCCTTCTGACCCCAACTTGGCAGGTTCAATTCTGGCTCAGACCGGTGGTATTTGAAGGAACTCAAATACATCAGCCTCTTGTCAGTAGATTTACTAGCATGCAAAAGAAATCTAGCAGGACTAAATTTCGGCACCTCAGCGTTTCTGAAAGCCGTAAAAGTAGTTTGTGGAACGTAAAGCCAATAACATTATTATTATTATTATTATATTTTCCTCCACAGCATTTTACAAATCTCTGACAATGAGGCGAATAATGGACAAATTCTTCCCAAAATGTACAAGAAAAATCCAGTATTTGTCCCGCGTTTCGAAACGGAATCATACAAATTATGTGAAGCCGAGACAGTTTATATAACATGATCTGTTTCCGTGCGTATCATAATGAACAGCTGTAAAAGGCTGAATGAAAGAGATTCTGGCAGTAAATTCAGTATTGTTGCTGGAAAAATTACACTTTCTTTTGTGTGTGTGTGTTGTTGAAGGAATCAAGTATTTCCAATGATACAGTTTCCCTATCACAAAATTAACTAGAATGGAGCTAACTGGTTCTCTCACTAGCCCTTCTGTTAGAATAAGAGTAACTGCAAGGAGTATGATTTAAGACTTCTCACTTTCACTCGCACACCACGGAATTCCCCAAGCAAGCACCATATGGCTTGTTTCAAGCCTGGCATGATAAAAAGTCTTGACAATTGATGCGGGAGTTTGCTAGTAACTATTGGAGTTTTAGGTGTATTGTGAGGTAGTTATTGTGACAGTTAAGTACACTACTGCACAGAGAATATTTTTGGATCAAAACTAGTATTGAAATTTAGATGTAAATAAATACATTTTAAAACATATATAGTACTGATTAGGTCGGAATGTCATAAAACTCTGTAACTGTTAGTCACATAAATCTCTTCAGAAAGTAGTTCAGGGAATTGGTATTTCATATTTGTCAGCATGTACTGCAACAAAATTATTACATTTACATTTACGATCATTCAGTCCATAACATACAGCCTACAGATTTCATTGCAGGAATAAGATTTTGCAATTGGCTAATAGTGGCCACGATCGTATCGTGGATCCAAACTTTCTTTTTTATGAGTGACGAAGCATGGTTTCATTTCAGCGGATATGTCAATGCACAGAACAATAGGATCTGAGATACAAAGAAACCATGCATTTTATAGTTGAGACCTCTGCAAGATGTGAAGGTGGGTTTATGATGTACTATTAGTACCCAATGAATTATCGGCCCGATATTTTTTCAGGATACGATTACTTCCGACCGTTATATTCACAATATTCTCGAACCATATTTTGCTGAACTGACTAAAGAATATAAATATTTTCATCAAGATGGTGTGATGGCCCATACAGCGCATAGCTCTATGCGATGGTTGCAGGAAGTTTTCCTATGCCTCGGTACTTAGCGACGAAGTCTTAAATTACAGTCCCTGCACAATATCATGCTGCACATGTGAAACATAAATCAAAAAATAATATCCACAGAACATTAGAAATATGATGATATGTGTTCTAATCTATGATCTATAAAATTCATACATAATTTGTTTTAAACATTACTTTACACTAGGAACATAGAAATAAATGAAGTTGCCCTTACACTAAATCTACAGTATACATTTTCATCCAAGTGAGTAAACCAGTAACTTATACAGATACCGCCATAACTATTCATACACCTGTGTTGACAAACTGTGTGTAGCAATGAGACAGCTGCTATACGATACTTGTTGGAGCTAGAGTAATAGGACTGATGGTATTACAAAACAAACAAAACGTGTAGACAATCTCTGGTATTAAAGAATATCAGGAAACACAAAAAGCTATCGTGTCAGAAGTATTCGTACATGTACAATGTTTGTTGTGAATGAACTGAATGCAGTCTCTCTCCAGGTTTTCAAGACCTTGTTGGGCTTCCCTTCGCTTTAATGACACCTCGCACCGTGACATTGATTCAACAAGTTTTCTAGTTTCGTCATTGGAAATAGATGCCCATTTTTTCCTCCAAAGTCGTTACCATGGTAGCTTTGCTTGTAATTTGCCTTTTCCATATCCTGGTCTCCAAGATGCTTTACTAGATTAATATCAGGGGATTGTGGAAGGGCATGAAGCTGTTTTTAAACATTATACAACAGCCACAACCTTCTATTATGGGCGGTATGCTTGGAATCATTGTCTTGTTGGAACACAAAGTCATTTTGGAGGTTCATTTGTTCGGCACTGGTAGCCAGATTTGTTTCCAAAATGACAATATACATTTTGTGATCCATTATACCATCTATAATATGAAGCTTCCCTACTCCGTCAGGACTCGTGCATCCCCAAACCAGCACATCTCCACCCCCGTGTTTCACTGTGTGACACAGGTTTTTGGGCGTTAGCTCCCTATTCTTTTTCTGCTATACCATTTGTAGCCCATCTGACCCAAATGAGAAAATAACTTTATTCAGAAACACAGGTGGTGCGTCGACGTATTGTTTTGCAAAAGCGAAGCGTATCTCATGATTCGCTTAAAAAACATACAATTCCTTGCAAACAACTCGACCCTTGTACCCTCCGTGTTTAAAAGCAGGGCACACTGTGCTTTCAGATACTGCAAATACATTAATTTGATAGCTCTACCACTATCTTTGAAGCACTTAATTTTGCATCTATCTTAATCAAACCCATCACTTTACACTTGCCTCTGGCAGTCAGTTTGTTTGGATGTCCACTTCTTGGCATGTTTTGCACAGTGTTAGAAGGATAATCATCATCATCTGCAGTTTCCAGCTGTTGGCCGGGTCTGCTTGGAACATAAGCCTCTCTCTCTCCTCTTGTCTTCCCACCACTTCTCCCTAGTCACTCTTGCCCTGTCCTCAACTCTTCTGTGTACACACTCCACTCCTTTTATCCACCTGTCTCTTGATCTTCCTCTTGGTCGTTCCATTTCGTGCATCCTCCTCGGTATCCTTTCCTCTGTCATTCTTTTCATGTGTCCATACCATCTAAGTCTAGATGCCTCTATCCTATTCTGTAGTGGCTCTTCGTTTACTATATCTCGAACCTTCTCATTTCTCATTTTATCCAATCTTGTCACTCCTATCCTGCTTCTCAGAAATTTCATTTCACTTGCCAGTATGTTATTCACGGCTCTCTGCTTCATTACCCAAGTCTCAGCTGCGTACGTCAGAATAGGTATATAGTACATCCTGTATATCACCCTTTTGCTACTCTGAGGGACATCCTTGCTCCAAACCAGGCTTCTGACACTTTTCAGGAATGCTCCTGCTTGTCTTCCATGATTATTTCCTTATCATTTCTTCCACTTTCCTCTATGATACTTCCCAAATACTTGAAACTCTCTACCTTCCTAAGCTATTCACCTCCAAGCAATATCCCTCTCATAGGTCTCTCCTTTCTAGTTGTGATCACCACCTCGCTCTTTTGGGCATAAATTTAATTCCCTATTGTTCCACCTCATCTATCCAAGCATCTAACTGTTCCTGGATATCCTCTTCCTTTTCTCCCCAGAATAACAGGTCATCTGCAAACATCATCACTTTCATTTTTCCTTCTCGAATTTTTCTTGCCACTTTTGTCATTATCTCATCCATTGTTACTACGAAGATCAAAGGCAACAGAGCACTTTCTTGTTTTAATCCACCTTTTTGCTCAAACCAGCCTGTTCTCTCTCCTCCTACTTTCACACAACTGACACTCCCATTGTACATCTCCTTCACTCTTTTTACGGTCTGTTCCTCGATACCTTTTCTCTGTAAGGCTTCCCATACCTTGATTCTACACACACGGTCATAAGCTTTCTCAAAGTCCATGAAAGCCATCACAAGTTCCTTACCGCATTCGTAATGTCGCTCTTGTAGCTGTCTTACTGCGAATATAAGGTCTACTGTAGAACTTTCTGATCTGAAGCCATACTGTTCTTCTGGTAACTTTTCTTCCCCCCCCCCCTTTCTGATTCTATTCTCCAGAATCTTCTCAAACACCTTTGCACAGTGGCATATCAATGTGACTCCCCTATAGTTCTTAAACTCTTTTCTATTCCCCTTCTTGAAAATGGGTACGATTACCCCCTTCTTTCAATCTTCAGGGGTCTTCTTTTCCTTCCATACTACTTTCAATACACGATAAAGCCACTGTTTCCCAACCTCTCCTGCGGCCTTCACCATCTCAATACTCACTTCATCTAACCCTGGGGCTTTCCCTCCTTTCATCTTGTCCAGTGCTAGCTCCACTTCTGCCCATGTTAAGTCATTTTCTTTTTTCATATTTTTTACTTCCTCCCTGCTTCTACTTTCCTCCTCAGTGCATCTTTCTGGGTTTAGTAAATCTTCAAAATACTCCTTCCACATTCCTTTGAGTTTCTCCATTTCCTTTACTTCATTTCCATTTTTGTCCATCATTATAACATCATCCCTCATGCCTTTCCTCTTACTCTTGACCATTTCATACAGTACTTTTTATTTCCTTTGCTATCCTCTTCCATCCTGTTTGTCCACTTTTCCATCCACTTTTTCTTCTCCTCTGTTACAACCTTTTTAGCTTCTTCCTTTTTGGTCTTATAATCTTGTCTTGTCTCCATTGTCCTCTGTTGAATCCACACTCTGGAAGCTTTATTCTTCTCCCTAAATGCCGCTTTGACTGTCGTTCCACCATGGGGTCTGCTTGCATGTTTTCCTGGCACATGCAACATGGCGGTAAACAGTGATTTAGTTTTTTCTCCGAGTGGTGATATGTTCGGTGATAATATGTGTATGAAGTGCAATGGATCTATTTACGGAAGTAATGCTAGTCTTAATAGTCTTAATAGTCTTAATGCTTCTTATGAGTGCTTATTTAAGAATATGTTTGGTAGCGAAGTGTCGGATCCGGTAGACGATCTCGTTTCCGATAACCTCGCTTTGGACTCCTAGCATTTGAGGTTTAGAATAAGAGATCTGGAACTTGAACACTCATCCAACGATGAAATAATTAAAATGTTATCAACGGATCTAGAAAATGCTCTGCTGGAAGTGACGAACTTTAAACAAAATACTGTTGAAATGCCGAGACAATACGAAAATGAATTTAAAGAGGTTAAGTCGAAGAATGTCAGGCCTAACCGGAAACATGTTGCATTTAAAGATTCTGTAAATAGTAATTTAGTGGCACAAAACAGTTTTCAAGTGTTAGAATGTAATGATCATGAGGCATTCTTACAACATGATTCAGCTGCAGTGTCGAAAAGACAAAAAAAATCCCGTCGGCGACCGGTACATAAACAAGCCCGTACAGTAATAGTGGGGGACTCGATGATAAGAAATGTTGGACCCGAAGTTGAAGAGGGAATTGCGTACTGCTATCCAGGCATACGAGTGGGTCAACTTGCTGAACATGCAAACAGTGACAGTATTGAAGAAAATCCTGAAGCCCTGATAGTTCATATTGGCACAAATGTCCTTCATAATTTCTCAACACCTAGTGACATAATGGCCAAAACTGATAGGCTTATTACTGCGATAAAAAGGAGGTTTCCAGCAGCAAAGCTTTGTCTCAGTAGCGTTTTATATTGGCATGATGTTGATTATCGCTATATAGATGCTGTAAACTGCACTCTTGACTGGTTATGCCGTAATGGAGATGTCCTATTTGTCAATGGTAATAGTTGGCTTAAAGGTAGTGATTTTAGAAAAGATGGGCTACACCTTAACAGAAAAGGAACCTCTAAGTTTGGTAAACTTCTCAATAGAATATCTAGTAGAATGCTCTCAGGAAACTAATTAAGAAAATGAGGGGGGATGCTAATCCTAATGGCAAAAACTTAAGTGATACAGAAAATGATTTATAAAGTATAACTTATATCAGGAATACAATACACAATGTAGATAGGAAATCATTTCACAGAGATCAGATACACTGTACTAAGAAAGCACCAAAGACATCAATAAAAAGGTTAGTTGAACACTTTAGAGGATACTATCAAAATGTAAATGGACTTCGAAGCAAACTAACTGAACTTAAAATTTCTTCATATTTAGCTGACTATGACTTCATGGTATTAACCAAAACAAACTTAAATGATGAAATTAGTGATGTGGAACTCGGACTCGAAACGTATTCAGTTTTCAGATGTGATAGGTCTTCTTTAACGAGTATGAAGGCATCCCATGGGGGGAGGGGGGGGGGGGTAATGATCTGTATTAGCAAGAGGTTTAAACCTACTCTGATACTGTGCATTAACACAGTTGAACAGTTGTTTGTGTCCCTGACTTATTAACACCACAAAATGAATCATTGGTGCTGTATACATTCCACCCAAGTCTCCTGTCCAAAAATATTTTGAACACTGCAGTGCTGTTGAAAAAATTATGTCAAATCTTTACAACCATTTATTGCTCATTGTTGGTGACTACAATCTACCACATCTTAATTGGATAGTAAATGAAGAAACCTCTTCTGGCCTTATGTCAGTAGGTAACCACACTATGCAATCCAGTTTAGTTATAGATACTTTTTCTTATCTCTGTTTAAATCAGTTTAATGCTATCCCAAATTTTCTGAATCACTTTCTTGATTTGGTTTTCAGTAACTCCAGTTCCCTTGAAGTAAAATCTAGTAATGAAAGCATTGTACCCCTCGATAGACACCACCCAGCATTAGAGATTTCTTTACCTATAAATGAGCTATACAACTCCTTGGCTGCTGATAGTTTTTATTTTGACTTTTTAAATGGACTTACAATGGACTAAATTATTATCTGTCACAGTTCAGCTGGAAGGTGATGTTTCAAAATGTATTAATTGATAAAGCAGTAGAAACCTTCTATTCGGTACTACATTATGGCATGGAACTTTACATCCCTATACGGAATTTTAAGACTCCCAAATTCCCAAAGTGGTTTAATCATAAATTGAAGTCCCTGATTATTGAAAAGAAGAAAGCACACAAGCGATACAAAATATCAGGTCTCAATAGCGATTATCAGCATTTCTCGAAATTAAGAAATGAATGTAAGTCGGAATCTAATCTTGCTATACAATATATGTCACCAACTGTGAAGTATTACTTCCAATCCACAGAAATTCTGGCAATATCTAAGTTCTAAAAGGTCATGTAATAATATTCCTTCAACAATGCATCTTAATGAAGTTACAGCAGATACTGGAGATAATATTGTCAATCTTTTTGCTAACCACTTTTCATCTGTTTATTCTTCTGATCAGAATAGTAGCAGTATGTCATATGATTATCCTTTCTCTGTCAATCTATCAGTTATAAACATTAGTAAGGCAGAAATTTACAACAAACTGATATCTCTGGAATTAAAGAAAACTGTAGGACCTGATGGTATTTCAACTTACATGCTCAAGTACTGCTCATTTATTTTATGTGAAGCACTCTTTTATCTGTTCAACTTATCATTAAACCAAGGCCTTTTTCCAGTGGAATGGAAGAAAGGATTTGTTAGTCCAGTTTTCAAAAATGGTGATAAAACTGACATAAAACAATAGACCAGTTATAATTTCTTCTCATATTTCCAAAATTTTTGGCTCAATAATTCTTGACAAAATCACACCTCTCTTTAGAAACACCATCATTGATGAGCAACATGGATTCTTTTCAGGATGGTCAACCTGTAGCAATCTTCTTTTATTCTATCAGTTCCTCTTGGATGCAATAGAGAACCACTCCCAAGTGGACTGCATTTATACAGACTTCTCAAAAGCTTTTGACACTGTCGACCACGATATCTTGCTGCAAAAACTAACAGGCTACGGAATTAATGGGCCTCTCCTCTCATGGTTTGAATCATATCTTAAAAATCGCCTGCAGATTGTTAAAATAAGGAATCATTTTTCTGCACCTATTATTGTTACCAGTGGAGTTCCTCAAGGGTCTCACCTTGCACCCTTACTTTTTACTCTCTACATAAATGACATTAAAAATATACTTTAGAATTCTGAATTGCTTTTGTTTGCCGACGATGCAAAAAAATTTATGCAAATTAATTGTCCACTTGAGTGTTTAAAACTTGAAGATTTACATCATCTGGAAAAGTACTGTATTCAAAATGGGTTGAAACTTAATCATGAGAAATGTAAAATAACATCGTTTTACAAAAACAAGAAGAAAATATCATTTCAGTACAAATTTAGTAACAACATTCTAACTCCTGTTTCACAAGTTAATGACCTTGGTGTTTTATTCAGTTATAACCTATCGTTTAATGAACATATTGAAAATATTTATAAGAAAGCATTTCAAAGATTGGTTTGCATTACTAGATATTCTAGAGAATTTTCAAACTTAGCTACCTATCGATTGCTGTATGTGTCTATGGTACGCCCTATACTAGAATACTGTACACCTGTTTGGAACCCTTCTCATCAGACCTCTATCCATAGATTAGATTCAGTACAACATAAATTTCTTCGTTTATATTCATTTGGAGCAGGATTCTCATATGATAACGTTGATTATACATCCCTACAACAGTCCCTAAATACGCATAGCCTGTCACAACACCGTGAATTATTGGATCTCCAGTAAAGATTTACACTGATTGTGGAGTCTAAAAAGAAGCTTGCGCTCCACTTGACAGCTTTTTTTCCCCTCTTACGACTCATACTGACACTATTTTACAATGACACATACAAACACAGATGCAGTCGACCTCGGATTGAACAACTGCTTGTCGGACGAGTTTCCGCCGTATGGGAACTGGGCTTACAACCCTGTTTACAGAATGCTTTCATGTCTGTACGAATACTTATGACACGTAAGTTACGATCTTCATTTCCGTGTTGACATTTAACCAATAATGTAGAGTTTGAGGGATGTTCCACCATTCAACACATTGCAACAATTTATTAAATTATAAGAAGACCGATTTCGACTCCCATGGAGTCATCATCATCATCATCATCAGTTCTTGGTAAAAATTAAATTAAGGGAAAATCTGATAACAATCATCATAATGCAAGGATTTTTCGTTATGATGATTGTTATCAGATTTTCCCTTAATTTAATTTTTACCAAGAACTGATGATGACTCCATGGGAATCAAAACCGGTCTTCTTATAATTGAATATATTGTTGCAATGTGTTGAATGGTGGAACATCCCTGAAACTCTACATTATTACTTATGACATGACAGCAGTTTGTGTTTCTTGACATTATGTCTTTAATACTAGAGATTGTATACACATTTTGTTCAAATCTTACATGTATAAAAATAAAGGAATGTATTGTTTTGTAATACTATCAGTCCTATTACTCTAGTCCCAACAAGTATCATATTGCAGCTGACTCAATGCTACACACTGCTCATCAGCACAAGTGTACGAATACTTACAGTATTAACTGTATGCTGGGTTTTAAATCTCATCAATATTTTTATAAACAAATTCATATCAGATTATTATCAAATATTCCAAAGCATACAAGATATCTATTATGTAAAATTCTCAAAAATGTTTTATATTTACAGGTATATAAAATTTAATTGCAGGAAGGTCACTTCATGTGTAGAGAATGTATAAATATTTGAAAGACTATTGATTTAACCCTCTTCCACTCAGCGCACTGATCTATTCATTATTCATCAATTTCCCCTTATCCAGATGTTGCCAGGTCAAGTATGTCAGAGGGAGAATGTTAAGAGAATATTAGTTCAGAATTTCATGAAGTGGACATTCCTCAGTTTCTTCTTGTGTGGATTGAACTTTTAAGTGCTTTCACACAGGGGAAGTATAATTATTAGTTCGATGAAATACAACACCTCTGCGTGCTAATTCTTCCAATATCATACACGTGTTCAAGCAATCATCTGAAAAGAAAATACAAAGAGGAAAAGTTAGTGATACAGTCTTCCTTACAAACAAGTAGAATCTTTCACAAACTGAGATTCCAACAATAACATGAATTAAATATTACATTTATAATTTCTAAGCAACTAGAAATAGAACTAGGGCCGAATTCATAGTCAGCACTTATGCATAAGTGGAACCCTTAAGTAATAAGGGATCACTTATAATAAGTATTCACTTATGCGAGTTTACATTTCATAGACAGCACTTAAAAGAGCACACTCATTGATACAGTAAGTATCACTGGAGATGTGGCAATGCTGTATATTATACCCATGCTTCCTGGATCGTGTAGTTCTGGCTACCGAACTGTGGGATGATCTATTGCACTTTATCGAAGGACATCACACGACCGCGCACGACATTTTTGAGGCTAAAAGATTGTCTATATTGTATTTGCTTATCAGAATAGATAACTAAACCGCGAGCAGAGACGGCACCTGCAAGAACATGCACATAATATAGAACAAGCAGACCGACGCAGTTTCCCATCCGAATATGTATGACGTGGGAAAAACTTGTTGTGGACAATGCAAACAATGAAAATGCCCAGTCTAATTTTCTTCTTCATTTAATATGTTTATAGTTATCCAAGTACTCGAACATATACAAATATTCATCCGAATGTAGAATATCTAGCCTTACAACGCTTTTAATGATTTGACAAATATATCCGTAACCGTTATGTTGTAATAGGCCTAATTACTTCTCCAAAAAAAGTAAATAGTATGTTTTCATGTGCGATGCCATAATTTCAGAAACTTCTGATATAATCCGGCAAATGATTGGTTGATAACCTGATATAATTAGCACAAATCAACCTTAAAATAAATGGTGGTAGTGCAATACATTCATTTTTCTTATAACTTCTTTACTATTCCATAGGCCTACAGTCTTGATAACTTATCAACTGTTAACACGTTTCCAATTAATTAAGCAAAATACTGGTAATGATGATGGTGATGGTGATGATAATAATAATAATAATAATAATAATAATAATAATAATAATAATAATAATAATAATAATAATAATAATAATAACATGAAATTAAGAGGTGGCATAAAATATCAAAACAATATCTTCATTAATGGTGAGGTAGTGAGTCCTCCAGAGGTTATGTTCACTCTCTCAATCAAAGGAACAAGAATATTCATAATTCTCACTTTACTAAAACGAAACCTTCTTTAAATTGTTGGTCACATTACAATTCGACAGGATTTTCCATCTCTACTGTGTGCACGGAAAGCATGAAAGTGAATGAAATGCAACATATTCAAGCAAAATCATTATCCTCCATCTTGTTGCAACATAAGTGAGTCACTTAAGTGTGTGTGGGAGGTCCAGTTATAGCAATAAGTGGGACACTTAAGTAGGTAATATGAAATGAAACCTGGCTTATAAGGGGCACTTATACATAAGTGCTGTCTATGAATTTGGCCCTAAATCTCTGACCTAAGCTCATGGTGGCTTAAAATAAAATCCAGTCATTTAAATTATGAAGATTTCCCAGGTAATTCCTAAAATAAACTACAATGTGCATTCCATTAGTAATGCGACCACTTTTTTTCTGACACAACTGTACACCGCAGCGTGTTCTAACCTGCTGGGCTAGGTGGAGGATGGTGTTAGCTTCAAACGCTCTTTGTCTCATTCGGCAGCGAGCTGCCAGAAGGTCAGGACGTGCGTTTCCGTCAAGCCCGTTTTGAGTTCATGTAACACGGCACAATAGATCGTTCTGTACAGCAACGGTACGCTATCAAATTTTGCGTTAAACTTAGGAAGTCCGCCACCGAAACATTTCCATTACTTCAGCAGGCCTTTGGGACTGATTGTTTGTCCAAATCACAATTTTTCCGATGGCACAAGTCGTTCATGGAGGGCCGAGAGGAGATCACCGATGAACCTCGCAGTGGACAGCCATCAACCTCATGAGTCGACGAAAATGTGACGCGTGTGCGCGATTGTTTGAACTCTGACAGACGACTGAGCCTTCAATTGATTGCACAAACCCTAAACATGGCAAAAACAACAGTTTTACGCATTGTGACCGAAAAGGAGGGTCTCGCGCTGCCGAAACGACATCAAGGACACGTGGAAAGTTCATCACGACAACGCGCCGAGTGTCAACAACTTTCTGGCCAGGACTAACACCCCATTGGTTCCCCAGCCTCCTTACAGTCCTGACCTGGCTCCCGCTGACTTTTTTTTTTTGTTTCCTCGGTTAAAAGGAGTCATGAAAGGAAAACATTGGGACACGATTGAAAGAATCCAGGCGTATGTTACATCGGCTCTAAAGAACATTCTGGAAAAGGCCTTCCAGGATGCCTTCCAGGCATGGAAACACCGTCTCCAGAAGTGTATCGATGCAAGAGGGTGCTATTTTGAAGAATTTTTATTATTTGTACGAATATACTCAATAAATGAATTTTTATGAATTTGGTCGCATTATTTATAGAACGCACCTTGTATACATGTCCCGGTTCCTTCATAGACCTACAACTGAGTTTGCACAGAGTGAATGGCTTTAATGTAAGTGGATACAGAGATTTTGTAGATTAATTTTAATCTGAGAGTTGTCTAGTATTAGTGCAACGAGACATGCAACAGAGTAGATAATACTGAACAGTGATTTGTTAAAATAGCATTAGTTACAATTTTGGCTATCTTAATGTTCTGTAAATTGTGGAAGATATATTAGTAGATATATCTTGTTGTATTATAAGGGCAATATGCCCTCTATCTGTTAACCTATGAGAGAATTGTAATGATTCTGATATTTATCAGTCACTGACTGATGTAGTTTGAACTAAATACCAGTGGCAGTGTTAGTGAGGCAGTCATTTGTTTACAGTCTGTTGAGAGCTGCAGCAAAGCAACTACCCTCAATTTTTTCCTCCTAAGATAGTGTTCATAAGAAAATAAGTGAGAGGCAAAGTAGCAAAGGTGTTGTGGATGAAAGTAATCCACGTAAAAGAAACACAACCCAAGTGACTATGCTAGGAAGGAAGATTAAGATGACCAGAATTGAAGATTAAGCTTGTTTCAACCACAAAGGAACGAACATCCCATCCCAAACTCCTGGATTGTCTTGTGGGTAAGTAATAGAATAATTAATTTCCCTACATTGTAGTTCTATTGTAGAGTAGTTTTAATACGAGGGTTTCACTGTTACAAAATACAGTAAATTACAGGTTTTCAAACATAACCTCTGTTTTAGGTTTGGTCCTGTAGGTTATATGTGCGCATATTCTAACACCTAACCCGCTGGGTGGGGTATGTTTGCAGATGCAAAAAATGATGCTTCAAGAACATTGGCGATGCTAACTGCATTCATGTATTCACCAAGTTCCATGACATGGCAACTACGTATGAGCAGGATTTATTTCTCAAGAGTCTCATTGATATAGACAATATCAAACAAAGACATGCTAAGAAGAATCTCCAAGGATTAACTCAGCCTCATTAAAGCATCATTTGATAATAAGCAAATCATGTGAGAAAGTGTGTTTGCAGGGATTCATTTCTGTCTTTGATATACGTACCAAGAGAAATGGAAGGTTACGGGAACTTAAGTAAGCAGGGAAATCACCAGAGGACAAAAGAGGGAAGTTCGTTATTTCAGCCTTTCTCTTCCTACTAAAAATAAATTGATGGAACATATCAAGTCTTTCCCAGTACAAGTCACAATACTCAAGAGTACCAATATGTTACCTTTGTGTGAATCTAAACTTAAAATATAATGCACAAGTTATAACTGGAAACACAACATGATACAAAAGTGAGTCATTCCTTTTATAGTTAATTTTTTTGAAGAGAATTTCTACTGCAGATTCAGGAGGAACTGAAAAATAAATATAAAAGTACTCCATCTAAATGACATTGCTTAACACACTGTGGTTGCAGAATGAGTGATTCATAACCATGGACCCAGCAAATGTCATTCAACTTTGAAATTTGAACACTCCAAAGCAGCATCAGGTCAGGAAAATTTCTAGCTAGGGAAGTAAGGGCATCTGACATTACGGACTTCAAAGAGTAGTGGAAACATTATCTCTTTGTCATTTGATATTATGACAAACATTTCCTTATTGTAAGTGCCTGTTGAACTATTCACCTACGCCAAATAACTCTAATGTCTTCTGTATTAACAACATTAGGGCTAATATCAGCTTCTTGTATAAATCATGAAGGAGAAGATAGGAAAGGTGTGAGCGAAGTATGCTCTTTTCTGGATGATTATTTAAAACAGGCACTAGAAAAGTTTACAGAACTTCAAATATTTTCTGATAACTGCTCAGATCAAAATAAAAACCAGGCCTTGCAAGATATCTTCTTTTATTGACGGATTCAGGCAGATTTCACAAAATTGAACACTTTACCCTGTAGGAGGACAAAGCTTCCTAACCTGTGATAGGGATTTTGGTACTATTAAAAGGAGGTTGCAAAAAAAAAAAAAAATTTACAGAATATAAACCATTCATGAAGTCAATTAGCACTTGATAAGCAGCATCAGGTCAGGAAAATTTCTAGCTAGGGTAGTAAGGGCATCTGACATTACGGACTTCAAAGAGTAGTGGAAACATCACTATAAGAAACCAGCTGTTTCTGAAGAAACCAAGTAGAAAGACAAATGAGAAGAGGTAGTGTTTGGAATCAGTAGCCTCTATCATTTCATTCATAGCAATGACAAGAAAGGATACGCTGCAGCCCGCACACATATAAATGGCCTTACCTTGCGTTCCTTTTTTTCTGATTATCTTTCATCAAGGACCTATTATTTAAAATGGTTAGCTATCACTACCGCAGATGAAAAATTACCCTCATTTAAGGAACAAAATTTGCATCAAGAAGTAATGAAGTCCCACGACGACTTGGCTATGAACATGGACATTCTACGGTTTTCGATTTGGACAGTTATTAGTAGGATGTGTACCTGATCTTGTTATATTTTGTTATGTTTATTATATTTTATTATGAAAGTTTATGTTTGTTAAATAGTCTGTTGACAGTGCAAGTGAAATTTGCTCAGTGTAGCTGTATCTTGTGCTTCGTAACTAACTAACTAACTAACTAACTAACTAACTAACTAACTAACTAAATAAATAAATAAATAAAAAGTAAGTCTGTAAGGAATCCATTCAAATTCGAGGGACAACATTTTTCTGAAAAATGCAAACCACTTCTACCTCAGATCAATGAAGGCCCTCTGCAGTACGAACCAATTGATCCAAAATTGGCATCTGTTAAAGTGACTGCTTTCAAGAAGTAGGGATGGTTCCTTTTGGACTGATATTCATTCAAACTTATTCCAAAATGTGAAGAAACTTGTACTGTTTTTTACAACTATGTTTGAGTCAATGTACATTTGTGAAGCAGCCTTCTCCCACATGATGATTGTCTCCCAATAGCTGTGATATCACATGAACCTAAGTTTGCCAAGTTAGTAAGAGGTAAAAAGTTCCAGTTCTCACATTAGTTTGAAGATTCATTTATATGCATATTATGCAACTGTCTTCCTGTTAATACCACGTAAGTGAATAAAAGGCTACATATGCAAATATATAAGCGATGTCTTTGTAATCAATAAGTGTGTCCCACCTATCATAACTTTTGAAATAGGCCTGGCCTGACCTAGCAGTTAATTAAAAAAAAAATAATAATAATAATAATAATACTGGTTTTACGTTCCAATAACCACTGTTACGGTTTTCAGTGCCAGTAAAGCTACCAACATGAGGTTGACGTATTTGAGCACTTTCAAATACCACCGGACTGAGCCACGATTGGACTTGCCAGCTTAGGCATCGAAAGCCTGCGCTCTGTCTGAGCCACTCAGCCCAGCAGGAAGGTAAATCTAAAACAGGAAATTCACGTAGAGAGTGTTATCACTAAGTGTACAAGTCCTTACATTTCATGATTAGGTGCTGAAGGGAAGCAGTACCCAGGCGAAGGCTCTGGGCCATCTATCGCTTGCAAGGTCAATCCTGAATTATGGAGCAGCCGTATGAGGCCCATATAAAACAGGGCTCATCAATGAACTAGAGATGATAATGATTATGATAATAATAATAATAATAATAATAATAATAATAATAATAATATGGTCTCAGTTACCGTGTGCAAGCATTTTAATTTGATGCTATCAGACATCAGACTCATCAATTTTACTCTAGGTCTACTAGATGGCAGAGTAGATAGAATCTCACTTGGGCGGCATCTATGGCTGAGTTTTAGTTAATTTTGTCAGGTAAATACCAAATGAGTTACCAGAGATCTTTTACATGCTAACATCATACGACGTGGAGTGTTGAAAGGACATTCCTCCACACTTAAAACATCTGATTATCTCTGCCCGATTTGAACTCGCTACCTTGAGATACAGAGACCGACACACTACCAGTGACTTACAGAGGATGCTTAATGATCTATATATTTAAAATACTAGGCTGATTTTTGTTACATCGATTTTGAGAGACTGGCTGAACTGACTGACATTGTAAAGGATTCTGATGAAAGCTCTTGGCCTGTAGATGTGAAGAGTGTCTTTTAACACTAGGATTACCAAACATTCTTTCTACCTACTTTTACCGAAGCGGTCATTTTGACCGATAGTGGCAGGTATTCGTTTCTTGAGGATATTGATGTCTGAAAAAGGTTCAAATTTAGTATAAAACCATCATAGACCATAATTTAATTATCATGCACGACTTGTAAACACTATTATGAATAAATAAATAAATAAACAAATAAGTACACTAGTAAGGCAGAATGTTCTTACACACTTTACCTTTCATTGTATACATATCTGCATGAATGTCACTTTCTGCTTTTCAATTTATTTGTCGCACTGAACACACACATACACTTTTATTGGTCACCTTTGAAGTGAACTTAACAACAGATCAGTTGTTTTAGAGATTGCACACCTTTCAATTATCTTGTTCCCTTTGCACACTTCTTCCCTGATTGATGAAAAACTCAGCAAGACGCAATACTACGTGTTCACTTAGGGTCTGATCGGTGGGTCGCGTTTCATCTTTTCCAAGATAGAAAAACCGTTTACAACATACTTGACGTCCACACCCACAGCCAACCAAAATTTCATACCAAACTTTTCTGGTTTATTGGCCATATACTGCATAAATGGGCATCTAGCATTCGATGGAAAGAGCTGTTCATCCATGGTAATGTTCTCACTTGGTCTGAAGCAAGTAGTAGAATTAGATATAAATTTGTCCCGCACAACAGGTACAAGCGCCAATCCATCAATTTTCAGGTGATCCCTGCTGGTAGATTTGTCATCGAATCGAAGAAACCCCATGATATCCAGGAAACGGTTTTGAGCCACAGTTTGGGAGAAAATTCCAGGACCTCACTTCTGTGACCACAGATCGAGAACGTTCGTGTCAGCTCCATACGTTCCGCGTGCATATAAAATACCAATGACAGCGTCCAATTCTTCCAAAGAAAGTGTCCGTTCAGGATTGTTCAGAACTTCGCGGGATCCATCCGCAGTATATCATTCGATGTGGAGCTGCTTGGATTCGTCAATAAAAAGACGACAAGCTGTAGCGGCACAAGTTCCTTCAATGTGGCGTTTCGCATGTCCTGTGGGACCTCGGACTTCCCTCTGTATATTTTACTGTCCTCGACGGCCTGGCAGGCTTTGTAGATCAACAAGAGTCCGCACTGTTCCATCCAAAGCGACTTCTTCCTCGCCAACCGTCATATTATGACCACGGCCATATGTTGGCACACCACAGCGTATGCTCGGCCTTCTGTAGTTTATATCGTGCTACTTGCTACTAATTTCATTATCTTACATAGCGTTTCCTTCACCTGAAAAATGTAATACCAAACTTACTTACACTGTGCACAGAATTACATAAATAAAAAACGACTAACTTCAAATAGTCTTACCTTTGTCATCAGCTGCTTTGCTAGTGTGCGTGCATCGCCATTTGGCGGGTAGTTCCCTATCCTTTGAGGTCGAAGGCTGCTGTGTGATTTCATGTTCACGTGGAAATTCTGCAGGCTCGACGCAACTAGAATCACTATCCGAACTATTTCCATTTGCCAAGCTATACAGGTCTTCGCAATTATCGAGGTCTGGGGGAAATTATATGCTTATGCTTCAGAATTTCGGCATCCATTTGCAGACTACGCGAGAACATGCTTCTTCGAGGGAATTACAATCGGCAAATCTAGTTTGAATGTTTGTAACGAGTGAACACGACAATTGACTGCTCTTTGCGATTGCACACCTTTCATTACTGAACAAATACAGACTATATTTTCCTGTCAGTGTATTTGTATCATGTTTGAAAAGAGCCATCGGCTGTACCATCGCAGCACAACAATAAGTTCTATCCTATACTATGGTAATAAAGTACATTGTAACAGCTTGTTAGAGTGATATCCCGTTCTAAATGAATGCCACAAAAGTCTGATGGAGGAGCTACTGAAATACCGGTCAAAATGACCGCCCGGTAAAAGTAGGTATATGACCTCATAGCGCTAACTAGAAAGGAGTTACGGATTTTTGAAGCTATGTGCCGAAAAGTACACTAAATATCGTTAAAAGCCACTGAAGGGTTTGTATGTTCTAACCGTATAACGAGTGTGATAGAGAAAACAAAACTGAAAACGGTCATTTTGACCGCTGCGGTAAACCTAGTGTTAAAGCATAAAAAAGTCTTGCCATATATTTTTAAATTATTAAAGAAAAATGTAGCATTCTAATTTTCTAAAATGTTTGCCAGTATTTCAAGGCCACCTGGAATGTGGTAGCACTGAGGCACATGATGCGAGAGGGGAGGTGGAAGGGGGCAGGCATGCATGCACTATCTTCCTTGTCAGCTGTTCCAATTGGTGTGGTGTTGCAGTTACAGATAGTAGCTTAGTCGAGGAGAAGCTATTCGGCGCAATGTTACTGTCTCATTGTAGCTCTCCCTATATTTGCTAGCTTGAAATGATGTTTGTGAAATGTAAAAGTCCTTTTCTCCATGTCATAATTTTAATACTAAGGCTGTGAACTTCTTCCATTCTGGTAGTCAGGAAAGTGAGTCGATCCTCCGCATCATAATTTACTGTTATGGAAACTCGAAGGATTGTAATGTGCCAATTTTCAAACCTGATTTGGCTGACATTGTGTTCATAGCTAACCAGGAGCATCTTTCAATTATATTAATAAAATCCTTGACGTGCCCCAACAAAACAAAACAAAACCAACCAAAACAAAACAAATGTCAAGAATGCATTTTATATCGATGGTCCCATGCGCACGAAAAAAAAACAACCCATATGCTTAATTCAAAAGTGCTCTAATTTAGGGCTTCATGTTTTATTAGTAGCGTGAACAGGAATAGCCACCATTTTGCATCCCAACAGTCGATCAGTGCATGGTAAATTCAAAATAGGCAGAGCTCTATAATCCCTCAAGATGATTTAACTAATTCAGATAAAACACTTCCATTTTCTTTTAAGTGCCACCAATTTGGCAATTTTGTATCATGATCAATAAAGCTCACTCAAGGAGAAACACTAGAATGTGCAGGTTTCAGCCATGGGATGTGTTGCGATGTCATGAGTGCAAACTTTTGATGTACTTAAATTTGCAATACTGCCAAAAATGTAATTGTAGAAAGACTGATATATATATATATAAATCCTTCACTAAAATATTTACCCTATTGACTGTCATGTTTTGATGGGTTTTTGCAAGTAATATTGATTTACATCTCACTAACTACTCTTACGGTTCTCAGAAATACCAAAACTCTGAGTCCACAGAATTTCTTTTACATTCCAGTACATCTGAAGATACAAGGCTGGCACATCTGAGCACCATCAAATAACGTCACCCTGGGCCAGGATTAAAACTGCCATGGTTCAGAAGCCCAGCAAATTCTGCTGTACCAGTCACTCAGTCCAGTGAATCATAGAGAAACTTGGCTGGGAGATGCTGGAGGCAGGAAGGAAAAGAGCATGTTATATGCCAAGTACAGTGCTGCTGTCTCTAGTATATATGCCCTGCTCAGCCATACATGCCTCAGATGGTTGGGTCATGCCAGATGCATGGAATGAACAAATATAAAAAGTTTTATTGTACGGTGACTTACGTGAGGGTGCGAGGCCAAACAAAGACCATACCTTCACTTCAAAGACATATGCAAGAGAGGCTCATTCCAGACCGACATTGATCCTGTCTGTTGGGAGAATTTTGCTGATGATAAAGATGCCTGGTGGAAAGCTGTGCACAGTGGATTCAGATGGCAGAAAAGAAAAGAACCTATGAGCTGATTGCCAAGATGGCCAAGTGAAAGGAAAGTGAGATCACTACCAAGGCTCTCTGACGCTTTATCACTCAAACTGTTTAAGAGACTGCCATTCTAAAGTGGGACTTATCAGCTCAAAATACTGCCAAAACAGAATCAGAGTGCTGCACCATCATCCTGCGAGGACTGATATACGTCATTCATTCACTCTGCCTAGACAATAAGCCAGCTTGGGGAGAGATGAATAGTTTACCGGAAAAACCCTATTAAATAAGAAGGACTGATCAAGTAATGTAGAAGGTAGGCTGCAGAAGAAGATCTATAGCAAATATCAATTTGTAAATCAGGGAATTGATAATTCTTATGCATTAACTGCAGCAGTCTTAGAGCCTCTTCACAAAAATGTGAGAAGCTGTTGTATTTACAATTTTAAGTTAGTAGTAAGTCACTGCATTGCCTAATCTTGGTGAGACATAATATAATAGTGATCACAATCACAAAATTAATAGTGAAACTTTAGGAGACAACCTTCCTCCTACCGAATCTGAACCGTTATTTCCAATCTTTCCATTACTGGACGTAGGGATAGATAACATCACTTTGTGGAATAAGGTGGATGAGATGTAATTGCTATACTGCTGCCAGTGTGTGCTACAGATGACCACTCCATCTCTTTTCCACTATGCTTGACACTAGTGGCATTAATGCAAAAGGTTGTTCTGGGTGCAACCACAAAACAAATGAAGGAAATTCCTGAAAAGTTTGATGGAGCTTATGAAGCCCCATATGATTACAAGGGCGTGAGCACACTGCATTCATGCTGATTTACGGATCAGCATATAGAAGTGTCTCAAAGTTGAACAAGAACGATAAACACGCAGCCAGTTCAAACCAGAGACAGGGTGAAATGTGCCTTCTGCCCTAAAAGATAGAACAGCAAAACTACCTCAAGGTGTGAAGAAAGTTATGTACAAATCTACGTTGAACATGCTATAATGTTTTGTCATCCCGGCCAAGAAAAGTACAGAGAATGAGGCTCCATGGTGGTTCTGGTCCTACTTCAGCCTTGTTTTGTAGCATGCCCAGTGTAGGACAGGGTCAGATAAATATGTTAGAGTGACAGTTTCTTCATATATGCAAGTATATTCATTTTAATTTTCTTAACTCATTGCGGACCGTGGACGGCGTAAGACGTTCTAGCTTGCTCCTATGCTGCGGGCCGTGGACGGCTTAAGATGTCTAATGTTCCGCGTGAAGCAATGCTGTTTATATTCGTCATCTATGCATTCTTACACCTTAGTCACCATTACTGATTGTAGCAGGAAGTTGGTTGACCTTTTTGAGATAACTCTCGCGTTGAGTGGGCTCATGTTTATCTCAGCAGTTTTAGCTGGAAAATCTCAGAACTCCCTTGCGCGTCAAGTCGGTACTTGAGATTCCAATGCAGTGCGTGTCGTTCTTAGCGAGTGTAGTATAACGGCCTATAATACAAAGTTTCTTATGGAAGATTAATTATTAGATATTGTTCAAATGATTATGCTGGTGATGAACTTATTCCTGAAATAGACTCAGATAGTGAAAGTGACATAGGCCTGTAGAGAAAAGTGAAGTGACTGATACATATCATCCTAGTTATTGTCCACCTGTTCCACCACTTAGAGAGAATTCAGGTATAAACGTTCAAATAGAAAATAAGCAGGATATTTTGAGTTACATGAGTATTTTCATGAATGACGAATTTTATCAGTATGTGTGTGAGCAGACCAATCTATACGCGAGTCAAGTGATAAGTGCGGCGCCCCAGCCTTTCACAAAGAATTCGATCATGCAATCGTGGAAACCGATGAGTCCAAAATCCTGTATAAAAATGCACTGGACCGAAGACCTTGTTCTTCATACTCCGATATTTTCTAAAACAATGTTCCGAATACGCTTCCTTCATATTCTTTCATTTCTTCACTTAGGTGACAGTAATCATTATGCCGAAAATACAGATATTCTGTATAAAATTAGACGTATTTTGAAACCTGTCAGACCAGATATCACACCTTAAATATTTACTACAGGTAAGCACAAAGTATCATTTTTCTAACATTTATAGTTTAGGAGTAATTGTAAATTGTATTAAGTGATGCACGTCAAGAGGGCCGGGCATGAAAATGGCCGGTCCAGGCATTCAAGTGTCCCGCTCAGAAGCAGGTACTGAACGTGTTAATGAGTTATATAATCTTTTAGAGATACCTAATGTATTTCCTTGCATGTAAGAAAAAATCATTGTATTGTATGATATTTTATGCTCGACGATGCCGAAATATAAGTATTATATGCCAGAAAACTGAATCTTCATGAGGCTCATTATAGTTCAAGTTTCATTATGATACAGGTTCTTCACCAATCAGAGTTCAGATTTTCATTATTATACAACTGTTTGACCAATTAGGTAGCAATAGCAAATCAAACATGTTAGACACACATATTAACAACAATGCACCTTCTACTTTCCACAACCACACGGCACATTCCCGCAAATTCACTTCACCAACTGTACAATAAACAATTTGTATTTGAAATAAAGCTAGGTTTTGATAACCGTCTATCAAAGCTTTGAAAACATATGATATTATGAAGGTCTCTGATCCAGTCACGGAAAACCAATAACCCAGCACATGCACTCTGCGCCTGTTCAGTAAACTCAACTGTCAAGCAACATTCCGACAGAAATTTATGAATATTTAAAAAATAGAGTTATAATTATCGTCGAGCATAAACAATTGTATGGAAATTATAAAACTCGCTTTGCTCGTTTTATAAACATACTCGTGTCCTAATTATTGTCATTATAGGCTTGTTGCATAATGTACTACTATAAAGTTGAGCCTAATTCTTACTTCCCTTTATTATTCCCAACCAGTTAGCCTAAAAATAAATAAAAGAATCCATACAGAAAAACAAGAAATCGGGGGTGAGCGCTGTGCTCACATGTCGGCCGACATTGTGACTCCAATATACTTCGACCAACCGCGGGTTAAATGCAGATATCAGTAGTATATTCAAAGTAAATTGTCCTTAAACTTATCTAATGGTTAATATTTGCCATAAGGTAGTTTTGGCGACAGGAGTGTAGTAAAACTAATACATTTCACGAGAAAAAACGAGATGGGGAGACAGGCGGACAAGTAGCAACTCTCAATGCCAATGTTTATGAAACACAATCAATGAAAAACATGAAATTTTCAAGAATATCCAAGAAAGATAACAAGAATAGAGTATCCACAATTTAAGTAAGCAAGTATGGGCTTATCTATTAAGCACCATTATTTTTTATTATTTTTTTAAATGCTATCTGTTCGGGGCGTCGACCTAGGAAGATCTTTTGCTCCTTCTTGCAGCATATGTGAGGAACCTGCGTGTATTTTCTAAATGACGGAAGTGTAAAATGTTGAATGTGAGGAAAGGAACATTAAGGATGACACAAACACCCAATCCCCAGGCCAGGGATATTAATCATTTACAGTTAAAAACCCCTGACCTGGCTGGGAATCGAACCCGGGGCTGCCAGGTGACAGGTGGATGCGTTGCCCCCTACACCGCGGGGCCGGAATATTAAGCACCATACCATAACATGTAAATGCCCAACCCAGTACATGTCAGTAGCACAAAATATCAATAATAATATCATTTGCTTTACGTCCCACTAACTACCCGTCCCGCAGGAGTTCTTTCATGTGCCAGTAACTCTACTGACATGAGGCTGACGTATTTGAGCACCTTCAAATACCACCGGACTGAGCCAGGATCGAACCTACCAAGTTGGGGTCAGAAGGCCAGCACCTCAACCATCTGAGCCACTCAGCCCAGCACACAAAATATCATTAAATTCCACGTGTTAATTCATAATAAAGTCATTAACTAGAGCACAGTTGTACGTAAACTATCTTTGGGAAGTTATTGTACTAACAACCAATGCACGGTAAATTTCACAGTGGAAGCATGTATACAGGTTGGTAAAAAACATGAACCAGGTATATGATTGTTCAAGGGTTGGTCATACTGATAAATAATCGGTAAAAATAATCAGATATCTCATGCTGTTATTTTATCAGCTGCTGATGTTAGCCAATCAGATCATTTCAAAGGCGACTTCAGATGGGCTTTGCGATGCGGAGTTGCCAAATCTGCATGTGGCTTATGACCAGCTTGAAAGCGTCAATAGAAGAAATAAACTTCTCCATAGGAGGGACTTGAACAAGGACCTCCCTACTGATAGTCTCAGCCCATAGCAAGCACGTTATGGTGGCAATGGCTGAAACCCACGGTGTGTTAGTGTTTGAGGCTCATTTCTCGGCATGGCTCTCAAGCCTGACCAAGCCACATGCAGATTGAACCACACCGCCTCATAAAGCCCGTTTGAATTCACCTGCAAAGCGATCCAACTGGCTAACTTCAGCAGCTGATAAAAAGACAATGGCACGAGATATTGAAGTAATGTTTTCAAATTAGTTATCCCTATGACCAACGCTGTAGCGCTCATACTTTACAAATAAAAAGGTCTTATATTATTCTCCTTTTCAAAATCAATGCTCATATACTTGCTTAAAGTTGTTTCCAACCACCCTGTATAGAGATGACTCAAAGGGAGTTCAATATATAATACACATTTTTTTCTAAAAGCAGTTTGGTTTTACTGAGAATTCAAACACACCACATTATTTCCCAATCCTTTTGCTACAATATCCTATTTTTCACCTTAATCTCTGTTCATTGCTATGGCCTTAAGCCACCGTAATGTGCGGGCCTGTATGCCTTCATGGTACCTCTCGACTGGTAGATGTCTGAGCCAACGTCATGCTGGATTGATAACTTCCCCATCATCCATGTAGTGCTTCCCGTGGAGTGCATCATTCATTGGGCCAAACAAATGGAAGTCAGAACGGGCTGTAGGCAGGATGAGGAAGAACAGTCCACTGAAGTTTTGTAAGCTCCTGTCACGTGCACAGACTTGTGTGAGGTCTTGCATTGTCATGGAGAAGGAGAAGTTTGTTTGCATTTTTCTGGATACGAACACGCTGAAGCCGTTTCTTCAATTTCCTTAGAGTAGCACAACACACTTTAGAGTTGATCTTTTCACCACGAGGGAGGATATCGAACAGAATAACCCTTTAGAGTCCCAGAAGACCGTAGCCATAACCTTACCAGCTGAGGGTATGGTTTTTAACTTTTCCTTCGTGGGAGAGTTTGTGTGGCGCTACTCCATGAATTGCCATTTTGTTTTTGGTTCGAAAGGATGAATCCATGTTCCATCGCCTGTGACAATGTTTGACACAAAATTGTCACCTTCAGCCTCGTAACAAGCAAGGAATTCCACAGATGCTTCTTCTTTGCTCTTTATGGTCTTCCATTAAGTGTCGAGGAACCCAGTGGGAACAAAGCTTTGAACACTCCAAATGGTGCATAAGTGTGTCAGCACTACCAACAGAGACGTAGAGTTCAGCAGCGAGGTGTTTGACTATGATCTGTTGATCACCTCAATAACAGTGTCTGCATGTTCCAACTTTGCAGGTATCACTGCTGTGTGCAGCCAGCTGGCACGCGGGAGATCAGACAGGTTTGTTTGACCTTGTTGTGATGATGAAACACACCTCGCCCAATGACTCACTGTGCTTTCGTCCACAGAAACGTCTCCGTAGATCTTTTTCTTTTTGCTAGGGGCTTTACGTCGCACCGACACAGATAGGTCTTATGGCGACGATGGAATAGGAAAGGCCTAGGAGTTGGAAGGAAGCGGCCGTGGCCTTAATTAAGGTACAGCCCCAGCATTTGCCTGGTGTGAAAATGGGAAACCACGGAAAACCATCTTCAGGGCTGCCGATAGTGGGATTCGAACCTACTATCTCCCGGATGCAAGCTCACAGCCGCGCGCCTCTACGCGCATGGCCAACTCGCCCGGTCCGTAGATATTTTGCAAGCGACTAGGAATGTCTGTGATGCCCTGGTTATCCGCCACAAGAAACTCAATAACCGCTCTCTGTTTGGTACGCACCTCCGTCACGGACACAATTTTGAAAGCTAGTTATAGCACTGCCACCTATCGTAAATTAATGAAACTCTACAAGACGAAGTGGGAATGTTCTAAGATGTCCCAAACAAAATTCCAATTTTTTAAACCAAAATTGGACTAGAAATAAAATGTGTGGTATTATATATTGAATGCCCCTCGTATTTGTGTCAGGTTGCGCGGAAAGGGACCTAAAGTCTGATTTTTCATTTCTGAGATTTTTGTGGTCCTAAAACTGGGATAAGATACTGAGCAGTTTAAAAAAAAGAGCCCATACTTCTAGGTGCAATACTTCAGAGGATATTAATATGAGAAAAACACAATTATAGCTTTCACCAATTTTCTTACCAACTGTACAAAGTTTGCATGACACTGAGTGGCGAAGCCTTGAACAGTTGCGTAACTTACGTAAGAATACTCATACCTAGAGCAAGAAGTCAAAACATAGAAATGCAATTTTTAGATCCCGGGGATTTTGTTCAGCTCTGCTGTAAAACTTCCATTGACGACTTTGGGCCTCCCAAGAGGAGTCCAAGGATGGAATAAGACAAGGAGATTAAATGATAAAATAATTCAGAATATTAACAGACAATAAGTGTATTATAAATACCTAGACAATTGAAAGAATTTTTTTTTTTTTTTTAGTTATGAAATAGCATCATTTACAAAATTTACCACATGCCCATAATCACAAACTATGGCTATGACCCATTTTGTAACAAACAGCATTATTACAAACTTTCATGAGGTGCCCTTAACCTCGAATGAATTTAATGACAACTGCTTTCACAAGTTTGGGTCCATCAGATCAATCTACAAGAATCATCCTGTTAGAATTCATTCAAGTTTAAAAACTTCATTTTAAATCCGTACTGAACTAAGAATATAATGGGAACAAAATAGTAGGGTCCACCTATTCAATACAAAACAATGCTATAAGATTAATTATAACATTTAATTTAACATTTAACATTTAATTTTTCCTATCATGAAAAAGAATCTACTCGCTAGTCAACTCAACAAGTTAAAAGTTCAAGTTTATGAACCTTCTCAGCTTGCAGATCAACAATAATTACTTTATATTCGATAATATTATTTATAAACAGAATGGTCTAGCAATGGGGGCACTGGCCTCGGAGATTCTGGCTGAGATTTATTTAGATTTCTTGGAAAACATGGCTATATTTAACAATTTAAAGTTTTATATTATTCATTTCTGGGCCAGGTATGTGGACGATACATTCATAATTCTAGATGAATGCACAGTCTACCTTTGACAATCTTAACATTTTAGGCCAAGATATAAAATTTACCTTAGAATCGGAGACTAATAATCGGATAAAGTTTTTGGATTTAACAATCACTAGATCACTTTTCTCTTTCACATATAACATCAACAGAAAACCAACTCAAACGGCGAACACCATAAGGAATGATCCCTCCCAACCTCAAGCTCATAAAACTGCTACTTACAATAGCTTGGTTGACAGAGCATTTAGAATACATATGTAAAAAAAAGAATTTAAACAAAGAACTCAATTTAATTCATTCGATAGCTAAAGGCAATGGTTTCAAGGAAGCCTTTAACGAGAGAATAATTAACAAGTTTAGGCATTGCCCTAACACTACCCTACTGAGAAGTAAACCCAAAGCTGACGCTTTTTCAACCTTCACTTTTACTAACAAAATTTACATCACTAAAATTTTCAAGAAACATAATATGAAGATATGCTACAGAACTAGTAATGGAAGCATTGACATTCTTCACAACTCCACCTCAGTAAACAAGAGTAATGTTTTTCATAATTCCGGAGTATACAGATTCTGCTGTCAAGACTGCAGCAGTTCGTATCTAGGACGAACAGGAAGAAACTTCAGGATAGATACCCAGAACATGTCAACACCGTCAGATATAATAAGTTCCCAGCAATAGACCAGCATATGAAGGATTTTCAGCATAATTTTACTGATATCGAACAAGATTTTACTGTACTACAGGTTCTCAACAAAGGTCCTTTGCTTGACATCACTGAGAGTTGTTACATTCACCTAGACCAGCGATGGCGAACCTTTTCCAACCAGTATGCCATTTGAAGTCTAGTTTATTATTCCCAACTGTCTACTGAGCCACTTGTTATTTTCGTTTGCAATGGCCGCCTTCCCCACCACCACCGACTTCCATCTCTAATTCAAAATTGTGTTTCATAATACGTTATTAGTACTTACACATATACATTGTAAATAATACATTTTATTGCAACTTTCGTGGTCGTATTTTCCCAGTACCACAAAAATACTTAGTAGCCACGCCATTTATGTTAGGTTCATTTCTTGTCTTTGCTTGCTTGTTGTTTTAAGGGGCTTAACATTGAAGATCATCGGCCCACTTCTTGTCTTCAATAAAACACGAGAAGCACTTAGATCTGAAGCAAAATGGTTTCCACCTGTTGACTTCACAACGTTCATTATAGAAAACAGCTGCTCGCAAGCGTATGCTGACCCAAACAAGGTAACTAGCAAGTTTCTTCATGGCCGAAAACATTTGTGGCAGGCTGTTCCACTGTTTCTCCGATTTCTGAGAGAATATTCACCATCAACAGCACACTCAATTTTCACCATTGGTTCACCAAGGTGTACGAATTTGTTTACCCATGCACTGCTTTCTTGAAATTCAGTCAACTCCATTTCTAAATTGTTAATATCTAACCACTCAACAAACTGACATTAATATCACTCATTTGTGTAATATGAGGTTTTGAAATAAAGTGCGATATTTTCCCCAAATCTCGGAATTGGGATACTCTCTTTGCAACTATTTGCCTTACAAAATTGAAAGCAATAAACAGTTACTCACTAAGAATAATTACGCGATGCTGGCAACCACACGCATGCCAAACTTCATTAATCGACCGAGCAGATCAGCGAATGGCTCGTCCGCCGCGTATGATGTTTATTTCACTTGGCTTCCGAACCTATCAGTGTTGCAGTGTTGCCATAATACACGTCCGAATGGAAGTAGAATTTAGGTTTTCAGTATTTATTACTTAAACCTGAAACACTATGACGATACGATGCACGAGATATGTACAGTATAGTCTATAGTACAAGACATACATAAAAACATTAATATGTGCATGTGGTGTGCCACCAAAATCGTGTTCGCGTGTCACTACGTGACGCGTGGCATAGGCTCGCCATCCCTGACCTAGACCAATATTTCAATTCAGGCTTAAACTTCAACGACATTTCTGAAAAACCAAAAATATTATTTGATTTCTTGATTGCATTTTTGAGGAATAGTAAAATCTCCAATAGCAAATTAGTTTTTCAAAACATACATAATACGTTTTCACGCTATGCTCATTCACCGCATCATCCTACCGAATTGCCCTCTCCCTCCTTCCCCTCCCACCCTGTCACTACTCAAACTCCTCCCTATCTCCCCCCCGTCCCTACTTATGCTCCCATTCCTTCCTATCATTTCCCCTGCTTACCTTCTTTCCCTTCTCTTCCCTCCTACCACAACACACGGTATGTACTAGTCTCGGTGTCTTACGACTCTCAGTGTCTTCTCTATACATGTTTACACACACCGCCAGAGGCGAGTCTCATATTTACTTAAACTTCTAGGGCAGGATTTCTTCCTTTCCAATTTTTCTAACTTCTCCCCATTTTTCTTTTTGTTTCAGGTCCCACCTTGAACAGAGAATACCTTCTAGTACCCTGAAGCAAAATTGTGTCTTACTTTCACACGTTATGATAAAATTGATAACCCACAGCAGACCAACTCCAGCCGAGCTTTGTTAACAAGCGTTTTCAGTTAGAGAAGACATGTATTTCATCCTCGAAAATAGACGCAAGATATCTAATACTTTTCAAAACAGTTAACGAAAAGCAGAACTTGAAATATTCATATTCTTTTTAGATTTAAAAGTTTGTTACATTGTTTCAAGAAGGAACATTACATACATTTTAAAAACTGATATTCACTCAGTGCTTTGAAAATGGATCTTGACTGAAGTTCCTAATATTCTTCATAACTTCTTTTCACAAATCAAGACTCAGTGAAATTTCTTCAAGAGGACTTTCACACAGTACCATATAAGGCCATACTTAATTTAAAATGAAATGGTGTTATTTTTTTAGTAAAAAATGTTTAAGCTAGTGTTATAAGTAATGTTCCAGATCATGTTTTAATCATATCAATTTCAACCAATCATTTATAAGAGTATTGTACACTCATATGTATTATGCATTGTTTTGTACGTTTAAATATGTTACTGTCTGCTTTTAAAGTTTATGACCAAGCTCGATAGCTGCAGTCGCTTAAGTGCAGCCAGTATCCAGTATTCGGGAGATAGTGGGTTCGAACCCCACTGTCGGCAGTCCTGAAGATGGTTTTCCGTGGTTTCCATTTTCACACCAGGCAAATGCTGGGGCTGTACCTTAATTAAGGTCACGGACGCTTCCTTCCCACTCCTAGCCCTTTCCTGCCCCATCGTCGCAATAAGACCTGTCTGTGTCAGTGCGACGTAAAGCAACTTAAATAAAGTTTATGGCTGAAGATGACGCTGAACACGCATCGAATCCGGTCCCATTAATATGTGAATGTTATAATTAATCTTATGGCATTGTTTTGTATTGAATAGGTGGACCCTACTATTTTGTTCCCATTATATTCTGTTAGAGTTCAGTATCGACAAAGCTAACTATACAACATAACAAAAAAAAGAGGTTATACCAGTGTCGAACAGAAACTGAAATTTTTTTACAACCATGAACGGTTCTTCGTGTTTGAGAATGAAGAATAGGAAATTACAGATTAGACCTCAAAATATGCAATATAAGAATAAAGTACTAATGAAATTCAAAACTAAAATTTTAAATACCCTTTTCCCATGAATAGAGGCATAAATTTCCTTCCTTGGCTTAAATACACAAATGTAGTATTAATGAAACAACTTACATGACAGAACAGCAACATCATATAGATCTGGCAAGTTTGCCAAGACAGTAGATACAATCATGATTGAAGAAAATAAGAAAACTAGTAAACACCACTCTCTACATCACAGCCATGACAGATGCTAAGTCCTGTTAAACCAACCTATAGTTCAGTTATTATGAGTTTCGACTTGACGTTTGAGCGCTGCCTTTTGGCGGAGGGTAAGTGAATTAACCAACAGCCAATCATAGGCAGCCGATCACTCCGATAGAGAGCGTTAGACTCCAGTTCCAGTTAGCGGTGTTGTCGATTTCTTGTTTACTGTAACCACGTGCTATCAGCTGTGTGTTGTGTTGTGCTCAGTTCTTTTCGTGGTCTTTGTGTGTCTTTGTGTTAGGATGTTGTTCGTTTATATTTCGTAGTGTAGAGTTTATAAATGATTTGTTTAGTATTTTTAATAGTATAGCGCGTTATATTGTAGTGAATAGTGTGTAACAGGTGATCTAGTTTATATAGTAGCTTAGTTTAATATTTCGTTCGGTAGTAATATAGTAGGTTAATTTTAGGCGCTGTGTGAATTTGATATTTTGTCACGTCGACGCGTACGTCTAAGGATGAAGCTCCCAAGAGAAGAAAGCTCTTCGGACGCGGTACTCCACTAAAGAGATTGTTTGTAATGTTAGGGAGTCATTCTTGACAAAGCACCAACAATGGCAGCTAGAAAGAATGAGCTGATTAAGTGGGAGAAAGAGCACAATATTTCGGTTTGCGATGACATGGGGAAGGTGGATCTTATGCATGTCTTGAAACAAAACAGGCCCCAGTGCTTAGTTTATGTGGTGGATGAAATAGCCAGAAGGAACGGGCATAAAGTAGTTCACCTTCCACTATACCAATGCCATTTTAACACCTTATAACTGATTTGGGCCCAATTGAAGAATTATATAGCTGAGAATAACCGACTCTTCATAGTTTTGGAAGTTGAAAGACTTATTTTCAAAGCCGTAGGCCGCATAAGTGCAGAGGACTGGAGCAACGTTGTGAAACGCACAAAATCCGAGATGATTAAAGCTGTTAAATACTTTATCATCTCTGTAGGATCAAGCGAGAGTGAAACCTCAACATACGATGACAATGCCGATAGTGACTCAGAAATGAGTATATTCGCTTTGTAGGATTATTTCCTTCGTTACGGGAAACTGAATCTAAAAGCAACGCGAGATCTTCTACATGGTGAGTAGAAATTTAATTTAATTTTCTCACTTTTTATTTGTTCGAGCAATGACATTTTAATCTTGTAGCCTTATTCTAAAAGTGTTGTGTATTATTATTCATCTTATGTGAATCATGTATGTTGCTACAAAGAATAACTGATTATGGACTCATATTCCAGTATTTGCATTTCTGTCTCGTAAATCAGCTGTTTGTATTCGTAGCAGTTTGGCACCACCGTCTGACTTCCGGCTAACTGTCAAGTCGAAACTCATAAAAACAGGACTATAATGAAGTTGGATATATAGTGCCATGATGCAGGGAATATCAAGAAGCACACCACAGATTCACAACACTAGTTGGCAGTTCAGAACACGCGCTATGTCGAGCATGATAAGTAAACAGTTTGAAAGGCATCAAAATGTTGCAATACGAAGAAAGAGGATAAAAATGGAAGAATAGAAATTCAGAGATGCAAGGAATGGGCCCAGATCTTATGTCCCTCACATATCAAGTAAAGGCAAATTAGAAAACATGGTGAAGCAATAAGACTCAAAGACAGCCTAAATTTGAGGTACCGGATGAGTTGCCCGTGCGGATAGGGGCGCGCATCTGTAAGCTTGCATCTGCGAGATAGTGGGTTCAAACCCCACTGTCGGCAGCCCTGAAGATAGTTTTCCATGGTTTCCTATTTTCACACCAGGCAAACACTGGGGCTGTACTTAATGAAGGCTACGGCCACTTCCTTCCTATTCCTAAGCCTTTCCTATCCCATCATCACCGTAAGACCTATCTGTAATACCAATATAAATGGTCCGTTATTGGACATTATAAATTTTCCAGCTAGCTCATTCTTGGTTGCCAGCGTTTCGCCCTCGTGTGCTAGGGTGGGCTCATCAGTTGGTACCTAGCACACCTACCAATACGCTGGCTAGTGCATACCGTGGAGGCCACTGCGTAGGCTAACTGGAGCCACCGGCAGTGCCAATGCACTAAGACTTTGTCTCATCACTAAAAATTGATGCCAGCTTGGCCATCAGATGATATAGATGTTGATTCCCATAGGGAATCTGAAATATTTGTCCTGAATGAGCAAATTTATAATACCAATATAAATGGTCCGTTATTGGACATTATAAATTTTCCAGCTAGCTCATTCTTGGTTGCCAGCGTTTCGCCCTCGTGTGCTAGGGTGGGCTCATCAGTTGGTACCTAGCACACCTACCAATACGCTGGCTAGTGCATACCGTGGAGGCCACTGCGTAGGCTAACTGGAGCCACCGGCAGTGCCAATGCACTAAGAGACTTTGTCTCATCACTAAAAATTTGATGCCAGCTTGGCCATCAGATGATATAGATGTTGATTCCCATAGGGAATCTGAAATATTTGTCCTGAATGAGCAAATTTATAATACCAATATAAATGGTCCGTTATTGGACATTATAAATTTTCCAGCTAGCTCATTCTTGGTTGCCAGCGTTTCGCCCTCGTGTGCTAGGGTGGGCTCATCAGTTGGTACCTAGCACACCTACCAGTGGCCTCCACGGTATGCACTAGCCAGCGTATTGGTAGGTGTGCTAGGTACCAACTGATGAGCCCACCCTAGCACACGAGGGCGAAACGCTGGCAACCTAGAATGAGCTAGCTGGAAAATTTATAATGTCCAATAACGGACCATTTATATTGGTATTATAAATTTGCTCATTCAGGACAAATATTTCAGATTCCTTATGGGAATCAACATCTATATCAGACCTATCTGTGTCGGTGCGACATAAAGCAAATAGAAAAAAAAAATCTGAGGTGCGAGCTTCAAAAGGCTAGAGAAGAAAATTCTCACCCCCTACCCTTGAAGATTCATTCAGATTAAAAGCTGTCATGGTGGATGATAGTGCTGGAAAACAGCAACATGATGAAGGCTGAAGGACTACAGCTCTTTGGGGAAATGTGACATACCGGTAGGGGGGCAGAGGGAGGGAGGGAGAGAGAGAGAGAGAGAGAGAGAGAGAGAGAGAGAGAGAGACAGACAGACAGACAGACGGCGGGGCGGGGGTTGGAGAACGAGAGAAAGGGAGAGAGAGATTCTAGAAAAGAGTGGAATGAAGGTGATGACACAGGTAGTGTACATCACAAGGAGTACATGTGCGCAAGTAAAGACTGGGCCATGATGCAGTAAGTATGAAGGATGTTCCAGAAACATACGGTAAATATAGAAGGACAGTGGCAGACAGTAAGGATAATGCTACATGTATGTGTTTGCACTGTAATTATTATGTTGTACTACTTGAAATGAAATATTTTACACTATGTATTTTGTATATTTTGTGTGAACGTTTGAGTGACTATTTCTATTATGTTATGCTGCATTTTCGCCAAATTTTCATATGAATTTCTAGGTGATTGCCTTTAGTTATTATGTTGAACCATTCTTAAGAAATTTTTAACCATCTTAGTTTTTGTTTCTTGTTGTAAAGTATTTCTGTTTTATTCTTCAATTGTCATGAAATTCCTTGTTTTGATATAATTCTATAGGATTTTTTTTTTTTTTCATATAATTGTTTGCTGTGTTTGCTGCTGTTGTTTAAATTATGTTTTAATTTTGCTGCTATATTACTGACATTGAAAAGGCATATGGCAGTGTCCCCAGGACTAAAGTTTGGGACAGTCTGGTGCAAAAAGGAATTGGGCAGGGATTAATAAAAATGATCATGGCAATGTACAAGGAATGTTGTAGTTGCATGCAAACACAAGTTGGCAGGACAAGTTGGTTCAAAATCACTAATGGGCCGAAACAGGGAAGTGTTCTATCACTAATCCTGTTTACAACAGTAATGGATGATACCATGAAAACAGCAAAAGCAACATATGGAGGAAGAGAAATGAACATGTTCTTATTTGCGAATGATATTGTGACTTGGGGAGAAGACGGCATGAAGGTTCAAGAACAGTTGGATGTGGTGAATGGGAAGATCGAAGAATGTAGATTGAAAATAAGTGTAGAAAAGAGTAAAACTCTTGTTATGACTAGAGGGGAGAAGGAAGGGAAAGGTCAGATTAGACTTGCAGACAAGCCCCTGCAAGTAGTGGAGACGTTCAAATACCTGGGAACTGAATTAATGGAGACTGCTCGACTGGATGTTGAAATTAGTAAGAGGACTCAAGCTGGAAAATGTTTCTATCACAGTGTAAGAAAAATGTTATGGGACAAAGATGTGCCAATGGAAGCAAAGGAAACAATGTACAAGATGTATTACGTACCCATAACAACTTACGGAGCAGAAACTTGGACAATGACAAAGAAGGACTAGAGTCGAATACAGGCAACCGAAATGAAGTTCTTGAGGAGTATGATACAGAAGAGTAGAAGAGACAAAATAAGGAAAGAGAAAATCCGGGAAGAAATTAGAGTGGAAAAATGAATGATAGAATAGAGAAGAGCCAATTAAGATGGTTTGGGCACATAAAGCGAATGAGTGATGAAAAATGCCAAAAAGGTGATGTACATGCAAATGCAAGGAAGGAGAGGCCGCGGAAGACCGTGATTGAGATGGAAGGACACAATCCAACACAGTATTAGAGAAAGAAACCTGGATTGGGACACAGTGTTAGAGGAGGAGTGATGGAAAGACTGAAGAAAGTGGAGAGGGACCATATTTGTCCTTACCCAGCTACAGCTGGATAATGAGAAATTATGACGATGATGATGATGACTACGATGACTATGAAGGGCGTGCTATATTGTTTTACACTTTATTTTTTTCTACCCAAATGAAGTACATTACACATCAGTTGTTACGTCCACCTCCTGAACATAATCTCCTTGTAACTGTATGCACTTTTGCCATCGATGTGTCAGTCTCCCAGACCTTCCTGAAACCATCCTTTCAGAGTGCTGTGTATCCATGCCTTGACAGCTGTGTCCAGTTCTGCAAAATCTGCAAAACGGCGACCACAGAGAGGTTTATTCATGTTCCCGAACAGGTGATAATCACTTATTCGACATTTCTTTGGTGGTAGACTGCCCGTGTGCTTCCATTGCATCGATTGTTGTTTTGTTTGTGGCTCATGGTAATGGAGCCATGTCTCATCACCAGTCACAAGCTTAGCCATGATGTTGGCTGGATCTTGATCATGGCATTGCAAAAGTTCTCTGCACACGTCCACACGCCTCTGCTTTTCGTCTGCAGACAACAGTCTAGGCACCCACCTGGATGACACCTTCCCCAACTATAAGTGGCCGTGCACGATCCACTGCAGGGTGTTTCGGCTAATTCCCGTGGCTGCCGCCATTTCCGTAAATGTGATGCATTTGCTTCGTTGGATGGCCTGTTTGACCTGGACAATGTTGGCTGGTGTTGACACTGTCACATTCCTTCTAGAACTGGTTCCCTTGTCCACCGATGTGCGCGCTGTTTTCCAAACTTCCACCCAGTTTTAAACTGTTTTCCGTGATGGTGCATGTTCTCCACAGACTGCCACCAAGCACTGATAAATCTCTGCAGTGGTCACGCCTTAATTCTATAGGAACCAAGTCGTATAGTGCTGTCCCTGGCGGTTGCTTTCCATGTTGTCTGCTCCTACGCTGACAGTGTTGTTATGAAATGGCTATGACGAATGCATTCATTGGCCCCTGTGCATGTGCTGCTACCAAACGGTGGAACAAGACACTAGTTACACATCAACTTTAATAGTGAAATGTGAACCATAACCAGATGCACAAAAGATCAAGAGTAAAACAATATAGTATGCCCCTCGTACTATAATCAGGTGTTGTCACCAGGATATCTCCCAACATTATTATTATTATTATTATTATTATTATTATTATTATTTGTCTTGCCCATTCAAAGAGTGAGCTGGAACTTGTTAGTTGGTTCCACAGCTTTCAGCATCATCATCATCATCATCATTTCCGTTGTCCAGCTCCCGCTTAGTTGGAACGTTTACAGCACCTTTCCTTCTTCCTCTATCCAACCACAACTGTTCTTCCTTAACTGTGTTCCAATCCATGTTTCTTCTAATTATAGAATTCTTGATAGTTTTCAACCACCTTAGTCTGGGTCTGCCTTTTGCCCTCGCTCCTATCTGGGTCTTCAACATCTACTTCAGCTCCTTCCCTCTTCCATCCTCTGCACATGTCCAAACCATGTAAGTTTATCCCTCCCCATCCTGTCAAAATGCTTTTTTCACTCTGATCTCCTTCCTGACATCATTTCCTACTCTGTCCCTTCTTGTCTTTCCTATCACACTTCTTTAAATTTCATTTCCATGTCCTCGATTTTATTGTCCTGTCTTTTTGTTAGTGTCCAGGTCTCTGCTGCATATGTCAGTATTGGGCATTAGTACATCTTATATATCACCTCTTTACACTTCATTAGTACTTCCTCCTTCCACATCAGGTTCCTTACACTCTGGTACAATGCATTTCCCTGTTGAATGCTTTTAGTGAACTCCATGTCCAGCCCTGCATCCTGCATCAGTTTGCTTTCCATAATGTCAAGGTTTTTTCCCCCTTATTTTTATAATTCCTTTCCCTTCCCTTTCTCATCACTGTCGTACTCTCCACGCTGATTTTCATCCCATAATTTTCAATAATCTCACTCAACATGTCTAGCTGCCCTTGTACTTCCTTTCCGTTTGCTTCCCACACCACAATATCATCTGCAAACAACATACCTTCAGCTCCCTGTCCCCGTATTTTACCTTTGTCTCTTTCACAAATTTGTCCATAATGATTATGAATAACAGTAGTTATTTATTTATCGTATGATGAAAGGAGGAATATCAGCTATTTACAAATTATGTACAAAAATACAAACACATACACACACTCTCAAGTTCATAAAATTATTCACAATACTATGTCCAGATGGTTAATCCACTCAATGGCTTCTTGTGTTAGGTTGTGGAGATCCTTCATTGAGCCTCTAAACGCTCTGAGGGGACATTCGAGCACTATGTCATCCATGGTTTGCTGTTCTCCACAGCAGTCACAATGAGGAGAGGAATTCCCTCCTCACTTGTAGTATTGCTTCGCATCTTCCTTGGCCAGTCCTTATCCTATTCAGTACACACCACTGTCATCGAGGTGAATGAAAGCCTGCGGGCTGCTCCCAAGGAGTTTTAATTAAGTAATGATGTGTCAGGGAGTTTTGGCTCTGCCACTGATTGTTCCATGCATCTAGTATTTTGAAGCTATTCTCTTGCAGGATGATTGCTGTTTGCCACGATTGTTGTCTGGACTTTAAACACTGTGGTAATGATACTGGACAATCTGAATGTATTGGTAACAGTGGGTTGTTTTCAATTTTCTTCCATGTGTTCAGCAATGACTGAGATCTTCTTAGGGGTGGGGGTGGAATGATATTTGGAACCGATAGCCAGTGTGTGTTAGTAGATTGAATACATCCTGTGATGAGGCGCATTGCTTGATTGAGCTGCGTGTCAATTATTTTGGTGTGAGCACTGTTTAACCATGTAGAACAGCATTATTCTGCAACTGAGTACGAAAGAACCAGAGCTGTGTATCTAATGACTGATGCATTGGCACCCCAAGTGGTCCCTGTTAACTTCTGTAATATGTTGTTCCAGGTTTTAATTTTAGCTGCTGCATACTTGAGATGCATTTTGTATGTCAGTGATCTGTCCAGGGTCACCCCTAGGTATTTAGGGTTAATGCAGTATTGGAGAATCTCATCTCTGAAACTGACTGTAGGATTGTAATTTGCTTGTTTGTTCCGTAGATGGAAAGTTGATACAACTGTCTTTTGAGGATTTGGTCGAAGAGAACTGTCTTAAACAACTTCTCAGTCAAGGATTAAGGAGAAATAATACCCGAATAGGTCCTTCTCAGGACCCTCAAGTTCGTAAGATTGGACCATCAATAACAGTGGTGACAGCACATATCCTTTTCCACAGTCCAGTTTCATTCCTAGATCACTCTATCCCGCCTAATGTGCCTGGACACTGCTGCAAAATGTTTTGTACATTGCTTGTACATATTCTATCATTTGATTCTATCATCCTTTCTATTGCATTACTTTCCATACCTATTGTGATAGTACATATATCACACCCCCGAATTATATGTAGAAGTTAGAGATATTATTGTCAGTATTCGATTTATTATTATTATTATTATTATTATCAGTATTATTATTATTATTATCAGTATTTCATTTGTATGTTTTGTCATTTATATTGGTAAGCTGGAAGATATCCACATATGTAGGTATGAGTAATTTGTTTTGCACGAGTGGGAAAACATTGCTGTAATAACTCTGGTAATTTGAATGAGTCATCTGGCTACCCCAGTGTCTGTTATGATGTACTTGTGTCAGGAAATTCCATTACTCGTGTATATATCCCAGCCTGATAAGATAAGCTTGTTGTTGTACCAGGAAAGTTTGGTGATTCATGAAAACTCCCCAGAGTTTGTTATTGTCTTGGGAGGAAGAAGTAGTTCAGGGCTTGGTCTTAATTTGAGATCACTCATGATTGGCTGGCAAGCACCAATCCAGACGTCTCATCTGAGAGGAGGGGGATGTTGATGTCTATAAAGGTTGGTCATACGGCAGCAACCAGGATGATTGTAAGGGTGATTGTAGAGGTGATTGTAAAGGAACGAGAAGGAAGATAACTACAACTACAACTGACGCACTGTACGGGAAGGAAGTGGTGCTGATACACGGTACTGGATTGACATGGCTGCAATGGACTGGACTTCAAACGTTCGTGGAGCGTAGTCGTGTTATGTTTGTGGAGAGTGCTTGCGCATTAAGTATTGTAGCACTTGTGACGGCCTAGCATTATATGTTGGTGAAAGCTATCTCAGACTTTCCATAAATTTATATGTTGAGGATCGACAGACGTGTGTATATATCTTTACAAGTGTTAAAATATATGAACACAGTAGTACAAGGTACAGTATCTGTGTGAAGTGATAACTGCCGATTATGAGAATCGGTAAGTCGAATTGATATAGAGACAGTGAAGGGTATTTATCTTCATACATGTACATTGTTCATCGGACTATCTGCAAATGGTAGCTTAGTTCTCACTTTCGTTTTCCCACGGTTTTCATTATTGTTGTTGTTGTAAATATGGAGTCTTCCAGCAATATTTTATGTGTGTATTATATGTATAATGTTGTATGTTGATGAGGTGCTCATGCACGGAATTTGTTCAGAATATAGTTAGCTATTTTAGAATCAGTGTTATTGATGAACCTAGGTGCAGTTCCTACCTAATTAATCGTTTTCAGGAGGTTAGGTAAGGCCTGCAGCAGATGTACCAGTACGCAGCATTATGTACACGCCCTGGGATATAAAGTTTATCATGCTCTTATCTAAATTCGAGGGATCCATTCTGGTGAACTCTGGCGCCCATACTACGGACATTTCGGTTAATTATGCTTATTAATTTTATTAATTTTTTGAGTATTTTTATTCATGATTTTATTTATTTATTATTATTATTTATTATTATCATCAAAAAGTTACAATTGGCTTCCCAACGTGTGGCTGAATGATTGGTACATCTGTTAGGCTGATAAGCGTAGGTGCACTTGTCAGGTGTGGATGGAATTCTACAAACTATGTCAGTGAAGTGTTTTATATGTTTCATGTGTATTTTGGAGTATGAAGAAATGTTGTAGCGAGTCTAGTATTATAAAATTGAGAAGTAGAGAGGTTGTTAAAGTTGTTGATACCATGAATCAGGATAGGAGAAGTCAAAAGAATTCCACCACATTGAGTTTATCTAATTTAAGTGAGAGTAGCGAAATGGCTGATAGTAGGAAAGATCAATCGGCAACGATATGTGAGGAATCTAGTACCCCGTCTCAAACTCAGAATGTAGGGAATCAGGGGGAGGCTTCAATGCTCAGTATGCTTAAATCGCTACTTGATAGTCAGAGTAAAGAGTTGAAGAGTGAATTGAATTCGATTAACAGTAAAATCGATAATCAGAGTGTTGAATTGTCCAGTAAGATTGATAGTCAAAGTAAGGAGTTAAATTCAGTGAGTGTTGAATTGTCCAGTAAGATTGATAGTCAAAGTAAGGAGTTAAATTCAGTGAGTGTTGAATTGTCCAGTAAGATTGATGGTCAGAGTAAAGAGTTGAAGAGTGAATTGAGTTTTTTAAGCAATGAAATATACAGTATTAATAGTGAATTAAATTCAGTTAGTACGGAGCTGTCCAGTAAGATTGAGAAGCAGAGTGCAGAGTTAAATTTAGCTAGTGTTGAATTGTCTAGTAAAATTGATAGTTTAAGTATTGCTGTGAATGGTAGAATAGACAAATTAAACCAGAAGTTTGACCATCAAAGCAGGGAAATTCAGGAAGTCAACAATAAGGTAGAAGCTCAACGCTTGGAATTGACTGAGAAAATTGAATGCCGATTTAATGTAGTTAGGAAAGAATTTGTTGAAAACAGCAAGGAATGTGATAAAAGAATAAAAATAGTGGAAGATAAAGTCGAAGAAATAGACAGAATGAAAACCAGTCAGAATGTTTTAGTGAAGCGAATAGATGAGAAGAATGAGAAATTGGAGAAAGACCTTAAGTCAGTAAAAGATGACCTCAAGTCAGTAGAAGGAAATGCCAGAATGGTAGTGGAAGAAGGAATTAAATCATGTCATGTGAAATTAAGGCAGGAGATCAGTCAAATCCAATTAGGTAGCAGCATATGTAATAGGTACGTATCTTGTACGAAGGACTCTGAATTGCCCAAGTTTAATGGTCGGCAGTTTAATCCGATGGAATTCTTGAAAACAGTGGAGAAACGGTTTTCCAAGAATCTTGACGATGGTTTGATTGATTGGAGTATGGTTGATGAGCTGTTGGATGTTGCATTTGTTGGAGAAGCGAGATCCTGGTTTCAAGTTTATAGACAGGGTATTTCGAGTTTAGAGGAATTTAGGGAGAAATTTAGTTCTAAATTTTGGAGTGAAGCTATTCAGGGAAGGGAAAGAGATCGCGTGCTATTTGGCAAGTATAAACCTCAGGAAGGTGTATCTATGACGGAGTATTTCTTAGCGCATGTTCTGATCAGCCAGAATATTGAAGGTCTAGCATCGGAGAGAGATACAGTCCGCCAGATGTTGAGGCATTTTCCTGAGAAGGTCGGATTAGCTGCATGTATGCAGAATATTGTAACGATTAAAGAATTAGAGCAGCTGTTAGAGAGGTTTGATGCTTTGGAAGGGCAGGGGAGGACCAGGCAAAGTGAAGGTAGGAATTACGGGGATAATGGGAGACAAGGTAATCAGCTAGGGGGAGATAGGAATAATCAGAATTTCAGTCATTCTAGGCAAGGGAATCAGGGTGGTAATTCCGGAAGGGGAAACAGACAGTCTAATCAGGGAGTTAATCACCAGGTATATTATGGCAGAAGACCTAATCAAGGGGAATCAGAAAGTAGGGGGAGTACGGATCAAAGACCTCCAGATCAAGTGCAGAGACATGATAATAGTGAACAGTCCACGTCTAGTAATTTAAACCGGAATCGGACTTCTTAGTTGGGTCAGATAGGCAGTCCGATACCGAAATTCCTATTCACGTGATGAAACAGGTAAGTTACGAGGTAGACGTGAAAGAGGAATTATTGTATGACCATGTGTTTTGTGTTCAGGGAGATTTTGAGAATAGGGGGCGTGATGAAAGTAAGAAAGATGTGTCGGATGACTTACTTTGTACTAGTGGTGATGGTAATAGCGATGTTGCGATCGATAATCTTACAGAAGTTTCTGAAATTGTAAGTGAAATTTTTTGTGAAGTTGATGAAGGTTGTTTTGTGAGTGAAGAGTGTTCACGGAGTATACATCATGAGGATGTTTTTGTTGATTTAAGTGTACGTGAGGAGAGTAAAGTTAGGTCCATTATGTGTGAAAATGGTGACTTTGAGATTAATGAAACTTCTGATAAGAGAGTCGAAAGTAGCAGTGTTGTTGGCATGAAAGTGGTGCGAGTAGTAGCTGATATGGAAGGTGGTGAAGATGACTTGATTGTTGGGTCATTAAGTAGTAATGACAGCAATTTCGAAGTGTATTATGGTAAGAATTTCAGTAATAGAGTGAGCGTAAGTGAGAATGGAAGGGTGCGTGAGATGAAAGAAAGTCTTGTCAAGCGTGTGCGTAATGTTTTATTTAAGTCTGAGAGTTGTGTGAAAGATTTGAATGACTTGCTGAGTGATATCGATGTGGAATGTATGAAAAAGTATGTGATCTGTTTACTTGCATTAATTATGGTTTTGTGGAAGAGTAAACATAGTAAGATTCCCGAATATTTCAGAAAGAGGGATTTCTTGGTTATGAATGTTCCGAATGAAAGCTTGTATGATTCTTGTGTGACTGGATGGTATGAATGTTTGTGTGTGAGATAGAGTGGATTTTAGACGTAGTTAGATTTTATTGCGGTACGCATTTCTCGTCTATCGATGCCAATGTTAAGTTTATGTATAGTTTTTTCATTTATGTTAGGGTCCGTATACTGTGGACAGTAGAATAGGCAAGTGTGCTTATAGGCTCCTAACCGCTGAAAATAAGGTTCTTGGGACATTTAATATCTATAGCCTTCGCAGATATAAGAAATAGGATCTGCACCTTGGATGTGTATATTATCAATTATGAGTTATGTGTACAGTAGTAAGAAGGGATTGTGTTCAATGCTATATGAAACAATCAGAGTTGTGTGTATATAGCCATATTATTATTATTATTATTATTATTATTATTATTATTATTATTGTTTGGACAAATTGTATTTCGTGTGTGCGAATACAATGCAGTAGACGCAATGTATATATCATTATTACAGTAAATTATGTGTTCAGTTATGCCATTATAAGGTTATGTATGAAGTTCTGTTTTATGGTGAATCATAATATATGATATCATCGATTCACCAAGGGGGCGTTATGTGATAGTACATATATCACACCCCCGAATTATATGTAGAAGTTAGAGATATTATTGTCAGTATTCGATTTATTATTATTATTATTATTATTATTATTATTATTATTATTATTATTATTATCAGTATTATTATTATTATTATCAGTATTTCATTTGTATGTTTTGTCATTTATATTGGTAAGCTGGAAGATATCCACATATGTAGGTATGAGTAATTTGTTTTGCACGAGTGGGAAAACATTGCTGTAATAACTCTGGTAATTTGAATGAGTCATCTGGCTACCCCAGTGTCTGTTATGATGTACTTGTGTCAGGAAATTCCATTACTCGTGTATATATCCCAGCCTGATAAGATAAGCTTGTTGTTGTACCAGGAAAGTTTGGTGATTCATGAAAACTCCCCAGAGTTTGTTATTGTCTTGGGAGGAAGAAGTAGTTCAGGGCTTGGTCTTAATTTGAGATCACTCATGATTGGCTGGCAAGCACCAATCCAGACGTCTCATCTGAGAGGAGGGGGATGTTGATGTCTATAAAGGTTGGTCATACGGCAGCAACCAGGATGATTGTAAGGGTGATTGTAGAGGTGATTGTAAAGGAACGAGAAGGAAGATAACTACAACTACAACTGACGCACTGTACGGGAAGGAAGTGGTGCTGATACACGGTACTGGATTGACATGGCTGCAATGGACTGGACTTCAAACGTTCGTGGAGCGTAGTCGTGTTATGTTTGTGGAGAGTGCTTGCGCATTAAGTATTGTAGCACTTGTGACGGCCTAGCATTATATGTTGGTGAAAGCTATCTCAGACTTTCCATAAATTTATATGTTGAGGATCGACAGACGTGTGTATATATCTTTACAAGTGTTAAAATATGAACACAGTAGTACAAGGTACAGTATCTGTGTGAAGTGATAACTGCCGATTATGAGAATCGGTAAGTCGAATTGATATAGAGACAGTGAAGGGTATTTATCTTCATACATGTACATTGTTCATCGGACTATCTGCAAATGGTAGCTTAGTTCTCACTTTCGTTTTCCCACGGTTTTCATTATTGTTGTTGTTGTAAATATGGAGTCTTCCAGCAATATTTTATGTGTGTATTATATGTATAATGTTGTATGTTGATGAGGTGCTCATGCACGGAATTTGTTCAGAATATAGTTAGCTATTTTAGAATCAGTGTTATTGATGAACCTAGGTGCAGTTCCTACCTAATTAATCGTTTTCAGGAGGTTAGGTAAGGCCTGCAGCAGATGTACCAGTACGCAGCATTATGTACACGCCCTGGGATATAAAGTTTATCATGCTCTTATCTAAATTCGAGGGATCCATTCTGGTGAACTCTGGCGCCCATACTACGGACATTTCGGTTAATTATGCTTATTAATTTTATTAATTTTTTGAGTGTTTTTATTCATGATTTTATTTATTTATTATTATTATTTATTATTATCATCAAAAAGTTACACTATGCCCCGGGTACACAATCATAAGCCTTTTCTAAATCAAGGAATGCCTCACTAAGGCTAGGATTTTTATGCCCTATAAAATAAAAATGTACTTAGAACATGTACAGTAACGTCCGGCCCCGCAGTGTCCGCCTGTCACCCAGTGGCCCCGGATTCGATTCCTGGCCAGGTCAGGGGTTCTTAATTGTAAATGATTAATATCCCTGGTCTGGGAACTGGGTGTCTGTGTCGTCCTTAACGTTTCTTTCCTCGCATTCAACACACTACACTTCCGCATTTACACTTACACGCAGGTTCCTTTCATATGGTGAAAGTAGTGGCAAAAGATATACAGAGGTCGACGCCACAAACAATAAAAAAAAAACATACAATTATGACCTACTAATCTCAAACAAAATTACCTAAAAATTCTATTAAAACTGCAAACAACTTATCTGAATATCAGTTTCTTAAGGTAAATTCAAAATAGCACACCAAATAATACAATTTAGGAGAGATCAAATTTATTTAATGAAGTTACACAAATAAAAAATGTTATTCTATATGCAAGTGATAAAGGTACTTCTTTTCACTTCACTGGCAAATACCGACTGTTCATTTCATCAGTGTCTGACTAGTAGGCTGAATGGTCAGCGTACTGGCCTTCGGTTCAGGGGGTCCCAGGTTCGATTCCCGGTTGGGTCAGGGATTAATTCCAATGGCTCAGGGGCTGGGTGTGTGCGACATATTCAGCATTAGAAATCATCCTCGGTAGGGCCCTCATCTTCACAGACATGCAGATCGCCTAACAGGCTATCTATGAGAAAAAGAACCACACCATGCCTCTCCGGAGGCCATATGCCATTATTATTATTTCATCAGTCCTGAATTGGAAAGCACAATATTGGCCATTGCCTACTAACACAGCCTTGTATATTGAGAAGTTCCTTTCCACTTGTACAGATACTAGAGGAGCATACTTAAAGTGTTCTCACCCAACAGAACTTCTGCAATTGAAGACAATGGAGCAAACCCTTTGTTCTTGTTCAAAACAAGCATCAGTTTCTTCGCTACTTACTTCCCCACATTCCCATTCATAATTTTCTAAGTCTCTTGATGCTTTTTTCACAATCTTTTTCTGCCCCACTAATTTAACTCCAGATTTTTCTAAACAAATTATAGTACCTGGTAGGAATCCAAAATTTGATTTTATGTACAAAAGTTTTCCTGCAGGTTCACTGTCAGAAAGAAGTTCCTGCACAAGTTTTATTGAGGTCACATCACTACCATCACATATGTCAATGATTTTTTCACCATCTTTAGGTTCTCACAGTAATACTTGCATGCTTCTATCCAGGTCAAAACTGGGGAAGGAGGCAAAGTAACTTTCGGGTTCTCAGTGATGAATGTTTTAACTGGAGAAAGTGCCTTCCAGAAAACTTTCTTGATGCATCCTATTAGCCGGTCAACTTCAGCAAACTGCCTCCGTAACTCCTCCACAATTCAATGTAAAGTGTATGCTATGCACGTTACATGCACCATCTTCGAGTAAAGACTTTGAAGAGAATGAGCAGGATTTAGTATATAAAGTGCAGCATCGGTCAACAAGAAGAGTACACTGTCTGGCTGAAAGCCGTTGGGGTGTATTAAACCAAAAGACCTGTCGAAACGCTTAGCTAATAAATTGTTGAAAAATTTCCTTTCTTCAACTGTTCACAATTAATTAGGAACTGTTCTCCTGAACAATCTTCTTCCATTGTGTCTACCACAATATTGCCCATGTAACTGCCTAGTGACAGAAGTTTTTTAAGCTTCAACCTTTTAAATACAATTATGAGTTGTATAAGATATTATTTACATTTATTATTATTATTATTATTATTATTATTATTATTATTATTATTATTATTATTATTATTATTATTATTACTATTATTATTGTTATCTATATTATTACAACCTTAAAAAACTTATCTCTGTGATCTCAGTTCAATACGGAAACAAAAATGAAGTTTATATCTTTGAACAGCCTAGTGAGTCGGTACTTTCCTCCACACATACCCATTTCTGTTTTCCTGACACTTTTTGCCCAATTTCCAACTTAGGAATGGCCAGCCCCGCAGAGTAGGGGCAGCATGCCTGCCTCTCACCCTAAAGCTCCAAGTTCGATTCCGGGCCAGGCTGAGGATTTTACCTGGATCGGATGGCTGGTTCAAGGTCTACTCAGCCTACGAGATTACAATTGAGGAGCTATCTGACAGTAAAATGGCGACCCCAGTCTAGAAAGCCAAGAATAGCTGCTGAGAAGATCCGTCGTACTGCCACACCGACCATATGACATCTCACAATCTACAGGCCTTCAGGCTGAGCAACGGTCGCGTGGTAGGCCATGGCCCATTGGGGTTGTTGCGAAATGGGGTTTGGTTTGGTTTTCTAGGAAGGCGCATAACTTTGATATTTTACTTTGGTCAATGGAATATCTACACAAATGAATGCTTCGCAGAGTTCTTCAAAGAAAGGTGAACCTGAAGAAGAGCAAACTTCACCAAGTAACATTTGGTTTGCTGTCTTTTTACCTTCAAGCAACTGCAGACATCAATTTTTTTTTTTCTCTCTTTTCACATGTTCATCTATAGTAAACTTAATTTCGGCTGTAACTTATATATTGCATAACTTGCAGAAACGTATATTCCCATCCGTGTAGAAACTTTATCATAATAACAGGAAACAAAATTACTTAACTTATGTGCCATGTTTTACCTTACTTTATGCATGATGACCTCCCCCACGCATGGCACTACAGCCCTTGAAGGACCTTGGCCTACCAAACAACCGCTGCTCAGCCCGAAGGCCTGCAGATTACGAGGTGTTGTATGGTCAGCACGACAAATCCTCTCGGCCGTTATTCTTGGCTTTCGAGACCGGGGCCGCTATCTCACCATCAGGTAGCTCCTCAATTCTAATCACGTAGGCTGAGTGGACCTGGAACCAGCCCTCAAGGCCAGGTTAAATTCACTGACCTGGCCGGGAATCGAACCCGGGGCCTCCAGGTAAGAGGCAGGCATGCTACCCCTACAACACGGAGCCAGGATGCATGATGACCTACACACCACAATTCTTCATACTGTGTAAAAGACACCTACACTGCACCTGCTATTCAGAATAATAATAATAATAATAATAATAATAATAATAATAATAATAATAACAACAACAACAATAATTTCAATGGATTTACATCCCTCAGGGATGCCTGTCAACCCTAAGTGGCGGATAGGGAGCCTACAAAAATGTGGGATGGTGAAGATACCTCGGAAATGAACCCGCGGACCAACAGGCAGCCCTACTCCTGGGGGCTTTATAATACTGGGACACCCTCTCTCCCGGGGTCAAATATGGAGGGCCACAGCTCAGGGTTACGAGTGAAGTCCACAATGGTAGCAACGGTGGAGAAGCCGGAATTTGGAACAGTGTGGCTGGTGGAAGTGGCATCCCAGTACTCTCCATGTTAGGGGCGGCCTAAATTCCTGCTGTTAGTAGCTCTAAAATGCCTGACGCCAGGCTGTGGCAAAAAGCCAGTCGGTAACTCCGCCGCAACCCACGAATCATATCTACGTCAATTTTGTAGGATGATGCTAGGACGTCCCCCAGAAGGGACGTGCAATGGCCTCGCCTGACCGCCGCGACAAATGGACAAGGGCTACTGGTTCAAGGGCGGAACCTACTAAAGAAGCTAGCTAAACGCAAACAACATTTACACATCGCCACACTCAACATTGGGACTCTTAATGGACGCAGTCACGAACTAATAGCGATGCTGAAAAAAATGGAAAGTGGAGATTGCATGTGTGCAAGAAACACGCTGGAAAGGCCAGAAATCTTGTGACATCGAAGACGGCTATAAACTGATCTACCATGGTACATCCAACAGGAATGGTGTTGCCTTCATAATCTCTGCCAGCCTGCAAGACCGAGTTGCTGAGGTTCGGCAGTATTCAGACTGCCTTATGTGAACTACAATTGAAACTGTATCTTCACGGCTGTGTCTTCTCTGCATATGCACCACAATTTGGCCGTGGTGACCTAGAAAGGAACAGTTTTGGCACGCGCTCCAAGACAATGGTTTGGCGTGTCCTCCAGATGAGTTTCTACTTCTCTGGTGATCTTAATCGGCATCTGGGACACACCAAGGATGGTTATAGCTGCCACGGTGATAATGGCTACGGTATCTGAAATGATGATGGAACTCAAATTTTGGATTTTGCCGAGGCAAAAGACTTTGTTACTGGGAACACTTTTTTCAAAAAGCGCATCAACCACCTCATCTCCTACACTAGTCGTCACTATAGCATCTAAATTGACTTTATCCTTGTTTGACGCTGTAATCTCAGAGTAGTATTCAATATGAAGGTCATGCCATCTGACTGTGTAGCCCTTCAACATAAGCTGCTCAGAGCATACTTAAGAATCTGTAAACAACAGAGGTGGAGGGATAAATGCCCCCGAAAAGATCAAGTGGTGGAAGCAACACACGGATCACATTCTGCAAATCTGTCACTGCAACCGCCACAGCAACCTTGGGTACAACAAAACCTAGTTCCCACTGTATTGACAAGCAAGCATGGTTATGGACGGCCAAAGTCCAAGAGAAGATGCATGAAAAGAAGGCTTATAGAATCCGGATTTCACAAAAGACTCCAGAGAACAGGAAAAGAGATGTCATAGCCAAACGTGAGGCTAAGAAAGCTGTCGCTGGAGCTAGGCACTATAAAGACCTGTATGCAACACAGGATTCAAAAGAAGGAGAGAAAACTATCTTCCGGCTAGCACAAAAGGCAAAGATGGTGAACAATTACAGGACAAACAGGACCTCCTCAAACATTGGCAACAACACTTTTAAGAGATTTCCAACACTGAGTTCCTACATCCACCAATTCCAGATTAGTTATCCAACAGCAGGTCCTTTCTCACACATCACACCAGAGGAAGTCACCAATGCCATCAAGAGTATGAAGAACCAAAAAGTGCCAGGACCAGATGATCTTCCGGCAGACTTCTGGATTACATGTTACAAATTTCATATTTGGTCCGTATTGAAATGTACGTCAATTTAAGATATTACCAAAATTTTATTAGGATCAACCTATTCAATAGAATTTACAAAGTTAGGACTTGCATCCTATTAAACTAAAATTTGAAGGGACATGTTTCGCCCTTTAAAAGGGCATCATCAGCCTTATTACACTCGTACTCAAAGATAAAAATCAGGATCCTGATTGTCATAATAAAAAATATAAAATGAGAATATAAGATTAGAGTGAAATTATACAATGTGAGAAAGTGTTATGAGTTCTTAAATAAAAAGTTTATAATTAAAACTTCATTTAAAATGTTTGTGAAGAAAAAGTTGAAGTTGGTATGATAATACACTAGTAATTTTAAAATGATTTTATAAATTAGACAAACTAGGCCTTAACCACATGATAACAAGAAGGTCTATGGCTAAAGTTGCCTTATCAAAGTTCGAGTGAAATTCGGCTGGAAGCAACTTGATTTACATGTTGAAGAGAAGGCTAATGGAACTTAGTAGCCGCTTGAGATGACATTGAAACTTTCTTGTTGAAAAGTCGTAACATTTAACTGTAGTATGGCGCTATGTAGATTATAAAGTTGTATCTAAATAATCCATTAATCTTGTTATTTACGTAGTGGGTTCGCGGTCTCCGTAATTTTGTTGAAGGAGTTATAAAGAGTTCACAATTGAATGTTGCCGTATAGATCTTTGTTAACTCGTATGTATGTTTAGTCCTCAGCCCGAAGGCTGGTTGGATCCTCAACAGTTCCGCCATCAGCTGTCATAGATGGCCTAGGCATCACTGAAGAGGCGTACTAGGGAAATGAGGAGTGAGGTAGTTTCCCGTTGCTTTCCTCACCGAGCCAGAAGTTGCTATTACACATCAGTCTGCCAAGCCCACTGAAATGCATGCACCAACTGGCCCTATGAGCAATATTTTCACACCATTCATAGCAGGGACTGGCTGCAGAAGGAATGGCATTACTAGCATTACTCATACCTCAGTCACTTTCATTTTGTCAAAGCTAAGGATAAAGCTGAGACAGATCAATGAAAGTAACAAAATTGCTCTAGCCCATACCAGAAGACATAGTGCACTGTAAACACTAGGTCCTGCCAGCGTTGAAGGAGTTATAAAGAGTTCACAATTGAATGTTGCCGTATAGATCTTTGTTAACTCGTATACTGGTAGTTAAATGGAACATTTGGCAATATCTCAATACGTATCTCCAATAGAATGGAGCTCATTTCAGCTACACCGAGCTCGATAGCTGAAGTCGCTTAAGTGCGGCCAGTATCCAGTATTCGGGAGATAGTAGGTTCGAACCCCACTGTCGGCAGCCCTGAAAATGGTTTTCCGTGGTTTCCCATTTTCACACCAGGCAAATGCTGGGGCTGTACCTTAATTAAGGCCACGGCCGCTTCCTTCCCACTCCTAGCCCTTTCCCGTCCCATCGTCGCCAGAAGACCTATCTGTGTCGGTGCGACGTAAAGCAACCAGCAAAGCATTTCAGCTACATGTAGATTATAAATTAAACAATATCCTAAGTAGAAAACAAAAAACTTTGGACAAAAAGCTTGCATACTTAAAGGAAACTCAATTAAAATCATCCAACAGGAACGTAGAAATAATAAAAAGCAATTCACCTTTCAACAACTCACCAGTCATAGTTAACACGACAAAGACAAACTTTTCAGAACAGGAAATCGACCTACTGAACAAAGGTCTAAAACATAATTGGCCAAGCACACGAAAAGAAAATGACATGATCAACACTGTAGCAGAGATTGAATCCAACATTACCAAACTCCCTTCAGATTTGCAGAACGATACTAGATACGAAATAAAAAAGAAACTACCAACAGTCACCAAAGAATTAATTAAAACTTCTGACTTCAATCATACAAACGTAATAAAAAGTTTAAAAACTAAGATCAACGACAACAATATCATAGTAACTAAAGCGGACAAAGGAGGGACTACCGTATTATTAGATAAGAACGAATACATTACAAAAACAGAAAACTTTTTTGCAGATGGGACTTTTTCAATAGTTAATAAAGATCCTACCATCAGAATCCAGCAAAATTTAAAAACACTGATAAAGAATTCAACTTTTTTACTCAATGAACAAGAGCAACAAAAATTATTCACCATGAATCCTAATATTTCCATGGCCAGAGCTTTACCCAAACTACACAAAAAAGATACATCCATGCGTCCCATAATTAATTGCAAAAAAAGCCCAACTTACAAGACCTCAAAATACATCCACCATTTCCTTAAAAGACACTACACTTTTAACAACAAATCCCCTCTAAAGAACTCAGTTGATTTTTGCGATTTTTTAAAGAAATTTAACTTACTACCTAACCACATCATGTGCTCCTACGATATCATGAACATGTATTCTAACGTACCAACAAAACAAACGGTAAACATTATCAAGGACAACCTATCCAAACATAGCAATCTTAGCACCCCTGAAATAGACGAATTCATCAACATTCTAAACTTCGTACTAAAGAACAACTACTTCACTTTCAATGGCAAAATTTACCATGGCAATGCCCTTATCAGGCATCTTGGCAGGTATATACATGGACTCGTTAGAACACCATAAAATAACTTCAAAAATAAAAGGACTTAGCCTATGGCTCAGATACGTAGACGACACATTTGCAATAATCGACAGTAATCTCAACAATAGCAACGATATTTTAGATTTTTTAAACACCCTTGATCAAAATATCAAGTTTACCAAAGAGGACGAGATCAACAGATCCATTAACTTTTTAGACTTAACTATAACACGCGACAAGAACACATTCGATTTCCAAATTTACAGAACACCCACCCACACTCCAATAACAATCAAAAATTCATCTATCCACCCCAACTCCCATAAACAAGCTACTTTTTACAGTTTAATTTACAGAGCTTTAAAAATTCCACTATCACCTAAGAGTCTAAAAACAGAAATTCATTATATTAAAAACTTAGCAAAATTCAACGGTTTTAAAATAGAAATAATCAACCGAATAATTAATAAAATCAAATATAAACTAGCAACAAACCTCGTCCATGACAAACATAAAATATCTAAATTCGCCACTTTTACATACAATAATCCATGCATCTACCAAGCAACAAACCCTCTGAAAAAACAAAACATTAACATTGCCATTAAGACAACAAACACCAACAGCAGCCTGTTTTTTAACCACAATACACTTAACAAACAATAGTATTTACTCAAACTCAGGCATATATAGGCTCAAACGCACGCAATGTGAAAAATCATACATTGGGCAAACAGGCCGGAGCTTCCTTACTAGATATTAGGAGCACTATAATGCCAATAGACATAACAAATTTTCAGCCATGAGCTCTCATATGAAAGATACAGGTCATCATTTCACAACTATTGAACAGGACCTAACAATCATCAAAATAGTAGGCAAAGGAAAATTAATGAACGAATTAGAAAACATCTACATATATCTGGATCAACATTACAACAAAGACTTCAATCTCAATGATCCCGTCGAAATAAAAAATCCCTTATACGAGACTTTACCCAATTTATTACAATCTTTGAATCCAAATTTAAATAAAATCCTTAAAAATCTTAAACTAACTTCCAATAAAGATCCCAACTTCCCCTTAAAGGTAACTCCCTCCGTCTCCCCGCCCCCCCCTGATAATTTTCCACAGCCAACAGCCCGTAATCTCAACCCTCCGTCCACTTCCTCTTCTCCATTACACCCCTCTTCCTCAATTCCACATCTTCAACAGCCAATAGCGCACAAGCTCAATGCTCCGCCCATTTCCTTCCCTCCATCACACCCCCCCTCCCTCAGTTCCACACAGATACAACACATGACATTCAAATCTTACTCGTTCCAAGACCAAACAGACAACCAGTTCATACTGCAAAAATCGAGAATGTAAGTAATTGAATATATATCATTTCGCCTAATTAACTGTTTTTTTTTCCCCTCTAAACTTCATATCCTTTATTCTCTTTTCATTACAGATTTTTCACCATATATCCTTCAATAGTTAATCTATATTCAAAACTACAGCCAACAACAAGTAAGAATGTTCCCATTTAACTACCAGTATACGAGTTAACAAAGATCTATACGGCAACATTCAATTGTGAACTCTTTATAACTCCTTCAACAAAATTACGGAGACCGCGAACCCACTACGTAAATAACGAGATTAATGGATTATTTGGATACAACTTTATAATCTACATAGCGCCATACTACAGTTAAATGTTACGACTTTTCAACAAGAAAGTTTCAATGTCATCTCAAGCGGCTACTAAGTTCCATTAACCTTCTCTTCAACATGTAAATCAAGTTGCTTCCAGCCGAATTTCACTCGAACTTTGATAAGGCAACTTTAGCCATAGACCTTCTTGTTATCATGTGGTTAAGGCCTAGTTTGTCTAATTTATAAAATCATTTTAAAATTACTAGTGTATTATCATACTAACTTCAATTTTTTCTTCGCAAACATTTTAAATGAAGTTTTAATTATAAAATTTTTATTTAAGAACTCATAACAATTTCTCACATTGTATAATTTCACTCTAATCTTATATTCTCATTTTATATTTTTTATCATGACAATCAGGATCCTGATTTTTATCTTTGAGTATGAGTGTAATAAGGCTGATGATGCCCTTTTAAAGGGCGAAACATGTCCCTTCAAATTTTAGTTTAATAGGATGTAAGTCCTAACTTTGTAAATTCTATTGTATTGAATAGGTTGATCCTAATAAAATTTTGGTAATATCTTAAAGACTTCTGGAAGTTGCAGGAATTAAAAGAACCCTCAATCAACTGGCTGACCAACTTTTTTAATGCCATAGTTGACTCTGGCTCTGTTCCCAATGATTGGGCTATCTTTAAGCATAAGGGTGACCCAGCAGAATGTGGAAATTACCGTCCAATTTGCCTCCTGTCGCACACAATGAAGATTATTTTAGAGAATCCTCGATCAATGACTGCATGACATCGTCAGCATTAGTACCAACAAGTGCAGCTTCGTCAAGGGTGCTGCCAGAATGCTCAATGAAAAGCACTGAGAGAAACAACGGCCACTGTGTATTGCCTTCCTTGATCTTGAAAAGGCTTTCGACCGTGTTCCACATCGTGTGATCCGGTATGCACTTCGTGACCATGGTGTACCAGAAATGCTTATCAATTGGATCAAGAAGCTTTACACGAACACTGTAAGTAATGTACGTTGCGTTGTCGGCATCTCGGAGAGCTTCCCACTGAAAGTTGGTGTACACCATGGCTCCATATTGTCCCCATTGCTCTTTGTTCTCGTCATGGACACAATTACACGGGACCTGCAGAGGAGTGTCCCTTGAAACCTCTTATACGCAGATGATGTCGCACTTGCTGATACCAACAGAAGTGGACTGCAGCAGCAAGTTGAAGACTGGAACAGCCGTCTCTCACAATATGGTCTCAGACCGAACTAAAAGAAGAACAAATACCTGGAAACCATCCCAAGCAATGGCTCAATTAAAGCTGATGGAGAGATCTTAACGAAGACCGCAAGCTTCAGGTATCTACCTGTACGATCTTGCCTACAGACTGATGGTGGGATATGTCAGGAAATGCGAAGTAGGATAAAGGCAGCATGGATGAGATGGAGGGAAGTCACAGGCATACTCTGCAACAGAAGGATGCCACTTTATCTGAAGTCCAAAATATACCGCATGATAGTAGGTCCTGGTGCTTTATACGGTGTTGAATATTGACCAGCTGGCAAAGCTACAGAGGACCAATTACACACCATGGAAATTTGCATGCTCCGTTGGTCGAAGGGCATTACACTCCTGCATCATGTAAAAAATGACACCGTCCGCCAGCAAATGGGCATTGCACCTATCACTGAGAAGGCACTGGAAAAACGTCTCCAATGCTATCATCATGTCCTGCGTGCTATACCTGGAACAGTTGCCAATTTCCCTCACACCTTTGAAATTAATGGGCAACGACGATGCGGACGTCCAAAGCAGCGCTGACATGACACAGTGAATACTGATATGAAGACTCTGGACTTAGAGCACATGATGCCCAAGACCGTGCAAAATGGCGAGCCAAGATTAGAACAGCGGACCCTGCATCAGCGGAAAAATGTTAGGAAGAGGAAGGAGAAGAAGAACAATAATAAGAAGAAGATTGGCCTTCCCACTAAAATTTGTAGTTTTTGGAGACGCCGTGGTTCCAGAATTTAGTCCCGCGGGAGTTCTTTTACGTGACAGTAAATCTACGAGGCTACGTATTTGAGAAACTTCAAATACCAGCGGACTGAGCCAGTATCAAACCTGCCAAGTTGTGGTCAGAAGGTCAGCGCCTCAACCGCCTGAGCCACTCACCTGCTATTCAGAAGACATTCACAAACACAATGAGCTGGTAACAGGTTGTGTCCCATCTACTAAGGAATGCAGCTACCTGCTACTTGTGAAGTAAGTATAAGGGTTTCTTAGAAATTGTAACTATCTAGGCAAGTTCAATGTCAGTCCATAGGAGGGGAGGAAGTCAGTCTTTGTCTAGTTTCCTGGAACCAAAGTGTAATTTTAATTCTAGTACTGCTAAGAAACAGGCAAGTAACTGACTAAGAAATGAAACATAAATATTGGAAATGTTCCTTTGCTCTTGAAAACACCAAAAACATGCATGTATTTAAAAATGCATAAATATGCAATAAGATCTCCAGAAGTATTTTAAAATGCATAAAAATGCAATAAAAGCCATAAAAATACCCTATCCCACAAAATTTTAAAAAAAATCCAAAAATGTTCAAACAAACATGATTAGTTTAACTTTTTTTTTTTAATGTTGCGCCAACACCGATAGATCCTCCCAAAGGTATCACCACCTTGACAAAGGCAAAATACATTTTGCTGGGTGTTTGGAGGCTTGCATGTTCAAATTATCCTTGGAGCTATGCCGGCAGGCTCATACGCTCCTGGTAGGGCCACCCAAGTTGGACAGGTCTAAGGTGATTATCCAGACTAAGAGTGATATCCTGGTCCTCTACGTTGGGGTTTAGGCATAGGGTTAACTCCCCTACCTCGTAAAAAGATAGTTGTTACAGATACCTTAGGATTGTCTGAAGTAAATTCAGACAATTTGGAGATGACTTGGCAAGAAAAACGGTTAAAGAGAAGGAAAAGTTATATTGTCTTAGCAACTTGAAATGTGAGGACAGTGAAGAGACCCGGCAAGCTGAAGAAATTAATGAAAGAATTGGATAAATATGGAGTGAAGATAGCTAGTGGCTTTACATCACACCGACACAGATAGGTCTTATGGCGACAATGGGATAGGAAAGGCCTAGGAGTTGGAAGCGGCCATGGCCTTAATTAAGGTACAGCCCAAGCATTTGCCTGGTGTGAAAATGGGAAACCACTGAAAACAATCTTCAGGGCTGCCGACAGTGGGATTCGAACCCACTATCTCCCGGATGCAAGCTCACAGCCGCGCACCCCTAACCGCATGGCTAACTCACCCAGTAGTGAAGATAGCAGCACTGCAGGAACTAAGATGGAAGGGACAGGGGATGATAGTGTCTGGAAAACACTTCCTACTGTACAGTGGAGGAGAAAAAGGCAGTAACAGCACAGGATTTCTTAAACAAAAGTCTCCAAAGCAAAGCGTAATTAACACTAGAGCCTGGGCGAGTCAAGGTAGCATCCCTACCCTGTGCTGGCGCAATTTAAACTGTCAGGAAAAAAAATTGCAGTTTTGTCAGTTTTTGCAGTATAAATAAACAAATTTAGATACAAATTCTAGAAAAAGTGGACTATCACATGAAATCAATTCAAAAATGCGTATCTTCAGGATTGGAAATAAAATCAGGCAACAATATTGCTATATTCTGGTATCCTTGTTCATGCACTTGTATTTCTAATTCACTCAGAAAAGTCTGATAGATTTTAGTCACTGAATAAGAATTACACATTGTTATTCCCAATACCTAGCTTTGGTATGGTAAAACTTGAAACATTCTCCTATACAAAGACCTACGTCATATTTACGGCAATATATGGTCATCATTTTCTTCACAGCATGACCAGTGTTGTGTTTGGACTTGTTGTAGCAAACCTTGCACATACGCTGCTAGTGACCTTCCTTCCTCGTGCCCGCTGCAGTTATTCCGTGTGAAAAATAATCTCTATCTACTAGCCTTCCAGCAGATGGTGCTCTTGGTTCTTCAGAAATTTCAGCAGCACCACTACTCACCAAATCATCTGCCAAACATTCACAAAATTTCGATAGGGGAAAAAAGCAGGCATGTTCACAGGAGCAATATCTTGTTTCAATTGTGTTCCTGTGCTTCTCACTTCCCTTTTGTCTTTTTGCAACTGGTTCTTCTGGTGATGAGGGGCTTGTAGATTTTAATTTTCTTCTTCACAATCACTTTCATACAGATCAGAATTCAAATCGTTTACAAAAGTTCCATAATAATCTGTTAATTTATCTGTGGGCTTTATGCACGCGTAGGATTTCCTTTACTTGTACTGGGTCCGGGATCCATATCTCAATATACAGCATAAATTGACTACTTGAGAGACGACTGTAGACTGTTGACTCACTACACTTTCATTCTAAATGCGTGAAGTCATATAACCAATCATTAGAACACGCGCGCATAAATTTGAACTTATCGAACCAGAGCGTGCGAGGAGTACGTATGTCAGCAATTAGGTAAGATCCAGTTGAGCGCACATGGCTATGAAACTTTGTCCTAAAGTTGCACCACCAATCACTATCGATCAATAACACCACCTATCAATAGTAAATGAAAATGACAACACGTTAAAACAAAACCTAATTCAATAACATTAATAGCTTTCAAGTGACTGAATTTCAAATTTTGTGGTAGTAATATTAATAACAGCGGCACTCGAGCGTACACCGCGTGGTAGTAATATTACTACCGCCGGGCGCATAGTGTTAACTTTATTGCAATCAATGATAGGATGTGCTTTTTGAGACTTAGGGCAAAATTCTTCAATGTTACAGTGTTTTTTGTGAATGCCCCTATGGAGGAGGCAGAAAATGAGGAGAGAGATGCATTTTAAACCAAAGTGGAGAATACAGAAAGAAGTCAACAAAGTTCAAAGATATGACATTAAAATGATCCTAGGAGATCTAAATGCAAAGATTTGAAGAGAAGAGGTGTATAAACACATAGTAGGAAAAAAAAGCCTGCATGAAGTCTTTAATGATAATGGATTTAGGACAGAGTGGAAAACAGATGATAATCAAAGGGTCTTGGTATCCTCCTTGGAAAAACATAAGGAAGGAGACATGGATATCACCAGATGGAGTGACAAGAAACCAAATAGACCATGTTATTACACATAGGCGGCATACATCAGACATATCAGACAACATGGATGTCAGAAGCTGTAAAGGAGCTGATGCTGACTCAGACCACTATCTTGTTAGAATCAAGTACAGACAAAAAATAGACTTGGCGAGAACTGAAAAAGTAAGAAGAAAGGCAAAGCGCAATGTTTAGGGCCTTTAAAATGAGAAATTGCAAGAGAAATACAACAACAAAATAGCAGAATATCTCAAGAAAAAATAAATAAATAAGAGTTATGAGAGAAAGGAGAAGTGGCAAGTAAGTGGGAGATACTGAGAACAACTAACAGTGAAGTTGCAGATGATACTTCAGGGAAGAAGGAACATGTAAAGAGAGCAGAATGGTTTGATGAGGAATGCTTAACACTAATTTGAGAGAGGAATGAAGTTAGGAAAAGAATGCTTCAAAGAAGGACAACAGCGGAAGAGTACAGGGAGAAGCAGAGAACAGCAGATAAATATGCAGCCCGGGAAAAAAAAGCTTTTGAGAGAAAGAGAATCAAATAAATGGATGAAATAAAAGATAGAAATAAGGTATGAAAGTTCTATGAGAGAACAAAAGACCTTAAGAGAGGATTTCATCCAGGAGCGGTTTTCTTTAAGGACAACGATGGAAACCTCATCAGCGACAAAAACTAAATACTTGAAAGATGGCAGGAGTATTTTTACAAGTTACTCAATGGAAATAATGAGGATGATAAAGAAGAGGAAAACATCAATGACAATGGTGAAGAAAAATAAGGAGTCAGTACAGCAGCCAGATTTAGAAGAGGTCAAGATTGCAAGTAAAGCGTTAAAGAACAATATAAAGCCCCAGATGAAGATGGAATGGCGTAAGAGTCATTAATATATGGAGGAGAGAGAATAGAGAAGGCTGTGCATGAACTGATAAAGGAGGAAATGCCCAGAGATTGGACAGTGGGCATAATTTATCCAATACATAAGATCTAAATGCAAAGATTGGAAGAGAAGAGGTGTATAATCACACAGTAGGAAAAGAAAGCCTGCATGAAGTCTTTAATGATAATGGATTTAGGACAGAGTGGAAAACAGATGATAATCCAAGGGTCTTGGTATCCTCCTCAGAAAAACATAAGGAAGGAGACATGGATATCACCAGATGGAGTGACAAGAAACCAAGTATGTGGGAATTACTAAGGGATCACTTTGCTGGATGGAACTTACAAGGTTTTTGTTAAGATATTAGCCTCGCGACTGGAATTCTGGATGGAAAGAATACTAGATAATTACCAAACAGGCTTTAGGAAAAAACGCTCTGCACTGGAACCAGATATTTACACTCCCGGCCAAAAGTTTCCAGACAAAACATTTGTACCTGCACAAATATGTTTAATGGATTGTTTAATGACAGAATATATTACTGTAACCAAGTTTTGAAGGTTTTCGAGCAACGGCGACAGGTTTATGTTCGACGTTCAGCACTGGAAAAAATGCATCCTACTGTATAACACCGAAAGTGAAACATGGAGGGGGCTCTGTGATGGTTTTGTTTTTTTTCACATTCAGTGGAGTTGGTATACTGCACCAAATTCAAGGAACACTGGACAAAAACGGCTAGCATTCCATCCTATCTTGTTATGCTCTTCTACCTGGACAGCAACATGGGTTTGTCCTCCAACAAGACAATGACCCCAGACACGTCTCACTATTGCATGAATTATCCGAAAAGAGTGCCCTTCTTCATCGGAAAAGCTGTGGAACATCTTTCAGAATGCCTGGCAAAGTATACCTGCATCAGTTTAGAAAAACTTGTTCTGAGAATGCCACAAATAGTTAAAAGTGTACTTGCAGCAAAGCAGGGTTTCTTTGATGAGAAGAGAGTTTGACGTGTTCTGGTGATCTGTGGAAGTAAATGTGTACATACTGTCTATCTCTTGCTGAGACTTACTGTAAAAACGCAGTTTTATTGTAAAATAGTAGGTTTCTTTTTTTTTGCTATTTGTTTTACGTCGCGATTATTAGTTTTAGGATATATATTTGTCAATTCCTTGCATATGTGTTTCTTCTTTTAATCTCAGTTCATTCTCTAACAGTTCAATGCTTGTCCGGAAACTTTGGGCAAGCAGTGTATATTACAACAATTACTGGAGAAGTTTTATCACTATGACAAGCAGCTTCATCAGCTGTATGTCGATTTTAAACAGGCATATGACAGTCTGGATAGAGGTAAAATTTACAAACTTATGAGAGAATTTTGAATCTTAAGGAAATTGATTAGGTTGACAAATGACCTTGAAAACAACAGTATGCAGGGGGAGAGTGGAACATGATCAGTCAGAGGCATTTTTAGTGGAGAGAGGGCTGAAACAGGGAGATGTGCTCTCCACACTGCTCTTCAATTTAGCGCTGGAAAAGTCATTCGCCAACTACCCATCAATGCAGCATATGCTGACGATGTGACAATCATTGGAAGAAGTAAAAGAGTCCCTGAAGAGAACCATGCTTTGTTAAGACGAGAAAGCACAGGACCTAGGATTAGAAGTGAATATAAATAAAACAAAATACAGTATATGAAGATGAGAGATACAGAGGGAGCAAGAGGAAGGACCACAGTAAGATTACATGAGAAGGAATATCAAAGGGGTTACAACTGTCAAATATCCAGGCTCAATAACAACAGTGTACAATAAAACCTCTGCGGAAATACAGGAAAGGATAACAAGTGGGAACCAGTGCTTTCACGCCTTGCAAAATATGTTTAAATCGAGAAATGTTAACAGGATTATAAAAATAAAAATATACACAACTGTACTAAGACTTACTGCATAGTAATGTACGGCTCAGAATGCTGGATGATGACCACCAGAGAAGAACTGTGGCAGATATGGTGGGGAGGAAGATATCTGGAGCAGTTAAGAGATCAGGATGGAAGGAGAATGAGGACAAATGTAGAGCTGCAAGGATTGTTTGGCCAGCCAGATATTGTAGTTAAAATCAAGCACGGAAGAATTAGGTGGGCTGGTCACATCCGAAGAATGGAAGAAACCCGTACTGTCAAAAAGCTCTCTACAGGAAAACTTGAAGGAAGGAGGAGGAAAGGAAGGCCCAGTAAAAGATGGATTGAATATGTTAAGGACAACTTTAGAAAGATGGGAGGTAAATGCTGGAGAAGGAAAGCTGAAAACCAAGATGAATGGAGGCAGGTGATTAAGGAGGCCAAGGACCTACATGGACTGTAGCACTGACTAGTAAGTTACACGTTGCTTTATGTCACACCGACACAGACACAGATAGGTCTTATGGCGACAATGGCACAGGAAGGGCTATTAGTGGGAAGGAAGCGGCTATAGCCTTAATTAAGGTACAGCCCCAGCATTTGCCTAGTGTGTAAATGGGAAACCACAGAAAACCATCTTCAGGGCTGCCGACAGTGGGGTTCGAACCAACTATCTCCCGAATACTGGACACTTAAGCGACTGCAGCTATCAAGTTCGGTAGTAAGTAAGTAAGTAAGTAAGTAAGTAAGTAAGTAAGTAACACAGATAGGTCTTATGGGGATGATTGGATAGAAAAGCGCTAGGAGTGGGAAGGAAGTGGCCATGGCTTTAATTAAGGTACAGCTCCAGCATTTGCCTGGTGTGAAAATCGGAAACCACAGAAAACCATCTTTAGGGCTGCCGATGGTAGGGTTCCAACCCACTATCTCCTGAATGAAAGCTGATAGCTACGTGACCCAAACCATGTGGCCACTTGCTCGGTTTAACACCTTTTATTCTGAAATTGATTTATATTTAACTGATTAATAAACTGGGCTTGCCAGAGAAAAGATGCAAAGTCATCTAAATCCTAGCACTATTCATCAACACATCTCTTCCATATTCCCAATGTTTTTCTATTTAAATGCCCTGTACTGAAGATGGAGTCTAGTGTTGGTCTTCCATTTCAAAAGCCATACTGTTCTTCTTGTATATGTCCTTCCACTTTCCTTCTCATTCTCGTTTCTAGTACCCTTTCAGATATTTTTGCTACCTGAGACATGACTGCGACTCCTCACTAATTATCACACATCTTGTTCCCCTTCTTAAATATAGGTATTATTACTCCTTCACTCAAGCCATTTTTGTTTTCAAATCTAAATAGGCTATACACCCATTGTAGACATATAGGCCTCATTTCTTTTTATCATTTCCACACACAATTCATCCAATCCTGCTGCTTTTTCCCACTTTCATTCATTTAACAGCTGTTTCCACTTCCTCCATTGCAATTTCACTCTCAGGTTCTGTCTCTTCACACTCTCCCTTCTCACATTTAGGAGTTCAAAGTAATCCTTTCATCTTTTTCTTTTCTCCTCTGGTTGTGTCAATATCTCTCCTCCTTTTCCTTCCACCTGTTTTGAATAGACTTTCTTTTCTCTTCCTTCTAACAAGTCCAAGTCACTTCTAACTCTTGCATTAATTCTCCCCAGCTTTACTTATTTACATATTTACTACTTTCTTGAACTTTCTTTTCATTTCCTGAAACTTTTCTAATTTCTTCCATTTTATCCCTATTCCATAAATGGCATGATTTCTTATTTTTCACTGCTTACTTTACCCTCTCCTTCAACCATGGGTTCTTTTTATCTTTCACTCTTTCAGCTATTCTGCCACAAGCACACTCTGCACAGCTTACAAATGCCTTCTTGAACATGTCCCATTCCACTTCCACACTCTCCATCTCAGTTCTCCACGTGTTACTTTAATTCATTTTGGAATCATTCTGTTAATTCCATGTCTTTAAATTTCAATGCTTTTAATTTCTTCTCCCTTAATTCTTTTATTTTCACTCTTTTTTTCCTACTTTCACTTTTGCTACCACTATTCTCTGGTCTCCCTCAATGGCTGCTTCTGAGAAAGCTGTTAAATGTAACAATTGCCTACGATTTGTTCTGTCATCCTCTTATTCTCCCAAACTCTCTTCATGAATTTGGTATGTTGTTTCTTGTGTTCTTCTCACCATTTCTTAGCAGTTTTGTTTTCAAGTTTCTCCACAAATTTGTGTTTACTTACTAATCTCCCACAGGCTCTGCAAATTCTCATAATGTTTTCAGTAATGCTCATTTCTTGTAGGTCTTCCTTTACTTCTTCTAGCCAGTTTATCTTTGTATTCTGCTAGTTTAATACATCAAATAACCTTTTGGTGAGTATGCCATTGACGCACAGCTGTGATTTTACGATTATTAACAAGGCTGTGGATTTTGAAATGAAATATGATTCCTGTTACTTTCAAGTGCAGGTTTATTGAATATGAAAAGGAACAAGATTAATACAATGAATCCATCTGAACGAGTCGAGTGACCGGCGTGAACTGAACAAAAGATGGTTGCTCCTAACCAAAGAGAAAACACCAAAGAACACCGGGTGGCAGCACTAGAGGGCGGCTTGATTACAATTATATTTAACAAATATTTCTCTTGACAATAAGCATTTACTTCAAAAACAAATGAAAACACCACTTGAACATGATACTGAAAGAGTAAATACAATTTTAGGAAACATTAACATCATTTAACATTCATATAAAACCAGTAATGCATGAAATTCATTTAATGTGTGATGAAATAACCCTATTTGTCATTTAAAACTATTTGCTAGAAAATATTATTTCGAACTGTTAACCCTTTCAGACCGAGTACGCACAATTGTGCGGGTTCTTATTTTAGTTATCCCTGACCGTATTTGATGTTTTTTCGGCGCTACACCGGACTGCAGTAATTGTGCAGGACACGTGGCGTGTATTTCAATTGATTTTAGTATGCGCTTGACCGCCAGGGCGAAGGAAGAAGAGTTTAAAAAGCACAGTTGATCGGCGAGATGGCAGGAAGCAGTAGTGCCGAAAGTAAGCATTTATTTACTGCGTTTATATTAATCTAGAAGCTTTACTGAATACCGGAATATATTCAATGAAGTGTGTACTTTGGTTAGTGAACGTAAATTTTGAAGCTACACCATCGTACGTGATACGAGGTTTTGAATTTTGATACGCACAATTGTGTGGGTCCTGTTTTTCGGATGTTAGTTTTTATTTTGTAAAATAAACTATTAATATGTGTATTGAGGAGCATTTTAGTCAGTTCTTGACATACAAACAAAAATTCACACCTCCAGTTTTCTTTCAGGTCTGAAAGGGTTAAAATTGTTTCCGATGCCTCTTGAGCCAAAGGAGCAAGATGCCGAAGTGAAGGCCTAATTTCTTCATCCTCAGTTAAGACTTAATTATGAAATATTTGAATGAATGAGTGGAACATGTTTTTGAAGGAGAAAAATCTGCAGTGTGCATTGCCTAGAGTAATAACTGAATACCCCTGGGAAAATGGAAAAAGGAACCATATATCCTTATGCTGAGAGCAAGGGTATTAAATTATTTTAATACAGTATATAATAGTGAGTCACCCACAAGTCCAACCCCTCATCCATGTCATGGGAGATAGGCAATGGCATGAAGTACGGGATTGCCTGTAAGGACGAAGTATAATGGGGATGATATGCCCCGTGAATGGTACAGTAGCTGTGAAGGTCCTACAGGAACCATAAAAAGTGATCGTTAACAGGGCTCTGGTGAATATGCCATGTTAGGCGTAGTTGGCCAATGGTGGATTAAGCGTACTTTGAAAACAAGTACGAGTCTCAGGTAGAGTCAGTCTGAACCAAAGCCGGATATTAGGAAGTGCTGTCGCATTCAAGATTGTGACCAAGTCATCCTCTTGCATGTGGGCGAGTGAACCTCCAATTATTTCACAGTGAAAGAGTGTGACCAGATGAAAAAATGTTTAATTACCCATTGGTCCAAAATTTACGGCTTCAACTAACAGTTCAACATAACATTTGTTTTAGAAAGTGTGTGACCTGAAACATCATAATGATATATTTATGGATCATAGTCCAGATGTTTTCATATTTGTTGTTTATCATTTTTCACACCTTTTAATACCCTCATCTAATCATCAGAAACAGTAGATACAGCTTTTACTGTACCTGTATATTGTACCGGTTACGACCTGTACATGCCATATTTTTTGACAACTAATTGTACTTCATCACGCAAGACGTTCAGAGCGAACTTGGTTTGTTTACATTCGGAGGAGCGAGCAGGCGAGCCAGCGACAGCTGTGTGTGTGACGTAGCTGGAGGGACAATACAGACTACCCGCCTGACGCCACGTGTAGCCTGCATAGCCTGGTATGTTCTTGATATGAAGAACATTCACGAACATTCGATTGAAAATAATTCAAATCTTCTCTAATATTAATCGCAACGACTTGAGCGATACGCCATTTTGAAGAGGATAACATAAACGTCTCAAATTGCGAATCTCAAGGAAATCCGTCGAGGGATTCTCAAGATAATCAGCCTCAAAGAGATCACGTTATATGATGATGTAGGAGCCCCAAACTGAATATAAGCTGAGCTCACTAGACCCGATCAGACAGTCATAGCTGGGTGTCCAGCCTGACTCTCCATGCTGCAGTATTCGTCGAAGTGCTGACAGAGGCTATCTTCGAATATTCAAAGTCTTCATGTGGGACTTAAACTCTGACAGGCGTGTTGAACTTATTATTTGTGCATGTGTTAAAATACAAAAAGTAACGAAGTCTTTATGATGGACATTGAGTCTATTAGTCGAAGTTGAATATAGATTTTTTGCGCGAGTTGAAGATCAAATTATTCAAAGTTTTTGTAGTAGACTTGGATTATATCCGTCAAGTTGAACTTATAATCTGTGCGCGTATTGGAACTCTGATTATGACAAGTCGTGTATTGGACTTAGGTGACAACAGCTGAGTTGAACTTGTATTCTGTGCACATGTAGAAACTTCTCGATATAACCTACTTTCGTTCTTGAGGAACTGAGTTTATTACCATGTTACCTGTGTGAAACTTAGTCTCTGAATAAATATCATTAATTTCAGTGTGACACTACTACGTTATACTATTAACTGTGACATTTTTGTTAAATCTCAGTCAGCATAATTTCGTTAATAAACAAGGGTGTTTATGAAAGTGTTCGAACTTTCATATGAATGTTAATGCAAGTGATTGCCATAATCGTGTGCTACGACACCAAGGTTTCACTCCGAACTCAAACTGTGTTCTTTGTCCAATTCAAACAAAACTGTGTGTAAATTATTTGTGTGTGACTGACGGCAGTGTCTTTGATAAACTCTAGAGCAGTCATACATTTCTTTCAATGTCAAGTGCTCCTATATTTAGTGGAAAATTACCATAAACTGTGCCAAGTGCTTGAACAATTTTCCGTTTCATTATTTCTATTCATGAACTGTGCTTATTTTCTTCCAGTCTAGATGCTACCCACATCTTCATCTTTAGTGAACTTATAAATTCTATCTACAAGATTAAGAGTGAATTCGACGGCATATCCCAACCCTATTAATGAAACAGTGCTGTTAAACCAAACTGTCGGGGGACTGTGTAATTTTGGACACTCGTGTAAGTTATGTGACGAGTGATTACCCCACAACATCGTCGGAGAATGTCGGAGATCGTCCAGAATGTTGAAAGTTCGAGACTCAAACCCATATCAAACCGACCTGGGTGTTCCGGCCTTATCTCAACGTAATATTGGCAACTTCCAGAACGTGTTCAGCCTGGTGAACTGGGAGCACGGGTCATCAAAAGGCGATGTTGAAGACAGGGACTATCAACAGTAAGGTGATGTGCACTTTGAAATGCGTTTTCTGAATAAAAAACTATTTTTCAATCTAAATAAAAATTTTCTTGTAGATAGGACCCTGCCTCCTGTACCAAGCCCTAGCTCGAAATCACCCAGTATTGCCCTGAGAACTACTTCGTGCTAACTTTAAAATTAATTCATAAAGTTGGACTATTTTACTGGTACAATATATATGACTAATGCCCCAAAAAAAAAGCATTTCCATATCCCTGACTGATAGGTTTTATTTGCATATTCAATAGCGTTTTCTCGTTTAACATGTTCTCTTTCCTTGTCCTCTGCAGAAACGTCTTAATGAGATTTTACTGTATTGTACCCAAGTCAAATGATGTTAACAGAGAAGTTTAAGATACATTACCATATAGCAGCCATATTTCCACTAATTCACTTCAATCAAATTCTACGATGGCTCTGTATCATTCCACAATCGTGAAATCTTCTTCATCCATTTCCTTTCCTAGATTCTCTCTGGGTAGGTTAGTGTACCAAAGCCCTCCACCTTCTTCGATCTTTCTACCATTCCTCGTCTATAGAGTATCCAGAGTTAAGAAAAGACTACAGGCCTTATGGGCCTGCTGCCTTCCACTGTTGCCATACTCGCTCACTCACCACGGCTCGGACACTGCTTGTGAAATACAGTGATGACATAAAATTATACATCGCTTGGTACAAGCTGTTGCAAGACTAATAATAATAATAATAATAATAATAATAATAATAATAATAATAATAATAATAACAATAACAACAACATGCATGTCCAGAAACCAAAATGATTATGTCTTGTTTCTTATACCTGAGAAAGTTTCATGATCGTTGTTGCTTTAAGGGAGCGCAGTGCTGAGTCTATTAGCCCCCAGAAACATTTCACTATTAAGGCAAATACTGTGTGGTTGGGGTGTAAGGGGTAGGTTGTCCTCCTCAAATGTCAACCTCACCTGCACGTGGTGCACCCTGCTTTCGACTGACGAGGCTCTGGCGACTGACCGACTCCCGGGATAAGGAGTCCCCCTCTGCTATGCCAACGGCTCCCTATGAAGGCGGATGAGCTGGCAGAGGCTGGGGCACTCTCTTGCCCTTGAGGTGAGAAACCACCTCTAAAGGCGGAAGAACCATATATGGTCAACGGCATAGAAAGTCCTCAACGGCGGACCAGGCGTAGGGACAACTAAAACTTCCCTGGCGGCTGGGAAGGCGGACAAAGGCTGCAGCAGTCTTGGAGCCTCCAGTCGTCATAACTCTTATGCCACTGGGGACAGGTTCCGAGTCTGTCAAGAAATGTGCGATTGTTGATGTGCAGCAGCATTCCCACACTAAAAGATGTCACGCACAGGCGTCTTCTGAAGAACTCAGCACATACACTACAAGCCCTGCAGCGATCGGGGAGTTGTGACAGGAGCAGGATTGTGTAGTCTGGGAGCTCCTAGTGACGAACCGGCACGTAGGCGACGAATGTGTGATCACCGTTTTGCATGAGGAGAGGCTGTAAAGCAACTCATGTGCTGCATTCGTGACTGAGCAGGCCTATTCAGGAACCACTCTGCTCACCCTGAATGGGGAGGGGGCTATAAAAGGTGCCCTAAACATAGTCAGCCTCAACAAATCCTAGAGGGTATGCAATACTATCAGAGGGTACACCATACGCAGTCAAAAGAAAATAAAGATTAATTTTACAACCTGAAACATCCGTACTCTAATGGATAATGATACAGCTAATCGGCCAGAAAGGAGAACGGCTATCGTGGCTCGTGAACTAAAAAGATTTAACATCGATATTGCAGCACTGAGTGAAATTAGAAGGCCCGATGAAGGACAAATTAAAAAACAAGGAGGCGGATACACTTTCTTCTGGAAAGGTAAAAGCATTCATGAGCCCCGCATTCATGGTGTTGGTTTTGCCATTGCAAATGAACTTGTCCCTCACCTTGACGAACTTCCTTCTGGATTAAATGAAAGACTCATAAGCTTGCGCCTCAAGCTCACCAACAATCAACGAATTACAGTAATTAGTGCCTATGCTCCAACCCTCACTTGTGAAGAAGATGAAAAAGAAACATTCTAGTGCCAACTTGATACACTTCTAACAAGAATACCCCAAGCTGACAAAATCATTCTCTTAGGACACTTAAATGCGCGAGTTGGTAGAGACTCAACGCTATGGCCCAAAGTAATTGGAAGAGAGGGAGTAGGGAATTGCAACTCTAATGGAACCCTTCTGCTCACAAAGTGCTCAGAGCACAATCTAGTTATCACTAATACCCTCTTCAGACAAACGGATAAATTTACAACATCATGGCATCATCCATGGTCAAAACACTGGCATCTAATTGATTACATAATTGTACGCGCCCAAGACCAACGCGATGTATTAATCACAAAGGCTCTAACAAGTGCTGATGACTGCTGGACGGACCACCGACTTATACGGTCCACGATGACCCTTCACATCCACGAGCAGCAAAGGAAACAGAGGAAACTTACGAGACCTAAAATGAACACAGACCGTCTCAAAGATCATAGCACTAAAGTAAAATTTCAACAACTCCTAGGTGATAAACTGCCAGATGAATATCCTGAAAGCACTGAAGAACACTGCACGACACTGAAGACTGCAATACTATCAGCTGGTGAAGAATCGGTAGGACACCTTAGGATCAAACACCAAGACTGGTTTGATGAAAATGACCAAGAAATACAGACTCTAATAGACAGAAAGAGAGCAGCACACCAAGCTTGGCAGATCAATCCTAGTTCACTCTCTAAGAAACAAGAATATCAAGAAGCGAAAGCAGATGTTCAGAGGAAAACCCGTTTTCTGAAAAACGGTTGGTGGACGATGAAGTCTCACGAAATGCAACATCTAGCCGAAACTAACACTAGAGCTTTTCTTAGCATGATAAAAACCATACGTGGTCCAACAGCTCAAGGATTAAACCCTCTTAAATCTAGAGATGGTTCTACTCTTCTAAAAGACAGCAATTCCATTAATGCACGATAGAAAGAACATTTCCATGAACTGCTGAACAAGGATCCAGAGATCAACATAGCAGAAATCCTGAAAATCCCGCAAAAACCTACAAAATCTCACCTTGGCGAAATACCTTCTTTACAAGAAGTTGAAAATGCTATTAAACAGCTCAAAAATAATAAAGCTGCCAGATCAGATGGAATTCCTGCTGAATTTTTCAAGGAAGGTGGACGAATTCTTGCTGAACATACACTAATGCTCATAGTCAAAATATGGAACACTGAAACAATACCTCCTGATCTCGGAGATGCTCTGATAGTTACGATCTTCAAAAAAGGAGACAGAACTGACTGTGGTAACTACCGTGGAATTACCCTTCTGTCTATTGCTGGGAAAATACTCGCTCGAATTCTATCCAACCGCCTGATACCTCTCGCTGAAGACTGCTTACCTGAAACTCAGTGTGGATTTCGACCCAATCACAGCACAACAGATGTGATTTTCTGTGCTAGACAAATGCAGGAGAAATGCAAAGAACAACATCTACCATTGTACATGGCATTCATAGATCTTGCCAAAGCCTTTGACTCGGTTAAAAGAGATGCCATGTGGAATATCCTAGAAAGAATAGGCTGTCCTCAAAAGTACATAAATATTCTTAAGATGCTGCATGATAATATGAAGGGCATGGTTCTTGTCAACAATAACCCTGGGGAAAATTTTGATATCACTGCGGGCGTGAAGCAAGGTTGTGTGATAGCTCCCATTCTGTTCTCAATATTTGCTGGGACTATACTTCATCTTGTTGATGGGAAACTACCAAAAGGCATAGAAATCGAATACAGGACTGATGGAGGTTTATTCAATCTCAGTAGACTACGAGCCAAGACCAAACTTTCCACTACATCCATCATTGAACTTCAGTATGCTGATGACAATGTTGTTCTTGCAAACTCTGAACATGATTTACAAGCAATCTTAAATGCATTTGATGAAGCTTATACAAGTATTGGCCTAAGCCTTAACATCCAAGAGACTCAGATCCTTTACCAGCCTGCTCCCAACTCCATTTACGTATGCCCTACAATCACAGTCCAAGGCAAAGTTCTGAAGAACACAGAACAGTTCCCATACCTTGGCAGCCATCTCTCAGCAAATGCAAATCATGATGATGAGATTCAACACAGTCTCAAATGTGCTAGTATGGTTTTTGGTCGTCTTCAGGTAAGGGTCTTTGATAATCATAATATCAGCACTCAGACCAAGCTTTATGTGTACAAAGCTACAGTTATACCATCTCTTACATATGGATGTGAAACGTGGACTACCTACAGGAGGCACATACGATGCCTGGAAAAATACCATCAACGTTGCCTGAGAAGGATCCTGAGGGTGAAATGGCAAGATTGATGCACTAACATCAGTGTTCTGGAAGAAGTAAACTCCACTAGCATTGAGGCCATGATTATCAAGCACCAACTTCGCTGGACAGGCCACATCGTTCGCAATCCTGAATTCCGTCTCCCAAAACAAATTATGCACTCCCAGCTAAAGGATGGTCGTAGAAAACTTGGAAGACCACAAAAGCGTTACAAAGATGCACTAAAAACCAACATGGAAAAGTGTCAAATGAAAACTAACAACTGGGAAGCTACGGCACATAACCGCACGGTCTGGCGTTGCAATGTCTGGGAAGGAACTCAGCGCTTCCAGCAAGAAAGGCGGAGAACAGAAATTGACAAGCGCAATGCAAGAAGACAACGTCAGCTCATGAAGAAAAACCAAACTATACAGCCAGTACCTAACAGAACAAATGTGTCAAAAATGTGGAAAAATCTGCCGTTCTAGGACTGGCCTCTACAGTCACTTAAGATCTCACAAAAACTAAGTTCTTCAGGAAGACAATCATACTCGTTTATGAGGGATAGCCCATCACTGTGTGGTTACAACACACAAAGCTTACGGTGAGATCTCTCTATCTCGGTGATGTATCCTTCAGCTCACTTCAGATAAATTTACTCGTAAGTGACAACAGATGCAAGGGCTTCATGTTTATCACAAAATACGATAACTTAAATATTCTTCCGCAGCATAAAATAGCAGCCTTTGCTGGCAGGATCTAGTGTTTACAGTGCACTATGTCTTCTGGTATGGGCTAGAGCAATTTTGTTACTTTCATTGATCTGTCTCTGTCTTATCCTTGGCTTTGACAATATGAAAGTGACTGAGGTATGAGCGAAGCTAGTAATGCCATTCCTTCCGCAGCCAGTCCCCGCTATGAATGGTGTGAAAATGTTGCTCATAGGGTCGGTTGGTGCATGCATTTCAGTGGGCTTGGCAGACTGATATGTAATAGCAACTTCTGGCTCAGTGAGAAAAGCAACGGGAAACTACCTCACTCCTCATTTCCCTAGTACGCCTCTTCAGTGATGCCTAGGCCATCTATGACAGCTGATGGCAGAGCTGTTGAGGATCCAACCAGCCTTAGGGCTGAAGACTGAACATACAATAGCATAAAATAGAGAATGCTGAATGACCTATTCATATGATTTCTTAAAATCAGGTAGTTTGGGTTGCTGTTTACGGAAGTCAGGATTGTGTTCAGAGTTGGCGGTTCATCTCTAAAATAGAATTCATGAACAATGCACAGTATTCTACTTCTGACAAAATCACCGTATTTAAAGGGCCTGGAATTACTGCAAATTAACTTTTTCCCTACCCGCTTCTTGCTGGGACTCTGGAGTGGCCCTTCGCTGGATTCCTTCCTTATTTTGAAGACGGAAGACCTCGAAATTCCTAAACACTTTGTGGCTTCGTCTACTACCCAGCTTACACTTTGTCCTGGATCCATTGTTTTCAAATATAAACATGTATTAAGCACCATTTGCTGTTCCTTTCTCCTGACAACTTCACCACTTCTCCTTTTCACATGTTCAGCCATAATTTAAATGTATTACTCGCTGATTGATTATATAAAATACTAAACAGACAAAAACAACACATGATACAACCAAAAGCAATCCAATACACGAAAAACTAAACAATATATTTATAACAAAACACTATGCGCCCCAGAAAGACTCACTTCAATCTGCCAAATATCTCTCTTACATAAGCAATCACTGTAACAAGTGACACACGCAAAACGGGAAACATGTTGCACTGACTTCACCAACGACGGTTCACAGTAGTTAAGCTGAGTTATTACACGTGTTGACAACTGTACACACTTCCGCACTACACGCTGAAATGTGACGCGCAATGCGACAAGCATGGCCGGCTGTTCCGTGTACTGAACCGCATATGCAATGCTTGTTTCATAAGAAAAATTATAATTTTGATAGGAATTCATTATAATTCTCATATACATGTAGAACTCAAGTGCATAACACCAATAGAAGTAAAAGTCCGTAAGACCTGTAGTCTTTTCTTAACACTGGATGCTCTATAGTACTTTATTGCTTTCAATGCCTCTATCTGCAATACAGTCCAAAACAGCTCTTCAATCTCATTCTAGACCATCTCCTAGGCCTCTTCCCAGTCTCTGTATTCATGAATGTTCTCTTTAGTATTCTCTCTTGCAGCATTCTCATCATGTCTGTCAATTTTGTCCATAGCAAAATCCTTGGGACACCGTCATATGCATTTTCAATATCTAGAAACGTTACTACCATGTCCTTTCCATATTCCCAATACCTTTCCATTATTTCATAGGTTATAAACTTCATGGTTCTGATCCGTATTGAATTGTAAGTACAATATAATTATTAAATTAATGTAGTAATGGTCCACCTCCTTCTGTTTTGCATTGTGTTGTTCTGTTTCTCAGCCATCTTTTCCAAGCTGGTTTCTTCCTTTTAACTATATCTTTTACCCTGCCATTCCACCAGGGCATTTCTTGATCTTCCTTCCTGATACTCTTCCACAGGTCTTTTCTGCAGACTCCACCATGACTGTTTTAAAGTATATTCTTCTCTGACCCTCCCGATGTCTTCCTTAGATATACTTGTTTTATTGTGTGTCTGGAACTCTTCATTTATTTCTTCCTCCTGCAATTTCCACACTCTTAGCTTTCTCTGCCTAATATCAGTCATCTTTTGCATCTTTCCCATCTTTAACTTAGCTATCGCAACTCTGTGATCTCCTTCGAAAGATTCACTTGGGAGGGCTGTTACATCTACCAACATTTTCCTGTTACCTTTCTCGAAAAAATGTAATCTATCTGAGTTTTGATTTTGTTATCCTAACTATATCTTTTTATCTTCTTACTGTTTTTCTTTCGAAACCATGTGTTACCAATGATCAGCTCATTTCTTCTACAAAAGTCTACCAAAATATCTCCAGCCTTGTTTCTCTTCCCATATCCAAATGGACCTATAATCTCTTCATCTCCTTTTCTTTCCTGACCTACTTGGGCATTCATGTCTCCTATAATCACAACTTGTTTGTCCTGTATATGGCCTTCCAGATATTCAAGGTATTCCTCTAGATCTGTATCTGTACTTCCTGTTTGTGGAGCATACCTTCGAATTATATCTGTAACACCAGTTTTAAGTCTCAGTCTGACCTTAATCAACCTGTCATTTATGATTTCCACCAATTCTAGGTATTTCTTTAGGTCTTTTCTAATTATGAGACCTACACCATTTTTGGCTTCTCTTCCTCCACTGTAGTATAAGGTGTATCCTTTCTTTAGTTTCCTCTCACCTTTTCCTTTCCATTTGGTCACAATGATTCCCAGCAATCAATCAATCAATCAATCAATCAATCAATCAATCAATCAATCAATCAAGATCTGCATTCAGGGCAGTCACCCAGGTGGCAGATTCCCTATCTATGGTTTTCCTAGCCTTTTCTTATATGATCGCAAAGAAATTGGAAAATTATTGAACATTTCCCTTGGTAAGTTATTCCAATTCCCAACTCCCCTTCCAATAAATGAATATTTGCCCCAATTTGAACGCTTGAATTCCAACTTTATCACCATATTGTGATCTTTCCTACTTTTAAAGACACCACTCAAATTTATTCCTCTACTGATGTCCTCCCACGCCATCTCTCCACCGACAGCTCGGAACATACCACTTAGTTCAACAATGATAAAGGTGTTTTAATTTATTCCACCTATTCAATACTTATATTATCACGTATAGTTGTTACATAATTAAATTCTTAGTTACATGGGACATGTTTCGCCCTCAATTAAGGGCATCTTCAGCCTAAATACAATAATCGAAAATACAACTAAATTAAAAGTGGACGTTAAATACAATCATCAAAAATACAACTAAAATAAAAAGTGAAAGTTAAAAGTTTAGTCTGTTCTTAAAATTCAGAACAATAAAATTGTGAAAAATGATAAAATAAAAAGATGCTAATGGAAAACTGTCTTATGATTAAACTATAATCTTGTCAGAGACTAAAACTTCTATTAAAATTCGAATTAAAACAGTTCATATAAAATATTGGAAAATCAAAGTGGTAGTAATAAAAAGCCAACGACGTGAGGGCGTGTACACAAGCATAAACTTGATTGTCATGGATACAATCTTTTCAAGGCCGTTGATGAAATTCGTAGTAAGTAAGGCAGAAGCATCTATTGAAAAATTGTAAGAGGCCGTTAGCACCGGTAGGTAATAAAATGGCTGAATCCTTGCCAGAAAATGTCAACAGATGCAGAAATAAGTTTTATGTAAGTGGAAGTTGTTATTTCTTAACTACTGTTGAGTTGGTTGCTGCCCGTCTGTTGGCTCTAAGTCTGGTGTTATAACTGTTGTAACTGTTATAACACCAGACTTAGAGCCAACAGACGGGCAGCAACCAACTCAACAGTAGTTAAGAAATAACAACTTCCACTTACATAAAACTTATTTCTGCATCTGTTGACATTTTCTGGCAAGGATTCAGCCATTTTATTACCTACCGGTGCTAACGGCCTCTTACAATTTTTCAATAGATGCTTCTGCCTTACTTACTACGAATTTCATCAACGGCCTTGAAAAGATTGTATCCATGACAATCAAGTTTATGCTTGTGTACACGCCCTCATGTCGTTGGCTTTTTATTACTACCACTTTGATTTTCCAATATTTTATATGAACTGTTTTAATTCGAATTTTAATAGAAGTTTTAGTCTCTGACAAGATTATAGTTTAATCATAAGACAGTTTTCCATTAGCATCTTTTTATTTTATCATTTTTCACAATTTTATTGTTCTGAATTTTAAGAACAGACTAAACTTTTAACTTCCACTTTTTATTTTAGTTGTATTTTTGATGATTGTATTTAACGTCCACTTTTAATTTAGTTGTATTTTTGATTATTGTATTTAGGCTGAAGATGCCCTTAATTGAGGGCGAAACATGTCCCATGTAACTAAGAATTTAATTATGTAACAACTATACGTGATAATATAAGTATTGAATAGGTGGAATAAATTAAAACACCTTTATCATTGTTGAACTGTTAAATTTTCAATACGGACCTAAAATGAGGTTTATAACATGTAACATACCACTTAATCGAGCAGCTCGTCTCCTTTCTCCCAAGTCTTCCCAGCCCAAACTTTGCAACATTTTTGTAACACTACTCTTTTGTCGGAAATCACCCAGAACAAATAGAGCTGCTTTTCTTTGGATTTTTTCTAGTTCTTGAATCAAGTAATCCTGGTAAGGGTCCCATACACTGGAACCATACTCCAGTTAGGGTCTTACCAGAGACTTATATGCCTTCTCCTTTACATCCTTACTACAACTCCTAAATACCCTCATAACCATGTGCAGAGATCTGTACCCTTTATTGACAATCATATTTATGTGATTACCCCAATGAAGGTCTTTTCTTATATTAACACCTAGGTACTTACAATGATCCCCAAAAAGAACTTTCACCCCATCAACACAGTAATTAAAACTGAGAGGACTTTTCCTATCTGTGAAACTCACAACCTGACTTTTAACCCCGTTTATCATCATACCATTGCCCACCGTCCATCTCACAACACTATCGAGGTCACCCTACAGCTGCTCACAATCCTGTAACTTATTTATTACTCTGTACAGAATAACATCATCTGCAAACAGCTTTATCTCTGATTCCACTTCTTTACACATATCATTGATATATATAAGAAAACATAATGGTCCAATAATACTGCCTTGAGAAATTCCCCTCTTAATTATTACAGGGTCAGATAACGCTTCGCCTACTCTAATTCTCCGAGTTCTATTTTCTAGAAATATAGCCACCCATTCAGTCACTCTGTTTTCTAGTCCAATAGCACTCGTTTTTGCCAGTAGTCTCCCATGATCTAACCTATCAAATGCCTTAGATAGGTCAATCGCAATACAGTCCATTTGGCCTCCTGAATCCAGGATATCTGCTATATCTTGCTGAAATCCTACAAGTTGAGCTTCAGTGGAATAACCTTTCCTAAACCCAAACTGGCTTCTGTCAAACCAGTTATTAATTTTGCAAACATGTCTTAATACAATCAGAAAAAATGCTTTCCCAAAGCTTACATGCAATGCATGTCAAACTTACTGGCCTGTAATTTTCAGCTTTATGTCTATCACCCTTTCCTTTATACACAGGGGCTACTATAGCAACTTTCCATTCATTTGGTATAGCTCCTTCACCCAATCAATAATTAAATAAGTACTTCAGATATGGTACTATATCCCAACCCATTGCCTTTAGTATATCCCCAGAAATCTTATCAATTCCAGCTGCTTTTCTAGTTTTCAACTTTTGTATCTTTTGTATCTTTGTCAAAAATAAAATCTACATTTCTTCCACTTTCCCTGTTAGTATCACTACATTGATGGTTGCTATCTTGATGTATTTGGTTGCTGGTCGCCCATATATGCTTATGAATTCCCTCCCATAAAACAACAACCAAAAATATCTGATCACACTAACCTAACCAAAAAGCTTACTTTTACATGACTGATGATATCATGATCACACCCACAGGACCTCTATTTTTACATGTAATCCAGCCACAAAGATGTGACTTTTCATTTCAAAAATCCTGCATGCATTATCTGGGATCTGAACTGTGGTCACCAAGGTAAGAAGCCAGCAACGATGTCACTCAGCTATCATACTCCATCACCCTACCAAATATTTAATGACTGCAGATACATATTCAAACACATGAATTCACATGTAGGACTTACATGACAATATATTACTTCCACTCACTTATACCAGGACCCTCTTTCATTTCTCATGTTTGTTTCAGCAGCTCATAATGTTATTCATTTTACCCTTGAAACAGTATAAGTCAAATATGCATATAATAGCACTTGAATGGGAAAGGGAGAAAGTGGGTTCGAATCCCACAGTTGGCAGCCCTGAAGATGGTTTTCCGTGGTTACCCATTTTTACACCAGGCTGTTTCTTAATTAAGGCCACGGCCACTTCCTTCCAACTCCTAGGCCTTTTCTATCCCATCGTTGCCATAAGACCTACCTGTGTTGATGCGACGTAAAGCCACTAGCAAAAAAAGGGGTAGGGAAATGTTTCCATACAAGATTCAAATAAGTGGGTGAGTTGGTAGATTACCTACCTATTCCACTGTGTAGTCTACCTATATGAGGTAATCCTAGAATCTCCAACATGTGCATGAGATTCCTAGGAAAAATGCCTGTTGCGGTGAAGAAAATCTGAAATGTAAACATTTAAAAATATTACATATAATAAGTTGCTTCCATATCAAAAATACTGAAAATATGCAGGATTTATGATATTCAGCACAAAAATATAGAACTTTGAAGTTATATATTAAGAAAATCAAAATGGAAGAAACAAATAAATAACAAAACCAGCACATACTAAAAAAATGCAGAAGAGAATATCACAGTAAGGAGCTAGGTATTAGTTTACTTTCACACAACTTTAAAGTAAAGTAAAAGTAAAGTAAAGTAAAGTAAAGTAAAGTAAACAACAGTAAAGAAACTAACTAACCTAACCCCATGGCACTACAGCCCTGAAGGGCCTTGGCGTACCAAGCGACCACTGCTCAGCCCGAAGGCCTGCAGATTAAGAAGTGTCATGTGGCCAGCATGACGAATCCTCTCGGCCGCTATTCTTGGCTCTCTAGACCGGGGCCACTATCTCACCGTCAGATAGTTCCTCAATTCTAATCATGTAGGTTGAGTGGACCTTGAACCAACCCTCAAATCGAGGGAAAAATCCCTGACCTGGCTGGGAATCGAACCTGGGGCCTCCGGGTAAGAGGCAGGCATGCTACCCCTACACCACGGGGCCAGCCCAGTAAAGAAACTACAGTTTTAATTTCATATAAAAGGAATCAAATTAGGGAAAAGAAGTATGATCACCACACCTTTCTCATAAGGACTGAAAAAATTAAAAACCTACAACCTGTTTTCCAGTCACTGACCGGGTCAGGGATGGAATGAATGAAGCAGATATAGGCTATTAGTACGATGGGGTCGCCACTCCCAAAGTGATTTATTAATGAATGACAGATGCTATGGAGAATGGAGAATGGAGAGTGTTGCTGGAATGAAAGATGACAGGGAAAACCGAAGTACCCGGAGAAAAACCTGTCCCGCCTCCGCTTTGTCCAGCACAAATCTCACATGGAGTGACCGGGATTTGAACCACGGTATCCAGCGGTGAGAGGCCGACGCGCTGCCGTCTGAGCCACGGAGGCTTTTCTCATAAGGACTACAAAAGTTAATTATGTTTTTTTAAATTATGTTTTTGTTGTATAATACTGATTAGGTATTGTTAGCCAGTGCTTAGTTATGTATTTCTGATACTTAATTAATCATTATTTTGTTTCCGTTAAGAGCACAAGAACAGTGAATACCAATGTTCCCCATGTAGGGAAAGCTTAGATTCTATGTTTACATGTGAGGAAAACAGAGCATACATCTAGAATCCACAAGGAGAGTGAAAGGCATTTAAATACAGTTTTTATCCAATAGTAGAATTAAGTAAATAATAATAATAATAATAATAATAATAATAATAATAATAATAATAATAATAATAATAATAATAATAATAATAATAACAATAATAACAATAATAATAATAATCATAATAATAATAATAATAATAATAATAATTATCAGGAAATATTCATCAAATGAGAAAGACTACTAATGAGTAAACTGATTTTAAAGTACAGTAATACAATTACCAAACAAGCTGGCTACGTGGTTTGGGACACGTAGCTGTGAGCTGCCATTCAGGTGATAGTTGGTTCGAGCCCCACTGTCAGCAGCCTTGAAGATGGTTTCCTGTGGTTTCCCATTTTCACAACAGGCAAATGCTGGGACTACAAATTAACTAAGGCCACAGTTGCTTCCTTCCCAGTCCTAGCCTTTCCTATCCCATCATCACCACAAGGCCTGTCTGTGTAGTTGCGACATAAAACAAATAGGATAAAAAAAAAGGTAATACAATTTCTACAGTATGTGGCAACCATGTAGGTCAAGTATGCAATCTCAGCATACAGGTTTTCATATGAATACTGATATCTGCAAAGTAGTCTGCTCATACTAACCCATCATTCTTCTTACCAGGCCCACCTTTGTTATAGGCCTACAGAGCAAAGGTTATGATTGCTTTAAGAGACATCTTTTGTTTTTTTTTATTCTAAAGAGAATATGGAATTGTTAATTCTGGAACAATAACACTAGCCTGCAGTAATTTCCCAGTTTTGGTGACAATAGGTGGTTTATATGGAAAACTACAACAATTTCACCATAACAGGTACAGATTTTGTATAATTAAATATATTTTATACATATCTATGTTCAAGATTTAATGTAAATTTTTGGAAATTTGAAAACATTTGATCATGTTTCAAAATTTTTTGCCCAGCATCAAGATACGTGATCAACGCTAATATTAGTGTGTATAATTCAATGAAAAAACAGGAATGCTTTATAATGTACCATTTACAAGATATCAACAAAAACAATATTCTAAAATTCTTATATTATGCAAATTTACAGAAATATGAAGATAATTTTGTTGCATCAAAAAAAAAATTGCCAGTCAGAACTATTGGCAGAATACATAAGGGTATTATGACTTACTATCTGGAAAAAATTAGGGGTAAGACACCCCTAGCACCCCCCAGGTGAAAATAAATTACAAACTCAATTGGATTTATTGAATGCTTTGCAAACTTTAGAGTGTATTACATAATAACAAATAGAAAAAGCTTACCTATGCAGAGAATATTTTCGTGAATCGAAACACCCGTATCACCCTCAGTTCTGTATCTTTGGCCAACCATATGTTTGAAATTCTTGGGGGATAAGGTGATTTGACAACACAAGACCAACACAGTGAAGGGAAGTAATAAATCTGTCAGCACTGATAACACTGAAGGGAAGAATGCCAAAACATGTTAGCTCATTAAAAAAAAGTTGAGGAGAGACAGGATATACACAGTTCTTGGATAAATGTATCTTAGTGTAGTACCACCATAGTCTTTTAGTTGGATTTCTTTTCTCAGTGTTGTCAGAGTTTAATATTATCTGATTTTTTTAGTGTTCCTTAGTGTTAAGTATAGTGATATGTTAATATAATATGGCTTCAATCTCTGCAGCACCAGGAAGGCAGTGTGGGAACAACCCACATAATTTCTGTTATATATGTGATCCATAGTTGTTATGGAGGCAGAAACATATTATTACACCTTTATTAAGAATGTGCACCTTGCGAATTTCAAAGTTAAGCTTGGAGATCACGACAAACAGTGTGTGCTGCATACTATATGTAAACATATTTTGAAGGACTAAGACAGTGGTTTAGTGGAAAACAGAAATCTATGCAGTTTGGAATTCCCACAATTAGGCATGAACCAAAATATGATTGCTATTTCTGTCTGTGCAATATATCAGGTACAACAAAATTAATAAATCAAAAATAAAATATCCCAAAGGCTTAGAATCAACTATTAGGCCTGTGCGACACAGTCCAGATATTCCCTTTCCAGTGCCACAAAAGCAACTAGATGATGTGGAGCAATCAAGTTCATCTGAGTTTACAGAACGTTTTGAAGTGGATGAGGATTTCTCCCCACCCACTTCAGGAGACAAACCACAGCTTTTTACTCGGGCAGAGCTGAACGATTTTGTGTATAACTTACATCTTACCAAGGAAAAGAGTGAGATTACAAGATCGAGATTGAAGGAAAATAAAATGCTGGCACCAGGAGTGGTCTTTAGTTGGTACAGGAACCGAAAGGAAGAATTCTGTTAAGTTTTCAAAATGGAAAATCAGGTAGTTTATTGCTGTGATATATCAGGTTTAATTCTTCAGTTTGGTGGTGAAAATTATTATAGTAATGACTGGCATTTATTTATCTATGCATTGAAGAGAAGCCTGAAAGCCTTGTCACTTCATAGTAGAACCCAATTTCCTTTGATTCCTCAAAGAAACTTACGAAAATTTTCAGTTGATTCTAGAAAAATGAACTACCAGGAACATCAGCGGTTATTATTATTATTATTATTATTATTATTATTATTATTATTATTATTAACATATACATCACAATTGGGAAATATACCGGTGGCAACTGTTGCTTACGGTAATATAATAATGAAGCAAACGTAAAACTTGCTTAACATTACAACTCCGTCATATACAAATTCACACGTACCTTAAGTAATTCAACATTTTTACACTAACAATATTATCTACAGGTAATCACTATCTTGCTAGCCCAGCAAGCAGGTTATACAAAATTTCTTACCTTTTTGTCTCAATGGGATAGCAGAAGTAGAGATAAACACAGGGCAATGACAAAGTGGCCTAAGATGGAAAGTTTAACTCTTGGAGAGGAAAATGAAATTCATGCTAGTCTGGTTATCCTAAAAAATACTACTTCCCTCTTGCATATCAAACTTGGGATCATTAAGCAGTTTGTAAAAGCACTGGACAAATGTGGTATGTGCTTTGAATATTTAACATCTAAGTTATTAATTTCATTATACATCCGAATTGATGGTATAACAGTTGCAATTATAAACTGAGATTTCCCATCTAATTAATACTTAATATCTTTTAATGTATACATGCACATTAAAAATACATTAATACAGTTCCAGTTTCAATCTCCTAGAGGTCATCTTCAGCTGAAGAACATAAAAAGCATAAAACAACAAATACACCAATTTAATACATTACTTATTCTAAGATGACTTATTATGATTTTTGGTATTAATAATAAAATGTGCATGATGACATATTAAAAATAGTAATATTTCATGTCTATAATTCCCTTCACTTGCAGTGTTCATGTATTTTAAAATTTTTTAAATAATAGATCATCTTCCACTTTGAGGTGGGTCAGTTATAAATAATCCAATTATGCCGTACTGTGAATAAAATTGGTTAAAACATGTCCATTTCTTAATTATATAATTTAATGAAGTGGAGTTAAAATTGTATCATATTCTGAGGACATTGTTGGATGCGCTTGTGAACAGTTGGCTGTTGAGAGAGCTCTTGCATTATTGTAGTGATAAAGTAGTTAAAACCTATTGAAATTGTTTAAATTTTATATGTGTGTTCCATTTAGTGCTATTTATATATTGGTGTTAAGTGCTTGATGGTAGAAATTGGGAGTAGTGATATTTATTTGAATTTTATAACAAGTAATACATTTGATGTTCAGTAGATTAAGTTTTCTAGGTTAAGTACGCTAGCTAGGTGTACTTTGTTTGAATTTTAGGTTTAGGAAATACTTTAGATAATAATATTAACTTTTAAAACAATATTTTTAAATATCTGTAGGTTCGTTGGTATAATACTTACAAAGGCAGATTATCATAAGGAGTTGTAACTCATTGTAAATTCCACCACAACTTTTCCAATATTTCGTACAGATATCCGTTCAAACTATCATGAAAGTAATAATTTATTAAAGTAAATAACATGATTCGCCTGTAAACTTCGATTTAAAAAGAAGTTAAAGAGAATACACGGTAATTTCACTGGATAATTACGGTACCTAACAGTTTTTTGATTGTTGACGATTCTATTAGAATTGTTGACAATTGTTGCTACATGCACATGGTAGTTGTGTAAATAAATACTATATCACCTGATTAATATATTCTGATAATTTCTAGTCTTAGTTCCCTACATACTTTGTACCTTCCACCTTCGTTTATTCACCGAGTAAAAGTTAATAATCAAATTCCTATATCCCAATAATATTGCAGTTCAAGCCCCCAGCGTAGTTTTGACAGAAATTATTGTAGACAACCTCTTATTTTTCAGCATTTAAGGACACTTTTATTCTCTGTCCTGCGTAGTAGGGAAAGTAATAGTAATCCACCAGCGGTAAAAATTCATATAACCACATGTCAGCTGAGAATAGTAGTGTAAATACAGTATACTTAGATAGTACCGTATCTTGCCTGCTATATTCGTGTGTATCTTTCATGTGAACCTATTAGAGCATAGTACTAATAATAACCTGTCTAAGCATTTAGCTTTGTTCGTAATCTTTGAGTACAGTAGTTCTTGCAAATTTCAACCTTGCAATTTTCATTTTTGTTTGTGCTTACTAGTGACATACGGTACCGGTATTGTAATTAGGATACGTCGGAACGTAGTTTAAAGTTATTGTAGTGTACTGTACAGTAATATACGAGTAATACCTTATTAGAATTTGGCGTGCTTATTTTATTATTGTAAAATATTTGTGTAGTACCGGTATAGTAGAGGTATCCGTAGAAACTCTCTTACTAAAATTCTGTTGTTGTAATTAGGATAGGCTTAATTGCAGTTCAGATTTGTGTAATTCTTGTATATTCCTTTCAGTATTCAGTCATTAACAGCAGTTTTTATCCTGTTAGGATGTTGTAGGATAAAAATAGAGTTCGACTAAGTAGTATTGTAGTGTAGTCGTATATCAATTACCTTATTGTCATGTGATCTTTGAGTACTATCCCAGACAATATATCCTTCCGTTCATTTTTTTGCACATAAGTTATTTTATTTTTCCCTTTATTTTGATTTTTTTTCCCATAAAGAATGGCTAAGGAGTGCAAGTGTAGGGACTGTGGATGTGGCGAGGCATTGAGAGGTATGAGAGAGGAGTTTGAGAGTTTGAGGGAGATAATTAGGATTCTCACAGAAGACAGGAAGGAAGATAGGCCTCCCTCAAACAATGTACAGGTTACAGTAGGTGTACAAGAGGGAGAGGAAGGAAAGGGGGGAGTTGTATAAGACAGGTGGTCTAATGTTCCAAGGGGAAGGAGATTGCAGGCTAAGGGCTCTATTCAGGATCAGAATTCAGGACAGGTGTCTGTGCAAAATCAGTACGAGCCACTACAGGTAAAGCAACACAGGGAAGATGAGGAATTAGGAACTGTTGCTAAGATGTATCGAAGTAGGAGAAAGGGAAAAGGTAGGAAAGGGAAATATAGAGTAGAGGATAGGAAAAGACAGGTGGAACAGGGTCATGGGAAGGAGAAAAGGGAGGAGGAATTAGCTTCTGCAGCTATCAGGAAAGATAGGGCTGACCAGCAGGGGAGAGGATCAAATGAGGTGGGTAGGGTTGAGGCTCTGGTCATGGGGGATTCCATCGTTAGACATGTGGGGAAAGTGTGTGGAGGAAAGGGAACCAGGGTAGAGTGTTATCCAGGAATTAGGTTGAGGGAGATGTTGAGGAAAGTAGAAGAGAGGGAGGAGGGGAAGGAGAAGGTGGTGGTGTTTCACGTTGATACCAACAACGTAAGGCAAGCTGATATAAGTACCAACATAGTTAGGGATGTGTGGGATCTGGTAAATGCAGCATGGGTGAAGTTTAAGGAAGCGGAGATTGTCATCAGTGGAATTCTGTATAGGAGGGATACTGACTGGAAGGTGATTGGGGATTTAAATGAGACTATGGAGTGGGTATGTGGGAAACTGGGAGCGAAATTTCTAGATCCTAATGGGTGGGGAGGAGATAAGGATCTGCGCTCAGATGGCCTTCACTTAAACCGCAGTGGTACATATAAGTTAGGAAATTTGTTTAGAAGGGTTATAGGGAGGTACAATCAGGAAAACGGGGTGGTCAAGGGAGCGGTGATAAGGGAACAGTGAAATGGAAATCTAGTAGGGATGACATTAAAATGTTAGTGCACAACTGTAGAACTATTGCAAGTAAGGAATAGAATTAAGTAATTCAATAGATACATATTTACCAGATGTTGTAATAGGAGTTGAATCATGGCTGAGAAATGATATAATGGATGCTGAAATTTTCTCACGGAACTGGAGAGAGTATCGTAGAGATAGGATAGGAATGGTGGGAGGGGGAAAATTCACTCTGGTGAAAGATGAATTTGTAAGCTACGAAAAAGTTAAAGATGAAAAACATGAAATTCTAGGTGTAAGGCTCATTTTTAAAGATAATTGGCAACTTGATGTCTTTGGAGTGTACAGACCAGGAACGGGTAGCGCTGACACAGATTCAGAATTATTTGATAAGATAATCAGCTATGAGGGAAACGATATGGAAAGGAATGGGATCATAGCAGGGGATCTGAATTTACCAAATGTCAATTGGGAAGGAAATGCGAACGACAGGAAGCATGACCAACAAATGGCAAATAAGTTAATATGGGAAGGACAGCTGATTCAGAAAGTGATGGAACCAACCAGAGGGAAAAATATTTTGGATGTGGTGCTGATAAAACCAGATGAGCTCTATAGGGAAACTGAAGTAATAGATGGTATTAGTGATCATGAAGCTGTTTTTGTGGTAGTTAAAAATAAATGTGATAGAAAGGAAGGTCTTAAAAGTAGGACTGTTAGGCAGTACCATATGGCTGATAAAGCAGGTATGAGGCAGTTTCTAAAAAGTAACTATGATCGGTGGAAAACGGTAAATAAAAATGTAAACAGACTCTGGGATGGGTTTAAAGAAATTGTTGAGGAATGCGAAAACAGGTTTGTACCTTTAAGGGTGGTAAGGAATGGTAAAGTCCCACCTTATTATAATAGAGAAATAAAGAGACTAAGAAGGAGGTGCAGACTGGAAAGAAATAGAGTTAGAAATGGCTGTGGAAGTAAGGAGAAATTGAAGGAACTTACTAGAAAATTGAATCTAGCAAAGAAGGCAGCTAAGGATAACATGATGGCAAGCATAATTGGCAGTCATACAAATTTTAGTGAAAAATGGAAGGGTATGTATAGGTATTTTAAGTCAGAAACAGGTTCCAAGAAGGACATTCCAGGAATAATTAATGAACAAGGGGAGTGTGTATGTGAGGATCTTCAAAAGGCAGAAGTATTCAGTCAGCAGTATGTAAAGATTGTTGGTTACAAGGATAATGTCGAGATAGAGGAAGAGACTAAGGCCAATGAAGTAATAAAATTTACGTATGATAACAATGACATTTACAATAAGATACAAAAGTTGAAAACTAGAAAAGCGGCTGGAATTGATCAGATTTCTGGGGATATACTAAAGACAATGGGTTGGGATATAGTACCATATCTGAAGTACTTATTTGATTATTGTTTGGTTGAAAGAGCCCCTGTGTATAAAGGAAAGGGTAATAGCTACGGGCTTTACGTCGCACTGACACAGATAGGTCTTATGGCGACGATGGGATAGGAAAGGCCTAGGAGTTGGAAGGAAGCGGCCGTGGCCTTAATTAAGGTACAGCCCCAGCATTTGCCTGGTGTGAAAATGGGAAACCACGGAAAACCATTTTCAGGGCTGCCGATAGTGGGATTCGAACCTACTATCTCCCGGATGCAAGCTCACAGCCGCGCGCCTCTATGCGCACGGCCAACTCGCCCGGTGTTTGTGAAATTAATAACTGTTTTGATAGAAGGCAGTTCGGTTTTAGGAAAGGTTATTCCACTGAAGCTCAACTTGTGGAATTCCAGCAAGATATAGTAGATATCTTGGATTCAGGAGGTCAAATGGACTGTATTGCGATTGACCTGTCTAAAGCATTTGATAGGATGGATCATGGGAGACTACTGGCAAAAATGACTGCAATTGGACTAGACAAAAGAGTGACTGAAGGTGTTGCTATATTTCTAGAAAATAGATCTCAGCGAATTAGAATAGGCAAAGCTTTATCTGACCCTGTAATAATTAAGTGGGGAATTCCTCAAGGCAGTATTATTGGACCTTTATGTTTTCTTTTATATATCAATGATAGGTGTAAAGAAGTGGAATCAGAGATAAGGCTGTTTGCAGATGATGTTATTCTGTACAGAGTAACATATAAGTTACGAGATCGTGAGCGATTGCAGGGTGACCTCGATAGTGTTGTGAGATGGACGGTGGGCAATGGTATGTTGATAAACCGGGTTTAAATTCAGGTTGCGAGTTTCACAAATAGGAAAAGTCCTCTCAGTTTTTAATTACTGCGTTGATGGGGTGAAAGCTCCTTTTGGGGATCATTGTAAGTATCTAGGTGTTAATATAAGGAAAGATCTTTATTGGGGTAATCATAGACGGGATTGTAAATAAAGGGTACAGATCTCTGCACACGGTTATGAGGGTGTTTAGGGGTTGTATTAATGATGTAAAGGAGAGGGCAAATAAGTCTCTGGTAAGACCCCAAATAGAGTATGGTTCCATTGTATGGGACCTTCACTAGGATTACTTGATTCGAGAACTGGAAAAAATCCAAAGAAAAGCAGCTCGATTTGTTCTGGGTGATTTCCAACAAAAGAGTAGCGTTACAAATATGTTGCAAAGTTTGGGCTGGGAAGAACTGGGAGAAAGAAGACGAGCTGCTCGACTAAGTGGTATGTCACAGCAATTATAATAAGTATTTCTTATCCAACTACTCAATACAAATTACCTTTATTGGTATTTCCATTTTTATACAATTAATTCTTCTAAGGGACATGTTTCGTTCTTATAAAGAGCATCTTCAGCTATTAATTTAAATCTTAAAATGATGTTCGTGAACAGTTGTAAACATATTAAAAAGACAACTGTCAAAATTAAAATTACAATAGTCTAAAAATCTAATTACATCACATCTAAAAAACAACTCTAAAACACTTCAAAAACGTGATAATATGAACATTTAAAATTATCACAATGTCCATTCAAAACCTTGTGTCTGAAACTATTATTGAATCTTCATCTTAAAAACAGTAGTAAATGTTATTCTATAAAAACCGCACCAAGGTGAACATCATTCTTACGGAAAAACGAAAATTAAAATGCAACTTATGTGACATAGTATTTCCAGAATGTAAGTTAAAATAAAGTGCCCACAAGCTAAATTGTGAAAACACAATGATTCATATACCGGGAGGTACACCTCTACGCTGCACATTTAAACCTTGCGCCAATTAGAACTCCTCTACAGGAGAAACACTGAACATGGAACCAGACCTCCTTAAACTTTTACTCAGAAGATGTCACTACCTTAATTTTGTGATTGTGGAGTTTCCAGGACTCTGTGAATTTCAACTTTTGTTTTCCATTGATCAAGAAGTGTGGACATTCTCTCATAGATGTCACTGCTAAAAAACTATCATCATACACCCTGGTGCGAAGTGAAGGAACTTTTCTTGAAGAAATTTTGTATTTATAAGTTTTTTCTTTACTAAATTTCGTTCATTCATTTGTCGGTTGGTAATATTTATCTTTTCATTCCGCCAGTTTTGAATCCAGCCAATCGCTAATTTTTGTAATTAATTCCCGACGAATCCTGGATTTCTTCTTCAACTTTGAGTGTAAATTTTGTATGGTCCAATAAAATTGAGAGGGTGTAGCTTGATTATTCATGAAAGGTCTCAAACCTTCGCCGAGAGTTTATAAACTGCAGATTTTCACGTCTCTTGCCCATTTGATCAACATCTAAGTGTGTGTATGTGAAGCAGGAGGCGGGAGGTGCCTCTTTCATCAGGCAGCAGTTCTTCAGCAAGGTAATGGCCGTTTAAAATCTTTATTTCTTGCTAGCTCCGCAGTTTAACCCGAGGGATAGGTCCAAAACTTTAATATGTAACCTACTTCTCTAAAAAGGGGCTGCCTGGGCGAGGTGGTAAAGACATGCTCGGTTCACCCGGAAGGACGTGGACTCGAATCCCCGTCAGGAAGTCGTAAAATTTAAGAAACGAGATTTCCACTTCCGGAGGTGCATATGGCCCTGAGGTTCACTCAGCCTACCCCAAAAATGAGTACCAGGTTAATTCCTGGGGGCAAAGGCGGCCAGGCATAGAGCTAGCCACTCTACCCCATCACGTGCCGAGGTTAACAATGGTGGCAGCCTTTACCTTCCACTCCTCCAAGGGCCTTCATGGCCTGTACGGAGGTGACTTTGCTTTGCTTACTTTTCTAAAATGTAAGTTCTGCTGGCTAATGTGAAAATTTCATAAAATCTGTAACCGTAATTCGAGGATAGAGAGTGATTTACCCTCTCGAGCTCCCCTTCATATTGGTTTGAGGTGACTACGTTTTGTTAACTGGTTTTCTTCCTTTTTATGTCTTAAATTATTCTTATACGAGTCACCTCCATAGTTTGGAAATAGCCCCTGTTTCATCGGCCTAGTGCCTTTTAGGTTTTAAGAATGCATATTTAGCAGTGCAAGTACAAGCCTCCATTCAATTTGGTGTTTCGGGCCATTTACTTAACCTGTTCTTTTTCTGCTAAGGCCCAGTAGGTTGGGTACAAGATACCCCGGTTTCATTTTTGTAAGTTGTGCCTTGATGGCAAGTAATTGTAAAGTCTGATATTGCCTTGAATAGGCTTGAAAAACTGAGAGCGTATCAGCTCTTTTCAAGTGTGGTAACTGTGCCTCTGGGAGGCTTAATATTTGAAGTTGGGAGCAAGTGCTCCAGGGACTAGGGGTTTTCTGCCCTTGTGTAAAATAGTAATCTTTTGTAAGGTTGAGCTGAGAGCTCAGGAAATGTAAAGCGAGGGGCTGGAAGCCCGGATTACCAAACTGTCACTAAATTTTGGATGTACTTGCCTTGTATAAACTTTGTCATTGTACCTGGTATGTTACTGTTATCTCACCTAGTGAAAAGTTGTTAAAGTTTTGTTGTTGTTGTTGAGTGTTGAAATTCAAAAAAATATAACCTTTGTTAAAGTTTTAAATTAACTTTGATTTTGTACTTAGACCCATTCACTCCGGCACCTTCTTTCGCCTCTGCTGGTCCACCAAACCTCGGCAACAATCCATATTGCTTTAAACATAACAGGCAGGACATGGAACAAATGCAGGAGTCAAATGTGGGCTCTAGTTGAAAATAATGTTTAACTTGTTTACAAATGTAGGTCGTAAGCATGCGTCATGTTGCACAAATTTGCGAGGTATAGAACGTCGTACTTGACCTCCGACCAATTTTGTACAGATAGTGGTATCTGTAAAGAAGAAAGGGGGAAATTTAATATTGTGTCTGTTAGGTCATCAGCCCAGAGGCTGGTTGGATCCTCAAATAGCACCACCAAAGATTATGTGGTTATAAGGAAACCGCAAAAACCAATGGCAGCACTAAAATAAGGCGTACTAGGCAAGACGAGCAGTGAGGTAGTTTTGCCATTGCTTTCCTCACTGGGTCAGAAAGTGCTATTGCAGCATGACTGATCCTATGAGCAACACCTTTCATAACACTCAGATGCACTAGTCGCGTTCCGAATGTCATTACTCAGGACCACCCATACCGCAGCAGCTTCCATATTGTCACAGCCATGGATGAGACAGGGACTTCGGTGAAAGCTACACTTTACTCTGGCCTGTGCCAAGGGATGGATACAAAAGTACTGTATCCATCAACAAATGGCAGCAGGCAAAATTTAATATTATGACAAAATATAATAACACGCTCCCGTCACTCGCAAGAATGCCCCGCCTATACCGCCAATGACGTATAAGGGTCTGCCTATCTCCTCTCCCCTGCCAGATTCACCATTACCTTTTATCCCCTCTCCAAACGTTAAACAAACTCCTGTCATTCGTAAAAGAGCCCCTCCTATACCGCAATGATGCAGAAATATCCGCCCATCCCCTCTCCCACTCTAGGTTCTCCACCATCTCTATCACACAAATACAATACTAGGAGCTGAACTGGCAGACAAGTTAGCAACTCCAAATCAGCAGGAGATACCTATCATCTCAATATTAACAAGTAAGTTTCCTTTTAAATGTGATCAGTTAGGAAAGTCACACACACTCATAATATTAAATTTCCCCCTTTCTTCTTTACAGATTCCACTATCTGTACAAAATTGGTCGGAGGTCAAGTATGACCTTCTGGCTGTCTGTTAGGTCATCAGCCCAGAGGCTGGTTGGATCCTCAAATAGCACCACCAAAGGTTATGCGGTTATAAGGAAACCCCAAAAACCAATGCAGCACCAAAATGAGGCATACTAGGCAAGATGAGGAGTGAGGTAGTTTGCCAGGTTTTCCTCACTGGGTCAGAAAGTACTATTGCAGCACAACTGACCCTATGAGCAGCACCTTTCATAACACTCAGATGCAGCAGTCATGCTTCGAATGTCATTACTCAGCACTACCCATTCCCCAGTAACTTCCATATTGTCACAGCCAAGGATGTTGACTGGGACTTCGGTGGAAGCTACATTTTACTCTGGCCTGTGCCAAGAGATGGATGCGAAAGTACTGTATCCATCAAGAAATGACAGCAGGCAGTATGACCTTCTATACCTAGCAAATTTGCGTAACATGACGCATGCTTACGACCTACATTTGTAAATAAGTTAACTCTTTCCGGTCTAACTGTGAGCATAGCTCGCAGCGGCTGAAATTACGATCAGGCCGCGCTGCGAGCATAGCCCGTAATAAGCTTTGACAATTCACTATAAATCGAGAACGAACTATGCACGCGTTCTGGTGGTTACATCATGTTTCTTCATGTATTAGTTACAAGAGTATTTAATCAGATGGCAGTATTATATGTCTAAGTCAGAGAATTTACAATATTTTCGATCAACATGCATCAGTAGATGTTGTCACTCAGTGAGCTCTAAGACATGGCTTCTCGCTGCAAACATGCGCTTGACGAAAGTGATATTTTCGATATTTTATGATATATTATAAGTGTATGCGCAAATGAACATATTACTGACGTATGAATTCGAAACAACTTCTTACATTTCATTATGATTGGAGTTCGTTTTGCGGCCTAGCGCATGTTCCCGCGTATTTCAAATTTGCGTGTGAACACGTAAGATTGTCTACATATTAGTAAAGTTGTCTGTTTAGAAGACTGTATTTTCTCTTTCTCAGAAGTCTTTTGTGGTAAATGGAACAATATTTTTACATTTGAGTAAATTTTGACAAAATTTATCGATTAAAATAAAATTTTATGAGAGCTCCTATTTTCATGATTGTAATTATTACTATTATTATTGAAAAATTATTATTTTTAAATCATACTCGTTTTGAAATGCAATGCACATTTTATATTACCAAAATAGGGTAAATATAACAGTATTTCAGAAAACTGTACTTGCTTAGTTATCCGTCAAACATTTTTTCCATTCGCGAAAAAAGTATAATATATTAACAATTTTAAAATCTCAAGTGATAGCCGACAGAATACAAACAGCGTTTTTCAAAACTACATGCTCAAACAAGCACAAAGAAAAAATAATCTTGCAAATATCTCCTACAGGTACAGAGATATTATGTTTTAAATATCTTTAAAAATGCCCAGTCCAGAACATTTGTTAGAGAAATTAAGGCCCAAAATGGAATGGGTTAAACATTATTTTCAACTAGAGCCCACATTTTACTCCTGCATTCATTCTATGTCCTGCCTGTTATGTTTAAAGCAATATGTATCATTGTGTTTTCACAATTTAGCTTGTGGGCACTTTATTTTTAACTTACATTCTGGAAATACTACGTCACATAAGTTGCATTTTAATTTTCGTTTTTCCGTAAGAATGATGTTCACCTTGGTGCGGTTTTTATAGAATAACATTTACTACTGTTTTTAAGATGAAGATTCAATAATAGTTTCAGACACAAGGTTTTGAATGGACATTGTGATAATTTTAAATGTTCATATTATCACGTTTTTGAAGTGTTTTAAAGTTGTTTTTTAGATGTGATGTAATTAGATTTTTAGACTACTGTAATTTTAATTTTGACTATTGTCTTTTTAATATGTTTACAACTGTTCACGAACATCATTTTAAGATTTAAATTAATAGCTGAAGATACTCTTTATAAGAGCAAAACATGCCCCTTAGAAGAATTAATTGTTTAAAAATGTAAACACCAATAAAGGTGATTTGTATTGCATAGGTGGATAAGAAATACTTATTATAATTGCTGTGATCAACATCATTCAATACGGAACAAACATGAGGATAATGACCTGTAATAAGTGGTATGTTCCGAGCTGTCAGCGGAGAGATGACATGGAATGACATTAGTAGACGTAGACAAATAAGTTTGAGTGGCATCTTTAAAAGTAGGAAAGATCACAATATGAAGATAAAGTTGGAATTCAAGAGGACAAATTGGGGCAAATATCATTTATAGGAAGGGGAGTTAGGGATTGGAATAACTCATCAAGGGAGATGTTCAATAAATTTCCAATTCCTTTGAAATAATTTAAGAAAAAGCTAGAAAAACAACAGATAGGGAATCTGCCACCTGGGCAACTGCCCTAAATACAGATCAGTATTGAATGATTGATTGATTGATTGATTGATTGATTGATATGCGAGGGTTTGTTTAGGCTTTTTATTTTTTGTTGTTTTTGAAATAGCCAAAAATTACAAAAATGAAGTTCTTAATTTTGTGAATACACATAGAAAATAGCTAACGTATTCAAAAAGCAAGGTTTTAAAATAGCATTCAGGACAAGCACATTACAAAAATAAATTAGTAAATGCAATCTAAATAAAAAAGACCACTTCTCTAAATCAGGAATATATGAACTCAAATGCCAAGAACCAAATTGTAATGCCACATACATCAGCCAAACAAAACATAATTTCCCACACTAGGTACAAAGAGAACACAAACACAATTAGGCACACATTACACTGCCCACCACTTCACAGACATCAGCACAGGTCTTAAAATATTTAACAGAAAAAATAACTTAAAATTTTTAAATATAAAATGGTTATCAGATATTTACATTGCAAACATAACCAACCTAAATAACCTCAACAATCACACGCACCTAACAGATTCCCTACTCTTACCCTACTTAGTTAAATCGACCATCAGTAAAGGACAACAATTCAAACTCCATTAAATCACATACTTTATGAATTCACTATTTCCCATTAAAACATCCCCTAATATTTCTATAATTTCTATTATAATAATAATAATAATAATAATAATAATAATAATAATAATAATAATAAAAATAATTAGGACTCGGATGTTTAAGACCTAAAAATAGAACAGATAAGCAAGCAAATATTACCTCAAGAGTGACGAAATATGACGTAAAAATTACCAAATATGACTCGAAAATGATTAATCTAAATATGGCAATTTTAGAGTAAGTTATAAATCAAAACGGCAATTCCTTCAATACATATTTGTTAACTAAATTCTTTATTCTTACTTTCATATTAATTTTCTGAATAGACATGTTTAGCAGTTATTCACAGTCTATTGTCCTTCGTTTACTTATCAAGCATTTGTGAATACATAGGTACCTAAAAAAAAAAAAAACCACAACATGGCACTACAGCCCTTGAAGGGTCTTGGTCTACCAAGCGACCGCTGCTCAGCCTGAAGGCCTGCAGATTACGAGATGCTTGTGGTCAGCATGACAAATCCTTTTGGCCGTTACTCTTGACTTTCTAAACCGACATACGTACCTACAAAGTACCATTGCCTTTGTGATATGCAGGCCATACTGTAGTTCCTATGATGTCACGCAAAGAGGAGAACTGTTTCCTCCATCCGCGCTGTGCAATGCAAGGACATGATACGTCTGTACCTTGTAATTACGAATTATTCACAAATGTTATATTAATATAACAGGAGAACATTGTTCAGAAGGAAAATTGTGGAGGTGAAGGATCTGTTCATAGAGAAACCCAACAGAACAAGAAGGATTTTCTCGGATGAGGAACGAGCAAAAGTGAGCCAGAGAATGAAGGAGTATTGGCGCAAAAAGAAAGAACATCAACAGTCAAGGAAGTTGTGTAATCGTAACCCATAGGAGGTTGAAACAATCCTAAATAAATAAAATAATAACAGGAGAGATCATTAATATCTTTAATCGCATCATATCTCGTGAGTTAGGTTCATGTAATTTTAGGATAAGTAGGTTTGAAGTGTGATCCACGCGGTCAATGCTTGACGGTTTTACTCGTAAACATACCCAACAAATAATTATTAAGCATTAATAAAAATATAGATATATACCTCTATAAAGCCATAAATACAGTAGCTTTCTTAGGTTTTCTTGACACTTCTGGCATTATCCTTCGAAGAATTTCTTGACACCCTTTCTTCCACACAAATATTTGTATTTTTTGGTTAGGAATAGCCCATGTTTTCCTAAATATTAATAATTTGACTGAGAAGTTCCACACTTCTCACAATGTCAATACTTGCATGAATTTCTAAGCTAGCAGCTTCTAAACGAGTAATTGCACTCGATATAATTCCGAAGTTCGACTTAATATATGCCAGACTTTCTGACAAACTGTTGTAAAACAATTCCCGCACAATGTTGATAGAAGCTGAGTATTCCACTTGTATTAACTGCAGATGTGATACTGAGAAGCAGTTTTGCGAATACTAGTTAGCATTCGATAAGTTGAAGATGATTTTGCACAGCTACAGCTGTCGTCAAACCGCTGAATTATGACCGATATGACGTTTCTACGAAAATAGCTCAAAAATATGACCTTATGACAAAAATGGCCAAAATATGCATTTATATGACAATTTAAAATCACTTAATTGTGACGATAATCACCTGATTTGCACCAAAATCCAATCAGGCAAGAAAATACAAACAAAGAAAAAAATATGCCTTTTCCTAAATATCCAAGCCCTAATAATAATAATAATAATAATAATAATAATAATAATAATAATAATAATAATAATAATAATAATAATAATAATGGACTACAATCACAGTTATGCAAAAGTCTATGATGTCAAGAGGGCATGTCGTCACAAAAACCTTGAAAACCTTGATATTCACATTCACCGTAAGAGAGATTCCCCAATCTTCACAGTAATAAATTAAATCAAATATCAAGAAAGTACAATAATTCGAACTCCATTAAATTATATAATTCATTAATTCACTAACGACGAGAAGAAGACATTGAATGATAGGACACATCTTAAGATATAGAGGACGTGTTCAGTTAGTTTTTGAAGGAAGTGTAGGCGGTAGGAACGGTAGGGGTAGACCAAGGTATGAATATGACAAGCAGATTAGATCCGATAAAGGATGCAATAGTTACATAGAAATAAAAAGGTAAGCACAGGATAGGGTGGCACGGGAGCTGCATCAAACCAATCTATGGACTGATAACTGAAACAACAATTCACTAATGCTCATTTAACTTCCGCTAAATAACATAAAACATAATATATTATTATTATTATCATCATCATCAATAATAATGGTATTAACAATAATAGACTAAAATTACAATTCCCCAAAGGCCAATGACTACAACAGAGCATGACATCAAGGAAAGTTACACGTAAACAAGCCTTCTGGAACTGAAACGTCAATGACAGCGCATTGCACATCACACTCCTAGGTGGACCACTGAGGAGACGAGAACCACATAAGGAGTAATTCATTAACAAAAGTTCCAACAAACATTAGATGAGTTGACAGAGGTTTTAACATCAATACTTTTACACGTCTTAATAACATTAATCAATTCAAAAGAATATATGTATGCAATATAACAAAATAATGTGATCTGAAAGAATGTGGTGATGTTTTTTAAAGAGCAAAACATATCATTCTACAGTATTTTAAATTAAATCATTTCCTTTTCATGTATAATCCATTGTTAAATGTTTTCTTTTTCAGGTATTTTTAAAATTTAATTTAATCATAAATCATCATAAACTATGCATCCACTCAACAGACATCGACAAACTGAAGAACCTGACAGCTATAGATTAACGAAGTAAGAACTGAAAAAAAAAAAATGGTTTCCACTAAAACAAGACTGGTGTAAAAGCTAGCTACAGAGATATTCCTATTGGAAGATTTGAGAACTAGACTACAGCTCCCATCCAGAAAGCAGGAAATGGAACTCCTTCAGGAAAAACAATGGAAACTATCAGAAATTAATCTAAACTTTTACTAGACAGATGCTATGCTCAATTGAATCTGGAATGGACCAAATAATGACATGAGAAGTGCCTTGAACAGGTTGACAGTACACAGCTATTATACACAATGCATCCACTCGGGTTATCACGAGCCGTCTGTGCAATATGGTCGTTATGTGAAAGCCAATGTGAACATTATTACCATTTTAGCAAATAATAATTTTGTGTGGCTATTTCTAGCCAAGTGCAGCCCTTGTACGGCAGACCCTAGGATGAGGGTGGGCGGCAACTGCCATGTGTAGGTAACTGCGTGTTATTGTGGTGGAGGATAGTGTTGTGTGTGGTGTGTGAGTTGCAGGGATATTGGGGACAGCAAAAACACCCAGCCCCTGAGCCAATGGAATTAGCCAATGGAGGTTAAAATCCCCAACCCGGCCGGGAACCGAACCCGGGACCCTCTGAACCGAAGGCCAGTATGCTGACCATTCAGCCAACGAGTCGGACATTTTAGCAAATGTACCATGAGAACAAAACCTCTGCAGGAATACTATAAAATTTAATGCACATTTGTGCACTGTTTACTAAGAAAAATAAAATGAATGAAAATCAATACAATTTCAGATCATGAAAAGTTATCACAGTCAATTTTCATTGCGTGACGAGTGATTGAAAAATGGAACTATGAGGACAAGGCAGATGTGTACATTTTGAAGATCTAGGCAATACATGTAACTGAGTACCAGGGATATGATAGTGATATCCAAAGTTTACAATATCAAATGTAGCTTATTTCAGCCAATCAAATGGACTTATGTTTAAAATAAGATTTCAGTGAATGTTGCTAGTAGAATGAATTCTTGGTTCAATACTTACGGGACAGAGACTTGGCCGTAATCTTCCACCATAGGGAGCATAATAGACAAGTAACAATGTACTGGCTTCTCACCATTGCACTCATGATTCGAATCCCGGCCAAGCCATGATAATAGGAGAGATAAAATCCCATGTAAAGACAGACACTGTTGAAAACCTGCAGTGTGCAATGCTCATATTGGTTTAATAATATTGTTTTTATGTCTCAATAGCTACTTTGACGGTTTTTGGAGACACTGAGGTGCCAAAATTTTGCCCCGCAGGAGTTCTTTTACGTGCCAGCAAATCTACCGACACGAGGCTGACCTATTTAAGCACCTTCAAATACCACCGTACTGAGTCAGGATCGAACCTGCCAAGTTCGCGTTAGAAGGACAGTGCGTCAATCGTCTGAGCCACTCAGCCCTGCTTATATTGTTTTGATGTTTGTTCAGGTTTTTTTCTATTTGCTTTACGTCGCACCAACACAGATAGGTCTTATGGCGACGATGGGATAGGAATGGCCTAGGAATGGGAAGGAAGTGGCCGTGGCATTAATTAACGTACAGCCCCAACATTTGCCTGGTGTGAAAATGGGAAACCACGGAAAACCATCTTCAGGGCTGCCAACAGTGGGGTTTGAACTCGCTATCTCCCGATTACTGGATACTGGCTGCACTTAAGCAACTGCAGCTATCGAGCTTGGTGTTCGTTCAGTTAGTATAGGTCCTAATAAATGCTGGTGTAAAAGAAAACAGAGTAAGTTAGCAGTTAGCTGGAAAATTTATTATGTCCAATAACGGACCATTTATGTTGGTATTACGTAGTATGTTCCCGGCTTTCAGTGGAGAGATGGCATGGAATGACATCAGTAGATGAGTAAGTTTGTGTGGTGTCTTTAAAAGTAGGAAAGATCACAATATGAAGATAAAGTTGGAATTCAAGAGAACAAATTGGGGCAAATTTTCATTTACAGGAAGGGGAGTAAAGGATTGAAATAACTTACGAAAGGTTCAATAAATTCCCAATTTCTTTGCAATCACTCAAGAAAAGGCTAGGAAAACAACAGATAGGGAATCTGCCACCTGGGCAACTGCCCTAAATGCAGATCAGTAGTGACTGATTGATTGATTGATTGATTGATTGATTGATTGATTGAAGCCAAGAAAGGCATATTGTTAAGGAATTGCTGGCAGAACATAATACATTCCCAGCAGAGATCTGAGCAAATGTAGCACCAGGGGAGTGTACATGCACAATTGGGAATAGTCTTACTTGCAGCAGGGCTATGAACATGTCTGCTTTTGGACTGGTTTCCTCTTCTGTCACAACACTGTTGTGCACACTTCCTGGGGTGTACTGCAAGGATCACCTGGAAAGTCGAATGATACTCTGTTGGGTTTAGTGATAAGAGCAGGTATTGCCCTCATGCAAGTGACGGCCATTTACAATGAGCCATCGAACAAGTGAGAGTCATCTTCCAAATAGTATTCACCCTCGACATATGGGCCTGACTCTTGGCATCATGGTGTGGAGCATAATGAGCTACAATTACCATTCACCTCATTATTTTCATCTGAATGCTACGAACTGAATTCAGTAATTTTTTCTTTATTTTAATAACCTTCATTGAAGATAAATTTCTCATTAAAAGTTAATATGTTTGCCAGGTTGTTTCTGTAAGATCATTTGCCTTTCATGCTAATCAATCCAGGCTGAGTAGCTTAGGCAGCAGAGCACTGGCCTTCTGAGCTCAAATTGGCAGGTGTGATCCTGGCTCAGTCTGGTGGTACTGAAGGTGCTCCATATATCAGCCTCGTGTCGATAGATTTATCAGCACGTTAAAGAACTCCAGCAGGACAAAATACAGCATATCAGCATCTCTGAAAACCATAAATGTAGTCAGCGTGTTGTACAACCAATTACATCATCATCATCATCATCATCATCATCATCACACTGATTAAGAACTCTCATCAGTTTCACAGATGCCAGACTTGCTCAAAACAATTTCTGGCATGACAGAAGAATTTGTGCAGGTTGCAAGCAGGTTACACAGAGTTACACAAGTTTCTATTCTAATGGTTTAGGAACCAATTGGAATATTGGTTGTCTTAGCTGCTAAAATATGGGAGGTGGTTACTTTGAATAAGATGCCCACTCCAATCCCTTAGTAACTGATACCCAAGTCAACTTAGCACCACACTAAATAATTCCTCATGATTCATAAATTAGAATGTAACAGGAGCCCTAACAAATGCTATTTCAAGCAGTAACAAATAATGGGGCACAAATAATAATAATAATAATAATAATAATAATAATAATAATAATAATAATAATAATAATAATAATAATAATAATAATAATAATAATAATAATAATAATAATAATAATAATAATAATCATCATCATCATCATCATCATCCACTAAACTTTCTTTTTAGTGTGTTTTGTTTTGTTTATTCTTCTCTACCATTATGTAAAATGGTATTACCGTTAATACAGTATTAATTAATTAATAATAATAATAATAATAATAATAATAATAATAATAAATCCCACTAACTACTTTTATGGTTTTCAGAGACGCCAAGGTGCCGGAATTTAGTCCCACAGGAATTATTTTACGTACAAAGCATCGTGAGAGGTTACTGATAAGAAATCCTGGGCTTAAGTCCTAGCAAAAACAAGAATTTTTAAATTTTGGAATAATTTGGCAAAAAGTTTCTAACAACCTTGTGAGGACAAGTGGGATAAACGTAGAAGGATACAGTAAAAGACTGACCACCCTACCATTCATAAACTCCAATTCAGGACAGCTGTTGAGATACCCCCTCAGTTGCCCTAACAAGGTTTCAAACACTCAATCATGACCATGGGAGTGATTTGGCCCTGCAAGGGTCTTATAATGAATAAGTAATGAGACATTAATATTCTATCTTGAAGTAACTTGTCCTAAACACAATGATATAAGTATATCATCCTAATTTAGACATGCAACAGGTAGAGAAACATAAAACACTAAGTTTTTGCAGATAATCACAAATAATTCTTCTGGTACAGGGTTCAGAGTATGAAATGCCACACAAGAAACAAGGTGTTCCATAAATAAATTTTTAACATGCTTCAAATAAAATACTCAGAGATATATCAAATAAGAGATTCCAGATACCTCTCAAGTAACTCTGGGACGAACTTCTTAGTCTGTCCTACTTGAAGGTCAATCCAAAATGCATTACATCAGTCAAAACCTTGAAAAATCTGCTGTTGGAGTTCTTGAAATACAGAGATTAAATTTATACAAAATCCCAATTAAATACTCAAATATAAGCTTTTGATTAATATTTACTGTGAGTCACTGGATTCAAATGCTTATACTAAACTCCACCTACATTCATGAGCAACTGAACTAGTGAAGAAATATCTCTGTGCTCGGTTCAGCAAGTATAGTTTATTTATTTATATTTCTTGATACTTCCATGAAGGAATCATAGTTCAATCCATTGATTGGTCGGCTTGGTATGCAGACGCCTCGGAATGTCTGCGTCATTGTTGAGAATGTGTCTCAGGCTGCTTCAAGGCTTCGGACTCACCTCCAGCAAGTATAATAAGAGGGCGTGGCATGTAACAGCAAAGACATCAGACCTTGAACAAGCTGTTTTGAGTAATATCTGACTGCAGGATGGATAAGACACAACACTTCAGTGCATTTGATATTGGCCCGATTGTCGGCACCAGATATACAGGCCACTCCATCTCTGAAGTCGTGCATGCATTGAGCGTTTCAAGGGCCATTGTGAATGCGTGGTTTCAGACAAAACCACCACCACCATCAGGGTCAACTGTTGAGGTGTATCATGCATTGATGACAGGGGTCGCCATCGGCTAGTGCGGATTGTACGAGCAGATAGATGGACCACAGTGCAAAAGATAACTCATCAATAAAATGCTGAACAATGACGACTTGTGAGCACAGAATCATCTCCTTGCCATGGGGGTACAGAAACAAGTGACCCACAAGGGTACCTCTGCTCGACACCTGTCACGACGACTAGTGTACTCAAAGGAATACCACCATTGGATACTTGGAGCATGGAAAAAAGGTTGCCTAGAGAGATGAGTCGTGGTACCATTTAATGATGCTGATGATGATGCTTGTTGTTTAAAGGGGCCTAACATCGAGGTCATCGGCCCTTAATGGTAAGAAAAGAGACGAAATTTTATGACGAATTAAAAGTCCAAAATCCTCCATTGGCCAGAATTCAAAGCATGAGGATGAAGAATGAAGGGATGGATGGATTTGAATTTAAAATGATCAGTGGAACTGACCCACAGTGCCTTACATTCACAGAAGCTGGCACAAAACAATAGTATTCCAAGGGACTGCTGCTATAGCACGATGCTGAATCGATTATGCTTGTTGCAATTTATAATAATATACAAAATTTATTTTAACTCAACCTATTCACTTCAGTACAAGATGTTAACATATTAGTTAAATATCGTTAAAAATCGTTGAGACATGTTTCGCCCCTTCTGTGGGGCATCATCAGTCATATCAAATATCTCAAAATTCTACCAGACGTCTGGTTGGAAATTATAAAAATGTGTTGCATGACTGAATACATTAAAAAACATTTACAAGATCTTATCATTAACAAAATATCAAATTAATTAAAAAATGTTACACTAGTGAACACGTTAGTGAAATTTTCACTCAAAACAAGGCCATCATATGTACAGTATTGACATTAATGGTAGTTAAAGTCTTATTTGATGCTAAGTTCGAAGACGGCTTAAAATTTATATACAAATGTTTACAATGAATGCAGAATACATATAATTACAATTTACTGTACACGTATTTTACATTGTAAAATAATGTGGAAAAGCATTCCAAACTTGTATTAATTTCCATGAAAAGAAAGAAAAAATTTCTTTTGACCTCAATATTATGGTCCTGGTGCAGTCTAATCAGAGATGGCTTCAAGATGTGAAATTGTGTATGTGATTTATGACCAGCTCATGTATCAATGTTGCATTACGTCATAATTCAACTTGGATGTTTATGCTGACTAATTATATTTTAGACTCAATCAAAATAGTTCGTCGAAAATATCCATGGGCTAATCACCTCCGTTGGACACACTCTGTGAAGATGGAGTGCCTAGTGCATATGAACAACAGTTGATATTTGATTCAAAACGAACCGTGATGAAAAAAGTTAAAATAATGGCTTGAATGAGGGCAGTTGAAATGTCTTTAAATCTTCCCAATTGACTACTGTTTTAAAGTTTTTCCGTGTGTTTATGTTGTTGAAGTATGGGATTTCAGTTTTATTGGTATTCCCTGCGTGATGTTACTAATTACAAGTAGTCTCATATTTCTAATTTGATCATCCCTTGGTCACCCCTTTTAGACACCTCTTATGACAGGCAGGGGATACCGCAGGTGTATTCTACACGAGCGTCCCCCACCCGCAGGGGATGGTACTGTCCCCGTCAAATTTGGTCATTATTAGATTATTTACTACAGGTCTACATTGAAAGTTTTATTGTTCGCCAAGTGTTGGATTTATCATTTGGAAAGCTGTGTTAGTGCACCAGACTGTTTTTTTCCAATTCAGAGGGAGCGAGTATTGATCCGTCTTCGATTCAATGCAGGGGTTGATCACGTGACAGACTGGTTTCCAAAGTGAGAAGTACTTGTGTACCGACCAGTGGGCGAGCAGGTGACAAGCTTCTAGAATAGTCACAACCAATTACAAGAGACACTGTGAACCAATGCTCATCTTTAGAAGCGATGCACCCCCCGAGCTAAAACTATAAAACCTTGTGCTCGCATTATATCCTCCTCTTCTACCTCGGATTCCTGCTCATTCTGCGCTGTGCTGCCGACTACGTACTTGCTGTTCATCGGGACCACGTGGAAATTAATGCAGCCGCGTAGACAGAAATCTACTCTGCTAAGTGACTGCAGTTATTTACGATAAAGCTGTACGAAGTGTACTTTGAAATTAGAGGATCCAAGTTAAGTTCATTTCTCCACGAGAATATTAAACATTCCGACTGGTGTGTGCAAATTTTAATGCTTATTGTATTAGTTGCAGCTTAACATTACTGGCACGTGGCGAAGATTCAGCCAACGGATCATCATCAACCTCAAGATGGATTCTTCTTCTACAAGATTCAGCGTAATTTCATCATGAGACGTCTACTGCTGTATCTCCATGACCTGCTAAACATGTAAGGCATTTCTGGCTGGAGAAGGTGACCAACGGGAAATGCCGGAATGATGGGCCTCAATCAGGAATCGAACTTCAGCTAAAACCGAGTACCATTTTAACTGTCTGATATCTTTCTCATCTATGTAAAACTAGATTATCTTTCTTCCCTAGTTTTTGCAGTAGTTTGAGTTATTTCCATTTTCATTCTCAAGATGTCATGGTAGTTGAGTTACATGTGTGTGACTGGAATTTGAGACCTATTAGACTAGTTGTTGTAGTCGTTCTTTTGAATGAATTCTCAAATGCAGGATTTAGACATATAAAAATCACTGACCATGCGATAAACTTCACTTGCTTACGTGTGATATTTGAAAGATCGTGATATGGAGTTGTACTTAATTTTTGAGAAATAGTGTCGAATTGAGTGTCATCTAAGTTCACTTGCAATTCTTTAGGATTGTGTCATCTAATTTCACAACATTTCAGGACGACTGATAGACCTAATAATCACTAATAATAATAATAATAAATTCAAGTAGAAGACTGGGTTAAAAAAGTAATTTAATGGTTGTAAGCTGTAAATTGACTTAGAATATTCTCGTATATAATAACTGAAGTGCTCTGTTCATAATTGCACCTGGAATATTGGTGATCCTGCAGGATATTAATTAAATAATTTGTTGCTTGTGTCTTTGGAACACAGTGTGAATTATAATAAAGTGGAGCACGTGTTGAATGCATTTCATAACTGTAGGGAATAATAATAAAGTGATTAAGGCTCACGAACGCGATACCTGCAATTTATTAACCCATGTGATGGTGGTGATTATTGAATTCTATTAGAATCTTCAAGTTAATTTCTGAAATCTAGATGGATCTCCAGTGTTCTTTAAAGATTATTTCATTTCAAGTGATAACACTAATTCAATCACTAGCCACTAATTGAGTTATTGAGTTAATGTTACCGAACATGAGTTCATCTACCGAATCTTATTGACGCGACTATGTAAAAATAATTGATTAATTCATTATGGCAGGATTCGTTGTAAATATTGTGTACATAAAATACGTGTTACCCTTGCGTGAATGTGATGTGCGTGTTGTATAGTAAGGAATATTTTCACGTTTCCAATTGTTCATTGCGCTTTAATCCGGTCATGCATTCATCATGACACAAATTATTTCAGCGTTGATTTCCCACCATGATAATTTGTTTGGTGAACTTTAAGGAACAATTTGCTGAGAATAATGTCAAGTAAGACTAGATTTGAATTTAATTTTCATTTAGTGCTGATTTAGATGAAAGATAGTCTAGTTCATTTTCAGCAAAGGCAAGCGATTTATTAATAAGTCACACGTGGTTATAATAAATTCTCCAGTGCATTTATAATTAATTTTCCAGAGGATTTCTAATTAATTTCTAAAGCCTTAAATACTGTGCAAGTAGAAATTAAATGTCTACAAACAACATAATTAAGTTTGAACTAAGGAGGTAACGAGTAATAATTAATTAATTGATTTGACAAGTGTGTCATGATGAGAGTGAAGATCATCTAATGAAACACATTAATTTGTGAACACGATCATGTGATAATCAAAGTAAATGTTACTCAGATAACTTACTGAAAATTAATAATAATTAATTAATTACGACTTTGGAGTTGACTCAGATTTTCTAATAGAGTTTCCACTGATGTCATTAGCAAGTGTTACCTACCTTAAATAACGTAATTGATCATTGGCTAACAGTGACCACGTGTTAAAGTTTTAATAAATTAAATTGAAATAATAGACGAGATAGCTGCCAGCTGATTTCTTTTTGTAAATGCAATCATTAATTAATGGAGGCCCAGGTTATATTTTCATTTAACAATTTTTAAAGGCAGTAAAGGCCTAATCCTTCTGATGTTATTTGATTTCAGAGCCTAACCGTTGTCTGCAAGGAAGAAGATCATTTTTGTTATATATAATTTTAATACTGGAGGACAAGAAAACATGAAAGCACAAATGTATTCAACTTCAGCAAGGATATTTTGTTTGTTTTAATGAATGCTTATGTTAATAAATGTCAGAATGTTGCTTATAAAATTTATTTTTATGCTTGGTCATCACCCCTTTCCCTTAAATGCCTCTAGAAAATAGAAAGCCATGAACAAACAGTCCCCCTTGGGATCTCTCGCTCACTGGCTGGGCTTAGCTTGGCAATAACGGGAGCATTTAAATGGCTAATTCAGCGTGGGGCTCGATGATGGCTTAACCAGGTGCGGAACTCGATTTTGAGACTCTGGAAGTTTTGAGATTGCTTTACCTCGTGTAAGGCTTGATTTTGGAACTTTTCAGGTCTTGAAATGGTTTTCCAAGCTTAGGATGTGATCTTGTGCTGTCCAGTGTTTATGACATTGACAAGATCAGACAACCAATTAAGTTAGGCTGATTCTGATACATTTATTCGCCCAAATTCTTGTGGCTAACATAAGCACATGTTAATTATGTGGATTTTGTTTAGGATAAAATTCTTGCTGTTGATTAAGGATTTTGAATTAATTGCAATGATGAAGTTAACTTAAATTAGGCAGATATTTATAACCGATATTGGTAAAAATTAGAACTTTCATGGTGTCGATAAATCATTGCCTTTGCTGTTAGATGGGATCGATTCCTGACATTCCCGCATCCTGATCGGAATCCTTCTCTTGCCAGAGTAGCCATTTAATGAATCATTGTTATCATGGAGGACCTACAGTGAATGTTGTTAGAGATGGAGACGAGGTTGAATGAAAACCAGGCTAACTTAGAAAAGTCACTTAAGAACAGTCAACCTAAATTAGAGAAAGGACTCTTGTGATCTTAGCAATAGTCAGGCTAACCTAGGCAAAGGAATTAGCAATCTCAATGACAGCCAATCTAACTTAGACACGAGACTTAGTGATCTAAGTGACGCTCAGGTAAACTTAGAAAAATCACTTGGCAAGACTCTAGAAGAAAAACTCACTGATATTCAGCACCAAGCCAAGGAAGGTTTAGGAAAAATCTGTTCGGACATTAAACTCTTTAATGGCAGGTTAGCTGCAATGCAAAGCAAACTTGTAGTAGTCAAGAGTGACTTTGCGAACATGAAAAAGGAAGTGACAGAAAATATAACTAAATCGATGGCTGACATGTCGAACGAGTTCAGAGAACGATTAGCCAATGTTCAACAAGACATCCTGGTAGGGATAGATAAGTACAAGGGTGAAGATGAACGGTCATTTCAGAATATTGAGGACAAAATTGACGATAATGCCGAAGACCTCAAAGCGACTAGATTGGCATGGGCGAGAAAGTTTACCGGACTGAACGAAAATCTTAAGCAAGTCGAGAAGGACATCCTGGACGAAATAAAGACATCCCAGGCTGACAATTCAGAAGGGATGGACTACTTTTATGAATCGCTCGAGGATAGCCGAACTGAGATGAAGTCCATTAAAGCTACTCTGGTTAAGGAGATTCAAAAGGTCAAGGTTGACTCAAAAACCGATACCGACGGTATAAGGAAGGAGTATTCGGATGGAATCAAACAGTTGGTACACGACATGCATCTCCTGAAAATCCAGAGCGAAAACACTAGCAAGATAACCAACTCGCTGCTGGAAAAACAAGCATTATTGGAACAGCGCATAACTGGTACAACCCAGGCGTCGACCCCACTCGTAGCATTAGGACAGAGTGCTGCTAACCTGATTGACATATCTTTAGGACCGATGTTAAACACTTCACACATGAATACGACTGGTCAGACGCAATAGTCAACATTATCAGACTCCACGAAGACCAGCCGTGAAAGTTCAATAACGTCCGAGGCATAACACCGAAAAGCTTCATTAATGAACTGCAGGACTAGTTTCGCAATGCGAAAATCCCACCAGAAAGACAACTGCGAGTCACTGAAAGATTCCTGGAAAATTCAGTGCACGCCTGGTTTGTGGCATTCAGGTTTTCGTTTGACGATTTTGACGGATTCAAAAAGGCATTCCTGGAGAAATACTGGAATCGCGACGTACAGCACAACCTGAAGACAAAACTCTACGCCAGGAAGTATGCGTTGTCGATGCCTACCCAATACGCCGATTTCTTCGGGAGTCAATTATGCAAGCTCAGAGAACTAGATTCACCACCATCTGAGCTATGCTAGACTTGAGCGCTGTTTTATTACTAGAATAAATTCACCACTTTTGTATTTTTCTTCAATTTCCTTTACAGTTAATTTGTTCATTTTCCTGCTGGTTGCACCTCTAACTACAACGGAGCTGCCCTCGATGCAATACGTAGCTACACTAACATATAACGGCACATTCACGTTACACCGATAGCAAATTTCAGGTTCACTCTTGTCAAGTCCGACAGTCCGAACGGGTCCCAGCCAACCTGTCAGGCTTAGGGAAACCCAAGTTTTGGTTTGCTATGACTAGCGCGTTCAGTACGCGTGCACTCTTGCTTCGCTGACGCTCAAGCTAAGCTGCTTTGCTGGTTGCAGAGCAGCTTGGGGAAGGCAAGCCTGAAGTACAATTGTACACCTTTGCTTGAGATGTTCATTTGTTTCCAACATGGATCACTGAAGAAGCACTTAAAATACCAGCACTTGAAGAATCTTCTAGAACTCAGCTCAGCTGAAACAAGTATGAACAGAATGATGTTGATGGGAAAGAGTTGAGATGTTCATTTGTTTCCAACATGGCAGAAACAAACATGGAGGGGAAAAAATTAAAAATGAAAATTACAAAACAACAAAATATAAAAAGAAAAAATAAATAAACTATAAAAAGAAAAAGAAAAGAAAATTAAAAAAAGATAAATGGCTAAGGTGGGGCTGAGGGGTGTGGAATGGTGGGTGATTGCTGGAGGGAAAGAAGGGGCTTTAGAGTACTTAATTTCTTTTTATTGAAAATAGGAATTAATATATCAGATAAAGAGTTTGTTTTTTCAGATATTTCATTAAGGTTAAAATTGGGATTAAAGAACCGATCCAGGAGGATGAAACGATTCTCAAACCTTTAGCTTTTGTTTTACACTATTGTACCCTGATGAGATAGGCCCTAGTTTCATGATTTGGTTTTTTAGAAGATGAATACAGATATATAGGAATATTAAATGGAATACAGTGTCCGTTTTGTGTGAACGGGAGAATTTCAACATAGCCAGCCGTGATCGCGACAAGCCGTCGCCACAGTTAAGCTTGTCATTATGGGGAGAAGGTTTCCTGGTCAAAAGATAAGAGGATTAAAGCTAGAGCTCACAACAACAGAAGTAATGACTACGAGGAAGTGAAAGAGTATATATTTCGGACCAAGGGCGAGCAGATGTATCACCAATACCGAGAATATGACGTACCAGTTTTTCCACGCCCCGAGGCATTTGGTGTTGTCATGTTACAAGGAAGAGATTTCAAACTAACCGATGCGGTGTTGACCAATGGGAAAATTTATCATAGGCCCGCAGATAAACCAACATAAGAAAAACTCAGAGTGAACTCCAGTTAGCTTCTCCGATAACAATAATTAAATTATTCCAACCACATAATTGAATAGAGGGGATTTTTGTGATATCATTCCCATGTTGATTAATTGTAATCGTAATAAATTAAAGTAACGAATTCGTGGAAATGACCCACGCTATCTCGCCATTGGTCAGGATGAGCACGCCATCAGGGACGCCAAGTTAGCGCGCGAAAGGTGGAGGACAGGAATTAAGTGATATTTCCATGATCACCGCACGATATGAGTTCAGAATACGACACATGAATGTGTATCGCCAGTGTATTAAGTAGGATAAAGCAAGAGATCCAAATCCACCTACATATGCCGATTTAGGATAACCAACCCCCCTCCCCAGGAGATGACCGCGGATGACCCCGGCGGGAAACCATATCGTCCATAAAAGTCCAATAGTGGAACCTCACATCCCCCAGTCGTTTGAAGTCACCAGTTGTGACCGGTCGGACCTCACTCACTCAGTTCTTACCAGTCACCAGTCGTTATCGGTCACCAGTCGTGTCAGTCGTATGAAGTAGTTGAGACTCTGACACGTTGACTCTGTAAGTCAGTACCTCGGGACGCATTCGAAGTCAGTTAAAGCTGAAAGTGCGTGAGTTTAGGAGAATGAAGACGAACAGTGAGATTATCCATAGTACGAGTGTAAATAATCAGTACAACTGTATGTTAAATTTAATAAATGTCATGTGGTTAAATAATAAATAATTAACGGAACGCCGATAGTACCTTTGGAAGGCAGTGTGCGGAGCCTGAAGTAAATAGCTCAAGATAGACGGTGAATAACCATCCGAGCAGGGAACTATAGGAGCTAGGCGATTATCAAGACGGCTTAGAAATAAACCAGGAAGTGCCGGTTGAAGACGCGATACGCGCCGGTTCAAATGAATGACATTTCGTCGTAATGTGTCACGACGTGTGTTTCGGGCGTATATGAAGAGTATATTGTGCGAGTGTCAGGGGTCTAGGAGCACCTATAAGTGTTTTTTTTTGTTATTAGTATTCTTGTATAAAATAGTGTAATAAGGTGTTAATCATGGGTAGTCACCCAGAAGTGTTTTATTGTGTTAAATTTATATTGTGCGACATGATGGATGAGTAAATCACCATGGGGCCGTAAGGCCTATATCTCATCCGCTACGAGACAATGGAATTCTACATAGGAATGAGTACACAAATTTGATACTTGGGGATGTTATCGCGACTAAACGGGGTTCAGTGTAAATTAATTATGGTTACTTAACATGGTCCGCCTCCCGAGTCCATGATTTTATTTTTTTGTTAGACGGACGAACTAATTTATATTAACGTAATAATGGGTTAGATTAATTAATTTGAGTGTTTGTTTGTTGTATATACTGTAAATATGGGATATATTTCTTTCAATTAATGCATGCTGTTTGTAATACTTTGACGTAAGTTCATTTCAAGTGTTAAATTCCTTTTTTGGTGCTAACCCATTTATTTGATTTTCAATCACTGCGGTGATCATTTGTATTTTAATTAGGAATATTTTCTACCTGACAGCCAGATTATGAAAGAGCCAGAGTATGTAAGATTTGTGTTGCTTACGGAAGGTCATAAAAAAAGAAATAATAATCACGTTTGTGAGTTGGCAAAGGAAAGTAAATTAATAATAATAATAATAATAATAATAATAATAATAATAATAATAATAATAATAATAATAATAATAATAATAATAATATTTGTGCATTTGCAAGTTAAAGTATAATAATAATAATAATAATGACAGTGCTTCGTGAGTTGGCTAGTGCAAATAATAATAATAATAATAATAATAATAATAATAATAATAATAATAATAATAATAATAATCATACTCCAAGTGAATCTTGTCGTAAATCAATTGCTTAGTGCCAAAGTAGACTGAAATTGTAAAGGTTTATGCATTTAACCATAAATATCGCTAACGGTAGTGTAAATGTGAAATAATAATAATAATAATAATAATAATAATAATAATAATAATAATAATAATAATAATAATAATAATAATAAAAAATAAATATTTGAAGAAGAAGAAGAAGAAGAAGAATTTACTTTTTAAATATTTTGGACATAATGATGTTGGGAGTTGAAACGAAAATTTTGAGATTTTTAACTAATAATAATAATAAATAAAATATTTGAAGAAGGAGAAGAAGAATAACTAATGAAGCTACTTTTTTTATTTTTATTTTTTTGATGAGAATAATAAGAGCGAGAAGTTGAAGTATTATAGCGAGGATGATTACGGGTTACGATAATCACGATTTCCACTATTAACAATAAGGTTAATAATAATAATAATAATAATAATAATAATAATAATAATAATAATAATAATAATTTATGAGGAAGCTGATCATTATATTGTGCGGATAAATTACGAGGAAGAACGACCCTTCGTTTGAAACGTCGGCAAGGGTTGGCATATAATCATCCCGGATGACAAATGATAATAATCAAATATAGGATTATAATTGAAATTAATGATAATAATAAATTAATTGATGGTAATCACAGAATATGATAATGATCAGATAAAGAATGGTAATGATATTATTTAATAATCGTCGGAGGATATGATAGGGACAGTCGTCCTGTGTCGAACTGCTCAGAACCAGATGTTGGGTTTTCACGGGGATATTGTTAGCGGTAGATACGTAAATAACCCACGGACGGCACATGTCTTCATTGTCAGAGCATAGTAATGAACCTTTCCGTACGTCTTGTCGTATTGACAAGTGTAAATATTGAAATAGGCTTTGAGTTAATGAGCTCTACCTGGCATGTTTGTGAATCTGGAAATAATAGGCTAGAGTTTGTCCGTACTATAAATTCCCGTTTTTTCGAGACAATAACATTTCCACGATGGGTGTCCGGCTCACCAGAATGTACATACCGGAAGTGTCTCATGTCCAAACGGAACGAGGAGACGACAGTAAAAAGTTACTGTCGTGCCTTCATCTCTGAAAGAAGATCTCCAGCGGTGAAACGTCCACTCATACGGATGTGAATTCGATCCCAGTAACTAATTGGGGCGAATTCACCAGATGTTTTACACTACCAGAGTAGTGAGGTAAAATCCAAGTAGTATGTCATTTATTTTTCAGGATGAAAGTGTCCCAATGTAAAATTGTCATGTGTAGTATGCAAAATAAGTGAATAAATTGCTCCTCATTGCAATTTCAATAGGAAACAGTTTCCATATCTTTTTATTGTAGTTAGTCCAGTATGCCCATGGAATTTAAGTTGTCACTTCCCAGTCCTATGGTGGAGTCAAAAATTTGTATCCATGAATGAGTTATCCCCCTTAACCTTAATTTGCATGCCCCGTTCATCCCTGGGTTCATTTGATGCGCCGATATATAATTTGACTTTCTTTATATAAAATTTTTTTTATCGTTTTCGAACTGATCACCCCTGAGATAAATGCTAGTCTGGGACTCAGGAAGTGAGCGGGTGCACTATATTCCTCTTCAATACGGATTAATATGAAATTTATTACCTATGATATAAAAAGGAGTGTGTGTTACAAAATCTTAGAAGTTGAAAGACAGCACATAGGCTTTGGGAGAAAAGTAGTACAAGAAATCTGTACCTTTGTCATATATATGCACCCTATTTTTCAGGCCTACATTAAGGATAAAAATATGCATCTTATACACCAAAAACTACAGTAGATTCCTTTCCTGTATGTTTAAATCACCACACAGGGAAAACTGAGTAACTGAAAACCAACCAATAGATACTTTTGTAATGTCTTCAATAACACATAAGCCAAACAAGAAGTGTAATTAAGACAAGCCACACGCTAACCTCAACTAGTAAACCTAAAGAAAGAAACAGGCTGAAGTATCTGAATAATGTTTAAATTTCAAAAGGATATTTCAGCGTTTATGTATTATGGTATTAATAATAGTAATGTTATGACATGCTATGGAATAAAAAGCAACTGCAATGAATAGCAATGTTTTCTTACCATACAAAGTTATCCATTTCTGAAATGATGAATAACACACCTTTGTGATAGTACAGAGGTTTGAGTTAACTCATATGCTCCCAGTAGGTGTTGTTCTCATCTTGGGCTGTTAATTGCCTATTAAAGGTGTTCACAACAATAGTGTAGAGGTTAATATGCCCAGTTACAAATCAAGTACCACCGAGTGAGTTGACCATGCAGTTTGGGTCACGTAGCTGTGAGCTTCGAATCCCACCATGCATGGCCCTGAAGATGGTTTTCCGTAGTGTCCCATTTTCACACCAGGCAAATGCCAGGGGTTGTACCTTAATTAACACCATGGACGCTACCACCCCAATCCAATAACTTCCCCCTTCCTTGCATCACCGAAAACCTTTGATGTGTTAATACAATGTCAAAAAATCTAGCAAAAAATCAAGTACCAGGTACCACACAATTTAACCTCAATTGCATATGGAATTATTTTAAAAATTATTGTACATCTGTTGTTCAGGACTTTTAGGTTTGGAAAAGATTTGTTCACCTGAATACTGTTGATAGACTGATTTTCATAATGCAGGATCCCTCCTCCTTCCCCTCCATTAGTACTGGTTGATCACCATAAATCAATCAGCAAGAGCAGCAACAACAACAAAAAACAAAAAAACAAAATCAATTCCTTGAAGAACTTGCAAGGAGAGCCCATGGTTATGGGGTCACCAATTTCATTCAAACTTCAGGATGCTGATCTTCATAAAAAATAAACAGATACGTGTCCATGGGTTTGTTTTTCACAAGTTGCTTTATGTCGCACCGACACAGATGTCTAATAACCGACCATTTTTATTGGTATTACATAGGTCTTACAGCAACAATGGGATAGGAAGGGGATAGGAGTGGAAAGGAAGTGGCCGTCACATTAATTAAGGTAGCAATTAATCAATTGCCTGGTGTGAAAATGGGAAACCACGGAAAACCAACTTCAGGGCTGCCGACAGTGGGGTTCGAACCCACTATCTCCCGAATACTGGATACTGTAATAACGAAGTTTTTATTCTAATCCACCTGTTCAATACATTATAATGTTGTCACATTTAAAATAACTTCATTAATTGACAAGTTACTTGTGGGACATGTTTCACTCCCTTACAGAGCATCATCAGCCTGGTCTGAATCTCGAAGAACGGTTATGTTCGTAAACAATGACTCCAGAACTATTGAAACATTTTTTTACAAACTTAAATCTACTCTATTAGAATATCATAAAATACATAAACTTTGATCATGCCTTAATAACATGGGCTTAGTAGGAGATATACATTAAATTGTAGTAGAATGAGTTATTCTAAAATACTTAAAACAAGTAGCATGTTTAACATCTTTGAAATAGGTGAAATTCAATCTTAAAAACTAAATTTGAAAGTTTCTTTGTAATGAGATTTGGTAAAAAAGTTTTATATCCTTTAAGGATGGGACACAGTCGTTGACTGGACATTTTTCCCAACAGCTCAATTTCTTCTCAGGGTATCCGATTGTCAAGTAAAATCTGGAGATTTTACACTAGGTTTCGCTTTACGTGAGGTCGAAGAGAATGGCGATCCACGGTAAACTTATCTGCGGTCGTTTGATATAGACATAATATCAATTAATTATTTCTCCGAACTAAGGTACCAACGACGTGAGAACTCAATATATTCAAATTGGGTGAATACCCATTCGTTAATTCGCATATTTTATCAACTAACTTATCAACTATGTCAAGATGAAAGAATTCATAACACACCAAATTATAGAAAAGCACAATAATAGTATTTATTGAATAAACAGATACCCTATGAAATGTAATCTGATTTGGGTAGTATTTTTGTCTGGTATTATTTACAAGTAAAGTTCAGAGTCAGCACTGGCTCATAGAAAAAGAAAATAAATATAACGTCAAGTTATGTACATCAGTTCCATCATGAATTCAAAATCGGGTACAAATATTTACAATTCATCACTGGATTCCTACGGTCTTCCTTGAAATCAAGTCCTTGAGACGACACCAATATCATTATGTTGTTAGGATTGCTCAGTTGCATTATAAACCTAAGCTAAATAGATCTGAGTAGACGTACAGTTAATCTGAAGTGAATGTAAGATCAACACATAGATCTAAGCTTGAAAATAATTCTGAATTATAACTTCGAACTATATATCTCAATTATATTTGAATTATGAATAATATTTAAATTATACGTTGCAAATCATAAATCTGAACTCATTTATTTGTTCTTTCTTCAATGTTGCGCATGGCTAACGATTTACGGATTAAGGCATTTTCCCCCTAGCGCCTGTTAAATCTGGCTTCTAGCCTGTCATTTCCCTAACCATTACTCATTGAAAGAATGTAAATTCCAACAAACTCCATTTCAGGATAAATAAGCTATCTATCCAACTTCAACATAAGTTTTTGGTCGACATACACATGTATTTGAGGCTCAATATGCCCTCTCTCTGTTATTCCATAACATTTCTCGTTTAGGCAAGTTACTGAATTCTTATGCGCAGTCGTAATGTAAATAATACGTATTTGTACATGGGAATATATCACCGCATTTATGGGTATTCTGAATGCATTTGGTCAAGATCATCGTCATAAAACATATGATAATATTCTCGTAATTGGAACAAAGCATCTACAATTGACATATAATCCCGTCATAAATTCAATTCTACTTCAATGAATTCCATCCATACCTTGGTTTAGCTCATCTCCGCGGTGTGGTCAATTTCACGTACCTGTATCCTTTCACATAATTCCTTCCCTATAATAAGTGTGGCATGGCATATCCTAAGCTGCAGGCACTCCTTGGCCTCTACGTAATACATTAATAAATCTTCGCATTTCATATACAACAACATACTTCGTCGAGTTACCTCTATTGTAACCATATTTCCACATTCACTTAACATCTTAACTATCATAGCCTCCATAACAACATGTCGCGATTATCTTCACTTTACCATGTCAAAATGCCACAATTCCTTTCTCATAAACGCATTTTAATATCGCTATTTATCATAACCCTAAAGCTGAGTTCAATGCACTTATCACGAAGCAAAGAGTACGTGATTCTATGCATTCATTACCACCGCGCATACCAACGTGACGTAGACATATAGCATAACAAATATGAATTCATTGCAATTCCACAATGTGTCATTACTATCAGCTGTTATTAAAGACACTTCTTTCCACTTGTAGTTACTCACGAGTTATTCTGACCAAAATGCGGTGATGGATATATATATATATATATATATATATATATATATATATATATAACATACAAGAATCTTATTCCATACTGCTTAATCGTGTTACTATGGACTTAAATATCTCACACATCACTGTCATTATTCACTTGCACTTTAAATTCCACGGTTTCTATAACCAACTTATCGGCACATGCCAAAAGCACCTGTGTACGCGAACCAAAAACTATGTAATTAAATAATGTAAATGACTTAGCTCGCTTATCGTTACATCTGGTCCAGCTGTTCTGCCTCCACTCGGATGTAGTTGGCTCTGCGGTCAGGTCATGGGTTGGTCGCCTGGTAGGTCCTCGGCCTCCTCATCATGGGTTGCTCAACTGGTTTCCCATTGCCTTCCTCATCGTGGGTTGGTCTTCCGGTAAGGATGTACTGCTCCCCAGCTCGGTCCATCATGCGTATTTAGCAAGCCATCTTCATGCTACTTCTGTTAGCAACAAAAATGCAGATTTCAGAGCAGTAAATAGCCATGGTATGTTCCATTCGATGATAATTCCTCAATTATTATTTCCTTTGCTGCTCTCAGAGGTGAATTTAATTTCTATATCGGCTGCTTCCCGCAAATGTCGAAAAAATTGTTGTTCTTCTCTTGAAACTAAATTCAGATAGTCGTCTTCCCGTATGAGAATCTTTCTCCTAGATTTCACTTGCTTCTTCCTTGTGGAATGTAGCTCAGTTGCTGTCGAAATCCTCCCACGCGTATTTCGCCGTATCTTGCCTATTTTATATTTTTTTAACGGCTTTCTTTCGTCGGCTGGTGAATTACGTCGTTTCTTTACTACGACGATCCCTTTTTCTCAAGTACTTCTACTAAATTTTTCCGTCTTCTTCAAATTACTTAGCGCGTTTGCCAATTGCGTCTTCACCCTCCGATTAAAATTTTTAAGATTGAGTTTTTTAACAATCCGTTGTCTTCTATTTTTTTTTTTGTAAAAAAAATTCATTTGACAGTCCACTGTCCGTAGTGCCTTCAATATATGACCGTTCCATGACGTGTATGGCCTTCATATAATATCGCATTAGATATCTATTCCTTGCATCTTATAGATCAGACGGGCCATACCTTCGCTCGGCGCCATTTTGAAAGCTGTCTACGAGATGTAAATGGGCACAAGGATAAGAGTCTATAATGATTCAAAGATCTCGTCGATTTGATAATTGAACTTGTGACAGGATCAACCAAATCTGATTCTCGAAGAATGGTTACGTTTGTAAATAATGACTCAAAAATTATTAAACTATTATTTCATAAACTCAAACTTAATTTATTAGTGTGTCATAAAATCCAGAATCTTTGGCGACATGTCTTAATAAAAAAATCTAAATGACGAAATCGAGATAAGAAATCCTTTACACAAACAATTACCTAAACTTTTACAAACGCTTAATCTAGAAAAAAGCAGTTTTGCCAAAGTTTTCATCCCCAAAACAAATAATCATCATGGAACATTAAAGAACACAATCCCTCCCTGCGACCCTACTAGACATTCCCCTTCCAAAACCACAGCTACTAACAGTTCTCCTCCTACCCCTACTCCTTTCCCTCAACTCCTACCACCTCACTCATACAACACAAGGAGTAGACTCGGAACAGCAAACAGTCACCATACAACCTTATTTAACACCAAACTGTCAAACGACTGTTGGAGGGGTAAGTAAAGTTCGAGAAGTATGCAATTAACTAGCAACACAACTTCCGATTACTTACAAGATTCCTTTTCTTGTTACAGAATTACAACAAGATAAACTACTTAACAACTTTTAACCACGATCGTCGATTTACATCCCTTTCAATCATACCTTTTTAAATCTGCAATTTTAACGTATGGTTATCGACGTCAACAAGAGCTATTTATTCAAAAGCACTCGGCGTGGTCAAATGACAACAAGTGTTTAAATTTCATGAAGATCAATATTATCCTGTTACAAGTACAATTATCAAATCGACGAGATTTTTTAAATCTTTATAGACTCGTATCCTTAAGGGATATAAAAATTTCACCAGACCTCATTGCAAAGAAATTTTCAAATTTTTGTTCTTAAAATTGAATTTCAAATCTTTCCTATATATTAGACATGCTACTTGTTTTAAGTATTTTAGAACAACTCATTCTACCACAATTTTAATGTGTCTCTCCTACTGAACCCAAGTTATTAAGACATGTCACCAAAGATTCTGGATTTTATGATACTCCAGTAAATTAAGTCTGAGTGTATGAAATAATAGTTTAATAATTTTTGGGTCATTGTTTACAAACGTAACCATTCTTTGAGATTCAGATTTGGTTGATCCTGTCACAAGTTCAATTATCAAATCGACGAGATCTTTGAATCATTATAGACTCTTATCCTTAAAGGATATAAATCTTTTTTACTAAATCTCATTACAAAGAAACTTTCAAATTTAGTTCTTAAGATTGAATTTCACCTATTTCAAAGATGTTAAACATGCTACTTGTTTTAAGTATTTTAGAATAACTCATTCTACTACAATTTAATGTATATCTCCTACTAAGCCCATGTTATTAAGGCATGATCAAAGTTTATGTACACTGACTGACAGAGCAAATGCAACACCAAGAAGGAGTGGTTCGAAAGGGATGAAAGTTGGGAAAAAAACAGAGACGGTACGGACGAATAATTGATGTTTATTTCAAACCGATATGCAGGTTACACAATGCGCACGGCATCGACTCAGTAGGATGTAGGACCACCGCGAGCGGCGATGCACGCAGAAACACGTCGAGGAACAGAGTCAATAAGAGTGCGGATGGTGTCCTGAGGGATGGTTCTCCATTCTCTCTCAACCATTTGCCACAGTTGGTCGTCCGTACGAGGCTGGGGTAGAGTTTGCAAACGGCGTCCAATGAGATCCCACACGTGTTCGATTGGTGAGAGATCCGGAGAGTACGCTGGCCACGGAAGCATCTGTACACCTCGTAGAGCCTGTTGGGAGATGCGAGCAGTGTGTGGGCGGGCATTATCCTGCTGAAACAGAGCATTGGGCAGCCCCTGAAGGTACGGGAGTGCCACCGGCCGCAGCACATGCTGCACGTAGCGGTGGGCATTTAACGTGCCTTGAATACGCACTAGAGGTGACGTGGAATCATACGCAATAGTGCCCCAAACCATGATGCCGCGTTGTCTAGCGGTAGGGCGCTCCACAGTTACTGCCGGATTTGACCTTTCTCCACGTCGACGCCACACTCGTCTGCGGTGACTATCACTGACAGAACAGAAGCGTGACTCATCGGAGAACACGACGTTCCGCCATTCCCTCATCCAAGTCGCTCTAGCCCGGCACCATGCCAGGCGTGCACGTCTATGCTGTGGAGTCAATGGTAGTCTTCTGAGCGGACGCCGGGAGTGCAGGCCTCCTTCAACCAATCGACGGGAAATTGTTCTGGTCGATATTGGAACAGCCAGGGTGTCTTGCACATGCTGCAGAATGGCGGTTGACGTGGCGTGCGGGGCTGCCACCGCTTGGCGGCGGATGCGCCGATCCTCGCGTGCTGACGTCACTCGGACTGCGCCTGGACCCCTCGCACGTGCCACATGTCCCTGCGCCAACCATCTTCGCCACAGGCGCTGCACCGTGGACACATCCCTATGGGCATCGGCTGCGATTTGACGAAGCGACCAACCTGCCCTTCTCAGCCCGATCACCATACCCCTCGTAAAGTCGTCTGTCTGCTGGAAATGCCTCCGTTGACGGCGGCCTGGCATTCTTAGCTATACACGTGTCCTGTGGCACACGACACCACGTTCTACAATGACTGTCGGCTGAGAAATCACGGTACGAAGTGGGCCATTCGCCAACGCCGTGTCCCATTTATCGTTAGCTACGTGCGCAGCACAGCGGCGCATTTCACATCATGAGCATACCTCAGTGACGTCAGTCTACCCTGCAATTGGCATAAAGTTCTGACCACTCCTTCTTGGTGTTGCATTTGCTCTGTCAGTCAGTGTATTTTATGATATTCTAATAGAGTAGATTTAAGTTTGTAAAAAAATGTTTCAATAGTTCTGGAGTCATTGTTTACGAACATAACCATTCTTCGAGATTCAGACCAGGCTGATGAGGCTCTGTAAGGGAGTGAAACATGTCCCACAAATAACTTTTCAATTAATGAAGACATTTTAAATGTGACAACATTATAATATATTGAATAGGTGGATTAGAATAAAAACTTTGTTATTACAAATAACACATTTCAATACGGATTAAAACGTGAGATTAGTCACTTACTGGATACTGGCCGCACTTAAGCGATTGCAGCTATCGAGCTCGGTCCGAAGGTTTGTGCCATTGGCCCCCATTTAACGAGAGAATGACCCTTAAGATTTAACAGCCTTAATACCAGTTGGCAATATGCACGAGAGTATGAAGTACCACTGCTCAGCATCCTTGACTTCGGACATCCGAACAGGCAGCTCTTACTTGTACCTTTTCTTTCATCTGTCTTTTGTCTTTGTTCATGCGGACTAGGAAATGAGCAGATTAAGTAAATTTAGTGTGTGTGTGTGTGTGTGTGTGTGTGTGTGTGTGTCTCTCTCTCTCTCTCTCTCTCTCTCTCTCTCTCTCTCTCTCTCTCACTCTCTTTTGTAATGCTTTATTACAAAAGTCAGTGAAATTTAAGAAAACACTAAGGAATCGTGCTAGGAATTGTTTTGAGAAAGTTGTATTCACAATGTTAACTGTACATGTTTGCCATAGCTTTCCTTGTTAATTTCATACAGCACTTTTATTTGTCATAGAATAAATCAGTGAGATATAGCATACCTATACTGTATATGATCATCAGAGGCTGCCTGGCCAAGGTGGTAAAGGTGTGTTCGGTTCACCCGAAAGGACATGGTTTCGATTCCTCGTCAGAAAGTCTAAAAACTTAAGAAATGGGATTTCCACTTCTGAAGGTGCACATGGCCCTGAGGTTCACTTAGCCTATCCCAAAAATGAGTACCTACCAGGTTAATTTCTGTGGGCAAAGGCAGCCAGGTTTAGAGCTAAACACTCTATCCCATGAACTGCCCATGTTGTGGGCAGTGTAAACATTTACCTTCCACCACTCCAAGGGCCTTCATGGCCTGTACATAGAAGATTCTCACACATTTATAAGAACATGGGACACATTTTTATTTTCTAATTAGTAGAATATTATACTGCATATTCTGTAACCAAAATTAGTATTTGCCCATGAACACAAGTCAATTTAAAAGAAAGAAAGGGAAAAAAGAAAAGGTGAGACAGATGCTGGCACTCCTTGAACCTGAGACTACTGCACGGAAGTCAGAGATGCTGATCACTGAAGCAGCAATACTAGATGTGCTCGCACACTAAACATGCTCGATACTAAAGATGATATCCCATTCCAACTTGTTTAGCAAACTCAGCAAGTCAACAGCAATTCACTCCAAATCAAAATCAGTATGTGTGAAATATGAGTTGTGCAAAGAAAACAAAGGGCAAGTTTTCACTTGGATTCCTCTTTCCCCTTAATTTCCATTCCAGTTTTGCATCATAATCATCCATTTTAGATAATTCCAGAGGTTTTTAATAAACCTTCATACCTCAGCACTTGCCAGAGCTATGTCATGAACTACCCCTAAATTTGAAACAATATTTCTACACGAGTTACTCACCTTTTTGATATTTATCCAAGACTTCATCACAGCTGGGACTGGGTAATGAATCTGACTACATTGGTCTGGTAACATTACTTGCAAGTCCCAGTTACCACACGTCACAAATATAATCTTTTTGTCGATCAGACCTTCACGAATCAACCAATTCTCAAAATCCATAAGCACAGCCCTAAAGGGAGGCTGGTTAATCAACATCTCCTGTAACAATAATGGTAAAATTAATTGTGTTAAGTATATTTTGTAATGACTATAACTTACGTACTGGCCAGAAAAACTGTGGATCACTTTCTATAAAGTGAATCAGAAACAAATAAACACGAACATTCAGAGGCAGCTTCCATTTATGGAGGTTTTGCTAGGTAATAAACATGCATTTCACAGTTTTAGACATAATAGAGAAGTAAGAGATCATAAATGCCACTTCCCTAAGTGCTATGTGCTATTTTTTTTTATTGCACCCATAAGCAATAAAAGCTTTTGTGATACCAGAAGTTATTGACGGAATGTCAATATGTATTGTGGTTTTTTTTTATGGTTCATGGTGTGGGTTACTGTAGTCACATCCTAGTCCGTGAATCATGGGCAACGGATGAGTGGCCTAGTAAGTGGTCCTGAGAAACGGGATACCAGTTGTTACAGAATGGGAGTGGGCATATCGGACATATTCCGAGTCATGGCTCTCCATGTGCTCAGGCAGCTAGGACTATACAATCCACCGGTGGTACCTAACCCTTTAGTGGAGAGATCATCGCTTGGACTATCCGTAAGTAGAGTAGCATCCTGCTTCATGAATTTACTGAGCTCAGAACATTTTAAGCAAGCCTTGGACCCATGGGCGTAACAGAGTCCCACTCCCATTTCACAGGCGAGGGACTCCTTGGAAACAACTTGGCGAATGAAATGGAATTCGATGATGACAAGGATAGTACAGTGCTAATGGGTGATTTCAATGCGAGAGTTGGAAATAGAACTGAGGGATACGAAAGGGTGACTGGTAAATGTGGAGAAAATATGGAAGCTAATAAGAATGGGAAGCGTTTGCTGGACTTCTGTGCTAGTATGGGTTTAGCAGTTATGAATACATTTTTCAAGCATTAGGCTATTCACCGCTACACATGGGAGGCTAGGGGTAACAGATCCATAATAGATTATACATATTTTAATGGACTTCAAATTCAGGAAATCTTTTAGGAAATGTACAGGTTTTTTGGGGATTTTTCGATGAAACAGATCTGATCTGTAATGAACTAAGTATCTCTAAGCATACGATAGAGAAAGTGAAATCTGTGTGCAAACAAATAAGGGTAGGAAATCTCCAGGACGAGGAAATTAGACAGAAGTACATGGCTGTTATCAGTGAGAAGTTACGAACAGTGGACAGTAAGCAGGTTCAGGATTTAGAAAGAAAATGGATGGCATACAGGGATGCTGTAGTAGAAACAGCAAGGGAATGCCTAAGAACAACTGTGTGTAAAGATGGGAAAAAGCTAAATCCTCAAATTTTGCTCTATGGATGTATAATGTTGTCCTATTTCATGCATAAGAGTGCTCACAGCAGAAAATTTATGGTGCCTACTGTCATGAACATGTTCAATGTATCTGGCTGTGAAGCTTCGTCCTGTCTCTCCGGCATACGAACCCCACAACCAGCACAATTAAGTCTATAAATTCCCGAGTCTGTGTAATTGCCGTTCTTGGAATTGATGCTACTGTGATTGAAGAAATTAATTTTTCACCTTACTGTCATATATTAGGTTTCGTATTTATTCAATCGTAGTGAATAGGAACTTACTTTACAGTTATGAATATCTCTTACGATTGCTGGTCATTATTGAGTGCATTGTTTAACAAAGTGGTCCTCATACGATAGCATTTGTAGCATGTATGATATTTTAGAGGGACTGATTTGAAGGACTATAAGGCATGAGAATAAAAAGAGATTTTCTTAAATGACTGTATTAAGAACAATACGAAAATTGACTTACACTACAATTAGAAAATGAAAGTACAAATTACACTGATTATATTACAATATTTAGGAAAGAACATTTTTATCAGTCCTCCTCATTCATTTGCAGTAATAGATCACTGTGTTTGGAGTCGTAAGTGAAATGGCAACTGGCTTTTAGTGCTGGGAGTGACAGAGAACATGTTTGGCTCATCAGCTGCAAGTCTTTTTGATTTGACGCCCGTAGGCGACCTTTCACATCGTGATGAGGTGAAATAATTATGTAGACAACAGATGCACCCAGCCCCCGTGCCAGAGGAATAAACCAATGATGGTTAAAATTCCCCAACTCTGTCGGGAATTGAACCCGGGACCCCTGTGGCCTAAGGCCAACACACTAACCATTTAGCCATGGAACATGACAGAATTGTAAGTAATGTTTAGATACTCATCTTGTGTCATCTGCTAATCTCCTTGTTGGATATCACCGATCAGTCGTCACAAGTACACTCAGTTTTTGCAGCAACTCGCCCACAAATTTATTCACAAGATAACTACTGTCATGCCATGGCGTGTGGCCTTCCAGAGAGGCCTGGTGCAGGTCTTTTAACATACAGGCGACCTTGATTAATACCCTTGTATTATTTCTGATCTTCTTCCGGTTGAAGCCAACTCTTTTACAATACTTCTCAAACTGATACAACCTCCTTGGAAACCAATCCTTTCTCCTGACACAGATGATAATTTTGATATTGATGGAGTTGTTTTCTGAAGAATGTAAAATTCATGGAATGTGTGTTGAAATATTAAAAATCCGTTACACGCTTTTTCCCTTTCCATGTTTTTGCTGGTGTTACAAATTAATCTCGTGCTGTCTCTGTTCTATTTTTTTTTTTTTTTCTACTTGTTTAACGTCACATTAACACACTGAAGGTTACTGACAATGGGGGGATGGAAAAGGGCTAGGACTGGGAAGGTGGCAGCTGTGGCCTTACGGTACAGCCCCAACATTTGCCTCATGTGAAAATGAGAAACCACGGAAAACCATCTTCAGTGTTGCCGAAGGTGGAATTCAAACACACTACCTCCTGAAGCAAGCTCACAGGTGCGCGACTATAACTGCATGGCCAACTTGCTTGGTTAAAAGTCTCTTAACCGTTCTCTACAACACCTTTATTGCATCGGCTATTTTTTGTTGTACTTTCAACAACTCCTTTCTATACTGCTCTTGTATTTTATACTTTCTGCCCTCAGCTTCCTTACTCATAAAACTATGAGCTTGTTTGTGTTTTGCTTGTTGTTTAAAGGGGCCTAACATCTAGGTTATCGGCCAAAACTATGAACAACCTCTCGTGTTTCTCCTCATGCTGTCCAAACTTCAGTTTAGAATTTTCAGCGGCATAATTCACTTTGGGCATGAAGGGTAGGAATATGTACTGACAATGAACTGTACTTGCTCAGTCAAGTCCGTCACAAGAGACAGCCCCTTCTCTTCTCTTCCCACCCCTCTTCTGCATTTCACTAGTATACTAGCTGTCAATCAACATGCAACAGGTCCACCAGCAGGCCTTGCCTTATGTTTCAAGTGCCAAATTGATTTGAAGCAGTTATAAAGCATGTAATACAGCAATGACCAACAACAGTCACGAACAATGAAACTGATGCATCTCACGTTCCCTCCAGAATTAAAACTTGTTGCGTACAATTGAAGGAATGAAATTTTGGTGATACATTTATATAATAGTGTAGGTGCTCACTAAGGGAGGATTTTTGGATATTCCATTGCTAAGGGGTGAATTTTTTAAATGAGTGAAAAAAGGGGTTGAGTCCTCTTTATGAGGATACTTACATCTCAAAAACTGAAGATGTTACAGACATGAAAATTGGCATTTGGAATCTCCTTTAAAATTAAACACACATTGTTTTGTTTTTGTAAAATGTATTCAAGGGGGGTGAAAAGGAGCAAAAAATGAGTTGAATTCTTTTTATAAGGAAACTTTTATCTCAAAAACTGAAGAAGTTAAGGACGTGAACATTGGTGTTTAGAATCTCCTTTAAAAATAAACACAATTATTTTTCTGAAAATATACTTACGTGGGGGACATAAACTTGTTGAATTCCTTTTAGGGGGATATAATTATCTGAAAACTGAAGATGTTACAGACGTAGAAATAGGTATTTGGAATGTCCTTTAAAAGTAAAGAAACACTTTTTCTTTTCTCTTTCTCGACTTGAGGACTGTTTCTCACATGTACAGTTCTATGTTGCATGTTCCAGAGTTGGTTCTGTCAGTGGCCTGGTCATCATAACCCCAATTATTTTTGTTTTGTTTTTTTTGTTGCTATTTGCTTTACGTCGCACTGACACAGATAGGTCTTATGGCGACGATGGGATAGGAAAGGCCTAGGAGTTGGAAGGAAGCGGCCGTGGCCTTAATTACGGTACAGCCCCGGCATTTGCCTGGTGTGAAAATGGGAAACCACAGAAAACCATCTTCAAGGCTGCCAACAGTGGGACTCGAACCCACTATCTCCCGATTACTGGATACTGGCCGCACTTAAGCGACTGCAGCTATCGAGCTCGGTAACCCCAAAATGCAATACCACAAAAGTAGTTTACAAAGAGATTCTGGGGTACATGAAACTCAATTTTTATGTGAATCTTTATACTTTAGGGATTTTTAGATTGTGTCTTAGTGCAGTACAGAGCGAAGCCGCGGGTAACACCTAGTCTATTATACTGGAACTTGAAAAGAGGCACAGTGAGCCTTCACCATTTCCCATTTCCAGTCTTCTGGGTTGGGTTGTGAATCTGATGATGATGATGATGATGCTTCTTGTTTAAAGGGGCCTAACATCTAGGTCAATGGCCCCTAATGGTACAAAATGAGATGAAGTGAAATGACAAATTAAAAGCCCAAAAACATCCACTGACCACAATTCAAAACGTGAGGAATGAATGAATGGATGGATGGATATGAATTTAAAACGATCAGTGGAACCAACCTACAGTACCTCACATGCACAGAAGCTGGCGCAGAACAATAGTATAACTGACCAAGGGACTGCTTCTATAGCACAATACTGAATCGATGATACTTGTAGTTGAAAGGGGTCCAAAATCCAAGTCAGCGGCCCCTCACAATGGTACTTATCGCTAGGAAAGTAGAACCATGGTATTTGTCCTATTGCGGTACTAATCAAGAGTAGCGTAGACTTGCATATTCCACACATTATGGTACTACTCACAGGTAAAGAAATTCGCTCATGTATTACAGACCTATGCTGGTTTGCACATTGGGGTGCCATTTATAGGCAACGCACACGTATGGTGTTCATCACATAAGGGTACTTAACCACAGGGACTCTTACTATCTGGTGGTGTTCCTCATATAGTAGGTACTAATCATAGGCAAGCCAGAACCATGGGCTCCCTCAGCCCATGGTGTCGCTCATATAGTGCTACTAATAACAGGTACTGTAAAAGCCATCACACTCTCGTTTGCTACTAATCACAAACCTATTTGATACCCAACATAGTGGTACTACGCACAAGTAAATATCGACCCATGGTGTTCCCTGCGTGGTGATACTAATCACAAGTAGTTTCATGGTTCTAATTTGATCATCCCTTGGTCACCCCTTTTAGTTGCCTCTTACAACAGGCAGGGGATACTGTGGGTGAATTCTTTTTCTGCGTCCCCCACCCACAGGGAGTTGTGTGTTTGGTCCACGAGAGGAACTTTATTTCCCTCAAGTCCGCCGGCAAGCCGGTTAGGACCGCCCTATCCGCCACCTGGGACGCGCCATGTGCGAGTATCACCTCTCCCCCTGCAATGCCAGCGTAGTAGGTTCGTGGGGTTGTGAATCTAGGACGGCCACAGTTCTCTCTCTCCACCATTCCCTTCCTACCTCCAACATTTCTTCTACTTTTACTTCTCTTTTCCCTATACTCTCTGTCACCATATCCATCCAACTCTTTCTGATATGACTACGACCAAGACTACAGTGATGTCAACAGGGAAGAAGCATAAAAGAACTAAATGTCAGGCTGGAAATACAGAACTGAAGCATGTAGGTCATTTCATGTATATAAGATGTGTATTCTCCCAGGATGGTAGTATAGTGAGACTAACCAAGGTGCAGGAAAGCTAATGCAGTGAGCTTGCAGTTCCAATCAACTATTCTGTAAGAAAGAACTCTTAGATGAAAAAATCTTCACAACGATCTGTTTCTAGGCCAACTTTGCTGTATGGGAGTGAAAGCTGGGTGGACTCAGGATATCTCATTATTACGTTAGAAGCAACAGACATGAAAGTAGCAAGAATGATCGCTAGAATAAATAGATGGGAACAATGGCAGGAGGAGGATGCTTGTTTTAAAAACCTAACATCTAGTTCATCAGCCCCACAATGGCAGGAGGATATTCAGAATGAGGTGATAAAGACTAATTTAGGAATGACAACTGGCTTTACATCGCACCTATACATGTAGGTCTTATGGTGACGATGGGATAGGAAAGGCTAGGAGTAAAAGGAAGTGGCTGTGGCCTTAATTTGCCTGGTGTGAAAATGGGAAACCACAGAAAACCATCTTCAAGGCTACCGACAGTGGGGTTTTAACCCACTACCTCCCTAAAGCAAGGTCACAGCTGCGCACCCCTAACCACATGGCCAACTTGCTCTGATGTTAGGAATGAGCTCGACTGATGAAGCTATACACACAAACCAGCTTCAGTGGTGGGGTCATGTGAGACTGAATTGTTGAACTAAATGGGAGGATGTTCCCTCACTTCCGTATTTTAATATTTTATTTTTTATTTGTTTATTGACTTGAGCAGTGGCAAAGTTAGGGCTCGTGACCCTCTCTTACACTTAACCACATAATTAATTTACAGATAATACATATATAAAAGAAGTGTACTGTTCTGTTATAAAATCAAAGATGAGCTAAAAATTACATATCTGGACAACATATAATGAAGAAAGAAAGAAAGAAAGAAAGAAAGAAAGAAAGAAAGAAAGAAAGAAAGAAAGCAGAGTTCAACAAATAAAATAGAATAGAATAAAATCAATTTGGAGTGTAAAGATAAAAAGAAAGAGACAAAAGTCAATGAAGAAGTAAGACACAAACTGAAAAATATAAGCAATGCATAAAGAGACACCCCTCCCCCCTCCGTATGGCACCTAAAGCCCTGAAGGGCCTTATCCTACCAAGCGACCGCTGCTCAGCCCAAAGGCCTGCAAATTACGAGGTGTGGTCACCACGACAAATCCTCTCTGCTGTTAATCTTGGCTTTCTAGATCGGGGCCGCTATCTCACCGTCAGGTGCCTCCTCAATTCTAATCACGTAGGCTGAGTGGACCTCGAACCAGCCCTAAGGCCCAGGCAAAAATCCCTGACCTGGCCGGGAATCGAACCCGGGGCCTCCGGGTAAGAGGCAGGCACGCTACTCCTACACCACTGGGTCGGCTGCATAAAGAGAACACAATACATAATAAAGTAAATGGAAATATAAGTATGTTACAAGTTATAAATCTCATTTTCCAACCATACTGGAGTTCAGAGTATCAAATTATTATAATTAATGAACCACCTTTCCACCTTTCCAATACACAAAATCCTTATATTTAGGATTTTATGTATTGGAAAGGTGGTTCATTAATTATAATAATTTGATAATTTGATAAATATAAGTATGGCCATAAAAGTGATCTATGTACATGAATAAGAAGCTAAATATTATGTATATTTACACTATAATAATAATAATAATAATAATAATAATAATAATAATAATAATTGTACCGGGTGGTACACCTCAACTCTGCACATTTAAAAGAAGCTCCTTAAGGAACGCTATCTCTCATACTATCTTGATTAATAAATTTCATGATGTTCCGTATTGATATCTATAGTATGTCATAGAAAGAAAGAGATCCACCTTATCAATACTAAATTTAATAATGTTTTTTAACTTGCATATTGAAATGTACCATTGTCTTATGTTTCAGTTAATGTATTTTACACAGTATATATTTGAAGAGGTCATTCAATACAGGTTTTAATTACCTGGCATTTCATTTCTCAACGCAATCTCAAATTCAGATTCACATTATTTAATTTGACAAAGTTTATATAAAGTATACTACCCCATTTGAAATTGACACATACGCATGAAGAAAGAACAATACTTCATATTAATTTCACATAACGTATATGATTGTCTTATACCTTTCAACTTTTATATATTGAAGTGTGCTAATGTCTTCTTTGCATGAAATGTATTTTAAATAGCATATAATTGCAGGAGTCATTCAACAGAGGTTACAATTACCTAGCTTACTATTATTTCAAACGCATTTCACTTTGTTATTGTAATTTCAACTTCGAATTCACATTACTCATTTTGACAAAGTCTAAGCCTAAAAAAAGTATACTGTATAAGCACATGTGGTTACATTTAAGCATATTTAGTTGACTAAAAACAACGCAATATGAAAGCCCTTTTAAAGAACTATTACTAGTAAAATTTGAACGTTAATGCTATATTCAAGGTCAGGTGTAAACAACAAATTTTATCATGTGTTATAATTCTTTTAATGTATTAAAGATAAATATCCTCTAAACTTAGACGTAAGAAGCAGAATTTCACTTCTAGACATACTACCTAATGTCTATCAAACATGACGTGTTTATCTGTAAGATACAACTGTTAAAACATGTATTCTAATGTGTATGTAAATGACAGCTGAGGATGACTTGTGATAAGTCGAAACCGGTCCTGTTTTAAAAAACATTATTAAATTTAGTATTGATAAGGTGGATCTCTTTCTTTCTATGACATATCTCTCATACTAAACGTGAAATGGCTACTGCATGAAGTTGGGACATTAATCAGAAGATGTCACTCATAAATAACAGAGTAATGTGTTATTTTGAAGTTGCCTAAACTGACTGGATTTATTTGTTTTGGGCTTGTTTGCTTCAAGAATTTTGAACTTTTCTCCTTAGATGCCCTTATAAAAATGTGGTCATGCACTCTGGTGCACGTTGGAGGAACTAGTGATTTAATGAAGTTTTGTGTTATTATGCTTTCTCAACTAAATTAACTTTCATTTATTTTGTTATTTCAAGGTTTGCAATACTTCTTTCTCATTCTGCCAGCTTTTGAATCTGGCCAATCAGGAATTTTCTGTAATTATTTTTTTGCCAATAATTGGCTTTTTTTACCTTTCGAATTTGCCAATAATAATGAGAAGGTGTTTTTGGATTTAGTCCAGAACCCTCCCAAACAATCCCCCCGGGTATATAAGCTGCGGATTTTTCAAGCTATCTTGTCTTATTGCTCGTCTCTTACCAAGTATGTGTGCTTAGACAGGAAGCGGAGCGCCTCATTCTTCGCCAGGCAGTTCAACAGCCCAGGTAATGGCCACCAGCTTTATATTTCTGTAGCTACCTCCGCAGACTTAGATGAGGGGAAGGTTCTAATTTCTAACTATGTAACTACCTGTTTTCTAAAATGTAAACCTTCTTTCGGCTAATGTAAAATTTCATTAAAACTTAAATTGTAAATCGGGGATAGAGAGTGCGTTACCCTCTCGAGTTCCCCTTCAAGTTATCTTGAGGCGACTATTATTTTTTAACTGTTTCTCCTTTCTGTAAAGCATTAAAGTAACCTTTATTCTAATCACCTCAGTAGCTTGGGATTAGCCTGTGAATCATCGGACCGCGAGCCAAATTAGGGTTTTATACTTAAATTTCAATGAGCGCAAGTGTACGCCTCCACACATTTTGTGTTCAGGCCAGTAATTTAAACTGTTTTTCTTTTCCACAAAGGCCCAATAGTTTGGGTAATTGATACTCCTGTATACCAACTGTAAATTGCAAGTTGGGCCCAGAGAGGCCAGAAATTTGTAAGATTTTTTGGTGTAATGTTGCCTTGATTGGGCTGTAAGAAATTGGGAGTGCAGTCTCCTTTGTTGCATTCGGAGAGATTGTAAATTCTTTAAGGTTTTTGTGTAATATTGAGTGGGGCCTTTGGAAGGCCGTATTTGTAACTTTTGGAGCAAAGTGCTCTTGAATTGGGAGATTCTCTCCTTGTCCAACTAAGCGCAACTTTTGCGATGTTGTAAACTCGTAAATTTGGAGCTGGAAGCTCAGCACTTGTAAATTCCAAACTGCTATTTGTACCTGTAACCTTGTTATTTCACCTAGTGAAAAGTTTGTTAAGTTTGTGATTTGAAAAGAAATATAACCTTTATTTAAAGTTTTAAGTTAATCGTTGATATTGTAGATAGACCCATTCATCCTGCACCTTCATTTACTTCTCTACAATCCACAAAAACACAGTAACAATAATAATTAGGGCAAGGCATGTAATGACCAAGAAATAGCAAGAAAATGCAAAATTAAAAAATGCATTTATGACCTAAAAATGGTTAAAAATGACAAAATTTGAAAAAAATGACCAATAAATTATTCGTAAATCACTTATTTATTAATCCTTTAAGAAACAATTAGCTGATTTGAGAGAGAATTTTAATGGATGACAATATATTAAGTTTAAATTATTTTTGTTAGTAACAAAGTAAATACCAGTTTGCCACCCCCAGTGAAAATGATGAAATATTTTAGAACTGGCATATTCTTCAAATACTCTCCTAGCAAATAGGTGTCATTTAATTAACAAAGAATATTTAAGAAAACAAACTTCAGTGGCTGTTTACAATAAATTCCATTTGAAATGCACAATGAAAACTTTGTGTAGGTTCTCAAATTAAAACAATTTCCTATTGTCTGCAAGTAATGATTTGTACATGGAGAAGCTTCTCTCTACTTCAACTGAAACAATTGGTGCATTCTGAAAACAAGCAATATCTCCCGGATTCAATTCACAGTCGGTAAGAGAGAAATTTTCACCCGACAATGCTTTGCCAATAGAACACAAAGTTTTATACCCACACTTCTTTTGCAACACCTTATTCAATTTCACGGATACAACTTCATCCACTTTACCACACACACGATTCAGATCATTCACAACTTTATACACAATTTACAGCTGCTCCACTAGTGGCATTTGGTATTTTTCTAGAACACTTATTGCATTAGGAAGGGATCCGAAATTTGTTTTTATGTACGAAAGTTTAACTGCAATTTGTTTGTCAGCCAAGAGTTCCTGCACTGTTTTCATTGATCCAGACTCAGTTTTGTTGACGGAATTGACCACTTTCTTTACATCTTCAAAGTTCTCGCAGTAATAACAAGAAGCCTCAATCCATATTCCCCATCTAGTCAAAACAGGTGAAAAGGGCAAGGGAATTTCAGGAGCTTCTGTTTTGAATGCTAAAACTCTAGATGGGGCTTTTAAAACCACTTTCTTTATGCACCCAATTAACTTGTCAACTTCAGGAAAATTATGTCGTACCTCCTCCGCGGTCTGATGTAACGCATGGGCTACACATGTGACGTACCATTTTCGAGAGGAGCAATCGTAACAAATTTGCAGCCTTCACCATGTAGGGTGCTGCATCTGTTATTAAAAGCAGCACATTGTCATTCCAAATGCAATCAGGCCACAATAGCCTCAAAGACTGGTCAAACAGTTTGCTAATTGTTGAACAGTTAGCTTTATCCAATTGCTCACAATGTAGTAGAAATGGTTCTCCAGGACACCTACAATAACACTGGCTATATATCGTCCCATACTGTCTGTTGTTTCATCTATGCATACCCATATGTTTCCATCTCCTACCCTTATCCTTATTTCTTGCAATGTTTTGTCATAGCACCTTCCAACGTAGGTTCTTCTTAACGTTCTGGGATCTGGTATAGATTTTCCAGTCTCCTCTTCTAAGAATGTACGCAGCTTTGGATGGTTCAATTTGTTCAGTGGAATATCGGCACATAAAAATGCTGTACACAGTTTCTCACAAAACGGAGTAGTGTCTGGTGTAAGCCACGGTTTCTTTTATCTTCAAGTTGCTGCACACCGCATTTATGTTTTTCTCGCGACACACGTTGTTCAACTGTAAACTTCTTTTCTGCTGAAACTCACACATCACACACTTTGCAAAATATTATTTTCCCATCAGTGGAAAGAATATTTTCTCCATATTGTGTAACAAACTGCTTTAATTTAACAATTGCACTTCCTTTAACTTTGGGCATCTTACAGTACATGTCAACAAAGAACTCACTCGACTCTCAGTGCGCGGGCGACTGACTTCTTTCTTATCTAGCTGAAGATAAGGAGCAATGCCCAGCTTGGGCGAGTCCATTATGTGTCTTACATACAGGGGAAGCGGGTACTGCTTAGAGTATGTTTTCTTGGAAGTGTAATCAAGTTGAAAACTAGTGGCAGCAGGTTATGTTGCAAGTCTACTTTCTTTCTTGAGCAAGTTACTTGTCTAAGTTAAACATAATAGACAAGTATTGTAAACATAAATAATATTAATTAAATATCCAAATATAAGAAAATATAACACTTAACAGAAAACAATTAAAATGCCAAAAATGACCTAAAATTGTTCCATAAATGACTTATCTTATAAACTGCAAAAAATGCAAAAAAAAAAAAATATTAAAAATGCCCTAACAAATTGCCCTTATTTAATCAGTCAATTCATAAAACACACATATATATACTCAAACTATCTTTTGGCCTTCATACAAAAAAAAGATGCAAAATCATCAAATGCCTTGCAATAATAATAATAATAATAATAATAATAATAATAATAATAATAATAATAATCATAATAATCACATAACCTATGATACGTCATGATACACACAAAACTATCAGTGGTATTCAACAGGTAGTCTCTACATGCTGCCTTAAATTTTGATATTGAGTCTGAGATCCTGGGATTGAATTCCAAAGTCATGACCCAGCCTCAATGAAGTACAGTATCTATGGGAAGATCCACCCATTCAATTCAACATTTGACATAAAATAGCTACAGTCCGTATCGACAATTCCCTAAATCCGATAATAACTCTCAATTTCAATATCAGAGATCAACTAACTCAAGGACAATATAGATGTTAATTCCCATAGGGAACCTGAAATATTTGTCCCGAATGAGTAAATCTGATGGCTAGGCAGGCATCAATTTTTGAAAATGAGAAAGTCTCTCATAGTGTACTGGCACTGCTGGTGGCTCCAAGTAGCCTACGCAGTGGTTTCCAAGGTATGCACTAGCCATGCGTTTTGGTAAGTGTGCTATTTACCAACTGATGAGCACAAATTAGCACACTTGGACAAAACGCTGGCAACCAGGAATGAGTTAGCTGGAAAATTTATAATGTCCAATAATGGACCAACTATACTGGTACTATAAACTCAAGGATGTTCCCTCAGGTTAACTACTAAACAACAGTGCAATGAACTACAACAGCAAAATCGAAGTTCATAGCACCGCACCAAATATTACGCTTTTTAAAAATATAGGCTGAACATACAGTTCCAGTGTAACATTTTAATGACATTTTCATATTAATCTACTGTAATACCAAGACTAAATTTAATTCACATATCATTAGAACACTTTATGGACAATGACAGAAATGCGATATGTTTTCTATATTATTTTTCTATAGACTATTTTAATTAGTGCTATTTTATAGTTTATGAGTTTCATACATGTGTCTAGCCGAGGATGACCCAAATGAGAGCCGAAACTAGTACTAGTTATTTTAATGTATAAAATTGAGCCACAGGGCTAGTATTTTGTATTTTAATCTGAGACATGATTAAGACTGTTATTCAAATATATCTGAGTTTCTACTAAAATGAGGAACCAAGTGAACGACTTCATACAAGTGTATGCATCACAGACAGAGAAGAATGAGGTGGATATTGAGGAATTCCTGGAGAAAGTACAAAAGGAGATAACTGATGTGGACGTGATAATCATGGGAGACTTAAATGCACACGTGGGAAACAAAAGGCAAGGAAAAGAAGAAGTAAGCGGACTATATGGATACGGGAAAAGTAATGAAGAGAAACTAGTTGAGTCTTGTGAGAGGAATGGAATGACTGCGGGCAATATATAGTTTCGGAAGAAAAACAGCAGGAAAATTACAAGATATGACTGGGATAGAATAAAATCAGTAATTAATTACTTTCTCGTGGAAAGGACAAATCGCAGACAGTTGATGGATCTAACAGCTTTACCAGAAGAAGCATTCAATGCAGATCATACAGTTGTGATAACAAAACAGAGTGGGGAAAATGGGAAAATTAAAGGATAGGAATGTACAGGAAGAATTTCTGCAGAGACTTGAACAACATATTTCAGTTCCAGAAGTAGGAAATAGAGGATGAATGGTCCAACTTCAAAAGAGCATTTGTAAATGGGGCAGAGAAGGCCCATGGTAGAACATTGATGAGGGTGAAAGAAAACCGTTTTGGAATGAGGTGAGAGAAGCAGTGAAAGAAAAGTAGAAAGCATGGCAAGAATGGAATACATTAAAAAGAAGGAAGTAAAAGGAAGTATCTTGATAATAAAACGAAATGTATGAAATCGGTAAGAGAAGAAAAGTTGGGAAGAATTTACAGAAAAAAAATGGAAATATGGAGCTAGCAATAAAAGAATGTTGTATGGAATTCTACAAAGTAATAGGAAAGAAAGAGTTTATACAAAGCTGATGAAAGAGGAGGATGGAGAGATACTACATCCAGAAGGAATAAAGAGAAGATGGAAGGTTTATTTTGATAAACTGCTGAATGTGAGAAATTGTGCAGAGACAGTAGTAATATGGTATGACAACTCAACAGTAGAAGATAATATAACATCAGAGGTGGAATTAGCATTCCATAAAATGAAAATTGGGAAGGCATCAGGAATGGATGAAATTAGTGTGAAAGGGATGCTGGACCTGTTGGACTACAATGGGTGTACAGATTGTTAAAGTGCATATATGGAGACAGAAATGTATGCCAGCAGATTGGGAAAATGGAATAATACCAAATACCAGTCTTTAAAAGGGGACAAAAAAAGTGTGTGACAACTACAGAGGATCTCACTTAGTTTACAAAAGGAGAATGTATATTATTCCACCTATTCAATACAATCAGTACCACGTTATGTGGTTAATTAGACATAGAAAATCTAAATATTATGGGGACATGTTTTGCCCTTCTTTTATTGGGTATCATCAGCCATATTAATTTAATTTTAAAACAACATTGTTTAGAGAACAATGACATTTATAATTTGTAAAAATTGAACTATGATTTCTTATGATATTAACATTACAGAATAGTGGTTATAAAATATGATGTTGCTGTGAGCTTGCATCCGGGAGATAGTAGGTTCGAATCCCACTATCGGCAGCCCTGAAAATGGTTTTCCGTGGTTTCCCATTTTCACACCAGGCAAATGCTGGGGCTGTACCTTAATTAAGGCCACGGCCGCTTCCTTCCAACTCCTAGGCCTTTCCCATCCCATCGTCGCCATAAGACCTATCTGTGTCGGTGCGACGTAAAGCCCCTAGCAAAAAAAATAAATAAATAAATAAAAAATATGATGTTGGGACATGACATACACAACACATGCTAAAATCATTGTAAACAAATTTAAAATCTTGTCCAAAAGAAAATTTGTGTCAATATAAAGTTCTAAAAACGGCACATGTCTGGTACTGAAGTGGATCCTCTTTGTAAGAAAAGTCAGCATATACTTGTTGGGGCAGTTGTCAACATAAGTTTTCAATAGACTAAAATGGTTGAAAACTTGAGGGTGAATTTTGTATATATTTTGCGTTCCAGTGCTAAATAACTGGCTAAGAGAAAAGGCGAATGTTATAACGTTATCTTCATTAAGTTGATTGATTCAAAATATTATCTTGATATAACCATTGCAAACAGACGTTAATGTGCTGGTTGAGGCTGCTTTGAGACGAGTTCTTTCGAGTGTTTGACAGGTTAAATTTGATTATCACGTGAAAATGTAGTCCTTCTAGAAGATATGGAACATCGAGGAAAAGAATATGGTTATACTGCAAAAGAACAAAGAGACTAGTTTGACGTGTGTGTTTAAATCGTATGTTAATGTCCAAGAATTGTGTATTATGTAAAGTGGGTACATACTCATTTGCCGTATATATGTCTATCTTACTGTATTAGCAGCGTTGGTCTGTCTGGAGTTCCTACTTTGCGTGTTGTAACAATGCGATAGAGGAAGAGGGGCATGCTGAGGGGAAGCGGAGGTGGGTGGAACATTACATGTCGATGTTAATGTAGGAGGGGGATTGTTTGGAGGGGCAAGTGCAGGGTTAGTATTAGGTGAGATAAGAGGAGTTTTTGATTCAAAGAATTTAAATATTTGTGGGACTTGGTTTTGCTTTGAATTGACTGTTTTTAATAGCTTGGGCGTTAACGTATATAAGGGTCTTTTCACTTCAGTATCATCATTAAGGTTTCGATCTTTATTAAGTGTTTTGTCCAGAAAAATATATATTTTCTCTAATTCATTTAGAAGTTTACCTTTATGTATTCCTGATTATTATGAGATCCTTTTCTATTGAAGTAAAATGGTGACCTGTTTCCTTCATGTGCATGCTCATTGCTGAATATTTATTGTGCTTTTCCGCATTGAAGTGTTCCATGTATCTTATAAAGAAGATTCGTCCAGTCTGTCCAACATATGAAATTCCACACTGGGAACATGTTAACCTGTAGACTCCTGAGCCTGAATATTTATTGTTATTATTATTGATTTTATTATAATTGAAAAATATATTTTGTGTTGTGTTGGTTGTTCTAAAGGCTATGTTCATATTATATTTGTTGAAAGTGTTAGCAATTTGGTGGACAACTGGGTTACTATATGTAAAAGTGGCGTATTTAGTTCTTTTAGGTTTGTCTGGTATAAGGTTTGTGGATAACTTGTTTTTAATCTTATAAAGTAAGCGGTTTACTATTTTGATCTTATAACCATTAATTTTGGCACGATTCCTTATGTAATTTAATTCTGTTTTTAAGCTTGTAGGGGATAATGGGATTCTTAAAGCTCTATATATCAAACTATAAAAATATGCCTGTTTCTGAGAACCAGGGTTTAGTGAAGAATTATTTATGGTTACAGATGAGTGTGTAGGCTTTCTATGAATCTGAAACTCAAAGGTGTTATTAGTTCGGGTGACCTTTATGTCTAGGAAATTTAAGGAGCCTTTATCTTCATCTTCCTTAGTGAAATTTACGTTAGGGTTGATATTATTTAAGCTTTCTAATACTTCACTGCTATTGGTGACGTTCTTATCAGTTATTACGAACGTGTCATCCACGTACCTCAACCATAAACGAATCCCTTTAATATTTGTTCTGATTTTTGTGTGTTCAATAGTGTCCATGTAAATATCAGCTATGATGCCCGAAATTGGGTCACCCTACAAGTAACTAATCTCATTTTGGTCCGTATTGAAGATACAATAAGTAAAACATTTTCAAGATTAAAATTATTGTGTCCACCTTTACAATACAAAAGGTGGACACAATAATTTTAATCTTGAAAGTGTTTTACTTATTGGGTCACCCATCGCTAGGCCATTCTGTTTATAGATTTTCTTATTAAAAGTGAAATAGTTGTTGTCTAAAACAAAATTTAATAGTGTCATGAATTCATCGATCTCCATTTTACTGAGGCCACTATGTTTACAGATGTTATTATAGATGATGTTGATAGTGTCTCTGGTCAGGATGTTTGAGTACATGTTAATCACGTCAAAGGAGCACACTGTATGATAAGGTTGTAGGTTGAACTTATTTAGGATCTCACAAAAATCAATGGAATTCTTTAAAGGTTGCTTGTTATTAAATGTGTAATGTTTCTAAAGGAAGCCATGAATATACTCAGAAGCTTTATAGGTTGGACTGTTTCGGCAGTTGATGATTGGACGTATTGGGATGTCATTCTTATGTATTTTGAGAAGGGCTCTTGCTGTAGGGATATTGGGATTCATGTTTATGAGTTTTTGTTGATCTTGTTCGTTAAAAAGAAATGTAGATTTCTTTAGTAATGTCTTTAAATTACGTTGTATTTTTGCTATCGGGTCCTTATTAATGACCGTGTAACTATTACTATTTAAAAAATTTTCTGTTTTTTGAATATATGTTTATCTAGTAGAACTATTTAGTTACAATGATGTTTTCTATCTTGGTTTTCAAGTTTTGTATTAATGTGTGTTGATCAGGATCAAATTTAGTATTCAGACCTTCTGCTAATCTTGGAAGTTTTTTCTTTAATTCTGTTTTTATGTCGTTTTGTATTTCATAAGGCAGTTTGGAAACGTTGGTTTCTATTTCGGCTACTGTGTTTATGACGTCTACCTCTTTATTCTTGTCAGGCCAATTATACTTGGGACCCTTGTTCAAAAGCTCTCTCTCTTTATCTGAAAACTGTGAGTCTGTCAAATTTACTACTGTAGGAGTGTTGGTACGTAATGGATTTATCTTCTATTTGTCTGTATTTTGCTTAGAATGTTGTGTTTGAGATACTCTTAATTGCATTAGTTTTATTATCTAGTGTCGCCTGTTTCATATCCATCAAATGCGTCAAGTTGTTGTCTACATGTTGTTGGAACGATTTCCATTCTAATGGGACTAATTCTTGGGCTACTATTAAATGTGTTCTATATAACTAAGTTCAATTGGGCTTTCTTTTGGTACATTATTTTGATTTCATTCTTTAACCAGATGTCATTTACTCTATTTTGAACTCTGTGCATATTAATATTATTTCTTTGTGTTGATTTCAAGAATTTCGGGATCGATTTCAGTCTCAGACAGTTCTTTAAGAAATTTAATTTACATATTTTTGTTTTAAGATTCAGGAATCTAGTCAACTGATATCTTGCCTGGTTGGCTACTATATTACAAACCATCACTCATTTTTGTTCCATATTGAAAACAGCGATCTCAGTTTACAAAAGGAGTATACCTATTATTCCACCCATTCAATACAATCAGTACCACGTTATGTGGTTAATTAGACATAGAAAATCTGAATATTATGGGGACATGTTTTGCCCTTCTTTTATTAGGCATCATCAGCCATATTAATTTAATCTTAAAACAAACACTGTTTAGAGAACAATGACATTTATAATTCGTAAAAATTGAACTATGATTTCTCATGATATTAACATTATGGAATAGTGGTTATAAAATATGATGTTGGGACATGACATATACAGCACATGTTAAGATCATTGTAAACAAATTTAAAATCTTGTCCAAAAGAAAATTTATGTCAATATAAAGTTCTAAAAACAGCACATGTCTGGTACTGAAGTGGATCCTCTTCATAAGAAAAGTCAGCATATACTTGTTTTAGCTGGCAGTAGCTTTAAAATGCCCTTTGGGAGTGGCGAACCCATTGTAATAAAAGCCTGCATGATGGTTCTTGTGCTTGCTTGTTATTTTAAGGGGCCTAACATCGAAGAGTTCAGACAAGCTTAAGACAGGGAAGTGTGTTGTCTCCCTCACTCTTCATTTTCATCATGGATAGAATTCTACATAATGTCAAGGAGAAGATAATGGGCGAGCAAGTAAAGTCTATGTTCTTTGCTGATGACTTCGTAGTTTGGGGAGATAATGAAGTAGTACAGACACAAGTTGATTCATGGAATGAGGGGATAAGAAATTCTGGAATGAAGATTAGTAGGCCTACTGCGAAAAGCAAGAATTTGTCCAGGGGACAAATAACAATAGGAAATGAACCTTTTGAAGTAGTGAAAAAAATTTAATATGTGGGTAGCATGATGTCACAAGATGGAAATTTGGATGGAGAAACTGATTTAAAAATACAGCAGTCTGAATGTTTCTATGAGTGTGAGAGACACTGTATGGAATTAAGGTGTGCCAATGAAGTGGAAAAGGGTTTTATACTCATCCTATTATAAACCTATACTGACCTATGCTTCAGCAGTCTGGACGTTGACTAAGCGGAACCAATGTAAGATACAAGCAGCTGAAATGAGGTTCTTGAGGAGCATACAGGGAACGACAATACAAGACAGAATAAGAAATGAGGACAAGCGTGGGAGTGTATAAACTTCAAGAAAAGATTGATATAGCAAAGCTAAAATGGTTTGGACACATGATGAGAATGCCAGGAGAGAGAGTACCAAAGAGAACATTCATAGATACAGAAACTAACAAAGAGGACTAGGGGATGGCCTAGAATGAGATGGAGTTCTGTTGTGGACTGTATTGCAAATAGAGGTGTCGATAACAATAAAGTACTAGAAGAGTAATAGTGGAAAGATAGAGTAAGGTAGACGGCTTTTGTACACTACCCTACCCAGAGAGAATCTGGAAAGGGGAATGGATGAAGGAGAACAACGACATTTACAATAAGACACAAAAGTTGAAAACTAGAAAAGCGGCTGGAATAGATAAGACTTCTAGGGATATACTAAAGACAATGGGTTGAGATATAGTACCATATCTGAAGTACTTATTTGATTAATGTATACATGAAGGAGCGATACCAACTGAATGGAGAGTTGCTATAGTAGCCCCTGTGTATAAAGGGAAGGGTAAAAGACATAAAGCTGAAAATTACACGCCAGTCAGTTTGACATGCACTGCATTAAGCTTTGGAAAAGCATTATTTCTGATTATATTAGACATGTTTGCAAAATTAATAACTGGTTTGATAGAAGGCAGTTCAGGTTTACGAAAGGTTATTCCAATGAAGCTCAAGATGTAGCAGGTATTTTGGATTAAGGGGGTCAAATGGATTGTATCACGACTGACCTGTCTAAGGCATTTGATAGGGTGGATCATGGGAGACTACTGGAGGAAATGAGTGCAATAGGACTAGACAAAAGCGTGACTGAATGGGTGGCTGTATTTCTAAAAAATAGATCTCAGAGAATTAGAGTAGGCAAAGCTTTATCTGACCCTGTAAACTTAAGAGGGGAATTCCTCAAGGCACTATTATTGGACATTTAAGTTTTCTTATATATCACATGACTAAAATGATGGAATCAGAGATAAGGCTTTTGCGGATCATGTTATTCTGTACAGAGTAATAAATAAGTTACAAGATTGTGAGCAAATGCAAAATGACCTTGATAATGTTGGGAGATGGACAGTAGGCAATGGTATGATGATAAAGACAGAGTTAGATGTCAGGTTGTGAATTTCACAAATATGAAAAGTCCTCTCAGTTTTAATTACTGCGTTGATGGGGTGAAAGTTCCTTATGGGAATCATTGTAAGTACCTAGGTGTTAATACAAGGAAAGACTTTCATTGGGGTAATAACATAAATGGGATTGTAAATAAAGGGTGCAGGTCTTGGCATGTGGTTATGAGGGTGTTTAGGATGTAAAGGAATGTGCAATGTAAGTCTCTGGCAAGACCCCAAATAGAGTATGGTTCCAATGTATGGGACCTTCACTAGGATTACTTGATTAGAGAACTGGAAAAAATCCAAAGAAAAGCACTTTGATTTGTTCTGAGTGATTTCTGACAAAAGAGTAGCATTACCAAAATGTTGCAAAGTTTAGGCTGGGTAGACTTGGGAGAAAGGAGACAAGCTGCTCGATTAAGCGGTATGTTCCGAACTGTCAGTGGAGAGATGGCATGGAACGACATTAGTAGACGAATAAGTTTAAGTGGTGCCTTTAAAAGTAGGTAAGATCACAATATGAAGATAAAGTTGGAATTCAAATTCAATTGGGGCCAATATTCATTCATAGGAAGGGGTGTTATGGATTGGAATAACTTACCAAGGGAGATGTTCAATAAATTTCCAATTTCGTTGAAATAATTTCAGAAAAGGCTAGGAAAACAACAGATTGGGAATCTGCAACCTGGACGACTGCCCTAAATGCAGATCGGTAGTGACCAATTGACTGATACAAAAGAACTTAATGGCCAGTCATTTGTCTCTGTCAGTTGAGCAGTAGGCCTACCATACAGTGAACGTGAGTAAACCTAATCAGTTTTCATTTGAATTATGGTCTTGTGCCAACAACTTCCCTGCTACCGGCATGTTGTCATTCCAAATGACGTCATCTTCACTGCCATCTCGTCAGCCATGAATCGAGAGCTTTCGAGATCTCATCTTTTTTGAAATTTTACAAGTTTCGCTCCGAACTACAGAGTCCACACAGTGAAAATCCATTCCCAAATGGATTCTGGAGATGGTTTCTGATATTCCCAGTTGGTGTATGTGTAGCAGAAGCCACTCCTTCCGAATAAACCTGTGCTGTAGAAAACGTACCAAACAACCTGCTGATAACTAATGTATGTTGTACTTACGAATGTAATTGTAACCGAAACGTCCGTACTTTAATTCAGCGGAGAGCATGGGTTGACGCCAGGGCGTGTACGGTCCATGCTAGGAAAATCAGAGAGAGAAGGGTAGTAGAAAAAGTTCCTATTAAGTTGCACCTTGTGTTTATTCATGTTAGACAAATTATGTCACCTTTCACATACAAGCAGTAGGGGTTTAGAAAGTCCAGGCAGAGGTAGGGAGAGACGCCATTTCTCGGCGTCAGCGCCGGTGATGTCCCACATTGTCGTACTCCTTCCCCCCCTCACCCTGGAACTCATCTCAGCACCATAGTACCACATTATCCAACGGCGGTTGACGGCCCTTGAAGTTCTTTTGAGACTTGAACCCGGGAGTCTGACATCTGGTGATGTCAGCGTACAGCGTGGAATTATTAATTTAGACTTAATTCCACCGAGATCCCATAAAGGGAGTAAAGAAGTGTGTAGACTTCGCACAGAATGTCAGTAGGATCTGATATGACGCTTCTCTACCACACTCCACTGAACATTATTACACGACACTGTTCGTATAATCTACAAGTTCCACAGTTAATAAGGTTTAACGCAAATAATGTTAGTCATTCGATGCACTTATCGAAGAAATTCAAATTAATTCAGTATCACAGTTTATGACGAAAAGAAAGATTAGCACTGTTCAAAATATGAAATATTTGTCGTCCAATATCCTCGACGACGAAATTTAAGTTAATGGGATAATTTACGAAGTCTGGAACCTTCTGACCCTAAGGCTCAGTCTTACGAAATGAAATGAACACTGTTACTTTGGCATAGTCTAATGAAAGAAGCAAATTATATCACTGAGACACAGTCTTACATAACACTCGAAAACACGGTAAATGCTGTAACGAAGACACATTCTTACGAAAAGGAATTAAGTTCTTTCACTGAGGCACAGTCTTGTGAAATATTCTGAAGTACAGTTTTATGAGAACAATTACGCACAGTTTTGCAAATAAATTGTTACGAAGGCATAGTCATGTGAAAATAAGTTAAAGTGCTGTTCATGTGAAACAGTCCTGTGAAATAATTTAATACACAGTCTTTATGAACTGAAATGAATTACACAAGTCACTTCGCGATTGTTTGCTTGTAGAGAGAATGTCAATTATTTAAGCCCTTTCAGTTCGACACTTTACGAAACGAATTCTATTACTCATGTGTCACAGTTTATAAAAGTCAATCACTATCAACAACTTGGGGTCATTTATCACCTCATAGACCCCTTTAAACAACAAGCATCATTTATCACCTCCTATCTCACATGAAGTTAGAGTCCTAGGTTCCCACCTCTGACACTTAGAAATTTAAACTGCAACACTCGTACTTTGTAATACGTCTGTCATCACCACTCAGCCAGACAGGTTAACGATCTCGAATATAACTTTCCACAGCTGGCCTGCACGACATGGCAGCTGGGAATACATGAAAACACTGATTACTACTAGCCCAGCGGGCTCCGTTATATCTCTGTAGGCCGGACCATGTGGTTTCAAATTCATGAATTTTCCACCTTTAATTACTTGGCTATCCTGCCACCTATTTTTCCGAAACTTGGTACATTATCATTTGTAATAAGGGGCTACACAATGACGTGATTAAAATTTTTAAAGCACATTCCATTCTTGAGATATTGAAATAGAAATGGAAAGTTCTATAGTGACGTCACCTGGCCTTGGCTGGCTCTCTGCAGCGAGCGGTTGCATACCTTGCTCACACTTCCGCTGCCTGCGTGCACAGCGGTTTTTTCAAACTCTTTCAGACAGGTGTTAGAACAAGTTACGTTAGAAATACTTTGATGGAGAATGTCGTAATGGCATTCCAGTTTCATAATTCATAGTGACTGGAAGCATTCTTTGTATAACCGCTGCTGTTGAAAGTCAAACCTTTTTTTTTTTTTTTTTTTTTTTTTTTTTAATATATATATTTCATGCTTGTTCTCATTTATCACATCAGGATTCACCTAAACAGCTGTAAATGAGATAAGAGAGGCCGCAGTGTTTATGTTAGGTATGCTATCAAGTGCCCGCATAGTGCCAAAAGTTCCACGATGAGAACATTAAAAATAAATAACAGGATAGTTTGCTGCATTTATGGAGTCGGAGTAATGCATCTTTTTATCATAATGTTTAATTTAGTACGATCATTGTCTCCATTCTTTTTATTACAGCACAGTATGTTTTATTTGGTGTGAAAATCGTTAAATACGTTGGCGAGTAAAAAAGTCATTATGACAATTGTTTTTATCACGTTTTAAACCTAATTCTCTCCAAAAAAAATTATACTGGCCCGAGTTACGAGATATTAAGCGATCACTCTGTTAATGATCTCGCCAACTATATAAATAACTAAAGTAAACTCTTTTCCTTATCCCAAGGTGGTGCAGCTCTTTTTAGATAGGCGGCAGTAGAAGGGAGTTGCATGTACCATTTTTATCACATAACCTTCCTGCCATTCGTAAATCTCTGGCAATGCAGTACCGGGAATTGAACTCAGGCTCCTGAGAATGACAATTAATTGTGCTACTATTATGCTGGTGGACATTCTTAACTACAAAACACAGATGTATCGCATGACTTCGACGTATTTTCATTGCGTGGGTTGCAAGGACGAAACTATTCACAAATTTGTGTGATGTCATCAGAGCTGCAGTAATGCTTGTACCCACTTCGAAGCGGAGTTGTTGTTCTGACGAATTACGTGGGGGGGTCTTGCATGCAAGATTTTTTTTTTCATTTTCTTTATCTCAAAAAGCCAAGGGGGTCTCATACACGAGTAAATACAGTATACAATCAATGAATCACCACCAGACTAGGGGCGGGACAGGCTCAGTAGGAAGGAAATCCTTCTCGATATTCCCCATGGTGAGATCAACATATGAGGCAGCCATTGCAAGAAGTAGGCATGGAAGAAGTATAGGGCAAGGTATTGGGTTATCATGTGTTCAAGAAGTATTCCTTGGCTTAAACTAAAACATAAAAGTGATGAAACCAGTGTGTTCTAAACAGTTCATGAAATACTTAGCACAGTGTTCACTGAAAATCAAATAAATATACTTCTGTGTAAGAAGAAAAAAGTTAAATGGACAAGGGATTATCTAGCATTTTCTGAGAAATACAGTCACTCTTTGTCAGGGCTGTCTACACCGAAAAGGGACATCCTCCGAGGACATGAACTATGGAATCATTCAAGATGATTTTACATTTTGACCACTGCTGATTCATCCCTGAGCAGGAGAAAAATCTGTTCATTTTAGACAAGGCGAAAGTAAAATATGTAATGGAATATGATTATGAAGAAGATTAAGTTATCAGCCCACATTTGTATGTGCAAATAATGGTGGTTCGGGGACTTTTTGCACAGAGGAGTTTGCTTGTTTATGTTGGTTTTAATATTAAAATGTGATGTGACCTTTGAAATATTGTATTCACAGTTATAAAAAAGGAGAAGATAGGTTACAGAAAATTCACTACAGAGAAATGAGGGTAGCCATAACAGAGATCATGAATATTCAATAGCTCATAGTAAAATGCCCAAAAGCCGGCCTGAGTGGCTCAGATGGCTGAGGCGCTGGCCTTCTGACCCCAACTGGGCAGGTTTGATCCTGGCTCAGTCTGGTTGTATTTGAAGGTGCTCAAATACATCAGCCTTGTGTCAGTAGATTTTCTGGCACGTAAAAGAACTCATGTGGGGCTAAATTCCGGCACCTTGGCGTCGCCGAAAACCGTAAAAGTAGTTAGTGGGATGTAAAGCAAATACCATTATTATTAAAATGTCCAAAAAATGAAAAACTGAATGTTAAATTCTGAGCAGTTTGTAGTGAGGTACAGTATACACAGACAAACGATGATCATATTAAAAACATCTAAGTGAGCCCACTGCTATACTGGGGTGAACCGCTGGTAATTTCACGACTGAAAAGCCTAAGAGCTTAAATGTTTTTAATATTTGCAATCAATGAAATTGAATTATGGTTTCCTTCTGGGAACTTAATTTTAATGGTCGTATTATTTAGGAACTCATCATTTTAAATTTAACTATATGGAACATAAACTGTGCTATATCTTGTATTATATGTTACTTATCTCCTGTTCCTTTTTTACGTTTCACATTAAATTTTATATTTTGTTTACAGTTTCTTCTCTGTTCTAGCAAGTTAGCTATTGAAGAACTCCCAAACATGGTGTCTGTCGATCAACAGAACACTGTTATTAAAGCTGGTCCACATGCAACGACTTGTCTGCGCAAGTTCTATCGTTGCAGACAAGTTGTCATGTGTGGATCGGAAAACTGAGAACTGCGCCGAGATTGGAGTAGGAGTTTGAGGTTTGAGACCAAGTGCACAAATGTCTGTACCAGCCACAGACAAATCGTCTCATGTGGATGCCCCAGTTCGAACGTGGCCACAAATCTTGTTCATTTTGCCTAGTTTTTATGTATGAATATTATCAGACTAACGTATAACAATGGCAGGTCTTCGTCAATGTAGATGTGAATTTATTTCAGAGTTCACTGATTTATGCAAGAGCATTCTGTGCTTGTGGCATGTTAAATCAAAAGAATATAGCGTCCGGGACAAAAAAAAATCACGCCTATGACTTTTGGTGCTGGAGCACAAAGAGAGTGATCAAGCAGCAAACAGAGAAATGGTCACAAAAAAATTAATTCTCTCAGGACTGTCTACCAAAAACCACATGGAAAATTTTAAAAAATCAATTTGTTCAGGCGCTTGAGATGAAGTTTGTAAGTCAACCTTATGGTATTTCGATTTGTTCCAATTTTTAACTGATCATTAAACTCAGAATCTACAATTACCATGGATGAAGTTTAATTCACTGTTTCCCTGCAAGACAAACTGTGAAAAGTGTCCAGAGCAAAACTTTGTCCGCGATTATTTCCACAAAACTGAGTGGTAAAATTGTTGTTGAAAACTGTGCCATGTGGACACATTAAGTTTGCACATTAAGTTAAGATTTACACAGACATTTGCAAAGACAAGTGTTGCGTGTGGACTGGCCTTTGGGTACAATTTGTCAGTTTTATTCTTTTCCTTTCTTTTTTCCTCCCTCTTTGCTAGTTGCTATACGTCGCACCGACACAGATAGGTCTTATGGCGACGATGGCATAGGAAAGGCCTACGAGTTGGAAGGAAGCGACCGTGGCCTTAATTAAGGCCTGGTGTGAAAATGGGAAGTATAGATAAGAAAAGTGTTTTTCCACCAATCAATACACAATTTATTTTAAATAGATTAGACAATTCATTAGACAATTCACAAGTTGTTACTGTATTAGACATCCGGATGTCTAATGGGGGATGGAAATGTATACAATAGCATGTAATTAAATTATCAGTAGTCAAGGTAAAAAGTTACAATAAGTTAGAACATGAGTATGTAGGACATATTAAAACATATGGGTCATAATATAAAACACTTAAAAAGTTTTAACACATTAAAATTTGGTAAGTATAGGTAGACACTTGTTAAAAATTTTTAGTTCATGTTACATAGGTTCCATTCTTCTATCTTCTGTGGAGTTCCATTGCTTTTATGTTATGTTAGTTTTAGCTGTGTATGGTAATCTTCGAGAAATTTCTGAAGCTGGTATGCGTCATATTGATAAGGACCTTATTCCAATTTGTGATGTACTCTGGTAAGTTTTAATATAGTAAACAGCAGGTCTTGAGTTTGAATTAGAAGTAGTTGGTGGCAACACCTCTCTTGTCTATGTTTGTGGTTGTAGTCTGTAAAGATAAGGTAATATAAGTATACCGGTGGTGTGTGTATGAAGGAATGCCTGGTGTGTGTATGGAAAGAGTACTTACTTTAGTTGTTGTGGAAGTCTTGTGCCGATGTGTTTGAAGGCTTGTTGTGTTCTACTGTGAGTGCGTCTGGGGCTCATATTAGCTGTGGAGGGGGATGTAGGTGGAGGGGAAGAAGGAGTGGCCGTTGGGGAAGTAGGGGCGGGGTCGGGCTTGTGATTCGTTGGTTTGTTGGAGCGTGTGTTTACTATTTTGAGGTAATCATTCTTTAATGCCGGAATGGCTGTCAAAAATGATGCTGGTTTTATCAGTAATATCATTAATGTTATGATTGGAGTTAGCGTATTGGTCTAAAGAAATGTAGAAATCTTCGGTTATGTTGAGCAATGGGCCCTTGGAGTTTATGTTTAGTATCGTCATGTCGTTATTGATGTTTGTGAAACTGTGCTTGGATTCTTCTAAATGTTGGCCTATTGATGAGAAATGGTTATGTTTTACTGCATTTATATGTTCATTGTAGCGGATGGTGAAGTTTCTGCCTGTACGTCCTATGTAACTTGTGTCACAGTTGTTACATTTGATACGGTAGACACCTGATTGGTTGTATTTATTGTTATTATTGACTGTTTTAGTGTTATGTATAATGTTGGTACTATTGTGTGTGGTTTTAAATGCTATTTTCATGTTGTGCTTCTTGAAAATATTAGTTATAGTATATATATGGGTGTTGTTAAAGGTAAATAGCGCATAGTCTTTTTTGGGTTTGGTTGTTTTTGCTAATTTAGTTTTAGGTTGTGATTTTATTTTGTGAATGATTTTGTTGACCATTTCTTTGCTGTATCCGTTATGTTTATCTATGTCGTGGATTAACTTCAATTCATTGTTTTGGTCTTCTGACGTCATTGGGATGTTAAAAGCTCTATAAATCATACTATAATAGGCTGCTCTTTTTTGTGTATTGGGATGAATGGAGTCATTTTTTATGGTATTTGAGGTGTGTGTGGGTTTCCTGTAGATCTTGTAAGATAAGTGGTTGTCGTGTCTGGTTATTGTTAAGTCTAGGTAATTTAGTGTACGGTTATTTTCGGTTTCTTTGGTGAATTTAATTTGGGGATCTAGAGTGTTAAGTTTGTCTAGTATAGCTTGTGCGTCAGTGGATCTATTATCTAAAATTACGAAGATATCGTCAACAACCATAGACAAGAGAGGTGTTGCCACCAACTACTTCTAATTCAAACTCAAGACCTGCTGTTTACTATATTAAAACTTACCAGAGTACATCACAAATTGGAATAAGGTCCTTATCAATATGACGCATACCAGCTTCAGAAATTTCTCGAAGATCACCATACACAGCTAAAACTAACATAACATAAAAGCAATGGAACTCCACAGAAGATAGAAGAATGGAACCTATGTAAAATGAACTAAAAACTTTTAACAAGTGTCTACCTATACTTACCAAATTTTAATGTGTTAAAACTTTTTGAGTGTTTTATATTATGACCCATATGTTTTAATATGTCCTACATACTCATGTTCTAACTTATTGTAACTTTTTACCTTGACTACTGATATTTTAATTACATGCTATTGTATACATTTCCATCCCCCATTAGACATCCAGATGTCTAATACAGTAACAACTTGTGAATTGTCTAATGGTTGAAACAAATCATGTACTAGCTGATGATGGCCGTTAAAGAGCCGAAACCGGTACTAGTTTAATCTATTTAAAATAAATTGTGTATTGATTGGTGGAAAAACACTTTTCTTATCTATACTTTGAATCTGTCAATACGGAAAATGAAATTTATATATAATAAGTGAAAATAGGAAACCATGGAAAACCGGAAAACCATCTTCCAGGTTGCCGACAGTGGGATTCAAACCCACTATTCCCGGATGCAAGCTCACAGCCGCGTGCCCCTGACCGCACGGCCAACTCGCCCGGTTGTCAGATTTCTATTGCTGCCATAATATTAATTAATTGGGTATAATTCTTAGATAAAATGTTATAACTGGTTGAATGTTACGATTGTATATTGTTAGTATATACCTGTCACTTTCAATTCATAATTAGTACAGTGGCTTAAATAAATAATTGGCCATTGTTACTTGTGATTTCCTGTACTGTCACAGCAAGTTCCCACTCTGCTACACTCTCACTGTCTGTTAATGACATCACGCAACACTGCAGCGCTGATTCTGCAGGCCTTATGGGAACAAGGCAACCTGTCCTCTACTAGCCATGTTTCTGCACCGCCTCAACTCTAATGCCGTGTCCAACTACCCTCGCCTTCCTTGACAATGACCTGTATCTCCATGAAGGCAGAATCAATTCCTCTGTACACATCGAGCCCCTCAATCATCATCACTTCTTTCAAATATCATTGTACTGAATTGTTCTTTTGTACTGTGTTTTATATTAATACAAGAATACTCAAATATTCAATGTTTGAATTTAATTTTGTATTCCATGTTCTTTAAATCCCACAGTTGGTAGAATGACAATTTTTTTTTTTTTTTTTTAACCTTACTGACGTTCAATAATAATCTGACAAAATCGCTAATCCGGCATGGCTTTAGTCCAGAATGTGCCACATTAGAACACGCCTACTGTATCTGCAAAACACACAGCATGTATCTCAATGTTTCTATTCTCACCTGGCTCCATCAAACCACATTTGATGATTATTTCCCAGTTAGTGTCCTTAAATATTGGAGATTCAAAGCTGAATAACAACTGATGCTCAGGTCTAGGAAAGCACCCTTAACATCAGGTAATCACTCCTGTACTCCATTCTCTTCCCTCACCTATCTCTTCCCTGCCTCTGTTTTCCTCAAAACAGCTTTTAATTGTCAACAATGTTCACCACCATTCTTATTCTATCCTCCACCAATGAAGGCTGCAGCCAGAAAGTTTCGACCCATGTTACTCATTTATGTGTACTCTTATCCAATTGTGCTTACATAGTAAGTTGCTGCTCTCCATATCTTTCCTATAAATCTATATTTTGCTCCAGTTAGCTTTCTTACCTGAGTAATGGTACGACATTTAAAGTAACCTTACAATATTCATGTCATTCCAGTCTAAAATTCAATAGCAATGCAAGTTAAACTCCAATCCCTAACAGCATAATGTAAGGAACTGTGTGACTATACTTGACTACATGAATTACTGTTCAATATACCACTGGCAGTAGTGCACTTTCACAAAACATTAACTCAATATTTAACTACAAATGATTACGTACCTCCATTATTCCAGTTAACCGGGTGCAGAATGCCGAAGGCGGCCTGGTGGGCTGCACATATCTATGAAATAGACCTTCTCTTTTCATTGTCCTGGCATTAACCTTAATTACAGGGAACTCAATTATCTCCTATAAGAAAGATTGTATATTACAATTAATACAAACTGTAAAAAATCAAGAAAATCACACAGAAGTAAAGTACAGTAAAGAGCAAGAAACCTTTCATTAAGAATGGTCATCTTGAACCATCAGAGAATTGTTAAAATAGAGGCTATTGCATGAGGCAATAAATAGCAGTCATTGGTACACTGACATAATGCCATTTTCTCTCTCCCACTCACTCTACTATTCTCTACTTGGCACACTGATGGACGTAGTTTAATATGGTAGCAAATCAAATTAATGTGCATTGTATTTATTAATGGTTCATGTTCGTGGGTTACTGTAGTCACGTCCTAATTTGTGAACCATGGGCAACGGCTAAGTGGCCTAGAAAGTGGTCCTGAGAGTCGGGATACCAGTTGCTATGGAATGGGAGTGGGCATCTCGGACATATTCTGAGTCATGGCCCTCCTTGTGCTCAAGTGGCTAGGACTATACAAGTCACCAGTGGTACATAACCCGTTAGAGGAGAGATCCTCACTTGGACTATGTGCAAGTAGGGTAGCAACCTGCTTCATGAATTTACCGAGCTCAGAACATTTTAAGCAAGCCTCGGACCTATGGGAGTAACGGAGTCCCACTCCCATTTGAAAGGCGAGGGACTCCTTGGAAACAACTTGGCGAACGAAATGGAATTCGATCGGGAGATATCAATATTAACGGGGCTTATGGAAGAAAGAACGTAGAACTGGCTGAGTCAGCAAAGAGGATCCATCTGGATGTGCTAGGAGTAAGTGATATTCGAGTAAGGGGAGATAATGAGGAAGAGATGGATTATAAAGTGTACTTGACGGGTGTTAGATAGGTAAGGGCAGAGTATGGGGTAGGGCTCTTTATCAGGAATACCATTGCATGCAATATAGTTTCTGTTAGGCATGTAAATGAGCGAATGATGTGGGTAGATTTGTCAGTTGGAGGAATTAGGACAAGAATTGTGTCCGTGTATTCACCATGTGAGGGTGCAGATGAGGATGAAGTTGACAAGTTTTATGAAGCATTGAGTGACATCGTGGTCAGGGTCAACAGCAAGGATAGAAGAGTGCTAATGGGCGATTTCAATGCGAGAGTTGGCAATAGAACTCAAGGATACGAAAGGGTGATTGGTAAATGTGGGGAAGATATGGAAGCTAACGGGAATGGGAAGCGTTTACTGGACTTCGGTGCTAGTATGGGTTTAGCAGTTACGAATACATACATAGCCTTAGCTATTCACCGCTACACATGGGAGGCGAGCGGTACCAGATCCATAATAGACTATATCTTAACAGACTTTGAATTCAGGAAATCTGCTAGGAATGTACAAGCTTGTCGCGGATTTTTTTATGATACAGACCACTATCTGATCTGTAGTGAACTAAGTATCTCTAGGCCTAGGGTAGAGAAAGTGAAATCTGTCTGCAAACGAATAAGGGTAGAAAATCTCCAGGATGAGGAAATTAGGCAGAAGTACATGGATATGATTAGTGAGAAGTTTCAAACAGTATACAGTAAGCAGGTTCAGGATATGGAAAGTGAATGGGTGGCATACAGGGATGCTGTAGTAGAAACAGCAAGGGAATGCCTAGGAACAACTGCATGTAAAGATGGGAAAAGGCGAACATCTTGGTGGAATGATGAAGTGAGAGCAGCCTGTAAACGTAAAAAGAAGGCTTATCAGAAATGGCTCCAAACAAAGGCCGAGACAGACAGGGATTTGTTCGTAGTTGAAAGAAACAGAGCGAAACAAATAGTTGTTGAATCCCAAAGGAAGTCGTGGGAAGATTTTGGTAATAACCTGGAAAGGCTAGGCCAAGCAGCAGGGAAACCTTTCTGGACAGTAATAAAGAATCTTAGGAAGGGAGGGGAAAAGGAAATGAACAGTGTTTTGAGTAATTCAGATGAACTCATAATAGATCCCAGGGAATCACTGGAGAGGTGGAGGGAATTTTCGAACATCTTCTCAATGTAAAAGGAAATCATCCTGGTGGTGTTGCAAACAGCCAAGCTCATGGGGAGGAGGAAAATGATGTTTGTGAAATTATGCTTGAGGAAGTGGAAAGGATGGTAAATAAACTCCATTGTCAGGAATAGATGAAATTAGACCTGAAATGGTAAAGTATAGTGGGAAGGCAGGGATGAAATGGCTTCACAGAGTAGTAAAATTAGCGTGGAGTGTTGGTAAGGTACCTTCAGATTGGACAAAAGCAGTAATTGCACCTATCTATAAGCAAGGGAACAGGAAGGATTGCAACAACTATCGAGGTATCTCATTGATTAGTAAACCAGGCAAAGTATTCACTGGCATCTTGGAAGGGAGGGTGCGATCAGTCGTTGAGAGGAAGTTGGATGAAAACCAGAGTGGTTTCAGACCACAGAGAGGCTGTCAGGATCAGATTTTCGGTATGTGCCAGGTAATTGAAAAATGCTATGAGAGGAATAGGCAGTTGTGTTTTATGTTTCGTAGATCTAGAGAAAGGATATGACAGGGTACCGAGGGAAAAGATGTTCACTATACTGGGGGACTACGGAATTAAAGGTAGATTATTAAAATCAATCAAAGGCATTTATGTTGACAATTGGGCTTCAGTGAGAATTGAAGGTAGAATGAGTTCTTGGTTCAGGGTACTTACAGGGGTTAGACAAGGCTGTAATGTTTCACCTTTGCTGTTCGTAGTTTACATGCATCGTCTGCTGAAAGGTATAAAATGGCAGGGAGGGATTCAGTTAGGTGGAAATGTAGTAAGCAGTTTAGCCTATGCTGACGACTTGGTCTTAATGGCAGACTGTGCCGAAAGCCTGCAATGTAATATCTTGGAACTTGAAAATAGGTGCAATGAGTATGGTATGAAAATTAGCCTCTCGAAGACTAAATTGATGTCAGTAGGTTAGAAATTCAACAGAATTGAATGTCAAATTGGTGATACAAAGCTAGAATAGGTCGATAATTTCAAGTATTTAGGTTGTGTGTTCTCCCAGGATGGTAATATAGTAAGTAAGATTGAATCAAGGTGTAGTAAAGCTAATGCAGTGAGCTCGCAGTTGCGATCAGCAGTATTCTGTAAGAAGGAAGTCAGCTCCCAGACGAAACTATCTTTACATTGATCTGTTTTCAGACCAACTTTGCTTTACGGGAGCGAAAGCAGGGTGGACTCAGGATATCTTATTCATAAGTTAGAAGTAACAGACATGAAAGTAGCAAGAATGATTGCTCTTACAAACAGGTGGGAACAATGGCAGGAGGGTATTCAGAATGAAGAGATAAAGGCTAATTTAGGAATAAACTCTATGATGAAGCTATACGCATAAACCGGCTTCGGTGGTGGGGTCATGTTAGGCGAATGGAGGAGGATAGGTTACCTAGGAGAATAATGGACCTGCTATGGAGGGTAAGAGAAGTAGAGGGAGACCAAGACGACGATGGTTAGACTCGGTTTCTAACGATTTAAAGATAAGAGGTATAGAACTAAACGAGGCCACAACACTAGTTGCAAATCGAGGATTGTGGCGACGTTTAGTAAATTCTCAGAGGCTTGCAGACTGAACGCTGAAAGGCATAACAGTTTATAATGATAATGTATGTATTTATTTATTATGGTGTGAACCGTTAGTCACAAAATCTCCATGAGACTGTAGATTCTGGTTAGGTTCTGGTTCACTAGTAAGTACTGTTAGTCATTAGGTTAGGTTTGCACAACTGTAAATAATAAGATTAAGTGAGAGTTTGGTGAGGCTGCTATTAAGTATGAATGATTTTTTTCTTTTTTTTCCCCCCATACTGTGTTAACATCACATTGACTTGGTAATGGCTTTTGGTAACAATCGATTAGGAGTGGAAATGAAGCAGCTATGGCCTTAATTAAAGTTTAGCCCCAGCATTTGTCCGGTGTGAAAATGGGAACCAAGGAAAACCATCTAAGGGCTGCCATGAGTGGAGTTTGTAACACCACTATCTACCAAATGCAAGCTCAGAGTGATGTGACGCAACTCGCTTGGAGTAAGTATTAATGTCAGTAATAAAATCACTGGTTTGGTTCTGGTGCACCAGGAAGCACTGCATGCAACAAAAATCACGATCACTATCGCACTAATTCATTTACCAACCTCCATGCAGACAGGAGTGGGAGGTTATGCGCATTATTGTGTGTGTCAGTATACATGTGTGGGTGAAGGTGTTAACTGGCTTAAGATTTTTCACTTGACACTCATTGGCAAGATTTCATTGGTTTATTATGATGGTTGATTTTCATCAACAGTAAGTAGATTATAGCCCTTTCAGACCCTACCCACACATTTGTGTGGGTATGTTTCAACAGTTGGTACAATTCATTGCAGTGACCGAGAGCATTCTGAACAGTTTAGTTTTAAAGCATAGGTTTGTGCAAACTTTTGATATGCATTAATTGGTGCTGTGCTCCTGTGGAAGACCTATGAAGTACGTTGATTCTACTGGTTTTAGCGGTCATCATGGCAACCGGTGCATTATCAGGTAAGTCTGTTCATAACTACCTTATCTGGTTAGATATTGATATCAAACTGCATAATATGAAAACGAATACCATATTAGTATTTTTGATGCATAGATACAGCAATTATTTGTTTATTTTCCTGTAGAGCTTCACAAAATGTTACCCACACGTTTGTGTGGGCTGGGACTGAAGTGTGCTAACCTTATTCTTATAACTCAACTAACAAATGGCCCACAAAAAGGAATATATGGTATTATTTCCTTAATGTATGAATACAGATTACAGTGTAATTAAATAACTGCTATGTTTACAGCAATTATTTAACATACAGCATAGTGTTGTTTTAACATAACCTTTAAATTTCAGAAATATATTGTTCTTCATCTATCAAGAACCCAATGTACAGGTCAAAAATTTATTTTGACAGACATTTCACAACTATTCACCTTCTTGATGCCCTATGTGAGAAAGAAATCTATGGAAGTGGCACTATTATGATGAAAAGAGTGAAAAATAAAATATTTAAACCCGACCAAAAGATGGTAAAAGGTGAAGTTGAGGAGGTATGCCGATCAGATTATGGAATGTGTTTAATTTGATGGAAGGACTCGAAAGTAGTTGACCATGGCCTCAAATTTACATGGAGAAACCCCTCTTCATGAAGTAGAGAGATGAGACAAAAAGGAAAAGAAGTACATTAAAGTACCAATTCCAAATGCACAAAAAAAAATATAATGAAAAGATGGGCGGTGTCGATACCTGCGATCAGCTGTTGGAAGAGTACCTGAACCTTCTTTAAAACAAAGAAGTGGACACTGAAAACCACTAGTCGCCTTATTGATCTGGCGACCGTTAATGCGTGGATGGAGTACAGGAAAGATGCTGTATGCAATGGAGTTGCGAAGAAAAACATTCTTGATCTAATGAAATTTCGATTAGCCTTTGCTGAAATACTTATTGAATCAACAGACTTAGTGCCCTTTCAAGAGGAGGAAGAACAAGAAAGAGATCCACCAACAAGATGTGTGCACCACTCCCATGTGTGGACAAAAGGCTCGAAGGTTTTGAGCACTGGCCAGCTGTTGATGAACTGCCGACGGCGTGCACGAGTCGCATGACCAGCTGATCCAGACGAACCAGAGTTCGATGTACTAAGTGTAACATTTACCTTTGTCTAACAAGTAAGAATAAGTGTTTCAGGGAATTCCACAAGAAATGATATAGTAAGCGTAAGCATTTTTCACAAATATTTATTATTTTCTTCAAAATTTGGGGCAATTTCTCACTGATTGTATTGTGTATATTAGATAAAAAAAAACAAATTTGATGTGATAGGATGTGTATATTATATCTACCTTCAATCTCCTTCTAGAAAAAAAATATTTCATTGCTATATTGATATTAATAAATATAAAGTGAACTTTACAAACTTTACTAGTTCTCCACTAAAACGACTGAGTATAGACCCAGCCCACACAAATGTGTGGGTCATAAAAAACAACAATGGAATAAGATTTTTTTGCTGCAACAGTTTTTTTATGTTTCTGTGATCAATTGAGGTATTAAACAATGAAAATTGCAAAAAAAAACTCTCTCCGCTTAGTCTTGGGTCTGAAAGGGATAGAGGTCTGCACAGGCAGAGATTCTTAGATTTGTCTGGCCTGAACCGAACCTGAGAATAGATTACAGCCCATTTGTCCAAAATTTGATATGGAATAGGTCTAGTTTTTAAACAAACTCCTGTCTGCATGGAGGTTGGTAAATGAATAGTGCGATGGTTATCGTGATTTTTGTGGCATGCAGTGCTTCCTGATGCACCAGAACCAACCCAGTGATTTAAACAATTGGAAATGTTAATTTTATTATTAAATAATTAAAAATCCTGTGCAGAAAACATGGAAAGTAAAACACAAGTAATACATAACAATGTGCTCATGAAGTGTGTTATCATTAGAAATGAGGTATGAGGAAAAGCTTAGGCCAGCCACAGATGAGTAATCCATCAGTCCAATTGGCCCGGTGCCGATCAAACACCTGTCATGTTTAGAGAATCCTAGATGATTGGCGTGGCTTGGCAGGCACAGCTGGATTTCTGCCGATCAAAAATCCACTGCGCCGAGCCACCAAGCCATCAATTGGACTTCCCATGTGTGGGGAATCGCGGGTACGATTGGACTCGAGCCATCTGTTGACCTCACCGTGTGTGTGAAATGCCCGATCCAAATTGATGATGCTTGTTTAAAGGGGCCTAACATCTAGGTCAATAGTCCCTAATGGTACAAAATGAAACGAAATACAATAACAATTTAAAAGTACAAAATTAATCCACTGACCAGAATTCAAAACATGATGAAGAATGAATGGATGAATATGAATGTAAAACAATCAGTGGATCCAACCCGCAATGCCTCACCTTCCCAGAAACAATATTATTGACAAAGGGACTGCTTCCAAAGCACAATCCTGAATCGATGATGCTTGTTGTCTAAAGGAGTTCAATATCCATGTCAATGGTCCCTCATAATGGCACTTATCGCTAGTAAAGTAGAACCATGGTATTTCTCAAGTTGCAGTACTAATCAAAGGTAGTGTAAACTCACGGTGTTCCACACATTATAGTACTACTCACAAGCATTGTACATCGTACAGGTAACACAGACCTCTGGTGTTCTCACATAATGGCACCTCTCATAGACAACGCAAACCCATAGTGTTCCTCACATAAGTGTACTAATAACAGGCGCCGGTATTCCCATGGTGTTCCGCATATAGTGGGTACTAATCATAGGCAACGCCCAGACCCATGGTGTTTCTCACTTAATGGTACTAATCACGGGCAACGTAAGCCTGTGGTGTTCCAAATTTAGTGGTACTAATCATGGGCAACGTAAGCCTGTGATGTTCCAAATTTAGTGGTACTAATCACAGGTACTGGAAACCCACAGTGAACCACTCTCTGCTGCTACTAACCACAAAACTATTGAGTACCTAACAATGTGGTACTACTCGCAAGTAAAGACGACCTATGGTGTTCCCCGCGTGATGGTACTAATCACAAGTATTTTCATAGTTCTGATTCAATCATCCCTTGGTTGCCCCTTTTAGTCTCCTCTTACGACAGGCAGGGGATACCGTGGGTGTATTCTTTGTCTGCGTCCCCCTCCCACAGGGGGTAGACACAGAGAAAAGAGAAGAAAAAGAAGGGATCTGTCGCTTCGAAAAATGAAGTAACGGACGAAGAAAGGGAAGGGCCACGAAGGGCGTTTAAAGAACAAGAGTTGACCAAGGGAGGTCAGACAGGATAGATGAAAGTGAGGAGCCTGGCACAAGTGGAAGAAAGGCCAGGACTCTGCTAAGGGCCCCATGGTCACCAACACACGCTCCCAAGTTGAGAACCCCTGGGGCCCCTTTTAGTCGCCTCTTACGACAGGCAGGGAATACCGTGGGTGTATTCTTCATCTGCGTCCCCCACCCATAGGGGCCTGATCCAAATTGCTTTCAGTATTGAAAGAGACGCGTTGTCTTCAACACATCTCCCACAAAATGTCTGGTACTACTAGCGGGCGAGATTTCGTACTTGAGGTGACAGAGTTATCGCATCATCCTTGGCTTTGGCAAGTAACTCGTGCAGATTATCATGACAAAGTTAAATACAGTAACACTCTTGACCAACTTGTGCAATTATTTAAAACGAAAAATCCTGAAGCGAACCGGGAAACTGTGGTAAAGAAACTTGCTTCTATGCGGTGATCGTACAACAGAGAGCTGAGGAAGGTAAGAGCTGCAATTATTATTATTATTATTATTATTATTATTATTATTATTATCATTATTATTATTATTATTATTATTTACTGGTCGGCGCTACAGTCCATGTAGGTCCTTGGCCTCCTTAATCACCTGCCTCTATTCGTCCTGGTCCTCAGCTTTCCTTCTCCAGCATTTAACTCCCATCTTTCTAAGGTCATCCTCAACATCATCAATCCATCTCTTCCTGGGCCTTCCTCTCTTCCTTCTGGTTTTCCTATAAAGACTTTTTTGACAGTACTGGTTTCTGCCATTCTCTGAACATGACCCGCCCACCGAATTCTTCCCTGCTTAATTTTAACAACAATATCTGGCTGGCCAAACAATCCTTGCAGCTCTGCATTTGTCCTCATTCTCTATCCATCCCGATCTCTAACTGCTCAAAATACCTTTCTCACTATCTTCCTTTCTCACCGTAACAACCACTGTTCTTCTCTAGTAGTCATCACCCAGCATTCTGAGCCATACATCACTATAGGTCTTAGTACTGTTCTGTATATTTTTATTTTAGTATTCCTACAGACATTCTTGGATTTAAACATATTTTTCAAGGCGTAAAAGCATCGGTTCCCACTTGTTATCCTTTCTTGTATTTCCACAGAAGTTTTGTCATCTGCAGTTATTACTGAGCCTAGGTATTTGAAAGTTGTAACTCTCTGATATTCCTTCCCATGCATTCTCACTGTAGTCCTTTCTCTTGCTCCCTCTGTCTCTCCCATCTTCATATATTTTGTTTTATTTATATTCACTTCTAGCCCTAAGTTCCATGCTTTCTCTTCTAACAAAGTATAGTTCTCTTCAAGAGCTCTTTCGTTTCGTGCAATAATTGCCACATCATCAGCATATGCTATCACTTGTACTAATCTGTTCAGGATGGTTCCCACTGGGTTGATGGGTAGCTGGCGTATTACTTTTTCCAGTGGTAAATTGAATAGGAGTGTGGAGGGAACATCCCCCTCAGCCCCTTTTCAACTAAAAATGCCTCCGACAGATCCTGTTCCACTCTTACCTTGCATACTGTTTTTTTTTTCAAAGTCATTTCTGCCAACCTAACCAATTTCCTTGGGATTCAAAACTCTCTCTTAATTTTAAAAATTTGCCTCTATCTAAACTGTCGTATGCCTGTTTAAAATCAACATACAGCTGGTGCAGCTGCTTGTCATACTCACAAAACTTCTCCAGTAATTGTCTCAATATAAAAATCTGATCCAGTGTAGAGTGATTTTTTTCTAAAACCTGCTTGGTAATCTCCTAGGATCCTTTCCATCCATGGTTCCAGTCTTGAGGCTAATATCTTACTGAAAACCTTGTAAGTTCCATCCAGCAAAGTAATCCCTTGGTAATTTCCATATACTGCCTTACCTCCTTTCTTATGTATTGGACATATTATGCACAATGTCCAATCCTTGGGCATTTCCTCCTTCACCCAAACCTCCTTTATCAACTCATGAACAGCCTTCTCTCCTCCTCCCCCATACCTCAACAGTTCTGTCTCCATCCCATCTTCACCTGGGGCTTTGTTATTCTCTAATGCTTTAATTGCTATTCTGACCTCTTCTAAATCTGGCTGCTCTATTAACTCTTCATTCAATTCACCTTCTTTCCCATCATCACTGATGTTTTCCTCTTCTCTATCAACCTCATTATTTCCATTGAGTACCTTGTAAAAATACCCCTGCCATCTTTCGAGCACTTTGCTTTTGTCACCGATGAGGTTTCCATCTTCATCCTTAAAGAAAACAGCTCTTGGTTACACGTTACATTGCCAGGAGCATGGTGAATTGCGTTCACCATTGATTTTTCCTCGTCTTAGCAACTGGTTAACACGTACTAACTCTTACACGACTGATATTGTTACTCCTTATGCGCTTTATAATCCTTAGACATAATAATTACAACACAAATTACAAGTGACAGTACATACATATAAAAATAAAAGGTAAAAATGTTCATGGGTTGAAGACTGTAAATAAAAGTGAAACAGATGAATACTTAACTCATGAGAACTTAAAATGAAACACTTCTAACAATCTTCATTATTATTCTCACAGCTTACGCATCTAATGCATCTTTTAGAGTGTGTTTTACACACAAAGTTATAACACTGTGGTGACTTGATTTTGTTTCCGCTCACAGTGAATGCATCGTCCTCTCTTCCATGGCACTTTTATTTCTTCTGACGTTTCTTCCTGATGGTATGGGGATAACACTGCTCAGATATCCAGAGGCAGTGCTCCTATCTTAGCTAGTTCAACCAACCACTTATTCATGAGTTGAAACGAAAGATTCTTCAATCCTAGAGGTAGCCCTTGAAAAGCTAGTGGTACACCACATTGTTTCGCCTTTGCCAAAGAAAAAATTCCTCTCTAGTTTGTCGTATTCATAGCTATCAACTACGCCTACATCATCTTCTTGTTCTCTCTCAGTGTCATGATCAATGTCTGAATAATTTACCATTTCATCTTCACCATCAGAAAAATCACAAACTTCAGCTCCCTCAGATCCTTCCTCCTCATCAGATAATACCTGTAACAGCGTTTGTATGTCTTCATCCTTCACAAACTTCGCCCTACAATAGAAATAGGTAGTTACTTTTGTTTCCTCTATAGTCTACATTTTAAAATAATGAAACTCCAAGAACGTTTAAGGTACAATTTTACTTACATTTCCGGGCGCGTGGTAAAGACAGTTCACCAAATGACGGCACGTGCGAGTCAAGGTCGAATAGCGGGACATGTACAACTTCCTGAACAAATACCGCTACACGGAGAGTATCGATAAGACATCGCCGGAAGGTACTAGCAGCGCAACGGCTGTAGCTCTTAGGAACTAAAAACTACAAATGAAATATGCAGGTTGGTGAACGAAATTTACCAACGCGCCCGGTTTAGGGTTAAGATCTTTTGTTCTCTCATAAAACTTTCGTACCACGTTTCTCTTTCTCTCAAAAGCTCTCTTTTTGGATCTACATATCTTATCGGCTCTTCTCCTCTTCTCTCTGTACTCTTCCACTGCTTGCCTTGTCCTCCTCTTTTTTTTTTCTTTTTTGCGTTGCTTTACGTCGCACCGACACAGATAGGTCTTATGGCGACGATGGGACAGGGAAGGGCTAGGAGTGGGAATGAAGCGGCCGTGGCCTTAATTAAGGTACAGCCCCAGCATTTGCCTGGTGTGAAAATGGGAAACCACAGAAAACCATTTTCAGGGCTGCCGACAGTGGGGTTTGAACCTACTATCTCCCGAATACTGGCTACACTTAAGCGACTGCAGCTATCGAGCTCGGTTCTTTTTCTTTTTTTTTTTTAAGCAAACTTTTCCTAGCTTCATTCCTCTCTTGAATTAGTGTTAAGCATTCTTCATCAAACCATTCTGCTCTCTTTACATCTTCCTTCCTCCCCAAAGTATCATCTGCAACTTCACTGATAACTGTTCTCAGTATCTCCCACTTACTTTCCACTTCTCCTTTCTTATTTCCAAAGATTCTGCTATTTTCTTCTTGTATTTTTCTTGCAATCCCTCGTTTTTCAGACCCTCTACATTATGCTGCGTCTTCTTACTTTTTCCGTCCTTGCCAAGCCTATTTTTTCTCTGTATTTTATTCTTACATGACAATGGTCTGAATCAGCATCAGCACCTCTACAACTTCTAACACCCATGATGTCTGATGCATGCTGCCTATCTATGATAACATGGTCTATTTGATTTCTTGTTACACCATCTGGTGATATCCAGATCTCCTTTATATTCTTCTGCAGGTTCCAAGTACTTTTGATTATCACCTGCTTCCCACTCGCAAAGTCAATAAGTCTCAAACCATTATCAATACTGACTTCGTGCAAGCTTTCTTCCCTACTATGTGTTTATAAACCTCTTCTCTTACAATCTTTGCATTTAGATCTCCAAGGAACATTTTCACATCATGTCTTTGAACTTTATTAATTTCATCCTCCAATTTGGTGTAAAATGCATCTTTTTCCTCCTCTTCTGTAGGGGCATACACACAAAACATTGTAACATTGAAGAACTTTGCTCAAAGTCTCAAAGAGCACATCCTATCGTAGATTGCAGTAAAGTTGATCACGCTTTGCTTTACAGACTTTTGTATGAAGAATCCTGTGCCATTACTGCCTTCTTCTCCACTGTACATCAGGATATGTTGACCAGACATTATCATCCCTTGCCACTTCCATCTTAGCTCCTGCAATGCTGCTATTTTCACTCCATACTTATCCAGTTCATTCCTTAATTCCTTCAACTTGCCAGGTCTCTTTAATGTCCTTATATTCCACGTTGCTATTACACTATTTTTCTTTCTCTTAAGCCATGTTTCTCGCCGGGTCGTCACCAAGTTATCCGCCTTTCCTGTACTGACTTAAGGTATCCGTAACATTTGTCTTTTTACAAGGTAGGGGAGTTAACCCTACACCCAACCCCCAGACTGGAGGACCAGAGTATCACTCTTAGTCTGGGTCATCACCTTAGAACCGTCTGGCTCGGGTGGCCCTACCAGGAGCATGTGCTCCCGCCGGCATAGCCCTAAGGATCATTTGAACACGCAAGCCTCCAAACACCCGGCAAAATGTATTTTATTTTGCCTTCGTCAAGGTGGTGGTACCTTCAAGAGGTTATAATTATTATTATTATTATTATTATTATTATTATTATTATTATTATTGATATTCTTAAATATTAAACAAATATGTATGGTAGTATCTGTGTATATATAATACCACATTTTCTGCTGGCTACATAATATAAAAGAATGTTGTATTAAATTATATCTTACATTTGACTTTCAGGTAAAGGCATCTCAGACCACAGGAACAGAACCATCTAATGTACATGTTCCTAAACTCTGGTACTACGAAAAACTGAGCTTCCTAAAAGATCAAGACATACCACGAAGAAATAATTCGGTAACTTTGGTGTTGGATGATATGGCATTTGGGGAAGATGAGGAAAATTTAAGTGACTATAGTTGAGTAATACATTTTATTTGTAACATCTCATGCCAAACCATTCATAATCAACCACATCACCCAACATTAATTATTTTGAAACATTAAGTTCACAGATATAAAACAGGTCTTCTGCACAAGATGGAACAAAGTTAATGCACATATTATGTAAAATTGTGATTATCGTGGCATTTCATATTCTTTCATCTTGCCAAGGCACTTCACCATCATCAACGAAGTACTCTCTGAATAACCCTTGAACGACCTTCGCAGATGCAGGTGCATTCCACAATGCAGTAGTTTATAGCGGCGTCAGCATCTCGGCTGGTGACATCCCTTCTTCGAACTCCATTTCCTCCACAGTGTAAGTCGGGCAGGTTTTCCAAAGAATGTTGTGCAAGACACAACACGTCAATACTCCAACATCTATTCGATCCAACGATAAATTTATACTGCTATGAAAGATCTTGAAACGATTAGGCATGATCCCAAAAATATTTTCCGCGATTCTCCTAGCCCTCAATAAACGGTAGTTGTAAATTCTGTGACCCCTTTTTAATTTTTTCACCATAGGGCTCCAAATTTTGCTCCTCAAAGCAAACGCCCCATCCCCAATGAAAATATACGGTAAACTAGTCACACTGTCAGAACAAGGCTCTGGATGAGGGATGTTCAGCTGGCCCACGTTCAGTTTTTCAAAAAATTCAGTTTTTTCTATGCTCCACCATCTGATACCTGACCATTAGAGCCAACTTCACACCAAATAAATTCATAATCGGCATTAGCGCAAGCCATGAGTACAATGGAATGGAAATATATGTAGTTCCAAAAATAACAACCACTTCCAGGAGGGTGCTTCCGGTGAATCGCCCCACGGCAGTGGGGAAACTGCCATCGATCCTCAAATCAGCGGGCGATCGTTCTCCGTTCTTCTTCAGTACGAGGCATCGAAAAGAAAACGTGAACAATAAAACATTACAATGCGATGAATAAAATATAACGTATGTCATCAACTTTTGTTTCATTTCTTTTTTCAGAGTAATGATGGAAATTCAGAAGATAATGATGTTCACATGAGCACTGAAAATCCAAGTTCAGCATCATCCAGATCATCCCATTCTTTGAAGCAACCCCTTCCAAGAGTGGATCAAGTTTTAGACAAAATATCAAAACGAATGGACCAGGCTGTCACCATTCCCACACCAACTGAAAAAATACAGCAACCTCATGATGCGTTTGGGGAATATATTGCCAAAAAAATCATAAATGACGCTATTTTTTATGCTGAAGTGGGAGTGCTAAATGCCACTTCCAGAATCGTCACAGATAAAGGGCGTCTACCTGCCTCTTCCTCAGGAAGCCAGGACCCCATAATGAGGGCGTACTTCGATGCTGTTGAGCCATATCCATAAAGATTTCGACCTCTCATATGCAATAAATTCTTCTCTAGACTTTTCGAATTAATAGAACTGTTTCTTCTGCTTTGACCCGACTGTTATTCATTTCATATTTTTCTTGCATTTTTTCAGATTTTGCTTCATTATTTTTGTAAATAAATAAATGAATAAATAAATACATAAATAAAAGTAAGTCTCATATTACTGTATTATTTAGAAAATCATTTACCCTGTACACCACTTTATAACTGAACAACTACATTTTCGTAGGCGTACATATATTTTTGCTACTGAAATAGAAATTAACTTTTACCTACCTTCATGCATCCTTGCAGACATCTTAGAATCGCTCTACACATCTCTGGCATTATAGTCCCCAAAGTCTGAGGCGATATTGCAGTAACGAATTTCAGTTCCTCATAAGCACAACCCGAGCTAAGTACCGAAGAGTAGCAGTCAGTCTCTCGTGAGGACTGATAGCTTGTCTCGTATTTGTATTCCTTTTCTCAATCATGGACGTAGCCTTCTTCAGCAAGACATGATAAATTGGTTCATCCATTAAAGTAATTCCACCAATCTGAAGGCTCGAGTGAAAGCGATTGTACAGATTTACTAGAGTAAATTTCCTTCTTTTAGCCAACCATTCCTTTTGCCATATTTACTCCTCAGATTTGTCTTCAACTTAATACACACAGCCACAGCAGCGGCTGCTAAGGTGACGAATTCTTCCTCGTCCATTTTCAGAAAGCGTGAACTTCTGAAGCAGACAATCACGACAGCCTGGAGTTGGGCTCGGCGTGGAGCGTTCATATGTGCCTACCTAATTTTGACCGCTGCTCGATCTAAAATGGACTTGGGCAAAATGGGTCGCTCGTCTGTAGCCGGCTTTAGCTAGGGATAAGCCTTCAACAGAAAAAATCTGTTTTCAACATAGGAGGTTCAATCAGACATTAGTTTCGGTATGTCAACTGAGTGCCACGTGAGGCATCAGAAAGCAGTATGTGAAACAATAATCACAATCGCCATCACATTAATCCATTCACCAACCCCCAGTTACACAGGAGTGCATTTGTATGTATATGAATGTGTGCGAGTATTAACTGACATATGATATTTTACTTCTTATCACCTCAGTGGCAAGATTTTGTTGGTTTATTTTCCTAAACTGTACATAGCTTAGAGATCTGCATGGGCCGAGATTCAAAAGACGGATCAAATTACAGCTGGGCAATGAGAAAAGTGTTTTTAACACCACCTAGACAGAGCTTTTGAAATAGTTTCAATGAAATAATCATATTATAAGTAATGCCAGCATCCAGAGTAATTTTTTTTAAATTTGCTTTACATCGCACCAATACAGATAGGTTTTACTGAACGACAGGATAGGAAAGGACTAGAAGTGGGAAGGAAGCAGCCATGGCCTTAATTAAGGTACAGCCCTGGCATGTGCCTGGTGTGAAAACTGAAAACTGTGGAAAACCATGTCGTGATAGTAGTAAGAAAGAACACCATATGGCAAAGGCTACTTCCATTATGCCATATTAATACCAAGTGTTCCATAGCTATCATGAAACTCCTTGCCATAAAATAAAATATCACGATACACAATAATGGAAACAAAGAGAAAATGTATGAGGTTTGATTTCGGGAGTATATAATCAAACCCCCCAGGTATAAACCAAAGATGGTCAAAGCAGGAAGGCAGTGGAAGCTTGAGCAGGGACTGCTGGGCTAGCAGAGGTACAAAGTGGGAACAAAGGGAGAGGGGTACATATACGAGACCGAGTCAATAAATAAGTCGCAAACATGTGTGTGCCTTATACCATTTGAAATTACGCACGCAAGTTTTGCCAGCAGATGGCAGCATATGTACGCTTGTCGTACGACATCTCGCAGGCACTCAGTCAGTCAGAGGCTGTTAGTGTATAATGACAAATGTGTTGCATGACTGTACATGAGAAGAACAGCGTGCATTTGTGCATTTTTTGTGGGCCAAAGGACTGTCCACAGAAGAAGTGCATCGCGAAATGCAACCCGTCTATGGTGAAAACCGTTTCTCACGGAAAGCTGTGTTCAATTGGATCCAGAAGTTTAACCATGAAAGGAAAAGTATCAGAGATGAGGAGCATCCTGATCGTCCGGCGGAGGTGTCAACTGCAACCAAATTGCAGCGTGTGGATCAACTCATCCGTAATTACCGGCGTGTGATGATTGATGACATAGCACGTGCTGTAGACTGTTCACATGGAACCGCATGGAACATAGTTCATGAGCAGTTGCAGTTTCGTCACGTTTGTGCATGGTCGGTGCCCCACCAGTTGACTGAGCAACACAAACTTAACAGAATGGGTCTGTCCTTGCAGCATCTCACTTGGTACAAAGAGGAAGGAGAGGACTTCATGGCATGAATTGTTACGGGGGACGAGTGTTAGGTTCGCCACTTTCAACCCGAATCCAAACGATCGCCCGTGAAATGGAAGCATACCGCCTCCCAACAAGGAAAAAGTTCAAGACGATTCCATCGGCCCGCAAGGTTTGGCTCACCGTGTTTTGGGACATGCGGGCCGTCATTTTGATACAGATGATGCCGTAATCTATGAGGTTACACGTTGGCTGGGACAGCAACCAAAGGACTACTTTGTTGCTGGCTTTTAAGGACTTGTAAAGAGATGGGATAAGTGCCTGAATGTACAGGGTGAATATGTGGAAAAGTGAAATAAATGTCAGAGAGTTACTTTGATTATTTTTGCCTCAATTCAGTTTTGCGACTTATTTATTGACTCGCCCTCGTACAAAATATCAGGAACAACAGTCTAGATCCAACGTAAGTATACCAAGTTTATTTCCCTGATAATGAAATAAAAGGGAACGGTCCAGACAAGGGTGAAAAAGCCAGGAAATAGCACCAGAGATTTAACAATAACTCAGGTACAAATACATTTGGTTATCATAAGAACATCAACATGCTTTGCCCAATAAAACTTTATAATTACAATGTTGTTTAACAAGAAATTTCAATATGAACAATGCAGAAATATTTCCAGCGTAAATAAGAAAGCAGGACGATCAACATCCTTTCTGAAAAATAATAATATCTTCTCCCAAAACATCAACAAAGACTTCCCAACCATTTACATACTTGTTTACAATAGATCTTAAAGGGAAAATAGATACATATAGAGAATTTCAGATAACTTTCATCGATACCAAATAGAGGTTGAGGTTGATAGGAAACACAAACTGGAAACAGACGACAAAAATATAGATAAAGGATGGAAAAAATGACCTGAAACATGAGGTAATTGCGTTGTACCATCTTTATTGCGATACTCAGTTCACACTATAAGGGGGCGCTAGGCGCACTACACGAGGATAGCAATGAAGTTGATAGTTCAAACTGTTTTGCAAGGATGTCCAGAAATGACATTAAGTATTTCAGCTTCATATTAAATTTTCAATAAGATTCTACAAGGAACTGAAAGTAATAATCACTCACTTCCAGGGTGACTAAAAACACGATCCCAGTATAGATTAGTTACAAAGTGTGAAAAAAGTATTCAAACCGCTAGGTTTTACTCATCAAACAATAGTCCTGGGCACACAATATATATTTCACTGGAGACATACACCAGGACAGCAGTCCTCTCTCTCCAACAGCCAAAGAACGTCTCTCCAAGTGATGGCACAAGAACACACAAACGTGCACGAGCGTGAGAGTTTGAGAAAGGCAAAGGGGAGGTGATGACACAAAACACATGCACAGAACATGCTGGAAGATCATAGAAGTAGGGGGAGTGGCAGCAATCATCTGGCCGTCGGTGGAGCTAAATCAGCTGGCAATAACATTGCACTCGCTGTGGAGTGCAGAAGCAAGTCCAGCAAGAAGAAGTGAGATTTTATCTTTTGACGGATAAAGGTGGAGGTGAGGAAAAGTCCATGACCCAAACTGTGACCCACACACTCGGTTAAGAGTAAAAAGTTCCAATGGAAAATATGATAATATGGCTATTCTATCAAGACATATCTACATACAGTACTTGTAACGAGTTTCAGAAATTAATTTTAACTTACGGACCAAAAATATGCAGTTAGTAAAATTGTCTGTCTTTTTATCAAACCTGAGTCCAGCCCAAGCTCGACAAGCATTAGTGAATAAAATCCCAAACCCAGGCGGATCTCTAGAAGGGCTTTATGAAGCGGACAACAGAAATTTCCAAATGTGATATGCCAGTTTCTTCCTGGTCTTTGGGGAAGTCTTTTGTGTTGTACTGCTCTACTTCATCTAATTTCATTTCATTTTCTGCCTAAATTGATAACTTAAAAAACTAAGGATGGAAGCCACCACTTTTTCTAACATTATGGCAGCTGCTGGATTAGAGGAAACTGTTACATGACTGGGGATTTATATGACAATATGGAGTGGGTAAGTGGGAAACTGGGAGTGAGATTTCTACATTCTAATAGGCCTATGTGTGTAAGAGATGGGGAACTACGTTCCGACGGCCTTCACGTGAACTGCAATGATATGTTTAAGTTAGAGGGATTATTACACGAGTTATAGGAAAGTACATTCAGGGAAACTTGCTGGACTAGGGTGCGGCAAAGACAGTATACGGAGGTGGAAGCGCAGAAAGTTGGTATTTTTTTCTTTTCCTTTTTTTTTTTTGCTATTTACTTTACGTCACACCGACACAGATAGGTCTTATGGCGACGATGGGATAGGAAAGCACTAGGAGTGGGAAGGAAGCGGCCATGGCTCCAGCATTTGCCTGGTGTGAAAATGGGAAACCACGGAAAACAATCTTCAGGGCTGCCGACAGTGGGGCGCGAAACCCACTATTTCCCGGATGCAAGCTCACGGCTCCGCGACTAAATGCACAGCCAACTCAACCGGTCACTAAGTTGTTAATGATAACTTCAGAAGTATTGTACAGAAAGGAACAGACGTATATTTACCAGATATAGTAACGGGAGTTGAATCACGACTAAGAAGTGATATTATGGATGCAAAAATGTTCTCATGGAATTTGAGTGTTTACCACAGATGCAGGGTGAGAAAAAAAAAAGATGAAAAATACTACATTCTAGATGTAAGGCTCATCTCTAAAGATAGTTGGCATCTTTATGTTTTTCAGGTGTAGAGACTTCCAGAGTGTGGCGCTGGTGCTGATCCAGCATTAATTAAATGATAAATCAGCTACGTGGAGAATGACACAGAAAGGAACATTACTGTAGCGGGTAGGCTACCTAATGTTAACTGGGAAGGCAGCAAAAATGAGAAAATTTTAAATAAATCAATCTGAAAAGGACAGGATATTCTGAAACTGACAGACCCATCTACAGGGGGAAGTATTCTAGACATCATGCTGACAAAACCAGATGATCATGAAGGTGTTTTTACCATAATTAAAAATAAATAATTTATTAATGTGTCTACTGAGCAGCCATACCGATATTGGACAAGTTGATTGTAACCTGGCTTACATGTTCTTAACAATTAAGGTGTTATCTCACACAAGAAGTACAAATGGTGCCGCACTGTAAAATTGATTTTTAACAAGATTTTTATACACATGCTCTTCCTTTATTTATTTATTTCTGTTAATGAGGTTATATACAGCATACAAGATACTGATAAAGAAGAGAGTTTTAAATAATTTTAAAGCAGAAAACAGTTTTATTATTTACATTTAACAAATACAGATGGGAAGTTTTTCATTTGTAATCCAGTCGTGGGAATGTGGTTGATTTTTATTGGATGAAGAATGAATAATAACAGTTTTTGTATTACATTGTATCATGTGATTTTGATCACGTTCTCAAGATTGTTAAGAGATATTTTTTGCCAATGAAGAGAATGTACTGTGTTCTCAAAACATAAAATTATATAATATATAACAAACTGCTTATTTTTTTTTACAGTATTGACAAGGCAGACTCATATCAAATCTTGTTTTTCTTCAGTGCAGTGAAATTAAGTCAAAAATAAAGATCATAAAACTAGGACTATTAGACAATACCATATGGTTGATAAGAGAGGCATGGAGGGGTTTTTAAAAAGATAATTATGATCAGTGGAAAATGGTTTTAAAAAACTTAAACAAGGTATGTAATAGGTTTAAAGCAATTGTTGAGGAGTGTGAAATTAGGTACGTACCTTTAAAGGTGGTATGCAATTATGGTTGCCAGGTGTTCTGTATTATATGGGAATTCCAGTATTTGAAGGTCTTAAGTCCTGTTTTAACAGCATATGGGAAATCCCCCCCCCAATATTTAAACAGCTCACTTCTGCCATGGTTAAAACTATCTATTTAGCATTTAGGAATCCTGCATTTCAGTCCATTATTCTTCATCTAGCAATTCTGCACTACAATCGAAACTGTAGTCTGCAAGCGAACTGGCGGTGCCGAACTCAAGCACGGGACTCGCGGGAGTGAGAAACAGAGGCATATGGTTAATGTCATCGCAAAAATTAACAAAACCCTGCATTTTTAATGAAGCAATATTTGAGCTTCAAAGTAATAAACTTCCCACCGTTGAAACTTAGGATACAATGTCAAAATTGAGGTCCAAGTTAATTTGTAGGAAATATGATCATTTTTTTCAGTGGCGAAGTTAAGTCATTAATAGATCAACTCTTTCCATACCTTCAGAATAAAGTGAAATCTAACCTAAAGAGCTTTCACAATGCTGCAATAAACTATCTGAAAAAGGTGTATGAGATCAGTGATGTTAGTATTTTTAAGAAACTAGGGCCTTTGCGTTTGAAAGATGTTACATTTCTGGTTTTGAAGAAATTATTAATTTTTTTAAATTTACTGAAATTTGTCCAGCTTTTAATATGGATACCTTTTATGAATAATTTTCTTCCCATAACATTGAATTACAGGATGCTGGGCTGGACTTAGATATACCTGTATTGATAATGACCAGAGTTCTAATGTTGACTCAAAATGGATGATTTTTCTCTAAAGTTAATTTAGATGCTCTTCCTATTTTCTTTTACTATGTGCTTTATGTCGCACCAACACAGATAGGTCTTATGGTGACGATGGGATGGGAAAAGCCTAGGAATGGGAAGTGGCTGTGGCCTTAATGTACAGCCCCAGCATTTGCCCGGTGTGAAAATGGCAAACCGCAGAAAACCCACCTTCAGGGCTGCTGACAGTGGGGTTCGAACCCACTATCTCCTGAATGCAAGTTCACAGCTGTGCGCCCTTAACAGCTCAGCCAACTAGCCCAGTCAGATGCTGTTCCAAATATACTAATGTTGGTATCATGTTCTAAGTATACCTGGTTCGAATGCATATGCCGATTTTTAAAAGCAAATGAAATGATGAAATGGTGTATGGCTTCTAGTGCCGGCAGTGTCCGAGGACAAGTTCAGCATGCCAGGTGCAGGTCTTTTGAATTGATACCGGATGGAGACTTGCGCGTCGTGATGAGAATGAAATTATGATCAAGACGACACACACACCCAGCCCCCGTGCCAGCGGAATTAACCAATTATGTTTAAAATTCCCGACCCTGCTGGGGATGAAACCCGGGACCCCTGTGCCCAAGGCCAGTACGCTAACCATTTAGCCAAGGAGCAAGACAAATGGAATAATGAAAGGAATATATGTTCAGCAAATCTTTTTGAAATCAGACATTCAAGTCTCATTTAATTTTTATCATAGTTGTCAGAAATGTCATGACTTAATTAACCCTTTCACTCTGGCGTAGCGAGTAAGGAAGCATGACCATCTGAATGCGAACAGCAGTTGGGTAACCGAGCCCACTGTACAGGATACTTGTCTCGTTCCACTTTCCCGTCTGCAGCTGGCTCACGGCGTTAAGAGGACACAGAGTTTAAAAGAGTAGAATTCCGCTATAGCGAGTACGGCATACAACGAGAACTCCATTATAGCGACGACATTTTTCTGTCCCTTCAAAATTCCTATATTAAACTGTGTATCGTCCTTCGGTTACAGGGAGAACTCTATCACTGGCGCATCCGTTATTACGAGCGATTTTTTCCGTTACCGATATTTATGCACCCCAGCGATGATATTGCATGCGATCGATTACCTTCGGCATCGTTTCCTCGCTGTGTGCACTAGCGATTTCTCTCGTCGACATTCGAAGGCGATGTCGGAGTCGATTAGTAGGCCTAATATTCGTCGACAGTTATTCCGTAAAGAAATTTCGAAATGAAAGAGAACATATTTTCGTAATAAATGCGTAAATAACGTGTCCGATAACGGTTGTTAACTCGTTCAAATTAAGGCTGACCAAACGACCGCTTAATTTTGAGGCTAAATACTGCAATTAAGTAAGAATGGGATACACCTTGAGATATTGCAGAGTGCTTAATTGATTTCAGAGGTTAGTTTATATTTTGTCGCGGCTGGTTAAATTACGGAAAGGATATTATGAAAATTTATAGCGAGGAAGGTATAATTTCTCTACTGGCGCTTGAAGCGTGTTTCCATCATACGTATAGTACGGTTAAGTTAGGATACGTGACGCTGTTTGAATAAGAAAACTGAAACGTTTGCAACAAAATGCTATCGATCATCTTTGGTACGGTATAGTTTTCTTACTTTGTGCATTTGCGAGCTCTCTCGTTGACATCAAAGGCGATGTTGGAGTTTATTAGTAATACCCATTGACTGCTGTACTCTAAAGAAAATTTGAAATGAAAGAGGAAAACACGTTTTCGTAATAAATGCGTAAATAACGTGACCGATAGCAGTTGTTAACTCGTTAAAAATAAAGGCTAAGTAAACGATATCTTAATTTTAATGTTATATACGGAAATTAAGTAAGAATGTGATACACCTCAAGATATGGCAGAGTACATCACTGATTTCAGAGGATATTTCATATCTTCTCGCGTCTAGTTACGGCTATTTACATGTAAATTTTTCGCGAGGAGGTTATTTCTCTACATGCGTTTGAAATATGTTTTCATATACGGTTAGGTTAGGTGACGCTGTTTGAAGAAGAAAGCTGAGGTGTTTGCCACAGAAATCTCTGGAGTGATACCGTATTTCTCCGAATCCAACACTTTTTTTCCCCCTCAGAATCTCATGCGAAAACTCAGGGTTGTTGCATTCGCGGCCTAACAGCAAGTTAATGGATACCACTGGCAACTACCGCGGTAACAACGCTGCTTCTTTTCACACGCGCACAGAGCTCGTTGACAATAAACGACCGCCTCTTGACTACACATCGCTAGCCGCGACAACCGGTTGTACAGAGCCTGTGTGTTTCTCAAATCTGCAAAATGGCATCAAAGCATGCGACCCTTCGAATTCTTACAAAACCATGGCTACTCAGTGGCAGAGTCATAACGCGTCTACTGTACCTAACGCTTAAAAAAAATTAAGGTTTATAGACAGCAGGAATATTTTCGTGATGGATAGTCGTATTGTAAAGATACGTGGAAAAGGTATTGCCGGCAAATTTTCAACGGGTTCTAGTCGATATTATGATGCCAATTATAAGTTGATGTTTATTAAACACACGGAAATGTAGAATGATTGTGCAGCCGCAAGAAAATACGGCATAGGCCTAACCAAAGCCAATATTTGGCGTTAGCGTGAAGACGAAGAGCTAAAAAAGTGCGTACTGTACAAAAAATGCATTCAGTAGTCCGCAAGAAGGACGCTATAAAGAAGTCAAAGATGAAATTGTGAGGTATGTGCACGAAAAACGCAAGGGCGGAATGGCCATACCGTGGGGCAATAAACTCGTTCGTTGACTGTCAACGTTCGCGATTAGGCCAATACATCGCTAGCCGCTGAATTTGGCCGAACCCGACAAGCGAGACGTGCGTGTAGCGGCAGCCGGTTATATCTGACGCTGCGTAAAAGTAACAGTTTTATAGACAGCAAGAATAATTTCCTGATGGATCGTTGTATTGTAGAGACGCATGGAATAGGTATTGCCGGAAAATTTTCAACGAGTTATCTTCGGTATTATGATGCCAATGGTCATTAAACCCGCGGAAATAAATAACTGTGCAGCCGCCAAAAATAAAGAAATACGGCGTGACGAAAGTCAATGTTCGGCGTCTAAAAATGAGTAGGCCTACTGTAAGACAAGGCATCCATATGATTTTACAAACTTCTTTTCGAGCCTGATTAAAATTTTTTAAAGGAAAAAGTGGGGTTCATCTTGGATTCGGAGATATACGGTACTATATTTTTATTTTCAGAATGAAATTAAACATACACTTTCACGTAGTATCGGATTACGAAAAATAACAAGCAAGCCGTAGTGTGGATATCATCTACGGAAACGCAAGTTTTGAACAGACTGATTGCCGTTTCATACCGATTTTAAAGTGCAAGAAGGGTTTTCCGACAAAATCGGATATAACGACAATCCGTTATAACGAGTAAATTTTTCGCTGTTATGAATTCTCGCTATAACGGACTTCTACTGTACTTTATTTTTAATGTATATTTAGTCAAATGATTATTATCATATTTATAGCACTTTTTATTCAGTCAAGGTTTCCCATCCTCCTTTTAGATCCACGGCTTTGAACACGGCACTCTGAGTAATAGCATGTTTTGTTTCTTACTGTAAATTTTACCTTGAGTTCCCTTTATTTCAATTTTATTAATTACATAAACATTAAATTACAGTTTGTTTACCTACATTAATTTGCATACTTCATTTAACAATTACCTTAAAAGTCCTGGCAGACTTAAAAATTGTTTTGGTTTCTATTGTAAATATTATCTTTACTTACCTTTATTTCAATGTTGTTAATTACATATTATAATTTAACATAAACATTAATTACAAATTCCAAATTGTTTACCTACATTCATTTGCATGTCAATCAATCAATCAATCAATCAATCAATCAATCAATCAATCAATACTGATCTGCATCTAGGGCAGTCGCCCAGGTGGCAGATTCCCTATCTGTTGCTTTCCTAGCTTTTTCCTACATGATTTCAAAGAAATTGGAAATTTATTGAACATCTCCCCTGGTAAGTTATTCCAATCCCTAACTCCCCTTCCTATAAATGAATATTTGCCCCAGTTTGTCCTCTTGAATTCCAACTTTATCTTCATATTGTGATCTTTCCTACTTTTATAAACGCCATTTAAACTTATTCGTCTACTAATGTCATTCCACGCCATCTCTCCGCTGACAGCTCGGAACATACCACTTATTACAAGTGATGAAAATCATTTTTCGTCCGTATTGAAAGTTTCATAAACTGTATATAGGATAATATCTTTTGTTTATTTCCACCTATTCAATACATTACAAGAAGTTGGCATTTATTTTAAAACATTATTCAGATGAGACATGTTTCGCCTCTCACTTTGAGGCATCTTCAGTCATTATCAAAAACCTTATTATTTTACCAGGCATCTGGTTAAAGATATTCAAAAATGTGTTTGATGATTATAAGAGAGGTAAGATTTACGTTAGTTATAAACATGTACATGAAGTAACTAAAAATCCAATATATTGATAAAAACATATGTAGTTCTTTGTTGAATAGGACTTGTTTGATTCTACTATAGTAAGAGAAGGTGGCTTGAAGCCGTAGTCGTTAATAGATGTCTAATACATAGTGGAAGGCATAAAATATCAGTTCTATGAGAATATACATTATATTCAAATGATACTAAAAACTAGTGGATTCAAAGGTAGTACATATAAAATGTTCAATGAAATAACTATTGATCTAATAAAATGATCAACACATATGTAGTTCTTTGTTAATTAGGACATCGTAAGATTGTACGGCTTAAAGCCGTAGTCATTAATAGATGTCTAATACATAGTGGAAGGCATATGAAATCAGTTCAATGAGAATATATAATACAAATAATTGATACATAAAAACTGGTAGATTCATAAGAGGTACATTTAAAAATGAAGGCGTCATGTGACTATAAAAGACAGTTGATGGCTTAAAGCCGTAGTCAAGGTTTGAAATGTAGGTCAAATAACTGCTAAATATATGGTAAAAAGATATAAGTCAAAATATACAGCTTAGTATAAAAATATGAAGGAAAAACATTCCAATTGCTTGACAAAAGTTACTTGACGTTGGCATGCGTATGTCCGTGATATTTATTGGTCAACATTTCGTAGGTTATTTTAGATTTATTCGGCAAGATTGCGTTGACAAGAAGTTCACCAGATGTTTATAGTTGGCCTAATTTGTAAGAAGAAAGTTGCAGAGATGATGATGGGTGGAAATTCTCAACGTTGGTATGTTTTTTTTTTTTTTTTTTTTTTTTTTTTGTTTTTTTTTTTGACGTGAAGGTTGGAGAGCTGTTGTGTTCTTCTTTGATGACAATATATTTTATAAAACGTTGATTGTAAATAATTTATACTATTGAAGAGTATTATGGAAGTTTGATGAAGCTGTTGAATTATTGTTGTTATAGAACGGTTCTATGGCGTTGTAGGCCCATTTAACAAGCTGTGTGAGGTGCTATTAGGATATTAATGGTCACTAACGGTTTACATTTTTTGAATATCTTTAACCAGATGCCTGGTAAAATAATAAGGTTTTTGATAATGACTGAAGATGCCTCAAAGTGAGAGGCGAAACATGTCTCATTTGAATAATGTTTTAAAATAAATGCCAACTTCTTGTAATGTATTGAATAGGTGGAAATAAACAAAAGATATTATCCTATATACAGTTTACATACCACTTAGTCGAGCAGCTCTTCTTTCTCTCAGTTCTTCCCAACCCAAACATTGCAACATTTTTGTAACGCTACTCTTTTGTCGGAAATCACTCAGAACAAATCGAGCTGCTTTTCTTTGGATTTTTTCCAGTTCTTGAATCAGGTAATCCTGGTGAGGGTCCCATACACTGGAACCATACCCTAGTTGGGGTCTTACCAGAGACTTATATGCACTCTCCTTTACATCCTTACTACAACACCTAAACACCCTCATAACCATGTGCAGAGATCGGTACCCTTTATTTACAATCCCATTTATGTGATTACCCCAATGAAGATCTTTCCTTATATTAACACCTAGGTACTTACAATGATCCCCAAAAGGAACTTTCACCCCATCAACGCAGTAATTAAAAATGAGAGGACTTTTCCTATTTGTGAAACTCACAACCTGACTTTTAACCCCGTTTATCAACATACCATTGCCTGCTGTCCATCTCACAACATTTTTGAGGTCACGTTGCAGTTGCTCACAATCTTGTAACTTATTTATCACTCTAGAGAATAACATCATCCGCAAAAAGCCTTACCTCCGATTCCACTCCTTTACTCGTATCATTTATATATATAAGAAAACATAAAGGTCCGATAATACTGCCTTGAGGAATTCCCCTCTTAATTATTACAGGGTCAGATAAAGCTTCACCTACTCTAATTCTCTGAGATCTATTTTCTAGAAAAATAGCAACCCATTCAGTCACTCTTTTGTCTAGTCCAATTGCACTCATTTTTGTCAGTAGTCTCCCGTGATCCACCCTATCAAATGCTTTAGACAGGTCAATTGCGATACAGTCCATTTGACCTCCAGAATCCAAGATATCTGCTATATCTTGCTGAAATCCTACAAGTTGAGCTTCAGTGGAATAACCTTTCCTAAAACCGAATTGCCTTCTATCGAACCAGTTATTAATTTCACAAACATGTCTAATATAATCAGAAAGAATGCCTTCCCAAAGCTTACATACAATGCATGTCAAACTTACTGGCCTGTAATTTTCAGCTTTATGTCTATCACCCTTTCCTTTATGCACAGGGGCTACTATAGCAACTCTCCATTCATCTGGTATAGCTCCTCCGACCAAACAATAATCAAATAAGTACTTCAGATATGGTACTATATCCCAACCCATTGTCTTTAGTACATCCCCAGAAATCTGATCAATTCCAGCCGCTTTTCTAGTTTTCAACTTTTGTATCTTATTGTAAATGTCATTGTTATCATATGTAAATTTTATTACTTCTTTGGCCTTAGTCTCCTCCTCTACCTGGACATTATCCTTGTAACCAACAATCTTTACATACTGCTGACTGAATACCTCTGCCTTTTGAAGATCCTCACATACACACTCCCCTTGTTCATTAATTATTCCTGGAATGTCCTTCTTGGAACCTGTTTCTGCCTAAAATACCTATACATACCCTTCCATTTTTCACTAAAATTTGTATGACTGCCAATTATGCTTGCCATCATGTTATCCTTAGCTGCCTTCTTTGCTAGATTCAATCTTCTAGTAAGTTCCTTCCATTTCTCCTTACTTCCACAGCCATTTCTAATTCTATTTCTTTCCAGCCTGCACCTCCTTCTTAGTCTCTTTATTTCTCTATTATAATAAGGTGGGTCTTTACCATTCCTTATCACCCTTAAAGGTACAAACCTGTTTTCGCATTCCTCAACAATTTCTTTAAACCCATCCCAGAGTCTGTTTACATTTTTATTTACCGTTTTCCACCGATTATAGTTACTTTTTAGAAACTTCCTCATGCCTGCTTTATCAGCCATATGGTACTGCCTAACAGTCCTACTTTTAAGACCTTCCTTTCTATCAAATTTTTTTTTTAACTACCACAAAAACAGCTTCATGATCACTAATACCATCTATTACTTCAGTTTCCCTATAGAGCTCATTTGGTTTTATCAGCACGACATCCAGGATATTTTTCCCTCTGGTTGGTTCCATCACTTTCCGAATCAGCTGTCCTTCCCATATTAACTTATTTGCCATTTGTTGGTCATGCTTCCTGTCGTTGGCATTTCCTTCCCAATTTACATCTGGCAAATTCAGATCTCCCGCTACAATCACATTTCTTTCCACGTCGTTTCCCACATAGCTGACTATCCTATCAAATAATTCCGAATCTGCATCAGTGCTACCCTTTCCCGATCTGTACACTCCAAATATATCAAGTTGCCTATTATCTTTAGAAATGAGCCTTACACCTAGAATTTCATGTGTCTCATCTTTAACTTTTTCGTAGCTTACAAATTCTTCTTTCACCAGAATAAACACTCCCCCTCCCACCCTTCCTATCCTATCTCTACGATACACACTCCAGTTGATATAGATGTTGATTCCCACACGAGGGCGAAACGCTGGCAACCAAGGATGAGTTAACTGTATAATTTATAATGTATAATAACGGACCATTTATATTGGTATTACACACTCCAGTGCCGTGAGAAAATTTCTGCATCCATTATATCATTTCTCAGCCATGATTCAACTCCTATAACAATATCTGGTAAGTATATATCTATTAAATTACTTACTTCTATTCCTTTCTTTACAATACTTCTACAGTTCAACACTAACAATTTTATGTCATCCCTACTTGATTTCCAGTTCCCTGTTCCCTTATCACCGCTCCCTAGGCCATCCCGTTTCCCTATTACCCTTCCAAACAAATTTCCTAACATACGTACTACTGCGGTTTAAATGAAGGCCATCCGAGCGCAGATCCCTCTCTCCTACCCACCCATTAGGATCTAGAAATTTCACTCCCAGTTTCCCACATACCCACTCCATAGTCTCATTTAAATCCCCAATCACCCTCCAGTCAGTATCCCTTCTACACAGTATTCCACTAATAACAATCTCCGCTTTCTTAAATTTCACCCGTGCTGCATTTACCAGATCCCGCACATCTCCAACTATGTTGGTACTTATATCAGCTTGCCTTACGTTGTTGGTACCAACATGAAACACTACCACCTTCTCCTTCCCCTCCTCCCTCTCTTCTACTTTCCTCAACATCTGCCTCAACCTAATTCCTGGATAACATTCTACCCTGGTTCCCTTTCCTCCACACACTTTCCCCACCTGTCTAACGATGGAATCCCCCATGTCACAAACTAACAATTTTTTTTTAGAAGTTCTTCTGCATGTGGTAAGTTTGGAAGCAGGGAAAGATGGAGAATGTTACATTGCATTCCTTACAACACAGCTTCGTCTGCTTCCTCTTCTGCACTTTGCAGACAATACAAGTTGTGTACGTACTCCACTCATCAGGAAGATGAGATCCTGCTGTCAGAGTAGACGAAAGATAAGGCCTTTGAAAATTTCAGTGCAACTGAAAGTGAAGTCAATAAGCATTAACACTTGAGCACACAGGAGCAATGAGGCGCAAAGTGAGTAGGCCTAGCACAGCGGACACATTCCTTTCACCTTTAAATTGGTTACTCGTCATCTGGTGACCATAGCCGTAACTATAGACTCCCAAGTGGGCCACGAGAGACCTCCAAGGGCGAACATCCCCAGCAGTCTATCGTAGTGAAATGGAAAACAACCGAAAGACACGTGGCTTCTACAGCAGTCCACCAGCTATGAAGCACAGCTCCACCACGATTGCTACAGCATTCTACTGGGTACAGAGCACAGCTCCCTCCCGACTGCTACAGCAGTCGACCAGAGAGATTCAGTGTTATTGAAAAAAAAGGCAAAAAGTGAAGAAAAATATGACCCATGTTTTTATGTAGGAAATGAAACAGAAAAAATACTGCATTAAAGTTTGTGCCTGCAATTTAATTATGCAGTACTACAGTTCTTGAGCAAATTTTGTTATGTCATGTCGAAATGACCTGTCCCTTTTCGGTCGTTTTTTTTTTTTTTTTTTTTTTTTGCTATGGACCTTACGTCGCACCGACACAGATAGGTCTCATAGCGACGATGGGATAGGAAAGGCCTAGGAGTTGGAAGGAAGTGACCGTGGCCTTAAGGTACAGCCCCAGCTTTTGCCTGGTGTGAAAAGGTCGGCATTTAAAAACTTGGCAACTCTATACGGAATGGTAAAAAACCCACTTTACGATAACTGAGATTAAGGAGTATATGCAGGTTAGAAAGAAAGATAGTTCGGAATGGGTGTGGAAATAGGGATAGATTGAAGGAACTTACCAGGAAAGTGAATTAAGTAATTTAAAAAAGTCAGCTGAGAACACACAATGGGCAGTCGTATGAAATTTATATATACATATTCATTAGAAAGGACATAAAAAAGGCAGAAGTATTCAGTCAGCAGTATGTAAGGGTAGTTGAATATAAGGAAAATATCAAAGTAGAGGACATTACAAATAATGGCCAAGTACAATAAAATTCATAACTTATGAATAAAGTTATTTACAAAGAGATACAAAAGTTGAAAGCTAGAAAAGCAGCTAGGATTGATAAGATTTCTGGGGATACACTAAAGGCAATGGGTTGGGACAGTGTGTAGTACCTGGAATATATGTTTGATTACTGTTCACATGACAGATATAACAAAGGAATGGAGAGTTATTGTAGTAGGCTTGGCGTACAAGAAAAAAGGGTGATAAAAAGGGGATAAATACAGGCCAGTCAGCTTGACATGTGTTGTATGTACGCTCTGGAAAAGCATTCTTTCCAATTAATATAGACACGTTTGCAAAATTACTAATTTGACATAAGGCAGGGGTTTAGGAAAGATTATTCTAGTGAGGCTCAAATTGTAGGATTCCAGCAACATATACCACATATATTACATAAAGGAAGTCAAATGTACTGTATTGCTATTGACCTATCCAAGGCTATAGAGAGCATACATCACAGGAGACTGCTGATGAAAATTAGGGCTATTAAACTAGACAAAATAGTGGTTGAGTGAGTGGCTACATTTATAGGAGGTAGAACTCGGAGAATTAAAGTGAAGCATTATCTGATCCCGGAATGATAAAGAGTAGGGGGCGGGGGTCCTGCAGAGCAGTATTATTGGACCTTCATGTTTACTACTGTATATAAATTATATGAGTGAAGAACTGGAATCACAGCTAAGACTTCCTTCAGATTATGTTATAGTATACAGAGTAATAGATAAGTTACAGGATTGTGGGAGATGGCAAACAGATCTCAACGATGTTGTGAGATCGGCAGCAAACAAGACAATGATGAATGCAACAGAAAGTCAAGTTGTTTTACCAAGGGGTGAAGTCCTCTCATTTTTAATTACAGTGTTGGAGTGAAAGTACCTCACGGGGATCACTGCAAGGACTTAAGTTTTAATATAAGGAAAGATTTTCATTGGGGAAATCACATTAAACAAAGTCAACAAATCTTTTCATACGGTTATCAGAGTATTTAACCCCAAACTACTATGGTGGGGTCAAGGCAGACCCTTCGAGGTATTTTCCTAGTTTGTCGATAGGCTGTTCATCTGTTTGCCACGTGCCTTCATCTATTCTTAGTGCTGACCGTGGCCTTGGAGGGTGTAGTTAAGTTGTGAAGGTAGTGGTAACAATTGCGGTAAAATCGAGAGAAGGGGTCACACTTAACCCCACAACAGTAGTTTTGTTTCCCTTGTATTGTGATAGTACATATATCACACCCCCGAATTATATGTAGAAGTTTGAGATATTATTGTCAGTATTCGATTTATTATTATTATTATTATTATTATTATTATTATCAGTATTCCATTTGTATATTTTGCTATTTATATTTATAAGCTGGAAGATATCCACGTATGTAGGTATGAGTAATTTGTATTGCTTTAATAACTCTGGTAATTTGAATGAGTCATATGGCTACCCCAGTGTCTGTTGTGATGTACTTGTGTCGGGAAGTTCGTATGAGTCATGTATATATCCCAGCCTGATGAGATGAGCTTGTTGTACCAGGGAAATTTGATGATTCATGTAAAACTCCCCAGAGTTTGTTATTGTCTTGGGAGGAAGAAGTAGTTCAGGGCTTGGTCTTGACTAGGGTTCACTCATGATTGGTGGGCAAGCACCAATCAAGACGTCTCATCTGAGAGGAGGAGGATGTTGATGTCTATAAAGGTTGATGATACGGCGGCAACAGAGAGATTGTAAAAGACATTGTAAGGGTGATTGTAAAGGAACGAGAAGGAAGATAACTACAACTACAACTGACGCACTGTACTGGAAGGAAGTGGTGCTGATACACGGTACTGGAGTGACACGGCAGCAATGGACTGGACTTCAAACGTTCGTGGAGCGTAGTCTAGTTATGTTCGTGGAAAGTGACTGATTGTGGAGAGTGTTTGCGCATTAAGTATTGTAGCACTTGTGGTGGCCTAGCATTATATGCTGGTGAAAGCTATCTCAGACTTTCCATAATTTATGTTGAGGATCGACAGACGTGTGTATATATCTTTACAACAAGTGTTAAAATATGTGAACACAGTAGTACAAGGTACAGTATCTGTGTGATGTGATAACTGCCGATTATGAGAATCGGTAAGTCGAATTGATATAGAGACAGTGAAGGGTATTTATCTTCATACATGTACATTGTTCATCGGACTATCTACAAATGGTACCTTAGTTCTCGCTTTCGTTTTCCCACGATTTTCATTATTTTGTTGTTGTTGTAAATATGGAGTCTTCCAGCAATATTTTATGTGTGTATTATATGTATAATGTTGTATGTTGATGAGGTGCTCATGCACGGAATTTGTTAAGAATATAGTTAGCTATTTTAGAATCAGTGTTATTGATGAACCTAGGTGCAGTTCCTACCTAATTAGTCGTTTTCAGGAGGTTAGGTAAGGCCTGCAGCAGATGTACCAGTACGCAGCATTATGTACACGCCCTGGGATATACAGTTTATCATGCTCTTATCTAAATTCGAGGGATCCATTCTGGTGAACTCTGGCGCCCATACTACGGACATTTCGGTTAATTATGCTTATTAATTTTATTAAGTTTTTGAGTAATTTTATTTATATATTATTCATGATTTTATTTTATAGTATTCATAAAATAAAGTTACAATTGGCTTCCCAACGTGTGGCTGAATGATTGGTACATCTGTTAGGCTTATAAGCGTAGGTGCACTTGTCAGGTGTGGATGGAATTCTGAAAACTATGTCAGTGAAGTGTTTTATATGTACGTGATTTGTATGTTGGAGTATGAAGAAATGTTGTAGTGAGTCGAGTATTATAAAACTGAGAAATAGAGAGGTTGTTGAAGTTACTAGTACTATGAATCAGGACAAGAGAAGTCAAAAGAATTCCACCACACTGAGTTCATCTAATTTAAGTGAGAGTAGCAAAATGGCTGATAGTAGGAAGGATCTATTGGCAACGATAGGTGAGGAACCAAGTAACCCGTCTCAAACTCAGAATGTAGAGGTTGTTAAGGAAATGGTTCAAGGGGAGGCTTTAACTTTTAGTATGATTAAATCGCTATTTAATGAATTGTCTAGTAAAATCGATAATCAGAGTGTTGAATTAAACAGTAAGAGTGATGAATTGTCCAGTAAGATTGATAGTCAAAGTAAGGAGTTAAATTCAGTGAGTGTTGAATTGTCCAGTAAGATTGATGGTCAGAGTAAAGAGTTGAAAAGTGAATTGAGTTTTTTAAGCAATGAAATATACAGTATTAATAGTGAATTAAATTCAGTTAGTACGGAACTGTCCAGTAAGATTGATAATCAGAGTAAAGAGTTAAATTCAGTGAGTGTTGAACTGTATAGTAAAATTGATAGTTTAAGTATTGCTGTGAATGGTAGAATAGACAAATTAAACCAGAAGTTTGACCATCAAAGCAGGGAAATTCAGGAAGTCAACAATAAGGTAGAAGCTCAACGCCTGGAATTGACTGAGAAAATTGAATGCCGATTTAATGTAGTTAGGAAAGAATTTGTTGAAAACAGCAAGGAATGTGATAAAAGAATAAAAATAGTGGAAGATAAAGTCGAAGAAATAGACAGAATGAAAACCAGTCAGAATGTTTTAGTGAAGCGAATAGATGAGAAGAATGAGAAATTGGAGAAAGACCTTAAGTCGGTAAAAGATGACCTCAAGTCAGTAGAAGGAAATGCCAGAATGGTAGTGGAAGAAGGAATTAAATCATGTCATGTGAAATTAAGGCAGGAGATCAGTCAAATCCAATTAGGTAGCAGCATATGTAATAGGTACGTATCTTGTACGAAGGACTCTGAATTGCCCAAGTTTAATGGTCGGCAGTTTAATCCGATGGAATTCTTGAAAACGGTGGAGAAACGGTTTTCCAAGAATCTTGACGATGGTTTGATTGATTGGAGTATGGTTGATGAGCTGTTGGATGTTGCATTTGTTGGAGAAGCGAGATCTTGGTTTCAAGTTTATAGACAAGGTATTTCGAGTTTGGAGGAATTTAGGGAGAAATTTAGTTCTAAATTTTGGAGTGATGCTATTCAGGGAAGGGAAAGAGATCGCGTGCTATTTGGCAAATATAGACCTCAGGAAGGTGTATCTATGACGGAGTATTTCTTGGCGCATGTTCTGATCAGCCAGAATATTGCAGGTCTAGCATCGGAGAGAGATACAGTCCGCCAGATGTTGAGGCATTTTCCTGAGAAAGTCGGATTAGCTGCATGTATGCAGAATATTGTTACGATCAAGGAATTAGAGCAGCTGTTAGAGAGGTTTGATGCTTTGGAAGGGCAGGGGAGGACTAGGCAAAGTGAAGGTAGGAATTACGGGGATAATGGGAGACAAGGTAATCAGCTAGGGGGAGATAGGAATAATCAGAATTTCAGTCATTCTAGGCAAGGGAATCAGGGTGGTAATTCCGGAAGGGGAAACAGACACTCTAACCAAGGAGGTAATCACCAGGAATATTTTAGCAGAAGACCTAATCAAGGGGAATCAGAAAGTAGGGGGCGTACGGATCAAAGACCTCCAGATCAAGTGCCGAGACATGATAATAGTGAACAGTCCACGTCAAGTAATTTAAACCGGAATCGGACTTCTTAGTTGGGTCAGATAGGCAGTCCGATACCGAAATTCCTATTCACGCGATGAAACAGGTAAGTTACGAGGTAGACGTGAAAGAGGAATTATTGTATGACCCTGTGTTTTGTGTTCAGGGAGATTTTGAGAATAGGGGGCGTGATGAAAGTAAGAAAGATGTGTCGGATGTCTTACTTTGTGCTAGTGGTGATGGTAATAGCGGTGTTGCGATCGATAATATTGTGGAAGTTTCTGAAATTGAAAGTGAAGTTTTTTGTGAAGTTGATGAAGGTTGTTTTGTGAGTGAAGAGTTTTTACGGAGTATATATCATGAGGATGTTTTTGTTGATTTAAGTCTACGTGAGGAGAGTAAAGTTAGGCCCATTATGTGTGAAAATGGTGACTTTAAGATTAATGAAACTTCTGATAAGAGAGTCGAAAGTAGCAGTGTTACCGGGCGAGTTGGCCGTGCGCGTAGAGGCGCACGGCTGTGAGCTTGCATCCGGGAGATAGTAGGTTCGAATCCCACTATCGGCAGCCCTGAAGATGGTTTTCCGTGGTTTCCCATTTTCACACCAGGCAAATGCTGGGGCTGTACCTTAATTAAGGCTACGGCCGCTTCCTTCCAACTCCTAGGCCTTTCCTATCCCATCGTCGCCATAAGACCTATCTGTGTCGGTGCGACGTAAAGCCCCTAGCAAAAAAAAAAAAAAAAGAAGTAGTAGCAGTGTTGTTGGCATGAAAGTGGTGCAAGTAGGAGCTGATATGGAAGGTGGTGAAGATGGATTAATTGTTGGGTCATTAAGTGGTAATGACAGCAATTTCAAAGTGTATTATGGTAAGAATTTCAATAATAGAGTGAGCGTGTGTGAGAATGGAAGTGTGCGTGAGATGAAAGAAAGTCTATCTAAGCGAGTGTGTAATGTTTTATTTAATTCTGAGAATTGTGTGAATGATTTTAATGACATGTTGTATGATATCGAGGTGGAATGTGTGAAAAAGTATGTGATTTGTTTGCTTGCATTAATTATGAGTTTGTGGAAGAGTAAATATTGTGAGATTCCCGCGCATTTCAGAAATAGGGATTTCTTTGTTATGAATGTTCCGAATGAAAGTTTGTATGATTCTTGTGTGACTGGATGGGATGAATGTTTGTGTGTGAGATAGAGTGGATTCTAGACGTACTTAGATTTTAATGCGGTACGCATTCCTCGCTTATCGATGCCAATGTTAAGTTTATGTATAGTTTTTTCATTTATATTAGGGTCCGTGTACTGTGGACAGTAGAATAGGCAAGTGTGCTTATAGGCTCCTAACCGCTGAAAATAAGGTCCTTGGGACATTTAATATCTATAGCCTTCGCAGATATAAGAGATAGGGTCTGCACCTTGGATGTATATATTATCAATTTTAATCTATGTGTACAGTAGCAAGAAGGGATTGTATTCAATGGTATATGAAACAATCAGAGTTGTGTGTATAGAGCCTTATTATTATTATTATTATTGTTTGGACAAATTGTATTTCGTGTGTGCGAATACAATGCAGTAGACGCAATGTATATATCATTATTACAGTAAATTATGTGTTCAGTTATGTCATCATAAGGTTATGTAAGAAGTTCTGTTTTATGGTGAATCATAATATGTGATATCATCGATTCACCAAGGGGGCGTTATGTGATAGTACATATATCACACCCCCGAATTATATGTAGAAGTTTGAGATATTATTGTCAGTATTCGATTTATTATTATTATTATTATTATTATTATTATTATTATTATTATTATCAGTATTCCATTTGTATATTTTGCTATTTATATTTATAAGCTGGAAGATATCCACATATGTAGGTATGAGTAATTTGTTTTGCACGAGTGGGAAAACATTGCTTTAATAACTCTGGTAATTTGAATGAGTCATATGGCTACCCCAGTGTCTGTTGTGATGTACTTGTGTCGGGAAGTTCGTATGAGTCATGTATATATCCCAGCCTGATGAGATGAGCTTGTTGTTGTACCAGGGAAATTTGATGATTCATGTAAAACTCCCCAGAGTTTGTTATTGTCTTGGGAGGAAGAAGTAGTTCAGGGCTTGGTCTTGACTAGGGTTCACTCATGATTGGTGGGCAAGCACCAATCAAGACGTCTCATCTGAGAGGAGGAGGATGTTGATGTCTATAAAGGTTGATGATACGGCGGCAACAGAGAGATTGTAAAAGACATTGTAAGGGTGATTGTAAAGGAACGAGAAGGAAGATAACTACAACTACAACTGACGCACTGTACTGGAAGGAAGTGGTGCTGATACACGGTACTGGAGTGACACGGCAGCAATGGACTGGACTTCAAACGTTCGTGGAGCGTAGTCTAGTTATGTTCGTGGAAAGTGACTGATTGTGGAGAGTGCTTGCGCATTAAGTATTGTAGCACTTGTGGTGGCCTAGCATTATATGCTGGTGAAAGCTATCTCAGACTTTCCATAATTTATGTTGAGGATCGACAGACGTGTGTATATATCTTTACAACAAGTGTTAAAATATGTGAACACAATAGTACAAGGTACAGTATCTGTGTGATGTGATAACTGCCGATTATGAGAATCGGTAAGTCGAATTGATATAGAGACAGTGAAGGGTATTTATCTTCATACATGTACATTGTTCATCGGACTATCTACAAATGGTACCTTAGTTCTCGCTTTCGTTTTCCCACGATTTTCATTATTTTGTTGTTGTTGTAAATATGGAGTCTTCCAGCAATATTTTATGTGTGTATTATATGTATAATGTTGTATGTTGATGAGGTGCTCATGCACGGAATTTGTTAAGAATATAGTTAGCTATTTTAGAATCAGTGTTATTGATGAACCTAGGTGCAGTTCCTACCTAATTAGTCGTTTTCAGGAGGTTAGGTAAGGCCTGCAGCAGATGTACCAGTACGCAGCATTATGTACACGCCCTGGGATATACAGTTTATCATGCTCTTATCTAAATTCGAGGGATCCATTCTGGTGAACTCTGGCGCCCATACTACGGACATTTCGGTTAATTATGCTTATTAATTTTATTAAGTTTTTGAGTAATTTTATTTATATATTATTATTCATGATTTTATTTATCAGCAGTCATCAACTTATTACAGTATTTTGTGAACATTGTGTTTTATATGAAATCGTGTCCAGGCACTTATCGGACAAGGACATTGTAATCTATCTGCAACAATCAGATAGTGAAAAAGGTGACAGTGAATCAAAAGTAGTAAATTTTACAAATATCAGTGCAGAAGAAAGCAGGACTGCAAGTGCGTCTAAAACATGCCTGCCATTTTTTTGCGCTATTGTATATTGATGTCCTTATTATTCATTTATTGTAAGTTTGGTGTATTTACTCCAGTAATTGTGTACAGTTTAACTGTCATTACAAATCCTCTCTGTGTTCGGAGCAGATAAAGAAGAATGTTGATCTTGTTTTGAAAAATGTACATCTTTCACATTTTGTTTTGAAATTACATGGTGGTTCAAAAAATGTATTATTTTTGCTGTCTGTTCATAAATATGCACAGAGTGTTTGTAGTCAGTCTTTAAAAACTATGTACACTGTTGTCACAAACATCTGAAAATGGGGTCCTGGCTGACCGGACCCCACCATAGTAATTGTGTAGCCAAAACAACACTATAGTAGCTCAGGGTTAAGAGTTGTAGGACAGATGTAAAGGAGAGGACACAGGTCTCTAGTAAGATCCCAATTAGAGTATGGTTCCAGTGTACAGGAAACAACACCAGCGTTACTCGATACCAGAACTGGAAAATGAACCAAAGGAATGGTATTGAAGAGGTGGACCTTTCTTGTTTCCATTAGATTCCCAGTTCAATACGGAATTAACATGAAGTTTTTAAACTTGAAAGGAAAGCAGTACGATTTGCTCTGGTTGATTTCCAACAAAATAATACATAACAAATACATGTTCTTTATAGACAGTTACGCCTTTCAGCATTCAGCCTGCATGCCACTGTGAATTTACTAAACATCTCCACATTCCTCTATTGAATAGCTAGTTACAAATTTTGTAACTATCTCTGTAGCCTGCTTTAGCTCCATACGTGTTATCTTTAATCATTAGAAACTGAGTCAACCATAACCGTCTTTGTGTCACTCTACTTCTCCTATCATCCATGACCAAGTCGATTACTGTCCTGGGTAACCTATCCTCCCCCAATCGTATCACACTGCCCCAACTCAAAGTTGGTTTATGCATACTACAGATATTTTTTTTTTTACATCTCTCCAACATAGATCTCATGGCAGCAATGAGACAGGAAATGACTAGAAGTGAAAAGGAATCGACCCTGGCCTTTATTAAGGTAGAGCCCAAGCATTTTCCCGGTAAACTACGGAAAACCACCTTCAGGGCTGCCAACAGTGGGGTTCAAACCTCGCGAGCATTCTGTGCTGAATATTATGGGTCTAAGTGTTGCTTGTGAAAGAGGTCGTCATGTGTACTCCACTAGTCCGTTCCACTGTGTTCAGTATGGTCTCCATTACCTATCATTAGTACCGGGCGAGTTGGCCATGCAGTTAAGGGTGTGTGGCTGTGAGCTTGCATCCGGGAGATAGTGGGTTCAAATCCCACTGCTGGCAGTCTTGAAAATGGTTTTCCTTAGTTTCCCATTTTCACACCAGGCAAATGTTGGGGCTGTACCTTAATTAAGGTCACAGCCACTTCCAACTCCTAGGCCTTTCCTATCCCATCGTCGACATAAGACCTCTCTGCGTCGGTGCGACATAAAGCCACTAGCAAAAAAACCTATGATTAGTACCACTTTATGTGCAACACCATGGGTCTACATTGCCTGCGGTTAGTACTGCTGTGTGACAAACACCCCGCGTTTGGCTGACGCCCATGATTAGTACCACTATTTGAGGAAAACCATTGGTCTGCGTTGCCAGAGAGTAGTATTAGTATGTGAGGAACACCATGGGATTGTGTTGCCTTGTGTGTAATGCACCGTGGGTCTGCATTGCTGTGATTAGTACCACTATGTTAGCGACCCCATGAGTATACGTGACCTGTGATTAGTTCCACCAAGTGAGGAACACCATGGGAATATCGGCACCCATGATTGGTCCCACTATGTGAGGAACACCATGGGTTTGTGTTACCTGTTAGTGGTGCCATTGTGTGATGATGTACCATGGGTCTACATTACCTGTGATTAGTACCATCATGCAATAAATACCATGGGCCTATGTTGCCTGCGATTAGTACAACTACGGGAGGAACACCATGGTTCTACTTTACCAATGATTACTATTATGCGGGGCTGGTGACCTGTATTTTGGACTCTTTTAAATAATAAGTACTATCCCAGTAACTAAGGCATTGTGAATTGGTTCCACTGATATATTTTGTTTTATCTTTTTTTTTTGGGTCATTCATTCATTTTAGATTCTAGTTAGTGGATACATTTTTAAGTTTTAATTTTCATTCTGTTGCACCTCGTACCATTAGGGACTGATGACCTAGCTGTTAGGACCCTTTAAACAACAAACTCCATCATTTAAAGTATTTAGGATGTGTATACTCCCTGGATCATATTAAAGTAAGCAAGATTCAATCCAGGTGCAGCAGGGCTAATGCAGTAAGCTCACAGTTTCAATATTCTGTAAGAAAGAATGAAACTATCTTTACACTTGTCTGTTTTCAGATCAGCTTTCCTCTGCGGAAGTGAAAACTGGGCGGACTCTGGTTATCTTAGAAGTCACAGATGTGAAAGTAGCGAGAATGGTTGCTGGTACAAACAGGTGGAAACATTGTCAGGATGGTACTCAAAATGAGGAGATAAAGTCTAAGTTAGGAATGAACTCTGTTAATGAAGCTGTCACATTTTGGGGCATGTACCTGTCAGCTTGAGAAAAATAGAAGAGAAGGAGGAGGGGAAGGAGAAGGTGATAGTGTTTCACATTGGTACCAACAACTTAAGGCAAGCTGGTATAAGTACCAACATAGTTGATGTGTAAGCAAAGCAAAGTCACCTCCGTACAGGCCATGAAGGCCCTTGGAAGAGTGGAAGGTAAAGGCTTCCACCATTGTTAACCTCAGCACATGATGGGGTAGAGTGGTTAGTTCTACGCCCGGCCACCTTTGCTCCCAGGAATTAACCTGGTACTCATTTTTGGTGTAGGCTGAGTAAACCTCAGGGCCATATGCACCTCCGGAAGTGGAAATCTCGTTTCTTAAATTTTACGACTTCCTGGCGGGGATTCGAACCCACGTCCTTCCGGGCGAACCGAGCACGCCTTTACCGCCTCGGCCAGGCAGCCCCTATAGTTGATGTGTGGGATCTGGTAAATGCAACACGGGTGAAGTTTAAGCAAGTGGAGATTGTTATCGGTGGATACTGTGTAGGAGGGACATTAACTGGTGGGTGATTGGGGATTTAAATGAAACTATGGAGTGGGTATGTGAGAAACTGGGAGCGCTTCCTCAACATTCTCACGCTGCTATTTTTCACATAGGATTCACAGATATCAAGAAGTTAACAAAACTCAAAAGAGAAAGATTCTAACCCCGCAACATGTTCCCTGAAAATCTAATTATCAACAAACAGCTGCCGTCATTGTTGCCATTCACAATGCACCGTGTACTCAATGACCTTTCGTTTCGACTACACTGAATTTATGCATAAACATTACGACACCCAAACAAGTTTCCTTCCATGCCAGCCAAATTCACCGTTGCTTATGGAGCTATATTCACGAACCCGGGATTTCAACCAGACAGCTTCCAGTATGACTACTGCCTAATAGAACCTCATTTGGCAATCTTGAAAAAACGTTGGAATATTTTTCCTAGCATTCCAATAATTATGAACCGAGGTCAAACCACACTGCATATTACTGTGTAGTTGCCTTGTTAATGCTGCAATCATCAACCAACGGCAGAAATAATGTGATGCACACTGGTGCCAGACATTTTGTATCCTTTCTACCCAAACTTCTCCCTTGTAAATACGTATTATAAGCTTGTAATTTCCCAACTGTTCAATAGAATAACGTAAATATTTCAGTGTAGTTGCCCTGTCAAACTGTGATCGTCAACCAATGGGAGTAATTGTTATGAACATTGGTGCCAGACACTGTGTACCCTTTTTCTCCCCAAACTGCTTCCATGTAAACAGATATATATAAACTTTATAATTTCCCAAGATTTTCTAATAGAGTAGCGTCAATGATTCTTCAGACCACCACTGCTGGACAATGCTAAAATACCCTGTTTTACGCATTGCTGCCAACAACTGTGTCTATAAATAAGTTAATATAATCCCTTTAAACTCCATTTATTAATGAACATTGTTTTCTCAATGAACACTGTTTCTTAATGAAATTTTAGTAACAGTTAACAACATTTCTGATAATATAACATCAATGCTTCATATGGACCACTGCTGCTGGAAATTGTCAAATACCCTGTGGTCTTACCTATTAGTGCAAGTCACTTATCTTTCCCTTAAACTATCCCATGTTAATATGTTAAGTCATCCTTTGTAGGACATACCCTAACATTTTGACACTGTTATCCTTCACAGCTGATAATTTACAGCCAACGGCTGATCTATATCATCATTGAACATTGTTTTTCTCTTGAATTTCCCACTGTAATATGTCAATCTTATATCTTAGTTTTTAGAATTTAATTACAAATCAGGTACCTGATTTATGCCTTGAGGTAGTACTATGACTGATGATGCCCTCAAAGAAGGGCGAAACAGGTCTCATATGGAAATAATGATAAATTCCTAAATGTTTAAAATTTCTAATGTATTGAATAGGTGACATAATAAACTATTTAGCATCCTACATAATTATAGTATCTTCAATACGGGTCAATATCAATAAAGATATTTATCACTTGCAACTGGAGTGTGTATCGTACAGATAGGATAGGAATGGTGGGAGGCGCAGTATTCATTCTGGTTCAGATAGAATTTGTAAGCTATGAAAAAGTTAAAGATTTCAGACATGAAACTCTACGTGCAAGACTCATTTCTAAAGATAATAGGCAACTTGATGTCTTTGGAGTGTACAGACCGATAAGATAATCAGGTATGTGGGAAACGACATGGAAAGAAATAAGATTGTAGCGGGAGATCTGAATTTACCAAACGTCAATAGGGAAGGTAATGCGAACGACAGGAAGCATGACCAACAAATGGCAAATATACTAATATGGAAAGGACACCTGATTCAGAAAGTGACTGAACCAACTAGACGGAAAAATATCCTGGATGTGGTGCTGATAAAACCAAATGAGCTCTATAGAGAAACCGAAGTAACAGAAGGTATTAGTGATCATGAAGCTGTTTTGTCTTAGTTAAAAATAAATGCGATAGAAAGGAAGGCCTTAAAAGTAGGACTATTAGGCAGTACCATATGGCTGATAAAGCAGGTATGAGGGAGTTTTTAAAAAGGAACTATGATCAGTTTAAAATGGTAAATAAAAATGCAAACAGACTCTGGGATGGGTTTAAAGCAATTGTTGAGGAATGTGAAAATAGGTTTGTACCTTTAAAAGTGGTAAGGAATGGTAAAGACCCACCTTACTCTAATCGAGAACAAAGAGACTAAGGAAGAGGTGCAGATTGGAAAGAAATAGTTAGAAATGGCTGTGGAAGTAAGTAGAAATTGAAGGAACTTACTAGGACATTGAATCTAGTTAAAGAAGTCAGCTAAGGATAACATGATGGCAAGCGTAATTGGCAGTCATACAAATTTTAGTGAAATATGGAAGGGTACATATAGATACATTAAGGCAGAAACAAGTTCCAAGAAGGACATTCCATGAATCATTAATGAACAAGGGGAGTGTGTATGTGAGGATCTTCAAAAGGCAGAAGTATTCAGTCAGCAGTATGTAAAGATTGTTGGTTACAAGGATGATGTCCTGATAGACGAGGTGACCAATGTTACAGAAGTATTAAAATTTACATATGATAACAATGACATTCACAATAAGATAGAAAAGTTGAAAACTAGAAAATCAGCTGGAATTGATAAGATTTCTGGGAATATACTAAGCACAATGGGTTGGGATATAGTACCATATCTGAAGTACTTATTTGATTATTGTTTGCATGAAGGAGCTATACCAAATGAATGGAGAGTTGCTATAGTAGCCCATGTGTATAAAGGAGAAGGTGATAGACAAGAAGTTGAAAATTACAGGCCAGCCAGTTTGACATGCATCGCACGTATGCTTTGGGAAGGCATTCTTTCTGATTATATTAGACATGTTTGCAAAATTAATAAATGGTTCGATAGAAGGCAGTTTGGGTTTAGGAAAGGTTATTCCACTTAAGCTCAACTTGTAGGATTCCAGCAAGATATAGCAGATATCTTGAATTCATGAGGTCAAATGGACTGTATCGCAATTGACCTGTCTAAAGCATTTGATAGGGTAGACCATGGGAGACTACTGGCAAAAATGAGTGCAACTGGACTAGACAAAATAGTGACTGAATGGGTTGCTATACTTCTAGAAAATAGGTCTCAGCGTTAGAGTGGGCGAGGCTTTATCTGACCCTGTAATAATTAAGAGGGGAATTCCTCAATGCAGTATTATTGGACCTTTAGGTTTTCTATATACTGTATAAATGATATGAGTAAAGAAGTGGAATCAGAGATAAGACTATTTGTGGATGATGTTATTCTGTATTGAGTAATAGATAAGTTACAAGATTGTGAGCAACTGCAAAATGTCCTCAATAATGTTGCGAGATGGACAGCAGGCAACTCTCTTATGATAAACGTGGTTTAAAATCCGATTCATTGCTGAATGGTCAGCGTAGGTACTGGCCTTCGGTCCAGAGGATTTTGGGTTCGATTCCCGGCCGGGTCGGGGATTTTAATCTCTTCTGATTAATTCTTCTGGCTTGGGGACTGGGTGTATTTGTCCGTCCCAACACTCTCATCATCATATTCAGACAACATACCACACTACCAACCACCAAAAACACGCAATAGTGATTACATCCCTCCATATAGGGAGGGTGTCAGAAAGGGCATTCGGCCGCAAAACAGGGCCAAATCCACATGTTCGACGCAGTTTGCACCTACAACCCCACAGGTGTAGGAAAAAGCGGTAGCAAAAGAAGAAGAAATGGGGTTAAGTCAGGTTGTGAGTTTCACAAATTGGAAAAGTCCTCTGTTTTAATTACTGCGCTGATGAGGTAAAAGTTCCTTTTGGGAATCACTGTAAGTATCTAGGTGTTAATATAAGGAAAGATCTTCAATGGGGTAATCAGATAAATGGGATTGTAAATAAAGGGTACAGATCTCTGCACATGGTTATGAGGGTGTTTAGCGTTTGTAGTAAGGATATAGAAAGGGCATTTAAGTCTCTGGAAAGACCCCAACTAGTGTATGGTTTCAGTGTATGCGACCTTTACCAGGAGTACTTGATTCATGAACTGGAAAAAATCCGAAGAAAAGCAGCCCGAACTGTTCTGGGCGATTTCTGACAAAAGAGTAGCATTACAAAAATGTTTCAAAGTTTGGGCTGGGAAAACTTGGGAGAAAGAAGACTAGCTGCTCGACTAAGTGATATGCAATACCAATCGTAATGGTCCGTTATTGGACATTATAAATTTCCAGCTAACTCATTCCTGGTTGCCAGCATTTCACCCCAGTGTGCTAAGTTTACTATGGGAATCAACATCTATATCATCATAAGTGGTATGTTCCGAAATGTCAGCGGAGGAATGCAGCGGAATGACATTAGTAGATGAATAAGTTCGAGTGGTGTCTTTAGAAGTAGGAAAGATCACAATATGAAGATAAAGGTGGAATTGAAGAGGACAAATTGGGGAAAATATTTGTTTATAGGAAGGGAAGTTAGGGATTGGAATAACTTAACCAAGGGAGATGTTCAATAAATTTCCAATTTCATTGATATCATTTAAGAAAATTCTAGGAAACAGCAGATAGGGAATCTGCCACCTGGGCAACTGCCCTAAATCTAGATCAGTACTGACTGATTGGAAGGAGTGTTATCCTTTCTAAATTCATTGGCAGAAAAAGTAAAAGATAACTACAGAATAGACATGATCATAATAAACATGGAAAACAACCTTGAGGGATGTACCTTACTGAAGAAGTCATAGATCCAGTCATGAACGCTTATCTCATAAATGCCCAGTGTCACCTACAGATGCATAGGTTTTGTTTAAAACACCAGTCAATAACTGAAAGGTTTTATCGAGCTTCTTTTCACTCTTGAGTCACTGTTGAAACTCTCAAAAGGTATTATGTACGAATGTTGTCTTATAACATGTTGCAATTCATTGTGCAAACAATTTTTCTATGATTTCTACAAGTACTTGTGATCAATAGCCAACCACTTCACATTCTTCATCAAAGAACTTATAGAAATTTTAAACCTACACCGTTATTTTACATCTTGCAGATAATAGATGGGCAGTGATATATACTGCTGTCCGAGTCATTGGCTGAATGGTCAGTGTACTGGCCTTCCGTTCAGAGAGTCCCGGGTTCGATTCCCAGCCGGGTAGGGAATTTTAATCTTCACTGGTTAATTCCAATCCCTCAGGGGCTGGGTGTTTGTGCTGTCCCCAACATCCCTGCAACTCAGACACCACACACACAGCACTATCCTCCACCAAAACACGCAGGTGCCTATACATGACAGATGCCACCCACCCTCATTGGAGGGTCTACCTTACAAGGGCTGCACCCAGCTAGAAATAGCCACACGAAATTTTAAAATATACAGCTGTGCAAAACTTAAGGACGAGATAGATAAAGCAACATATCAACCACTCAGTGGAAATGAATGAAAGTGCGGTAACATGTTGCCAGATGTCTCCCACACGTGCATAGAAACCTGGCGTGAGGTCAGCGCGACTATAGTGCCAAAGGGGTCTGGCCCCACAGAGGCAGTTGAAGGAACGAGACAAGACAGTGTTGAGTCAATCGGCAAGCTGTTAATGGTACACTGTGGTGGTGGTGTTATTACAACATGGCTCGGAGACAACATTTGAATGACGTTCACACAGGGAAGAATCATCAGGAAACTGAAATAAGGACTAAGTATGATGAGTATAGCACAGGAGTATGGTATTGCTCACAGCATTGTTTCACGTGCATGGAGAGCATTCCATACCACAGGCACTACTGGCCGAAGGAGAGGAGGGGTCAACCACGGTCAGCTACAGCAGCAGATGACCGCTACATTGTGCAAAAGGCAAGAAGAGGGACACATCAAACAGCGGGTGCAATTGCAACCACATCTAAGGACTGCAAGGCACCCATCTCATGCTCCACAGTGGCACAGCAGCTGCATGGTGGTGGTCTGTTTGCCTGATGACCATTACGTTGTGTTCCGCCGACACCCGCACATCGGCGCAACCATTTGTGATGATGCCAAGAGCATCAAGTCTGGACTGACAAACAGTGGGGACGAGTACTCTTCTCAGATGAGAGCAGATTCAGTCTGAGCAGTGATTCTACATGTACCGTCATCTGGCGTGAGGTGGGAACACGTAATGCACCCAGGAACATTGTCGAACATGATCATTTTGGTGGTCCAAGTGTTATGGTGTGGTGAAGCATAACGTTACATGGGCATACCAACCTCCAAATCTTTGAACTGGGTACACTCACCTGTGAATGTTATTGTGACAGTATACTTCTTGCACATGTGCGTCTTTTCACAGGTGCATTCGGCCCCGACTTCATTTTTATGGATGACAATGCACGACCGCATTGAACAGCGCAGGTGGAGGAGCTCTTGGAACGAAAGGATATTCGGTGAATGTACTGGTCTGCCCATTCCCTCGACTTAAATCCCATCGAGCACAGATGGAACATGCTGGGCAGACGTATTGCAGCACATCCACATGCACTAACGACCATCCAGCAGTTGTCAACTGCACTGGTGGAGAAATGGAACACCCTACCACAAGAACTTACCAATCTTCTGGCCAGCATGGGAAGACATTGCAGAACATGCATCACTGTCCGTGGTGATCACACACCCGTTTTAGAACCATGTCCCTTCTTTTGTGATGTCCAAGGGACCATCATGAGTTGCAGTAATAGACAAGTAATTTATTGTCTTTGTATAAAAGTGTCATTTCTGTTCGTCTCATTGTATATTCCTTTCAGTTCCCTACCGTACCATACTGTAGCTGTTCTTCCTATGTATGATTCAAGTTTCATCGAACTATGTTACTTGAAGTCTCTAGGGCTGCTGAAGAAACGTTAGGAAGAAAGGAAAGATCAAGTCTGAATCAATGGATAATTCAGGAGATACTAGACCTCACACTAGAAGTACAAGAATGCAAAATTTTCCGAAGGGAGAAAAGAATAGAGGTGATTAAAAGAATGAAGTGAACAGAAAGTGCAGAACAACTAAGGAAGAATGCCTGAAAGTGAAGTGCAAGGATGTTGAAAGATGTATGGTCCAAGAAAGATAGATGCTGACTACAGGAAAATGCAGGAAACCTTTGGAGAAAGGAAATCTAGGTGTATGGATATTAAGAGCTCAGATGGGCAAGGCAGAAAAATGGCAGGAACATATCCAAGAGTTGTATCAAGGTAAAGACCTAGATCAGGGCCTCTCAGAGTGCATGCACCTGGTGCACTGTGCAAAAGACGACTTTGCTTGGTTGACCAGAGTGCAGACCCCCACTCCTCGATTTGGAGCAATAGCACTGTCTCTCTCTTTCCCCACGCCTGTCTCGATCGCTGTGCCTGTCTCCCTCTTCCTCACTTCCTCCGTAGCACTCCAAATCCGAGCTGAGTTGAGCCGAGCCCTAGCCGAGTTGCCCAGAGACGAAGCATTGGTCCAAGCCGAGCCGAATGGGACAGATGCACAGTGCACAGGAACTTTGCGCCTCAATTTGCACGCGTGAGATTTTGGGCGTTTGAGAGGCCCTGACCTAGATGATATGGTTCTGTAACAGGAAGAAGCTGTTGATACTGATGAAATGCAGTCTTTTCCATAGGACCTTTTTAATGGGCAAACCACCCTGCCGTGTTTACAGGCTGCCCAGCTAACACACCTAGATATGTGGTAAATACATAATACCAATACATATTTGAATCATTTGATGTTCCTAATTAAAATGTAAATACCGTAAAACTGTTTAATTAAATTATAAATGTCCATTATTGTCGCCATAATTGCAAGAATTACATCGGAGTTAGAATGTTTACGTAATGTCGTGGGCGAACGGCGTCTGGATTAGCATGGAATCGCATGCGAGCATTCGAATCCACATGACATAACAAACCCGTTTAGTATTGCACAGCAACAGAGTGGTAAGCCCTGGTGTTATACCATTATGAACAATCAGTTGAATACTAAATTTCCGAATACTCTGTGTTATGCCTTCGTGATAATAACACTAAAATATTGGGTCGATGCATAAGCTTGTGTGGTTCTTATTTTTTTTTTTTTTTTACTGTCACTGTCACACACTGTAACTCACAATCACTCAGTGATGTATTCACCTCCACTCTCTATGACCTTCTGCCAACATTCAGCTAGCAGTTGAATGCCTCGCCTGTAAAACTGTTTTGGTTTTGACTGGAAAAAATCTGTTAGCCGTTGGTCAAGATAAGCTTCGTCAGGAAACACTTGCCCCTGAATGCGGTTAGAAAGAAAGCGAAAAAGATAGAAATATGAGGGGGTAAGGTCAGGACTGTATGGAGGATGAGGAAGAGGTTCCCAGCCAAGTTCAGCAATCACACCTTTGGTCAATTGCGCTGCATGCAGACGAGCGTTATCATGGAGCAATAAGACTGGTTGTTGTCTGTCTTTTGTTGTCAATAGCAACGGCAAGCAGTCTTAGCTGGTCACTATACACAACAGAGGTAATCGATACGTTTTTCTGAAAAAGTTCATGGTGAATAATGCCATCTTTGTCCCACCAAACACATGAACATGATTTTCTGTGGATGGGCACTATCCTTGGCACGGCGAGTTGCTTTTTTGATGGGCTAAGCCACTCTTTCCTCTTCTTCATGTGTGACATACAGACACCATTTCTCGTCACCGGTGACAATGTTTGAAAGGAATGCTTCTTACCTATCACAAGCCAACCAGTGCCAGGCAAGCAATGACGAACAGATGTTTACTCGATTTTTGTTACTGTCACTTAGCACATGTGATACTCATATACCCAATTTCTGTACCTTACCCATCAAATGCAAATTGCATACAATAGTTTATATTAAAAAACTTGTGCCATTTCCTGCATTGTTTGACGAAGATTCTCATGAAGCAACTCATTCAAGTGATTTTCGTCAAAATCTGAAGGTCTTCCAGAACATGGATCATCAGACAAGTCAAACCGTCCTGCTCGAAAGCGGGAAAACCATTTTTGTGCTGTTCTTTCAGCAATTGCTTCATTCCCTACACTTTACAAACTGTTCTCGCAGCTCCTGCTGCACTGGATCCTCGGTTAAACTCAGAGTAAAATCTGTCGGAAATGCTCACTTTTCCCAACTTGACATTCCATATTTGTTTGTCTGAAATATACACAAATAATATGTTCACAATCAAGGAAACGTGCGTTTTACAACACACAAATTCCAAACACAGTTTTTAAAAATTGGAATAACGATAAGCAATCCATTCACGCTGCATTGTTGCCAACCCAAACGAATACCGCACAAACTTATGCATCAACCCTATAGTTAAGTTCTGCAGTTAATGTTTACCTGACTGATATTATTGTTAATGCCCTCAAAGGAATAAATTGAAATTTTATAACGTTCTTTTTGTACAAAATTATTCCCTGCCCGCCTAATCATTCCTGCCACCTGGCTGACGAAAATTTCTGGGGAGAACACTGAAATGGGTGACCCAATTTTGAGGTCAGAATTCATCACAGCTTTGAGAGACCTAAAGAGGAACAAGGCACTTAGAACTGATGACATTCCCACTGAATTACGGACAGCCTTAGGAGAAACTAGCACGGTGAAGTTATATCATTTAGTGTGCAAGATGTATGATACACAGGGTCTTTTTTCTTTTTTTTCTTTTTTGGGCTCGCTCCGTGTCAGGGGAACATGAACGGAAGGCAATAGCGCAGCCGGGCGACTCATCTGCTGTGGGATATATTGTTTTAAACATCTGTGGTATTGGTAGCGTGTTCAATGCGTTCGCTTTAAAATTGCGTCATTCCTGTAGGAATATTAAAGTAATTGTGTGTTTAACAAGTGATGTATACAGTAGAACAGCATGTATTCATTGTGTTGTGCTCTGTGAAGCATTCTTCTTATAGAGTGCCGCTTTTGATTCATTCGAAAATTTCCTGGCATCCTCCCTCCCCATAAGAGTACAATAAGTAAATTAGAAAAGAAATTCTGCACCACAGGGCCCATTCTTAACAAGAAATCACACAGGAGATGAACCATTGTAACGGAGGAAAAGCTTGACGAAATAGGAGCTCTCTTGGAAAGAATTCCAACAAAATCTCTGTCGCGTCTCGCCGTACAAAGCAAACAAAAAAAACTGTTAAAAGCAAAACCGTACAAACCCACCCCAGCCCAATATTTAAGAGGACCTGACAGTTTCTCTAGGGTTTAGTATTGTAACTGGTTGCTTCTGTCAGTTCACAATGGGTATGTTCACCCAGAACTTTTATTTTCTAGTGATGAAACATGGCTACACTTAAGTGGCTATTAGGTCAGTCAAAATCGACACACAAAAAATCACTAAAATCGCAAAACATGATGTATCCCTGATTTTTTTAGTATGTTGTTTGGACCCATTAGGGCTATGTATACCCAAGTTTGCAACTCTCAAAAAGTAATGGAAAAATGTTTATACACGAAAAACTGCAAAATATTAGGACTTGTTTCATATTCTGCTCTATATCCCCTAATCTGTGCATTTTTCATCAAAAGCTACTGTACACGTTTTTAAGAGCATTAAATTTGTGACAAATTAAGCCCAACCAGAGCTCTGTAGGTCAATTCGTTACCAAATTACAGCACTTTGAAAATAGGCCAGTTTTTCCAAAAATTGAAAATTTTAGTTTTAGACCTTCTTTGGACTGAAATGGTGTCGAAACCATTGATGCTACAAGTAGAACTTGTAGAATTTGTAGGCAATTTAATTAGCTTTAAATTAAGCGCAGAGCGGGGTCTTTAAGCCTCGTAGTTCTCTCAAAATCTCGAAAAACCCATAAAAGATAAAATCGCATTTTTCCAGAAATGTACCTCACCTCTTTTTTGTTGCATGAAGTGAGATTTAAACATGCAAAACATGTTATGATCATATAGGAGGTATGTAAGTTGAATAAATTGTAGGTAGGTACCAATATTATTAGTTAACAAGCTAACACGTGCAAAAAAATGGTAGAGTGGCAAGCGCCTTTGCCCTTCAGGATTGTAGCGGTTCTTTGTTGTGCATAGGCAGGTGCTCCTTGGTTCCCCTTTTCCAACCCTCTCTTGCATCGTAGAGGCCAGCTCAAGGACTCTTTGTCTTCACCCCCCTCTTTCACGCCACACTATCCGGTTTCTTATCTCCGAGCTCACAGTAGAGTTTTTGTTTCTCCTGTGAGTAGCTCGTATTTCAATATGTAAGACTGTGTTCAATTTATTTGTGAATTTTTTTTTTCTTGACGGACTTTTAGAACAAAAATAAAATGTTAAATAAAACACACAAAAATAAATTGCACGAGATACCTCTGACATGAAAAAACAAAGCCTGGTTCAATAACCATCCACCGTTCCCATCAATAGATAAACTCGTATCCATCAGCAGTGGCACTGTAGGTGGCCCCCCACATAAATTGCCACACTGCCCGAGAAGAAGGACTGAAAGGTGTGAACCAAATTATTGGAAAAACTTTTGGGAATGTTAGCTTCTCTAGGAAAGAAGAAGTCCTCTCTTTGGCAACGCCTACCACCTCTATCAAGATCCACAAGATGAGAGTCAATGTCGAGCCACTCACCATCTTCCAGCACATGTGTATCATGAAACAGTCAGACCTACAGTTGAAGGCCCACTTCACATACGAGCTAGCTCCATATCCAATGGCCCTATTTTCCGACGAAGGGATGCGTAAAGGCACAAAATCAGCTTTTTATGCTGCCCTCACTCAAGCCACAGAGAAAGTCGGTGAGCAGGCAAAAACATTTGCTTCGTCGATGAAGGATACCTTGTCCAAGTCGTGTGGCATCGGATTGATTCAGTACGGGCTATCACAGCAAGCTACATAAGCTACATATTTAACCACTTGGGGAGAAATGTGTGTGTGTAGTCTTCGACGGGTATCCTGAGGATGGCGCCCAAAAGAGCACCAAATTTGTAGAGCGGTCACGACGGTATTCTACAGCATCAGAGGAAATTGCGTTTGACGCATCAACCATCATCACAGTCCCCCAAGAGAAAGACTTCGAATGACAAAAACAAGGTTCGTCCATTGAGCATCTCTGTTCTGCTTTTGCTCTTGAGGGGATTGAGACAAAAATATCAAAAGATGCAGACCGCGATATCGTCGTGACTGCTCTGCAAAAAAGGACCTCCAATGACCACGTCATCATCTTTGGAAAGGAAGTGGATTTGCTCGTGCTCCTCTGCTGTCTTGGATCCACTAAAACAAACAAACGTTTACTTCCAGAAGAGTGGCAGATGTGAGATGGGTTGCGTCCAATTCTCCATCAGCTCATTCAACCAAGGGAAGTGTAGCTACCACCTGGATTTGAACTTTTCATACACGCATTTACTGGGTGCGGCACCACCTCTGCCCGCTTCTGGCAGGGGAAGATGAAAATGTGGGGCCACTTCAGACAAAATCAAGCCCTAATGGACCAAGCAAGAGTTTTCCTCCAGACAGATGCCACACACCAACAAGTCGCAGCAGCCGGTGACAAGTGCCTAGTTGCCCTATATGGAGGAGACGAAATGACAGACACCCTCAACGATGTACGCTTCTGTACTTTTGTGAAGACAGCAGCCAACGCCAAAGCGAATCTGGCCCGTTTGCCCCCAACCACAGGGGCTGCATTGTATCACTACTACCGCGCATACCACCAGGTGCAAAAGTGATTGGGGGTGGAGAAAGAGGTCACCGACTAGGGTTGGGAATTGACCTTGACTGGACTCATCCCCATTACCAGTTGGCAAGCACCTTCCCCCCCAGAGCTCCTAAAACTCCTCTCTTGCAAATGCAAGAAGGGGTGCAGAAGTGGCTGCACTTGCCTGGGGGGCTCAGGTGTTCTGTGATGTGTGCTACCTGCTCTGGGGAAACATGCCAGAACGCTGCCCTTATTATCATTGAAGAGGACGGCGATGGCGAGCCTTGAGACAACCCCGACGATCCACCAATACTGGAGTACCTACCTATAGGGGATGAAGACCTACCTATTGAGGAGAGCAATGAAAGTGACGGCCCAGGGCGACGAGTTTGACTATGTCTAATTTGATTAAGTTACTGTACTTTTGATCACTTATGTTTATATTACAATACATTTTGCCAGTTTTTTAATGATTACATGCCTTCATTTTCATTACCAAACCAAAAAACAAAAGATAGGAAAGGTTATGGAACATTTCTGGAAAAATGCGATGTTACCTTATACGGGTATTTTGAGATTTTGAGAGAACTACGAGGCTTACAGTCCCCGCTCCGTGCTTAATTTCAAGCTAATTAACTTGCCTACAAATTATATAATATACGTTCTACTCGTAGGATCAATGGTTTCGACTCAATTTAGATCCAAAGAAGGTCTAAAACTAAAATTTTCAATTTTTGGAAAACTGGCCTATTTTCAAAGCGCCGTAATTTGGTAACCAAGACCTACAGAGCTCCAGTTGGGCTTAATTTGTCAAAAATTCAATGCTCGTAAAAACATGTAGAGTAGCTTCAATGAAAAATGCATGTATTAGGAGATATAGAACAGAATATGAAACAAGTCCGAAAACTTCGCGGTTTTTCGTGTGTAAAAATTTTTTCACAACTTTTTGAGAGTTGCAAACTTGGGTATACATAGCCCTAATGTGTCCAAACAACATACTAGAAAATCAGAGATACATCACGTTTTGTTAATTTACTGTCGATTTTCACCGGCCTATATGCATATAGTCAAAATAATCGCTACTCGTGTGCAGAAAATCCCCACAAGCTGCATGTCCATCCACTTCATGATGTAAAGATAGGAGTTTGGTGCGCAATAAGTGCTCACAGAATTATAGGGCCAATATTTTTCCGTGAAACAATAAATGCTGATCGATATATAGACCTCATTCTCAGACTATTCTTTCAAGAGCTGACGGAAGAAGAAAGGAGTAATGGTTACTTCATGAAAGATAATGCAATGGCACACACTGCTATCGGTCTATGGAGGTAATACGGGAGATGTGGGGGATGCTGAAGGAAGAAGTGTATGTGAACAACCCTCACACAAGAGAAGAACTACAAGAGAACATTACACAAGTTATTTCGAACATCACACGGGCTGAGATTCGCCGAGTGTCTACAAACCTATTTACGAGGTGTCAGGCGCGTTTGACAGCTGAGAGACAACATTTTGAACATCAAATGTAATGCCAGGTAGGTTTTACACTAATATTTTCACTAGAAATGGATTTCTACAAGTGCAAATTGTCGTGAGTAGTGGGGAGGAAAAGTGTGCATTATACCGGCTAGCGACGGAGTATCTTGATTTATTAGTTTCATTTTCCGTATTGATAGTTCTCGTATATTATAGATAAGAAAGGATCCACCTTATCAATACAAGTTTTATTTATATAAGATTCTATTTACAGTACCGGTTTTGACTTTTTATACAGTCATCCTCAGCTGTACATTAGTACCTTCAAGTAAGTCAAAGTTAGTTAATATGCCTTGCCTAGTAGAAAAGTCATAATAATGGAGTGTGTCCAACGTTCAAATTGGGCATGTTTCAAAGTAAAAGCTGACTATATGTACAATCTAAAATGAGTGTGGGTGTGTCTTTTAGGCCTAAAACTCGTGTGGATTAACTTATTTTAAAAGTACAGGTACATAAACACTTTAAAATATATAGTACATGTTAAAATATGCAGTTCATGTTAAAATCCATTATGATGACTAGGAACACTTCATTAAAATGAGTAACACCTTGCGTTTGTTCATTGTCTTATTTTTATCCAATATGAATGGAGAATGTCCGTATTCACAGGCGGTGCTTTCTGGGGTTCTGCTGTATGTTAGGCTTATCCACTGGTTTGATTATTATGACTGTCACATATTTATAAAGTTTTTTTTCAATTTCTGGATACAGTACACTCAGTCCACGAAAAGCTCTACGATCACCACTACATGTTAATAGTACATTTTTCTTCGTTCTCCGATCGCCAATACACGACTCGTTCCTTCCGGTGGAACGATTTCCAATAATTTGGGCTTCACGAAATACTTTCAGTTCTCACTCGCAGTAAAAGATCGCAAACACTTTGTGGAATTCATGTTGATACTCCGAGAACGTGCGCGAGACTGACGCCAAGCGCGGAAGTAGGGTATACTGAGAGCGGAGAGAGCATTGTTGCCAAGCCGTGCCGGCGGTGATGCCCGATCTATGGACATTCGGAAAAATAAATTTCCCAAAATTTTAAATAAGAAAAAACAGTGTGGGTGATACTCGAGATTATACGGTATTTACAGAAGAATGGAAATACAAGCTGAACTGAGTTGGGAGAAGATCAATTTGACTTCAGAGAAAATGAAGGAATATGTGAAGTAATCCCGACTTTATATAATCTTAGCGGATCGAATTAACGACAAGTCCACATACATGGCATTCCTAGATCTTCAAAAGGCATTCAATAACGTTGATCGGACCAAGGTATTCAAGGTTCTGAAAGTGACTGGGATCAGGTAAGAAGAACAAAAAATTACCTACAATCTATATAAAAATCGGTCGGCAATGATAAGAATCGAGGGCTTTGAAAAAGGAGCAGCAACCCAGAAAGGAGTGAGGCAAGGCTGCAGTTTTCAATGAAATCAAAGAGGAATTTGGAAAGTGAATCACAATCCAAGGAGAGGGAATCAAAACCCTGAGATTTGCCAATGATATCATTTTATCTGACTCTGCAGGAGATCTGTATAAAATGCTGAATGTTATGGACAGTCTTGGGAAAGGAGTAAAAGATGAAAATAAACAAGTCCAAAACAAAAGTAAGTTAATGGACAGAAGGCGAATGAAGTTGGGTGATGCAGGAAATATTAAATTAGGAAATGAAGGCTTAAAGGAAGTAGATGAATATTGTTAACTGGGTAGTAAAATAACAATAGCAGAAGTAAGGAGCACATAAAATGCAGACTACCACAAGCAAGGAAGGCCTTTCTCTAAAAAAAAAAAAAAAAAAAAATTACTCACTTTGAACATTAATATAAGAATTAGGGAGGTGTTTTCGAAGACTTTCATATGGAGCGTGGCATTGTGTGGACAATAAGTAGCTCAGAAAGAAGGATGAATGGAGGCTTTTGAAATGTGGTGTTATAGAAGAATGATGAAGGTGAGATGGACAGATCAAATCACAAATGAAGAGATACTGAATCAAATTGGTGAGAGGAAATTGATTTGGTTGAATCTGACGAGAAGAAGGTACTACGATAGGCCATCTTAAGGCACCCAGGACTTGTTCAGTTGGATTTTGAAGGAAGTGTATGTATGAATATGACAAGCAGATCAGAGCAGATGTAGGATGCAGTAGTTACGTAGAAATGAAAAATCAGCACAAGATAAGGTTGGCATGTAGGGCTGCATCAAACCAGTCTATGGACTGATGACTCAAACAACACAAGGAAAAAGAGAACATATCTGATCCCAGTTCCCAAAGACGTACTGCTTTAGAGAGTAACCTGTGTAAGTTCTGACAAGACTGATCAAAGAGCACTAGACAAAAGAGATAGACCATATGATCCCAGAGGAACATTTTGGATTCTGGAGAGAAAGAAGTGAACTTATGCAGTTAATCTTTTGGATGACATACACAAGACTTGAAAAGTGCCAAGAGGAAAGTTACACTGTTTATTCATAGAGTAAAGAATATTCAGACCTACAAGTACTCCATCGAAGATTCCATTGCATCAAAAGACGACCTGATGCAGATGGTCAGGGTACTACAAGGAGATTACATTAACTCCCTCCCGTTCAACACTGCTATATTAGACATCAGACAATACAGCAGGCTATAAAGTTGACCACATTATATATGTATGCATATGATATGGTCCTTACCTCCACGAACACACACAACATCCAGCTTGCCCTCCATGCCTTGGCACTGTGGGCAGACAAAAATGGATTTTCAGGCGAATGAGAAAATCTTAAAAAATTACATTGAAAAAAGGAGGATAACTATAACTTAAAAAAAAAACAGTTTGAATGAGTGAATGCATTCAGATACCTCGGTATCACATTACAGACCACAAGCACCTGCTACATACTGCATCTGAAATGCAGAACAGCAGCAGCAGCAGCAGCAGCAGTAAAAGCCATAAAAATATAGAATTAAGATAAGACTGTCCCTACAAAGAACAACCGACTCTTTACAGCATAAAGATTATACCAATCCTAACTTACTGAATGGACCTAATCTTTCTGAAACAGACGACATGATCGAAAATGTGAAAGACTGCTACCAGAAAGCAGTCTTAGGCCTGTCGAGGTTTACACATTCAAGACTCTTCTACGACCTAACAAGAAGAGAACGGAAATATGGTCAGAATTTTATTCGATAAATCAGAGGATGGATAGGGGCTACCACCACAAAACAAGTTCAAGGGCATACATTTACAAATCGGACGAATCTTGCCACTCAGAGTGTAAAATACACCACATAACTTTGCGCCCACAAAGAAAGAATTTTACACAGAGTCATGTGACACCGACTATCTAGCGACAGTGACTAACATGCATTAAGTTAAATGCACTTCCGTACGCTATTCCGCATATAATCTCGGTAAAGGGCTACAATTTTCTTGATTTTAACCATAGTATTATTCAAGTATACATTGTCTTACAGAAACAAGCTCGGAGAAATGGAGATTAAACACACCTGCGGTATTATCTGGCGGCCCTCTTCACAAGTTGCCTCAAAATCTAGCACCAGAAAAAAATCATAGTTTTGATTATACAAAGGCATAACTGGCTGGTAACTTCGATGGGGTTGATTCACATACATCTTGCAACATTTGTCGATGTGTACCTGTAACAACGCTTTATGGTACACATGTAGCCTAGAATGACAGCTAACCAGATCTAAGCGCCACCCATGTAACGAAACAATACGTCCAAAAGCCAATCGTAACCCAAACATAGAATTCAGCGGTAATACGACCATCAAACAAATCAAAGATAAGCGCGAGGAGACTCTTTGACAAACGCAGAGAGATAAACGAATGTTAAGGCATGCCACTTTCTGAACTGAAATTCCCTTAGAGGGTACAAATCTGTGATCACATATCGATATGCATAAAACACAATATAAATAAAAAATTCTTAATTTATAACTTGTATACTTCTATTTTTTTGTTAACCGATAAATAATAAAACAAAAACGAAGTATACACGTTGCGAGCTAACTGTCTATTAACTTGTAACCAGTTAACGAGAGTGGGAGAATTTATGACAGGGGAAAAACAAGTTGTAGCCTAGGCTACACAAGTCTAGCGGTGGCGTCCACCAACCAAGAGTAAACGATCTACTTCCGCAGTTAGTACGGAACATCGGCGACTTGGACGTAAAGTCGCCATCTAAGTTACCTAAGGGTCGTATTCATGAACGAGACTTTGACTTCGACTTACGTAAGTTCACTTAGTTGAGTTTCGTGGAAGTCTGTTTCATAGACGCAACTTTTACAAAGTAGACTCTGGCGTAAGTAGACTTTGCTAAGTTACGAGGTGAAGAATTAGATATGAAGTTGGCAATGAAAACAATTGAAGAGCACTGTAGCATCTCCCATCACTCAATGTTTTTTCTTAATAAAGGGGCAGAAGAAGAAGAAATTCAGCTGTTTCCTGCGTTATAGATCGCGTTATAGACTCTAAACTCAATCCAATCCAGTTAATACAGTTAATTTTTATTTCTCGACGATAGATGGAAAGAAAAAATTGCCAGCCTTCAACAACTAGGCAAGGGAGGTGTTACTAGAACTAGTGAAAGAGAAGAAAAGAAAGATAGCCTATAGTTGAAATCGAAATCAATAAACTTCATCTCGTGGTTGACTATGCCCTGACAATTGAAACTAAAATTGCCTTTCCTATAACGGAAAACCTCAGCATGGTTGCCCCCTGGACTTATTATTGGTACATAGGCGCAATCAGTAGCTACAACCACTCCAGGGAAACGGGATCTTTCATAAACACGTCGCGCATTATTTCGACATTCAGCTTCATTTGGGAACGAAACAAACTGTGGTCTCTGTCGGGCAGTCAGGATCGACATTCTTCTGATTATTCTACATACTGAGGGCTGGCTTACTCCTCGTAAATCAGCGGAATCAATTTGGAATTTACCTGAAAACCATGGAAGTGTGAAAGGCTATTGTATTTACCATAAGAATGCATTAATCTGTACTGATCATCCCTTAACCTAATTAGATAACACGATGAGTAGAAAGTGCAAAAACTGTGCGCTATAGTAACCATAATTTTACTCTTACCTGTAGCATAATATCTTAACGACCGGGCGATTTGTCCGTGCGGTTAGGGGCGCGCGGCTGTGAGCTTGCATCCGGGACATAGTAGGTTCGAACCCCACTGTCGGCAGCCCTGAAGATTGTTTCCCGTGGTTTCCCGTTTTCAAACCAGGCAAATGCTGGAGGGCTGTACCTTTATTAAGGCCACGGCCGCTTCTTACCCATTCCTTGGTCTTTCCTATCCCATCGTCGCCATAAGACTTATCTGTATCGATGTGACGTAAAGCAAATAGCAAAAAAAAAAAAAAATCTTAACGAAATTAGCAACTGTATCATTGGAGGTATGGGTGATCCTCGATTATTATGTTTCTGTAATTCGTCTTCAAACATCGTTAGTACATCTAATACTGTACGTTTGTCGAATCTATATCGTTTTCTGAACTCATTTTCTGCATAAAATTGAACTGGGTTCCGTGCATCTCTTATAATACGCCGAGGATTAGGCACAACGTACTGAATAATTTCATGGATCTCTTCAATTTCGTCTACAAAATTAACTACATCGGCAATATCTGCCATGTTATTATTTTTCTGATCGCAGAGTCTACTTAAGTACGGAACATCGGCGACTTGGAAGTAAAGTCGCCATCTAAGTTTACTTACCTCCAAGTAGCGATTATGAAATGGAAATGGCGACTTACCGCCTTCTAAGTCTAAGTCTAAAAAGTCTAGCAAGTACTCTTGAGTCAGCATTCGGCGACTTCCATACGAGAGTAAATTACTTCCGAAGTATTTCAGTCCTTTCAGATACTCCTGGACTAAATTACTACAAGCGTAAAATGTTGAAGAGCACCATTTTGTAGTATATTACTAAAGAAGTAAATAACTTACGAATATAGGTTAGAATTTACTCTCACGTCGTGCATGGAGTAAGATAAGTTTGGACTTGTTGACTAATGATAATATCGTGCCGTATATGAGAGGAAAGACGTTCCAAACGTGTTTATGGATTACTTAGATTATTTTGACGATCTCGACGCAGTAAACGATGGGAAATGTAATAGTGCGTAGGCCTACAGTGCGTAAAAGGCGAGAGTCGTGTAATGTGAACACGGCGAGTTTCAGGAACGTTTTTGGTCTTAGGAAGGAATCCTTTACTTTCCTTCTAAATCTACTTGAAGGTCACTTAGAGCTGAATTCTTGTCTTAATTTTGTTGTATCTCTCAAATTACAGTTGCTGTGTGCCCTATGAGTGTTTCGTACCGGAACATTTTAGTACAGTCCAGTGATCTAATTAACGTTTACCGCACAACTGCTAGCCGTATCTTTCATCGCGTGGTTAAAGCACTACCGGTAGTTGAGGCTAAGAGGGAGGTACGCCTGCAAATAATGATGATCGTTCGGAAAATAAAAGGATATTCTTCACGTTGGCAGGTTTCCACACATCGTGGGTGCAACTGACTGTGACTGCGAGCATATTCCAATTTATTGCCCTCTCGGTGACAACGATGAACTTTACAGAAATCGGAAGAGGTATTTATGGTATTTTTTTTCAATTTGCTTAACGTCGCACCGGCACAGATAGGTCTTATGGCAACGATAGGGCAGGAAAGGCCCAGGGATTGGGAAGCGGCCGTGGCCTTAAGGTAGGGCCTACAGACCCAACATTTGCCTGGTGTGAAAATGGGAAAATTTCGCTGTGGATGTAGGCCATCAGTATGAAGAAACCGCATCAATTTTAATTTTTCCCGCGTGTCCATTACTTTCGGCTTTGCTTCCGTCTTCGCTTTTAAGTCCTTCTACATAATCTTAACTTGCTTTTCACTGCGTTTTCCGTCACTCGAAGATTTGAATTATTTCGTCACGACTTTCCATGAATTTCTTTTCTTATCCAGCATCTTTATGTTGTGTTTTTTACACCTTATATCCGTTGCATAGATCGTCATTATATCTATTTACAAGCTTTTATCTTTTTCGCTTACTTTTTCCCCGTTTCCTACCACACATAACCTTATCTATTTAGATTTCTTTAAAGAAGATACACGAACACAGCACTACTCCGCGGGTAACGAACGCTACTTCTGTAGTAGTAACTAAAAGAGTAAATTGTACTTCAACTCTCTGACGTTTCTTCCGGAGTAAATTACTCCCGTAGTAATTTACTTCTGTAGTATGGACTTCTTTAGTAAACGCTACTTCCGTAGTAATTTACTCCAAAATGGTGCACGCCACCCCTAGGGGACTTAGCACACGAGGGCGAAACGCAGGCAACCAAGAATGAGTTAGCTGGAAAATTTATAATGTCCAATAACGGACCATTATATTGGTATTATAAATTTACTCATTCGGGACAAATATTTTAGGTTCCCTATGGGAATCAACATCTACCCCTAGGGGAACAAAAGTGAGGCGTTAAGGAATCGACTGTTTAGCGTTCAAACAAACCTATTTTATTTGAAGATACCAGATTAAAATTACATTGTAGTATAAGTCGGTACGACAGACTGCAAAGTAAGCACAGTATACAAACTCATACTTGAGCCAGATCAAGTTTTCACTTGTTGCTACAGACAAACCTCCGTCGCCCGTATTGTTTATAGTAAGTAGTTTTGTTTATGTGTACATGCTTCTGGTTGAAAGTTAGAAACTTCATTTTGTTCGGTATTAAACTCGGATTACAGTAAAATGAAAATGTTAAAGCTCCACGTTTTCAACACCATGAATGTTTATTGATGTGAATATATATCATATAACGTTTAAAGACGGTTGGTACTAGTTTCGACGCTCAATGCGCGTCATCATCAGCCAACAAATCAATTGAGCAAAATGCAACTTATCGAATAGCAGTATATAACACACGATAGCACCTACAAGACAAATGTTAAACTATGACTAGTTGAAATATAAAACACATGACAGCAAATACAAGGATTAATGTTGAAAGTTAAATTGTCAAAAGTTAAAACAACGAAAGCAAAACAGAGAAGGTAACAACAGTTAGGGTATGATACACAATCAATCAATCAATCAATCAATCAATCAATCAATCAATCAATCAACCAATCAATCAATCAATACTGATCTGCATTTGGGGCAGTCGCCCAGGTGGCAGATTCCCTATCTGTTGCTTTCCTAGCCTTTTCCGAAATGATTTCAAAGAAATTGGAAATTTATTGAACATCTCCCTTGGTAAGTTATTCCAATCCCTAACTCCCCTTCCTATAAATGAATATTTGCCCCAGTTTGTCCTCTTGAATTCCAACTTTATCTTCATATCGTGATCTTTCCTACCTTTATAAACGCCATTCAACCTATTCGTCTGCTAATGTCATTCCACGCCATCTCTCCGCTGACAGCTCGGAACATACCACTTAGTCTAGCAGCTCTTCTTCTTTCTCTCAATTCTTCCCAACCCAAACATTGCAACATTTTTGTAACGCTACTCTTTTGTCGGAAATCACCCAGAACAAATCGAGCTGCTTTTCTTTGGATTTTTTCCAGTTCTTGAATCAGGTAATCCTGGTGAGGGTCCCATACACTGGAACCATACTCTAGTTGGGGTCTTACCAGAGACTTATATGCACTCTCCTTTACATCCTTACTACAACACCTAAACACCCTCATAACCATGTGTAGAGATCGGTACCCTTTATTTACAATCCCATTTATGTGATTACCCAGTGAAGATCTTTCCTTATATTAACACCTAGATACTTACAATGATCCCCAAAAGGAACTTTCACCCCATTAACACAGTAATTAAAACTGAGAGGACTTTTCCTATTTGTGAAACTCACAACCTGACTTTTAGCCCCGTTTATCAACATACCATTGCCTGCTGTCAATCTCACAACATTTTCGAGGTCACGTTGCAGTTGCTCATAATCTTGTAACTTATTTATCACTCTATAGAGAATAACATCATCCGCAAAAAGCCTTACATCCGATTCCACTCCTTTACTCATATCATTTATATATATAAGAAAACATAAAGGTCCGATAACACTGCCCTGAGGAACTCCCCTCTCAACTATTACAGGGTCAGACAAAGCTTCACCTACTCTAACTCTCTGAGACCTATTTTCTAGAAATATAGCAACCCATTCAGTCACTCTTTTGTCTAGTCCAATTGCCCTCATTTTTGCCAGTAGTCTACCATGATCCACCCTACCAAATGCTTTAGACATGTCAATCGCGATACAGTCCATTTGACCTCCAGAATCCAAAATATCTGCTATATCTTGCTGGAATCCTACAAGTTGAGCTTCAGTGGAATAACCTTTCCTAAAACCGAATTGCCTTCTATCGAACCAGTTATTAATTTCACAACATGTCTAATATAATCAGAAAGAATGCCTTCCCAAAGCTTACATACAATGCATGTCAAACTTACTGGCCTGTAATTTTCAGCTTTATGTCTATCACCCTTTCCTTTATACACAGGGGCTACTATAGCAACTCTCCATTCATCTGGTATAGCTCCTTCGACCAAACAATAATCAAATAAGTACTTCAGATATGGTACTACATTCCAACCCATTGTCGTTAGTATATCCCCAGAAATCTGATCAATTCCAGCCGCTTTTCTAGTTTTCAACTTTTGTATCTTATTGTGAATGTCATTGTTATCATATGTAAATTTTATTACTTCTTTGGCCTTAGTCTCTTCCTCTATCTCGACATTATCCTTGTAACCAACAATCTTTACATACTGCTGACTGAACACTTCTGCCTTTTGAAGATCCTCACATACACACTCCCCTTGTTCATTAATTATTCCTGGAATGTCCTTCTTGGAACCTGTCTCTGCCTTAAAATACATATACATACCCTTCCATTTTTCACTAAAATTTGTATGACTGCCAATTATGCTTACTATCATGTTATCCTTAGCTGCCTTCTTTGTTAGATTCAATTTTCTAGTAAGTTCCTTCAATTTCTCCTTACTTCCACAGCCATTTCTAACTCTATTTCTTTCCAGTCTGCACCTCCTTCTTAGTCTCTTTATTTCTCTATTATAATAAGGTGGGTCTTTACCATTCCTTACCACCCTTAAAGGTACAAACCTGTTTTTGCATTCCTCAACAATTTCTTTAAACCCATCCCAGAGTCTGTTTACATTTTTATTTACCGTTTTCCACCGATCATAGTTACTTTTTAGAAACTGCCTCATACCTGCTTTATCAGCCATATGGTACTGCCTAACAGTCCTACTTTTAAGACCTTCCTTTCTATCACATTTATTTTTAACTACCACAAAAACAGCTTCATGATCACTAATATCATCTATTACTTCAGTTTCCCTATAGAGCTCATCTGGTTTTATCAGCACCACATCCAGGATATTTTTCCGTCTAGTTGGTTCCATCACTTTCTGAATCAGCTGTCCTTCCCATATTAACTTATTTGCCATTTGTTGGTCATGCTTCCTGTCGTTCGCATTTCCTTCCCAATTTACATCTGGCAAATTCAGATCTCCCGCTACAATCACATTTCTTTACATGTCGTTTCCCACATAGCTGACTATCCTATCAAATAAATCCGAATCCACATCAGTGCTACCCTTTCCCGATCTGTACACTCCAAATATATCAAGTTGCCTATTATCTTTAGAAATGAGCCTTACACCTAGAATTTCATGTGTCTCATCTTTAACTTTTTCGTAGCTTACAAATTCTTCTTTCACCAGAATGAAAACTCCCCCTCCCACCTTTCCTATCCTATCTCTACGATACACACTCCAGTGCCGTGAGAAAATTTCTGCATCCATTATATCATTTCTCAGCCATGATTCAACTCCTATTACAATATCTGGTAAATATATATCTATTAAATTACTTAATTCTATTCCTTTCTTTACAATACTTCTACAGTTCAGCACTACCAATTTTATGTCATCCCTACTTGATTTCCAGTTCCCTGTTCCCTTATCACCGCTCCCTAGGCCATCCCATTTCCCTGAATGTACCTCCCTATTACCCTTCCAAACAAATTTCCTAACTTATACGTACCACTGCGGTTTAAATGAAGGCCATCCGAGCGCAGATCCCTATCTCCTACCCACCCATTAGGATCTAGAAATTTCACTCCCAGTTTCCCACATACCCACTCCATAGTCTCATTTAAATCCCCAATCACCCTCCAGTCAGTATCCCTCCTACACAGTATTCCACTAATAATAATCTCCGCTTTCTTAAACTTCACCCGTGCTGCATTTACCAGATCCCACACATCTCCAACTATGTTGGTACTTATATCAGCTTGCCTTACGTTGTTGGTACCAACGTGAAACACTACCACTTTCTCCTTCCCCTCCTCCCTCTCTTCTACTTTCCTCAACATCTGCCACAAACCTAATTCCTGGATAACATTCTACCTTGGTTCCCTTTCCTCCACACACTTTCCCCACGTGTCTAACGATGGAATCCCCCATGACCAGAGCCTCAACCCTACCCACCTCATTTGATCCCCTCCCCTCCTGGTCAGCAATATCTTTCCTGATAGCTGCAGAAGCTACTTCCTCCTCCCTTTTCTCTTTCCCATGACCCTGTTCCACCTGTCTTTTCCTATCCTCTACTCTACATTTCCCTTTCCTACCTTTTCCCTTCCTCCTACTTCCATGCATCTCAGCAACAGTTTCCTGTCCCTCATCTTCCCTCTGTTGTTCTACCTTGAGTGACTCGTACCGATTTCGCACAGACACCTGTCCTGAATTCTGATCCTGAATAGAGCCCTTGGCCTGCAATCTCCTTCCCCTTAGAACATTAGACCACCTGTCTTCTACAACTCCTCCCTTTCCTTCCCCTCCCTCTTGTACACCTACTGTAACCTGTACATTGTTTGAGGGAGTCCTATCTTCCTTCCTGTCTTCTGTGAGAATCCTAATTATCTCCCTCAAACTTTCCAACCCCTCCCTCATACCACTCAACGCCTCACCACACCCACAATAAGTACACTCGCGCTCCTTAGCCATTCTTTACGGGGAAAAATTATAAATTAAAAAAATAAAGTAACTTATTTGCAAAAAAATAAATGAACGGAGGGATATATTGTCTGGGATAGTACATAACAATAAGGTAATTAATATACGACTACACTACAATACTACTTAGTCGTGCTCTATTTTTTTTATCCTACAACCCCTAACAGGATAAAAACTGCTGTTAATTACTGAATATCGAAAGTAATAGCCTACACAAGAACTACACAATTCCAAACTGCAATTAAGCCTATTCTAATTACAACAACAGTATTTTAGTAAGGGTTTCTACGGATACCTCTACTACACCAGGACTACACAAATATTTTACAATAATAAAATAAGTACACTAAATTCTAATAGGATATTACTCGTATACTACTGTACAGTACACTACGGTAATTTTTAAACTACTTTCAGACGTATCCTAATTACGATTCCGGTACATTACCGTATGTCACTACTAAGCACAACAGAAATGAAATTTGCAAGAACTACTGTACTCAAAGATTACCAACGAAGCTAAATGCTTAGACAAATTATTATTAGTATTAGGGTCTAATAGATACACACGAAAGATAACACACGAATATAGCAGGCAAGATGCGGCACTATCTAAATGTACCGTACTGTATCTATACTACAATGTATATACACTGCACTATACTGCGTTTGGTTAAATGCTTAAGTATCAAAAGGATTGCCGTACACGAAGAAAAACACGAATATAACTGGCAAGATACTATCTAATATATTATACCTTATCTTCACTACAATTCTACTGAAATGTGGTTATGTGATTATTACAGCTGGTGGATTACTATTATTTTCCCTACTCCACGGGACGGAAAAAAGTGTCCTTAATTAGGCCTACTGAAAAATACGAGATTGTCTACAATAATTTCTCAAATATTTCTGTCAAAACTACTACTACTATTACTCCAGGGACTTGAAATGCAATTAATGGGATATATGAACTTTATTATTATTAGCTAACCGCTCATAAATACTGAAAGATCGAGGGAGCGAAATAGAAATTACGGATACTAACTACCTACTCAGAAGTACAAATGAATGGAATACAAGGTCAGCTGATTTTTATTTATATTTACTTGACTACACTACACCCTTTGTTCACGACTGTAGCCAACAATGCAATATTTGAATATGAGGAGCGACAATAATCAATAATCAATAACACGAGAAAATAGTCCAGCTTGAGGTTCGTAGAACATAAGGTGTATCTATATACAACATTTAAATGCACCTACTAAGGCAAATTTTAAATGTAACGTTAAAATGATGAGAGTATGGAGCGTATAACCATCTAAAACATATGACAGCACCTATAAAGTCACTGTTAGATTATAACCAATTGAAATAATGTGGTGCGTCTGACCGTAAAATATAACATTTTTAGAAGGCATTCCAGTTGTTGAGTCTTGATAAACAAGAGAATAGTCCAGCTTGAGGTGCATAGATCATAAGGCAACTAGTGCCATTCTTTAAACGTTATGTGATATATATATTCACATCAATAAACATTCATGGTATTGAAAAGGTGGACCTTTAACATTTTCATTTTACTGTAATCCGAGGTAATACCGAACGAAATGAAATTTCTAACTTTCAATGAGATAGCCTACCAGGCAAAGCTAAAGGCGTATCACTACATGAGCCTGAAAATTAAAATCGCCAAATTGGCCAAAGATATCAGCTTCTTGAAGCAGTGTATTACGCATTATTTGACTCCAATTTTTTAAAAGGCGCCGTTAAAAACTCTGTTCCGCACCTCATTCTATCAAAACCCGCCAAAAAGCTAACAAAATTTGGCTAAGAAATGAAATCCGGTTTTTACACAAGAAAAAATTTACTTGAATAATATACTTTACGAGACTCACCTTGAATCAGCCAATTTGCTCCCTAGTGCCCGATGGAATATTTTCGCAAGTTCAAATTAAAAATAGACCTTTTGACCTACTTTCGCAGAAACAACTTACCTTAGATAACAAATTTAACACTTTAAAAATGAACACAACTCCACCGAAAATTCAGTCTAAAGAGACTAGTTTGTCTAAAAATGTAACTGAGAAATTCCACCCACCCCTGTAGTTAACCTGTCTAAAGTAACTTTAAATGAAGAAGAAACAGCCATTCTATCGAAAGGCTCAAAGCACAACTGGCCTAACCTGAACAAAATGAACATCGCGACTACTTTAGTTATTGAGTCTGAAGGCACCATCAACAAAATGCCGCTAGAACAACGCGACGAACTTACATTCGAAGTAAAAAGGAAATTAGACAAAATGTTTAACTCTGACAACGTAAGCAAAACATTCTCCTCCATTAATCCCGCTAACAAAAAGCAGATTTCCGAACACAAACAAATCGCCGAACTAAAAAAGAAAATCAATAATAACAACCTAATAGTCACTAAAGCTGATAAAGGTAATACCACAGTTATAATGAATGAAACCGACTATGTCTCCAAAACTAAGGAATTTTTTAACAGCAGCACCTTTCGAACAATTAAGAAAGACCCAACCGAGCGAATTCAGCGACAATTAAACAAACCCTAAAGAACACTTCCTTTCTTTTCATGGACTTCTAAAAATCTAAGTTTTTAAATATGAACCCGGGTCTTCCTAAAGCTAAAGCCCTCCCAATGATCCATAAGACCAACATCCTTACCCGCCCTATTATTAACTATAGGCGTAGAAGTCTGTATAAAGCCTCTTAATTTGTCCAAATTTTCTTGGCTAAAACTACCATTTTCTCGCAAATAAGCCTATTAAAAACACTATTCAACTAATTGACAAACTAAAGACCTTCGACTTGCAACCCAACCACTCCCTTCATTCTTTTGAGATAGTCAACGTGTATCCAAGCATACAAACAGCAAAGCTTTTCCCTATTATTGAAAGCAACTGAAAGAAATACAGTCCTCTTAGCAAACTTGAAATGCATGACTGTCTTCATCTCCATTCTGAAATTAGTCATCAAAAATAACTTTTTCACTTTTGACAAAACCATTTATCGACAAGATGGATTAGCAATGAGTTCACCCGTCCCTAGTATCTTAGTGGAGATTTATTTAGATTATCTGGAACTCTCTAAAATCAACAACAACTTCCCAACATTATTCTATATGCCAGATACGTGGATGACACATTCGTAATCATGAACGAAGAAATTAAGAACGCGGCCTCTACCCTTCACGATCTTAGTAGTATCTATTCCCACACTAAATTTACACTTGAGTCTGAAACAAACAAGTTAATCATTTTTTCTAGATTTGACCATCCATAGACACCCTTCCTCTTTATCTTACAAGATCTTCAGGAAACCCACACAAACTGCAACTACCATTCGTCAAGACTCCACCAATCCCCAAGCACACAAACGTACTACCTATGATAATTTAGTCCACCGTGCATTCACAATACCCATGTCAAAGAAAGGCTTTAACAACGAACTCTATACTATTCGTGCAATTCCCAAATTTAACGGTTACAATATACTCTTTATAGAACAGATTATCAACAAGTTCAGACACCGACCTAAGACCACTCTTACTAAAGAAAAATCTAAAGACGCCACTTCTTCCACCTATACTTTCAACAAAGATGTCTACAAAATCACCAATCTCTACAGCAAACTTAACGTAAAAATTTCCTTCAGAACAAATAACAGGAATTCTGAAATTCTGCACAATTCCCCATCAGTTAACATGTCCAATACTTTCTTCAAGTCGGGAATCTACAGATTCAAGTGCAATGACTGCAATTCCTCATACGATGGGCAAACAGGACGCAGTTTTACGACTAGATATTCAGAGCACGTCAACGCTATAAGATACAATAGGTTCTCAGCAATAGGTCAACACATTTCTGATTCCAACCACAAGTTTACCGACACTGAACACGATTTAGATATCCTTCAAATAGCCAATAAAGGGCCTCTCATAAATATAATCGAAAATTGTTTTATTCATTTCGATCATTACTTTAATCCTAACTTCTACTTAAATGAAATTTCTGATAAGCCTAATATCCTTTTCGATTTCTTAATTAACTTGTTTAAAAATACCAGATTTCCAAACACTAGAGCTATCTTTCAAGCCTTGTGCAATACACATCCCCGTCACTTACCCCCACTACCTCATCCCTCTGTACCACCATAGCCCTACTCGTCAGCTTTAGCTCCTCCTTTTTCCTATTCCCCTCCCCTCACTCTCCCTTCCCTTCCGCTATTCGGCCTCCATTATTGCTCTCTTCATTAGCCCAGCTCCTCTCCTTTCAACATCTGTGCCATCACGCTACTCAAGGTGAGTTCGCCTCCTTTCCCTTATTTTATTTTGCATATGTACATTTATATCACGCCTAATTTGGCTTTCAATCTTTTCGTCAGGTCTCCACGTTTCCATACTGCACTGGGAATCGTGACGATTATTCAAATTATGATCTTCACACGACCACATTGTTGGCTTCGAAACCACCTGAATCAAGCCTGTTAATTACCGCAAATTAAGAGAACAAGGTTTATTCTTCCCACTGATAACATATGTTGCCTTATGATCTATGCACCTCAAGCTGAACTATTCTCTTGTTTATCAAGACTCAACAACTGGGATACCTTCTAAAAATGTTATATTTTACGGTCAGACGCACCACATTATTTCAATTGGTTATAATCTAACAGTGACTTTATAGGTGCTGTCATATGTTTTAGATGGTTATACGCTCCATACTCTCGTCATTTTAACGTTACATTTAAAATTTGCCTTAGTAGGTGCATTTAAATGTTGTATATAGATACACCTTATGTTCTACGAACCTCAAGCTGGACTATTTTCTCGTGTATCATACCCTAACTATTGTTACCTTCTCTGTTTTGCTTTCATTGTTTTAACTTTTGACAATTTAACTTTCAACATTAATCCTTTTATTTGCTGTCATGTGTTTTATATTTCAACTAGTCATAGTTTAACATTTGTCTTGTAGGTGCTATCGTGTGTTATATACTGCTATTCGATAAGTTGCATTTTGCTCAATTGATTTGTTGGCTGATGATGACGCGCAATGAGCGTCGAAACTAGTACCAACCGTCTTAAAACGTTATGTGATATATATTCATATCAATAAACATTCATGGTATTGAAAAGGTGGACCTTTAATATTTTCATTTTACTGCATGCTTATGGTGCCTTAATTTTCATTTTCTATCCAAATTTCAAAATTGCTTTATCTCAGGAAAATCAACAGTTAATGCACTGGATGATGTTACTAGGTATAGGCCTATAAAGAGTAATTTTGAGGAAGGTAATTGTATTAAGGCTTCCCCGTGTGACTTCAGTAAGGCATTGCATTGAGTACCGCATGATATTCTGCTTAGAAAGCATATTATGGCATTTCTGGAAAGGAACATGAACATTTTAAGATACCGTAATAAGTTACATATTTGATCAAATCCAATATGTGGAGGTGAATGTTATCTCCTCGAAAGGATATGAGGTGAATTAAGGGGTTCCTTGGTCATTTACTCTTTCAGATCATGATAAATGAATTACATTCGAATGTGCAAACAAATACTGTCGTACACGTAGACAATTTTACCTTACTGATCTCATGTATAATCTCGAACAACTATCGTTGTTGTGTGACCATAAATTAGAAGAGTTAATCGTGGTTTAAAATTGTTCTAATTAATAGTATATTTAAACATATAACTTAAGTACATTCAATGCTTACACTTGGATTATTTCTTAAAACTGACCAACAAAATGCCCTTGCGCTCACACATATAAACCAACAGGCGGCATCAAATTCTAGAAAGTACTAGAACATACTCAGCGCTCAACATTCACGTCACCAGATCATTCTCGATATTAATGTACTATATTCTAACACGCCTCCTTATATTCATATCGAGAGAGTTATATTCATTCACGTTCGATATTTCTCTCAAGTTTACAGATTTGGCTTTACATAATGTCTTCAAAAATATATCCGCAAAGTTTTCATTTCAGTCTACTATAACAATATCTATTATACCTTTCATATAACACTCATCCACAAAATGGTACCATTCTTAGCAGTATTTACTGCACCTAATGTATCTCCATGCACTTTGCACATTAAAAGATCCCAGTACATAAAAGAATAACTTAAGTTCAGTAACAGCTTTCGACAATGCTACATATTTCGCAAAAGTGGAAAACTTCGTGACACTTCCCTGTTTTCGCGATTTCCAAATTAATAGCTTTCTAAATAATCTAAATACGTAGACTTACGATCTAAGTTATCACCTGCCTAATCTGCGTCTATATAGGAATCTAAAATCTCGACGTTTTCATTCTTTCAAAAATTTAGTTTCAAATATTTCGTTAAACACATACCTATTTTAACACTCTTAACGTATAATTGAAATAGGTTGTATAATATCAATTCTGAAAACTGCTTAAATAGTTAACACTGTAGGCCTAACTGATATGTGGGTGCTATTTCGTACATACCGGTGTCGGTTACTCGACCTTCCGACCATGTCCGGCGAGCATTATGTACACTTTCATTACCGATAATAGTAGTTTAAAGCTGTTGCTTGGAAAAATATTCTCGGTTGGTGACCGCCGACTTGTTAACCCGTCGTTTGTGTGTTAACGACGGCTGTTTGCACGTAATTAGGCAAATTATCAGCGTTTGTAAGTGGAAGAGGAAAGAAATTATTGTTTATGAAGACATTTCGTCGGTTAATAACCAGCTGTATTTTATTGTAAAATTAAAGTACTGTGTAGTATTTTACATTTTGTAGTTGGGTTTAACTTATTAGGTTAAATAATTGTACGAAAGTTAGAACGTATAAGTAAGAAAATGATACTTTGGATAGGACTTCTAAGTGTATATTTTGAAATTAGGTTAATTACTGAGGGCCTTGTAAATAAATAGTTCAGCAATAATAAACAAAGTTGTAATTAATATAGAAGATATATCTTCGAGAAGTAGATGAACCACCCCTCAGACGGCTTCGAGTAAAAAAATTGATCAAAACATTAAACCATGAGAGTGAACTGTCCTACTTAACAGATATGCGAAAGGGCTCGATTTGAACCAAAGCTGGAAGGATGAATGATCTAGGAAAACATTGGATCTTGCAAGGAAGCCAAAGAGTTTTGACCTTTAAAGAAAGCATTGGTATCGAGCAATTTGGGCAACATAACTGTCAGCTTGCATTCGGGAGACAGCGGGTTTGAACCTTGTTGTCGGCAGGCCTGAAGGTTGTTTTCAGCGGTTTCCCATTTTCACACCAGGCAAATGCTGGGGCTGTAACTTAAGGCTACCGTTGCTTCCTTCCCACTCCTATACCTTCATTATCCCATATGTGTGTTTGTGCGACATAAAGAAAATTGTAATTTTAAAAACAAATCTTTGGTGCTCCCTCAAGAACCTTAGAACTGGACACAGCTGTTATAACTAAATCCGGCACAAGTAGGGCTAGATCAGGTAAGCAGTGTGAGACTGTGCTGTAGAGGAGCAGAGCATCAAACACCTTTTCCGTGCTGCCTTCCCGTTCTTACCTGGGAAGCCCTAAAAACCTGTTCAGTCTCACTGCCAGACCTTCCGCAATAAAACAACGTAGCGTTGGCTACTCCTCACCTGCAGCTAATTGTTCACGATTCACTCTGGCAACTGAAACCCGAGCAAAAATATAACTTACTTGAAGCCCTTATCCCTTGTCATTGCTGTAAGTAGCTCGAGCTTACACCACTCCTGTACTCCTTGGAGACAGCGGGCTTCCGACAGGTAGCCAATACACAATATTCACTTAAGTAGTGCAAAAACTGACAAAGTTGTTTAGTCAGCACATAGCATTGCTAGAGGAAGGTTCCAGTAATATGGCAATAAATCAGGACAAATCGCACCTCGTCTGACCCTTCTTAAGAAAGCGATAGTCTCTCATGAATTTCTCAACCAATTGGAATAATTTTCTAATGTTTACCTTTCTTGTTATGATAAATAAAATTCAAACAAATAGATTTAAAATGTACATGTTTCTGGGGGAGAGTCTAATGTATTTACAGTGGAATTATATACCCCCTCCCACACCAGGTAATGCTTGAAATAAATGTTAGTAGCTAGGCCTTATTATCCTTCCCACCATTTCTTTCTGATTTCGCACCCTGGTGCAGAACGCTGACTTAGTGTAGTTTTGTATTTTTATCCATTCATTGTGATTTCTATATGACTAAAAAACTAATCCTTATAACATTTACTCAGCTTCTTAAACAGTAGGGTATTCATAAAAAGACACACGCCAAGTTAGGATAAATACACATCATGAAAATTTCCTTACAGCAAGTATTAGTACAGATATTGCAAAGGAATAGGTAATTACTTAAGAGAATAAATGATTCAACTGCTATCAGTATATATATTTCTTCAACTATAAGGTAAATTAAGTTTTATTGTCCACTATAATAACTTATTTTAAACAATTGTATACATACATACATACATACATACATACATACATACATACAAATATACATACATACATATATACAAACATACATACATACATTATCATTACAGACAGTTATGCCTTTCAGCGTTCAGTCTGCAAGCCTCTGAGAATTAACTAAACGTCCCCAAAATCCTCGATTTGCAACTAGTGTTGTGGCCCCATTTAGTTCTATACCTCTTATCTTTAAATCGTTAGAAACCTACTCTAACCATCGTCGTTTTTGTCTCCCTCTACTACTCTTACCCTCCATAGCAGAGTCCATTATCCTCCTATGTAACCTATCCTGCTCCATTCGCCTCACACGACTCCAGCACCGAAGCCGGTTTATGCGTACAGCTTCATACATCGAGTTCATTCCTAAATTAGCCTTTATCTCCTCATTCCGACTACCCTCCTGTCATTGTTCCCACCTGTTTGTACCAGCAAGCATTCTTGCTACTTTCTACTTTCATGTCTGTTACTTCTAACTTATGAATAAGATATCTTGAGTCCACCAAGCTTTCGCTCTCGTAAAGCAAAGTTGGTGTGAAAACAGACCGATGTAATGATAGTTTCGTCTGGGAGCTGACATCCTTCTTACAGAATACTGCTGATCGTCACTGCGAGCTCACTGCATTAGCTTTACTACATCTTGATTCAAACTCACTTACTATATTACCACCCTGGGAGAACACACAACCTAAATACTTGAAATTATTTACCTGTTCTAGCTTTGTATCACCAATCTGACATTCAATTCTGTTGAATTTCTTACCTACTGACATCAATTTAGTCTTCGAGAGGCTAATTTTCATACCGTACTCATTGCACATATTTTCAAGTTCCAAGATATTAGACTGCAGGCTTTCGGCACAGTCTGCCAAAAAGACAAAGTCGTCAGCGTAGGCCAAATTGCTTACTACATTTCCACCTAACTGAATCCCTCCCCGCCATTTTATACCTTTCAGCAGATGATCCATGTAAACTACGATCAGCAAGGGTGAAAGATTACAGCCTTGTCTAAACCCTGTAAGAACCGTGAACCAAGAACTCATTCTACCATCAATTCTCACGGAAGCCCAATTATCAACATAAATGCCTTTGATTGATTTTAATAATCAACCATTAATTCCATAGTCCCCCAGTATGGTGAACATCTTTTCCCTCGGTACCCTGTCATTTAATTTCTCTAGATCTACGAAACATAAACACAACTCCCTGTTCCTCTCGTAGCATTTTTCAATTACCTGGCGCATACTGAAAATCTGATCCTGACAGCCTCTCTGTGGTCTGAAACCACACTGGTTTTCATCCAACTTCCTCTCAACGACTGATCGCATCCTCCCTTCTAAGATGCCAGTGAATACTTTGCCCGGTATACAAATCATTGAGATACCTCGACAGTTGTTGCAATCTTTCCTGTTCCCTTGCAATTACCACTTTTATCCAATCTGAAGGTACCTTACCAACACTCCACGCTAATTTTACTACTCTATGAAGCCATTTCATTCCTGCTTTCCCACTATACTTCACCATTTCAGGTCGAATTTCATCTATTCCTGCTGCCTTATGACAATGGAGATTTTTACCGTCCTTTCCACTTCCTCAAGCATAATTTCACCAACATCGTTTCCCTCCTCCCCCTGAGCTTGGCTGTTTGCAACACCACCAGAATAATTTTACTTTTATATTGAGAAGATGTTCAAAGTATTCCCTCCACCTCTCCAGTGATTCCCTGGGATCTATAATGAGTTCACCTGAATTACTCAAAACACTGTTCATTTCCTTTTTCCCTCCCTTCCTAAGATTCTTTATTACTGTCCAGAAAGGTTTCCCTGCTGCTTGACCTAGCCTTTCCAGGTTATTACCAAAATCTTCCCATGACTTCTTTTTGGATTCAACAACTATTTGTTTCGCTCTGCCTTTTTCCATCTTTACACACAGTTGTTCCTAGGCATTCCCTTCCTGTTTCTACTACAGCATCCCTGTGTGCCACCCATTCACTTTCTATATCCTGAACATGCTTACTGTCTACTGTTTGAAACTTCTCACTAATCGTATCCGTGTACTACTGTCTAATTTCCTCGTCCTGGAGATTTTCTACCCTTATTCGTTTGCAGACAGATTTCACTTTCTCTACCCTAGGCCTAGAGATACTTAGTTCACTACAGATCAGATAGTGGTCTGTATCATCGAAAAATCCCGGAAAACTCGTACATTCCTAACAGATTTCCTGAATTTGAAGTCGGTTAAGATATAGTCTATTATGGATCTGGTACCGCTCGCCTCCCATGTGTAGCGGTGAATAGCCTTATGCTTGAAGAATGAATTCGTAACAGCTAAACACATACTAGCACAGAAGTCCAGCAAACGCTTCCCATTCCCATTAGCTTCCATATCTTCCCCACATTTACCAATCACCCTTTCGCATCCTTCAGTTCTATTCCCAACTCTCGCCTTGAAATCGCCCATTAGCACTCTTCTATCCTTGCTGTTGACCCTGACCACGATGTCACTCAATGCTTCATAGAACATGTCAACTTCATCCTCATCTGCACCCTCACATGGTGAATACACGGAGACAATTCTAGTCCTAATTCCTCCAACTGACAAATCTACCCACACCATTCGCTCATTTACGTGCAATGGTATTCCTGATAAAGAGCGCTACCCCATACTCTTCCCTTCCCTTTCTAACACCCGTCAAGTACACTTTATAATCTCCTATCTCTTCCTCATTATCTCCCCTTACCCGAATATCACTTACTCCTTGCACATCCAGATGTACCCTCTTTGCTGACTCAGCCAGTTCTACGTTCTTTCTTCCATAATCCCCATTAATATTGATATCTCTCCATCGAATTCCATTTCGTTCGCCAAGTTGTTTCCAAGAAGTCTCTCACCTGTCAAATGGGAGTGGGACTCCATTACTCCAGTAGGTCCGAGGCTTGCTTAAAATGTTCTAAGCTCGGTAAATTCATGAAGCAGGATGCTACCCTGCTTGCACATAGTCCAAGTGAGGATCACTCCTCTAACGTTTTATGGACCTCCGGTGAATTGTATAGTCCTGAGCACAAGGAGGGCCATGACTCAGAATATGTCTGAGAGGCCCATTCCCATTCCATAGCAACTGGTATCCCGACTTTCAGGACCACTTACTAGGCCACTCAGCCGTTGCTCATGGTTCACGAACTAGGACGTGACTACAGTAACCCACAATTTATAATAATGCTTTTTTGTTTGATGTCCCACTAACTAATTTTGAGGGTTTTCGAGATGCTGGAATTTTGTCCAGTAGGTGTTCTTTTACGTGTCCCATATAAATTACCAATGCGACGCTGGCATATTCGAGAACCTTCAAATATCAATGGATTGACTCAGGACTCAACCTGCCAACTTGAGATCGAAAGGCCAGCGCTCTACCACATCAGCTACTCAGACCGACATAAATGAATTTTAAATTTAACAGATCCTCATCACCGCACTATTACATTTAGTAACCTCTGATGAGATTAATTAAGATTATTCTCTGCCTGATTTCAAGCTTGGAAGATGAAACCACAATCCTAATTATAAACAGAGATGTCTAGTTAATTTGCATATTTTTACAAACTGAGTATTGAAAGGAACAGGAGTCTAAAATGGTATGCTTATTACATTGCATCGACAGAGATGACAACGACGATGGTAGAGGACGAAACAAGGTCTGGGAAAGAGGCAAATATAGCCTAAATTAAGATACAGCTCCATCTTTTGCTTGGTGTGGAATATGGGAAAACGTGTATAACAATGTTCAGGGCTGCTGACAGTAGGATTTTGACGCGTTATCTCCCGAATGCAAGTTTGCACAGAGTCTGAAAGGAAGCAGTGTGAAAACTTAGGTAGTCTAAGAGCCATATTACACACCAGAATCTTTCGAAAATTCTGATTGGAGACTAGGAGTTTCTACGTCCTACTGAATGAGAGTAGAAAAGTAATAGAGAAATAAACGAATTAGTCTAGATATTTATTATTTTTAACAAGAGTGAGGAATCGCTCCATAACTACAGATTGATTTTCGAGTACTGAAATAAGCCTCTCTGTTATTTGGCTCGGTAAACGTCCATTTTCAGCCTGCTGTAGAGAGCCTTGGCCATAATCATTGCTGCCTCAGCCAGTTGATTTGCAGTTTCACCAATCATCTTCCAAAAAAAAAAGGACAAGTTAAGATTAATACTTTATTCTTAGAAAAGTCTTGCTACTGGCTTTATATCACACAGACTGGAACAGGTACTATCCCATTGTTACCATAGGACCCTCCTTTGTCAGTACAATGTAAAACAAATATCAAAAAATACCCACGTGCCATTGCTAACCTATCAGTGAACTCAAAAGATAAAATATATGAAGCATTTGCCAAGGAAATCCAATTGGTAAAGTATATATACTCTCTGCACAAGTAACTGACAGGCAATCATTGACGCGTGTAGTTGCGCATGAGGGTTTCGTAGGGCGTGTGTGGTCTTTTGTTAGGGGATTAAAATAGAGAGGGACTAAAAGATTGCATATGCTCTCCCCATAAACCTCTTAAAATCAGCCAACATAGACGAATGGCCTACCATTTCCTTGAATATTTGTCAAATTGGACTCTCATCCACACTTAATACTCAATACACTGATAATAGATTGTGTCAATCTTATTAGGGACAAATATCTAGAATGAAGGTCACCAATGAAATAAATAAAATCTCTTCTTGATATAATTGATTAACTTGGATAAAGACAGTTCATTCTTGAAGTTTAAAAATGACAACATTAATAAGATCACTTTGAAATAATTAGTTATTTTGAATGAAAAATGATCATTCTTGAAGTTCATAAATAACGATATTAATTAAGTTCACATTGAAAAATGAAGATCACTCTTGGAAATGGAACTAACGAAATTAATAAGAGTTCCTTTCTGAAATGAATAATTGATGCGAGCAAATAAAGTTCACTCTTGATATGCCTACCAAATTTCGAGCTAAAGTTCATACTTCACTTAGCTAACTAAGTAACGTAATATGGAGACAAAAAAGTTCTATTTCTAAATAGCAGGTCATTTGAAAAATTGGAATGAATGAATTCGAAATTGTATTGAATAAGAATTAGAGTTGCTGGAAAGTTTTAAAGTGACTTGCTGAAACGACACAGATGCATATCACCTTCTTGAAGAACTGGCTCCGTTGGACTGTGTCCTCACAGACTGTAATACCACGTCTACCATGGATCAGAAACACCATCACCGGGACACCATCACCACGTCCCTCGAAGTTACCACGTCCACCACAGATCAGGAACACCATTACCAACGCATCCTTCGGAGTTACCACGTCTCCATCGGCGGGAGTTCATATGACAACACGGGTGGTCGGAGTATGCATGGGGCGTTGGTTTACACACACCACTTCGTATGATACTGCACTGTTCGTTCCAAGTAGCACGTCGAATACATGCAGTAATTTGCACTAAGTCCAATAATAAGGTGATTGACTTGTCATGAGACCCTGAATTTACTAAGTTCCACTTGTCAAATTAATACAATTCAATTTTAAACTAATTCTATGCTAAGATAATTGAATCTTCACAGTACTCTGACTTCACTAAGTTCTGACTGTCAGGTTAATCCAGTTCAAGGAAATTGAAATGAAGTCTATTCATTCAATTTCACGCGTGATCTTAGTGTAGGATTCAGTCTATGATCCCGATGTGTTCAGAAACAGTCTACTATCATTTTATCACCACGAAAAGTAAAATAGTTAATGGTACTATCTTTACTTCTAACCATGAAATATTAGGCATGTACAGTCTAGCCTAAGCAAGCAGCTCGAACGGAAGTGCCGTGTTGAGTGTGCTGTTGAGTGGAGTGGAATAAGAGGGGGGAGTGGACGGGTCAACTGGAGTGTGACGAGAAGATGATCAGTACCGGTATAGAGCAATATCGGGTAGTTATCGGATGATGGCAGTGAAGAATGAAGAAGGGAACAACCAAGAGAAATGAAGGTAAAGTGGTGATGGAATTGAAGGGTTAGATGCTATTGGTCGTAGCGGTGGTCACGGTACTGGTGTTTATTGGGGGCGTGGAAGTAAATCCAGGCCCGCAGAGCAATGGCAATATGACCTGGGAAGATATAGATGTCATTAGGAATGTGGTAAAGAAAGTAGTAGAGAAGCTCTGCTCGTTTGATCAGTTAAAAAATATGATACGGGTGCAAGTTAAGTAGCACGAAAAGACGAGGCAGTCGATTCAGGAAAACACGAAAGAATTAAGGCTAAAATGGAAGACAGTGAGAGAGAAATTGTGTCACTAAGGGAGAAAATTACAAATATGGAAGAGGAGGTGTGGAATTTTTAGAAAGAACAAGCACCAAACAGTAAAGAACGTAGAAAGAAATCCATATTTATTTACGGTGTGCAGGAAGAAAAGGCAGAAGCTAAAGTGGACGTCTATATATATAAAATAAGAGTTTTATATGTACATTGCTCAGAATTTGAAAAGAATTGTAGTTCTGTATCGGTCATGTCCACAGTAACAAGAAAATGCATTTTTTTACTTTTCCGTAATTTCTGTCTGTCTGTCTGTCTGTCTGTCTGTCTGTCTGTCTGTCTGTCTGTCTGTCTGTCTGTCTGTCTGTCTGTCTGTCTGTCTGTCTGTCTGTCTGTACACGCATCACGAGAAAACAGCTGAAGAGAATTTAATGAAAATCGGAATGTAAAGTCGGGTGATGAACCGCTACAATCTAGGCTATAAATTATTTTAATCACGCTGAGTGAAATGGTAGTTTAGGGGAAGGCCTGCAATTTAATTCTCAAATATTTATGTTATTAGTGGTCGTGTCTTAATGAAAATCGCTAGACGAAGATGGGAAATAAGTCGCTACAATATATGCTATACACGCTGAGAAAAATGATAGTTTAGGGGAAGGCCTCAAATTTAATTGTCAAATATTTATTTTATTAGTGGTCACATCTTCACGAAAATTGGTATGAAAAGTCGGAGAATAGGTCGCTATAATCTAGGCTATCAATAATGGTATTCACACTGAATGAAATGGTAGTTTAGGGGAAGGCCTGAAATGTAATATATATAAAATAAGAGTTTTGTCTGTACATTGTTCAGAATTTGAAAAGAAAGGTATTTTTGTATCGGTCATGTCAACAGTAACAAGAAAATGCATTTTTTACTTTTCCGCAATTTCTGTCTGTCTGTCGGTCTGTCTGTCTGTCGGTCTGTCTGTCTGTCTGTCTGTCTGTCTGTATGTATGTATGTATGTACACGCATCACGAGAAAACGGCTGAAGAGAATTTAATGAAAATCGGAATGTTAAGTCGGGTGATGAACTGCTACAATCTAGGCTATAAATTATTTTAATCACGCTGAGTGAAATGGTAGTTTAGGGGAAGGCCTGAAATTTAATTCTGAAATATTTCTGTTATTAGTGGACGTGTCTTAATGAAAATCGCTAGACAAAGATGGGAAATAAGTCGCTACAATATTGGCTATACACTCTGAGAAAAATGGCAGTTTAGGGGAAGGCCTAAAATTTAAATTTCAAATATTTATTTTATTAGTGGTCGTATCTTCACGAAAATTGGTATGCAAAGTCGGATAATAGGTCGCTATAATCTAGGCTGTCAATAATGTTATTCACACTGAATGAAATGGTAGTTTATGGAAAGGCCTGAAATGTAACTCTCAAATAAGTTATTTATGTTATTAGTGGTCGTTTCGATACTACATAACTAACATAACTTTAGTTATGTCGTAAGTTAGTAGTAGTTATGTAAGAAGTTGTGCCGTATGTTTTAGGCAATTCTCCTGCCCCCTTTGGGCTTTGTTGGCTGCCTGGTTGCGCCTTTAAGATTGACGTTTGTTTTTTTCCATTTATTATTATTATTACTATTAATAGCTATGTTCGGCCTTTTATGGGTTAATATTTAACTTCTTTCGACGTATTTCTAAAGGTTGATTTTCTCCCTTCATCCTGCCGCCGCGCTGCTATGGCAACGTGCCTTCCCCGCTTTTCCAGCCAATTGGGCTGGCCTTCCTCCCCTCCCTCCTGTCCGCCGCTCGCTTGTCGAGCTACGGACAGAGGTGAGGGACTTGACTTGCCTGATAGCCAGCAGCGGCTGATGTTCTCGGTGCCTTGAGTTGTGGCGGCTAGTCCCTTTGGGTTTCGAACCCTGTCTTGTCCATGGTGTGGAGGTAAGCTCTTCTACTAGATAAAACTGATGTACTAGCGCGGGGGTAGAACGAAGGGAGGATCTCACTATTGGGATTCCGAAATATTCAGTCCTACGACGTGAGTGTAATCCAGTGCCTTTTAATGTTATTGTATATGGGCAGGCACCTTGAAAATTAGCTGCTAACCTCCATCGTCATTGGTTAAGGATAATAGAGTCTCTACTATTGTATGTACTGAGTGCTTTTGAACGGAGGGCAGTTTGAGTTTTGTTTTTAATGTTCTGGCTCAATGCCCAGTATTAATGTACTTAGTTCACAGCCTGAGGCTGTATTGAGATTTAAACAATATTGTACTTGTTAACAAGTTTAAAGGAAAACCCACTAAGGGGATTTGTATTGAAAATAAATGTGGTTGTTTGGAAAAAGAAATGTTAGCTTGAAACAGGCCCAGGCCCGTGCGCTTTTTTCCTTCATTCCTTCCCCTGTGGGGATGTTTGAAAACCTACGCAGGGGTACAGAGTTGTCGCAGAGCGTGGTTGAATGGGCCTGGTTTCAATTCGAGTATTATTCCGTTTAGTTGTGAGTGTACTCTTCGAAATCTTTCGATCTGTGGGTCCAACAGTGTTCGAGCATCATGGCGGCTCGAGATGTCTCTTATCCGGGGGCCTTGCGAAAGGAAAGAGTTATTGTATGAACTGCTCATTAGGAATTTGGAGTCAAAAGGAACTGTGAAAAGCGATGAGAATTTATTCAGGTCGAACCTTGATAAACCTATTACTGTGCCTGTTTATACTGATAGCGAGGTCGGTGGGGCGACGTCCTTGATCCGGGCAATCTTAACTGAGATTATCTCAGTCATGGATTTTTTGGAAACTGATATTGCTTCGGTTCATCAGTTAAAGAGGGTTCAAGGTCGCCTGAGCCACTATTTACATAGGATCGAAGATTTGCTCTCCTTAGAACCTAAAGATGACCTTAAGGGTCAGGTTGAGGTATTGCAATCGGAAACCTCCACATTATTAGAGAAGGTTGATTCATGGTTGATGAGGTTTTCAGCTAAACCTAAGAACACTTGCCTTTCCGTTCCTGCGGCTGAAGGTGAGTCGAATAAGGCAGTTGACGGAGTTGAGTTAAATGGGCAGTCGGCCCCTTTGTCTATGCCTCCATTAAGAGATCGTGACGGCCTTTCAGGCATGGATCAGCAGTCTACTTTGGTGCTCTATAAAGCAGGGTTTTCTAGTCTTCCTCACCCCTTGAGTCTGGTGTTAAAAAAGGCTTCTTGTTATTCGGTCAGTTCTGCGAGTGAGGTTGTGTCGTTCCTTCGATTTTTGGTCGAATTCCAGGACCATGCCTTGGTCTTTGGAATGTCGAACGTACAGGTCCTCCAAATTACTTACCCCGAAGCCACCGATGTGTTAGCGGATAAAATCGTTCATGCCATAGCGGCCCAAACTTCCTTGCACGAGTTCCATGCGAACTTGTCGACCTATTTTATTCCTGCACGTGCGCTTAATTCCTTAATTCAGAAACATTATTTTAGAGTGCAGCGTTTAGAGGAGAGCTTGTCTGAATTTATTTTGGATATTTCGCACTTGGTTACTCTGAAGAGCAAATGGTGTCTACGATCGTGAAGGGCATCACCCCTAATTATAGGTCTTATGTGTGTTTTGCTACTCGCCCTCGTACATTTAGCGAACTCGAGGCTGTGGTGGTATCTGCCGAGGGAGTTCGGCACGCTGACTCTCTCCGCGAGTCAAATGTACCTTGGTCAGACCAACGTACTCAGCCGCCCTCGTCTGGGAAACCTGCTCTTGTTAGGAAGTGTTACGCCTGTGGGGCAATAGCTCATTTGCGTAATCGATGTCCTTCTCGTACTTCCACCAATTCTTCGCCTAGTGCCGGTGGTAGAGAGAGGAATAACACGGGGTTATCGGGAGTCGTCTGCTTTCGATGTGGATTAGGGGGACACATGGCGAGGCGGTGTCCTACTCGTTCCGCAGAGCTCTGACTAGGACGGGCGTCGGTTTCCATTCCAGCCGACCCTTCTTCCCTTGTTGTTGAGAGACGTGATTCCCATTTTTCTTTTTCAGTCTGGGGTTGATTGCCCACCGGACTGCTTGAAAATATTGGGTGATGTTAAGGGTTTCGCTCCCTTTATTTCGATCGAGTTAAATAATGAACCTGCTCAAGCACGCTTGGACTCGGGAAGTGTCCTTTCCCTTGTGAGTGAATCTTGGGTTATTTCACATAAGGCCATTTGTAAAATTGCTAATATTCAGCCTGTATCCTTTTCGTGTATTTCGGCTAACCTGTCTGAACTTGAAGTAATTGGTTTAATCAAATGTAAGATTCGCATCTCCAATTTTACGCGGAAGTATAGCTTTTAGGTGGCCAAGGATTGATCGTGTCCTGTGGTTCTTGGGGCTAATTTTTTTGCTTATGCTGGACTTGTGTTAGACATGCAAAATAGCCATTGCTGGTTTAAGTTTGCTGAACGGAAAAAACTAAGTTTGTCTTTGCGTAATTCTGCTTTAGCTTCATGTGTCGCGCCCCCTCAAAACGAAATGGTCTCCGACCTTAGCCATTTGCCGGAGGATAAGGCGCAGTGCATTAGGGAGATATGTAGCGCGTATCCTGATGTTTTTACAGAAAAATTGGGAGTTACTAACATACTTGAGTATAAAATCGAAGTTACTGATTCCGTCCCTGTGAGGATTCCCCCTTATCGCCTTTCGCCTCCCAAAATGCAGGCGTTGAAGCAAATTATTAACAAAATGCTGGATGACGGGATCATACGACCTTCTACTTCGTCATACTCCTCTCCCATCTTTCTAGTACCCAAACCGCAAGGTGGCTTTCGCCCGGTTCTTGACTACAGAGTGTTAAATAAGAAGATCGTATTGCAATCGGTTCCTCTCCCAGATCTGCACTCGTGTTTTTCGTGGTTCAAACGCGCCAAGTATTTTACTGGCTTGGATTTGAACCAAGCTTACTATCAAATTCCCTTGGCCGAAGAATCTCGTCACTTAACTGCATGCGCGACTGAGTGGAACCTATACGAATTTTGCCGGGTGCCTTTTGTCATTTCTACGGGGGCTGCCGTGTTGACTAGGCTACTTGATCACTTGTTTTCGGACATCAAATTCAGCTATTTGTACCATTATTTGGATGATGTAGTCGTGTACTCCGAAACCTTTGAAGATCATCTTCAGCATCTCAAGGAAGTCTTGACACGGTTGCGTCAAGCCGGGTTGACGGTTAAGCTCTCTAAGGTCTCTTTTGCTAGGCCTCAAATGTCCTTTCTTGGTCATATCGTTTCCCCTAGCGGGGTCTCGGTTGACCAATCCCGCACACAGGCTATTCACCAGTTCCGGCCCCCGACGGATGTTAAAGGCGTCGCTCGGTTTGTGGGGATGATAAATTTCTTTCGCAAGTTCACCCCAAACTTCGCTAATCGTGCTGCCCCGCTTAACTCGCTTCGTCGTAAGGGGGTTAAGTTTGAATGGGGGTCTTCGCAGCAGGCAGCCTTCGAGGACTTGAAAATGGCTATAGCTAATGCACCGGTGCTGGCTATGCCAGATTTTAGTAAGTCCTTTGTAGTGCAAACCGACGCCTCCTCGTCCGCTGTCACGGCGGTTTTGTTACAGGATTCGGAATTGGGTAGGCGCCCCATCGCGTACGCCTCTAGGACGCTATCCCCGCTCGAGTCGAAGTATTCGGTTTATGAGCTTGAGGGTTTAGCGGTTTTGTTCGCCCTAGAGAAGTTTAGGATGTATTTGGAGCATGTTAAGTTTCTGCTCGAAACCGATAATCAGGCGCTTAGCTGGGTCCTTGGTAAGCCCAGAAGGATCGGTCGCTTAGCCAGATGGGCTATTCGCATTTCCGCTTTCCAGTTCGATGTCCTCCATATCCGAGGGACTGAAAATGTCGTCGCCGATTCCTTAAGTCGAATGTTCTCTGACCACTACGTCGGTTCTTCTGATTCAACAGGGTCGGAACCTGTGCTCTCGTTACCTCTTTCCGGTAGTATCCTATTGGATACCCCCTTGCTGTTCCACCAGATTGCTAAAATTCAGGGTGAGGATCCGGCGTTGGGCCCTTTTATTCAGGATCTTAAAACCGGGCAGAATATTGCCCCCTACGTCCTGAGAAACAATGTTCTGTGCTGCCCTTCCCGGGCCGATAAGAAAATGAAAGTGGTTATCGCCTCGGTCTTGGTTCCGGTGATTTTTAAATATTATCACGAAACTCCTTTAGGTGGTCATCTAGGAGTGTTCAAGACTAGGGAGAAGATTCGGGAGAACTTCATCTGGAAAGGCCTAGATGGGGAAGTTCGCGAGATGGTTAAGGCCTGTAAGGTCTGTGGCCTTAGCAAGCCTACTGTGAACTCGAGAATGGGTCTCTTGCCGTCCCACCAAGCTACTCGCCCCATGGAGCGGATGTATATTGATTACGTGGGACCCCTCCCCCGGTCAAAGGGCGATGGGAATAGGTTTATTTTGGTTTGTGTGGACGGGTTTACCCGTTTTTCTTGGTTTTCCCACCAGACTTGCTACAGCTGAAACTACTATTAGATGCCTTAAGTCCATCTTTTCATCCTTTGGGCCGCCTCAATTTTTGGTGTCCGACAATGCTAGGGCATTTACTTCCAATTTGTTTAGAAGATTTTGTTTCAATCTTTCGATTTCCCATGTCACGACTTCCCCATATTACCCTCAGCCTTCGTATGTTGAAAGGGTCAATCGCAACCTTCGTTCGGCCCTCATTGCCTTCCACCATCAGGATGTGTCGAGATGGGATACCTCCCTTCCTTGGCTCGCCTTCGCCTTCAACACAGCTGTCCATGAAGCTCACAAATTTTCTCCAATTTCCCTGATGTTTTCTTTCGTGCCAAATTCTCCTATTTCCAACTTATGGAATATTAATGAGTTGCTTCCCGAGAAGATTAATCCTCCTAACATTAGGGAAATTTGGAAGAAACCGAAACATAACCTTAAGGTGTCGTACGAGCAGAAGCGTGCCCGCTACGATCAAGGTCGCCGACCTACCGACTTGGTTGTCGGTGACAAGGTGTTCATTAAAAACTTTGTGCCATCTGGGAAATTAGGTCTACGTTTCAGAGGCCCCTGTACTATACTCGATTTCCTCACCCCCGTCACATTGCTGGTCAGTGACCCGGAGACCGAGAGAGTTTTGAGAGTGCACCTGTCTCAGGTTAAGCCCGCTTGAGAGTTGGCCTTCGCGCTTTTCATGTTTCCTTGGTTTATTACTTTTGATTTTCTTCCACCTCGGTGGGTTTTCCTATTCTTAATGGGTAATTTAATTATCTTGGCAATTTTGCCTTATTAAATGTTGTTTTATCTGAGCATGTTTGTAAATCCTCCTGGAGTTCCCCCGCGTCCTTTTCCTGACCTCCACACCGTTGGTTGTGCCGCCGCGGCGCCTCGACTGACGTTCCGCCTCATCACCTGACTATCTACTTGCTTCGACGTGCTGCTGGCTTTCTGATTTGTGTTTGCAGTGTCGGGAAGATCGTCGCCTGTGCCCCCAAGCTTCGAGGGATGGCCCCCCGCTGGAGCGTTTTTCCTGGGCATCCTTCTTCTCCTGAGGCCGTATGTCAGCGGTAAAATCTTGCAAACTGCAGCATGTGTCACCTCGCCCTAAGTTACGGGATTGGATCTTTTTCAACCATCACCATTGTTGGGTGATGTGCTGGGCCGCCTACTCCTAGGCCTTACCATCTTGCGGACCTGTTGCCAATGCTGGCCAGTCTGGTCCAATTGTGTGTTTTGGGACTCACCAGCTCTGTCATTTCTCATCGTGTCATCCCGGGAAGACATATCTCTTCATATTTCATCTCTCATCTCTACAAGCAAGAGCTCGTCGAATACAACTGATGAAAAATGTATATCAAGATGTATATTTGTGTAAAACGTTTGTATGTTTCTTCAAAAGAAAAGAAAAAAAGAAAAAAATGCCCCTTCTTGTGAAGGGATTCCTAAACTACCCCCCCCCCCTGGTTAGGGTCTTGGGAGGGGAGATCTGTGCCGTATGTTTTAGGCAATTCTCCTGCCCCCTTTGGGCTTTGTTGGCTGCCTGGTTGCGCCTTTAAGATTGACCTTTGTTTTTTCCATTTATTATTATTATTACTATTAATAGCTATGTTCGGCCTTTTATGGATTAATATTTAACTTCTTTCGACGTATTTCTAAAGGTTGATTTTCTCCCTTCATCCTGCCGCCGCGCTGCTATGGCAACGTGCCTTCCCCGCTTTTCCAGCCAATTGGGCTGGCCTTCCTCCCCTCCCTCCCGTCCGCCGCTCGCTTGTTGAGCTACGGACAGAGGTGAGGGACTTGACTTGCCTGATAGCCAGCAGCGGCTGATGTTCTCGGTGCCTTGAGTTGTGGCGGCTAGTCCCTTTGGGTTTCGAACCCTGTCTTGTCCATGGTGTGGAGGTAAGCTCTTCTACTAGATAAAACTGATGTACTAGCGCGGGGGTAGAACGAAGGGAGGATCTCACTATTGGGATTCCGAAATATTCAGTCCTACGACGTGAGTGTAATCCAGTGCCTTTTAATGTTATTGTATATGGGCAGGCACCTTGAAAATTAGCTGCTAACCTCCATCGTCATTGGTTAAGGATAATAGAGTCTCTACTATTGTATGTACTGAGTGCTTTTGAACGGAGGGCAGTTTGAGTTCTGTTTTTAATGTTCTGGCTCAATGCCCAGTATTAATGTACTTAGTTCACAGCCTGAGGCTGTATTGAGATTTAAACAATATTGTACTTGTTAACAAGTTTAAAGGAAAACCCACTAAGGGGATTTGTATTGAAAATAAATGTGGTTGTTTGGAAAAAGAAATGTTAGCTTGAAACAGGCCCAGGCCCGTGCGCTTTTTCCTTCATTCCTTCCCCTGTGGGGATGTTTGTAAACCTACTCAGGGGTACAGAAGTTATTAAATTTCCGATCACTTATGTCTTATACATTGTTACCGTACCGCATATAATCGGCGATATTCATGAAGTTGGATTTTTGTTACTAAATCCAAATCAGCGCCGAGTCACGAGAAAATGGGTAAAAATAATTTAGTGAAAATCGGTATGTAAAGTCTCAGAATGAGGAACTACAATCTACGATATAAATAATTTTGTAAGACACCCTAATATCACAGAGTCGAAAGAAAACTAATGTGAAGGCCTGCAATATAGAAAGCTCATAAACTTTATCAACAATAACATTACATTGACCATTGTTTGTTGTGATGTGCTTTTTGTCTTCTGTTTCCTCTCATCCCCGATTGATAAGATTACTGCAACGTACAGAGTTTTTTTAAAATTTGCTTGACGTCGCACCGACACAGGTAGGTCTTATGGCGACGATAGGATAGGAAATGAATAGTGGTGTGAAGGAAGCGGGCTTGGCTTTAAGGTACAGCCTCACTCGTGTGAAAATGGGAAACCACGGAATACCATCTCTTTTTTCCTTAACGTCGCACCGACACAGATATGTGTTAAGGCGACGATGGGATAGAAAAGGTCCAGGAAGTGGAAGGAAGCGGTCGTGGCTTTAATTAAGGTACATTCCCGGTATTTGCCCGGTGTGAAAGTGGGAACCACGAAAAACCATCGTCAGGTCTGCCGACAGTGGGGCTCGAAGCCACTATCTCCCGAATACCGTCTTCAGGGTTGCCGGCAGTGGGGTTCGTATCCACTGTCTCACGGATGCAAGCTAACAGCTGTGCGCCCCTAACCACACGGCCAACTTGCCTGGTCTTACCGACTGTAAGAGCCTGCCTGTATATTGGTGGGAAGTAACTGGGGTGTAAGATAATTTTCCTCTTTAGTATGCCATTCCTCTGGTTCATACATTTTCTGATATATCTGGTACGTAACACACTGGTTCATCATAGTATTTGAGCTACACAATCCCTACTCTGAGCCACTGATTGGAATGAGTAGTGTGCATATTTAACGGAATAATGACAAAGGAGTGTTCACGGCCGTCTGCGACCTGGTTATTCCAGCTCTAGAACTTTGGACTCTTAGATGGGCACCGTAGTACTGTTCGTTGAAATTGACAAAGTGTGCGGGTTTTTTTCATTTGATCGATTATTTTATATGATAACATTCCTTTCAATCGCTACATTCCTACTGATGTTTTTGTAATGACCTATGTTGAATTCAGTTAGGAAAACCTCCAAGTCAGTCTTTCTGAGAATCCCGTAGCGAAGGACGGGTACATCAGCTAGTTATTTATAAAGTAGTAGATGTCATTCAAAACAAAATGAAAAATCAATTTCAGTAAGGTCGATATAGATGATGTTGAGAGAGTAGGTGAGGTGAGAGGGGGCAGACCTATAAAAGTGACGCTGCTATCCACATTGATGGCAGACATAGTGACACGAAACGTCGGGAATCTGCAGGGTGAAAAAATTGGATCAGGAGGGATATGGGAAGGGATGGGATTAAGAAATTCAAAATTTTAAAGAAATATCTAGTGAGGGCAAGGCTGCAAGGTTTGAGGGCGCATTTTAGCGGCCAGGAGCTGATAGTGACCAATGGGCAATGGATCCGAGTGTGGAAAGTGTCGAAACATCAAGCATAAGCAGGAAGAGATGAGTAGCGCTGAGGAGGACGTGCATAATAGAAATGGTGGGGCACTGAGGAACAGGACTGAAGAAGACGTGTATAAAGATGCGGCGGTAGAAGGAATCAGGAAAGTGCTGGAGGGGGAAAACGCAGGAGAAAGCAAGTGGACACACGCATAGTGAAAAAAACTAAGCCTGGAGACCGATGCGTGAAAAGAAAGGAGGAAAGAAGGAGTGAAGGAGGAGGGCAAAACACAAGAACTGGCAAGTGGACAAACGCATACTGAAAATAATGGTTTGAGTGAGGAAGCAGAAGTAAGAGGAACGATTATTAAAGGGAGAAGATTGAATTTAAATAAGCTATGGGATAATAAAGGCAAAAGTGGTGAAGGCATAGTAACGAGAAATAAAATATCAAGTAGTATTAGTAAGTAAGCTAGGTAATAGTGTTAATTTATAATTGGAGTGGAAGATATAGTGTGATTCAAGTTAAGTATATTTGAATGGTAAGTCAAGGTGCAAAGGGATGAAGTTATATGTGGAGTGTGATTAAGTTAATAAGAGAGTGGTCATAATGAAAGATGGGGCGGTTGGTAAATATTCGAAGTGGCAGATGATAAGGAGTCAAATTTGGTAGATGGTAGGGTGCGTATGTTTACTACAGTATTTGAAATAAATAGTGTATTTAATGTTGAGTGTGATAGTTGAGTATATTTGAACAATAAGCGAAGGTAAGAGTGATTATGATTAAGAGGTTGAAGTGATGGGATGAAAGGAACTGTGGTATTCAATGGAAGACTAAAAAGAGTAAGTAGGAAGGTGAGTGGCTATGGTCGGTAGTAGTCTGGTTTGCATTTAAATTTTAATGTTAAGAGATTGATTTGGAGGTGAGCTAAAGGTAGGATGTAATTAAGTTAATTTGGAAGAGAGTATTACACATTATTACTATGAGTGCAGACGCTGTAATACTTGCCTGACAGCTGAAAAATGGTTAGGGTCCATAACCTAGAAAATAGAATAAAATTTAAAAATAAAGCAACTTTTGCAAAAATAATAATGGGTGTTTTTGCAGATGGTGGTGGCCACTACACACATATTTTAATTTTTACGAAATCAAACATTTTTTCTTACGAGGATTATCCAACAAGTAACAAAATGTTTTACAAAATAATATTATTTCTAAACGCCTAATGCCCGTACACGAATACTTGTACAAAAACTACATAAAATTACCTATGAAAATCTATATGTTATTACAGCGACAACGTCCACCGAAGATTATTTGAAGGATAAGGGATTGATTTGGATTGTTATATACCGTACCCGCAGGTCGTAACCCACTAGGACGATGCCTCCATTCCTGTAGGAACATCCGACTAACTCTGTTGGGCAGAGAAGTGGGTTGGTTATCGATGGGCCAGGCTAAATGTCGAAGTTTCTCACTTAAATATAAGTAAATGACAGGAAAATGGAGGTATAACTCGAATGAGAAACAATAATAGGGCTTAGGATGAATTTATTCACAAAATAGCCCCGAATCATACAAATAGAAGACAAGAAAATCGAAAATAAAGATGACATTGACATAATCTCAAAATTTAAAGAAAGAACTGGACATAAAACTGTCATTAATCAAAAAAATTAAATGTGAAATGAAATTTCAAGCACAACATTGAATACTTGTAAACTTTTCAAACTATTCTTCATCTGATTGTCCAGTGTTCATTTTATGCAATAGTATACGTACGCGTATACTGATACGTAATCGATTCACATGGAGCCACATAATTCAAAGTGTCACATTGATAAGGGTTTTTAAATTTCTAGAGTCGTCGCAAGATTAAACGTTAAAAGGAAAATTTAAGATAAAATAAAACTTTCGATAAAAAGGAAAATTAAGACGCAATGGGACACGATATGAATTATGAAAAATACTAGTGACATTTCCCTACGCTAAATTTACAATAAACACAAAATAGGCAAAGTATCTCACATATATACATCGGATAAAGAAAGGAAGACTTACATACTACACTGACTCAACGTGAAACGCGGTCCACCCAAGGATCTAGTGAGAACTAGATTGACCACCAATATTACTCAGCACTCGGGCTGTTCCCCATTAAACAACCAGACAACATTTCCAAACAACATGAAATATCACAAAACATCATCCTGTAAGAGAAAACATATTATTATCCTTCATTAATCATGTGGAAAGCAATGGGCAACATTGCCTTCTTCTGCAGCGTTTGCGCAACCCAAGAGCGCGTTCATCCGACACATATTTCCTGCTGTGCTGTGGGCTGAAAGGAAATGTTATAATTCAATACTGTACTGAGGCTTGGATTCTGTTCGCCAAGATTGTATCTCGGAAATACCATCTCATTTACGCTGTCTATATTAACACGGCTAACTACTAAGCTTGTGAGGCAATATCATCTTTCTTCGGCTACACGGAAGCTCACGTACAATCGTACTTCTTACTGGCATGCTCCGATAATTTATTACACACATCAGACTCCTTGGTCTGGAATCAATTTCCGTCAATTCTGATATTTAATATTCTCTCAGAAGACAATAGCAGGGACTCATTCACTGCACATCATTCTTTTCACTTCATCAGGCATGCAATCGGCCTGCATAATCTACCTCATAATTTAGCATGCATTAAAACTTCTTATATTTCTTACAAACCTCATCAGCCTTTTCCATTATGCATCTAGGTTCCATTCCCGTACAAATCATTGGGCAAAACAGTTTCCAACCTACATTTGAAGATCCTAATCCTTCAAAATTGTTATGCAGCTCCACACGTATCAGCGTCTGAAATACCATGCGTCATGCAATCTAACTGCTACTAACATTCTAAATGACCAAAATTATATTGAATTTACTCTCAACGTAGCAAGGGTTTAGCTTGGAAATTGGATGATCTTGTCAATCTAATCCTCCTATCACTAATATACAAGGAAAAATCGGAATAATACTAAGCTAATTTCATGCATAATATAACAACAATATAATCATATTGAACCCTTTAGGTCCATATTGAGCGATACCTACCTTCCTTACCTATCAGCAAAGTTCATGAGATCTGTCTCTTGGGTCGTTTCGGGTTCTTCGTCACTTGCTGAGGTAAAGGTAGGGTTCATTAATTCTAATCTATCTACCGGAATGAAAGGTCTGTTTAAAAGATTCCTATTTATTCAGGAAAATTCTGAAGCATGTCAATGGTATCATAGAAGTCAATTGTGTCCACTGGACACCACAATCATTTTTACATAAATGTCAGAACACTGGTGTGAGACTTTAACGTAATTGCCTGATGGGCATTCTTACTAGAAACCATTGTCTCAATTATTAATCATTTAAGAAAGGAAAGTCTGGAAATCCTTAAATTCGGCTTCCATGTGAGACCACATGTACCATCATAGTGATTCGTTATGGTCCAGCCCTCGTAACACGAACTCGAGACTCTGAGTATAATTAAGGCCGTCCAATCGGTGTGTGCCACACAGTGGTTCTACGGGATGGACCCTTAATTGAATCGATGTGACCTGCGTCTATGTCATGGAACGACATCTACTCTTCTAATTTACTTTAAAGTCATTGTGGATGATGACCGCAAGGAAATGAGGCTACAATGGCATATGGCCCTAATCTAAGTCACTGAGGTTGATGACCCCCTGACCATCCAAGTTTCTAGGCTGAAGGCTAAACACAATTAAGTTACATCGGTTGATGACCAAAGTTCCACTTTACTATCCCCAGCATATTCACTGCTCAATCAATCAAAGTTCAATAATTACAACAATAGCAATGCTCACAAACTTTGTGGCAGTAAAATCCATTTCTTTCGGATATGTCCCCTTAATCGTTACTTTACATGTTAATATTCCCCAGAAAACAAACTAAAATTTCCAGAATGCATCTCCAAGTTATTCGCTTGATTAAAGTTATTTCAAAATGCGGTTTCACTGAATTTAATAATTAAATAAATTTAAATGATTTAACGAAATGTTAAAGATCAGTAAATTTTATCTCCGCGGACTCTGGTTTCTTCACAAATTTCTACGCAGCTGTGATGTGAGTTCAATATTGCGATGTTTATCTGGCTGGAAAAGAATTTTACATAATTCATGTCCAGCTATATATATCCTATCTCGTGATATCATGCTTAAAAATCTAATCTAGTCCTAACCGTTATTAACACTTGGATATCCTAATAATCTACGCACAAACCAAACAACTCGCCATATAATTACGATGTCATATCTCGTCATTACCATTATGAATTTTGCACACCCCTCACAGACAAACCGATCATCACGACCATCGCTCTATATTTTGGACAACCCTGAAATTGGGTTACTCTGTTCCTTATACTCAAAGTTCGTGATTTCAAAAGTTCATTACATCCCCAATTACAGTATTTCACAATACTCAGATCATTACCGGCTATGAATTTCAACTAAATCCAGCATTTTAACGTTTCCCCTGGCCGAGAATTACAGTACAATCTCAAGTCCACTCCTTTCCCGCTATCATAGCTGAGCTCTCTCATCCCCCCCCCCCAAGCTCGCTTGGCAGTTACAGGAAACACCTGGTTTATTCACAGTTGAATGACTTCTCAAAATGCTCCCTTTAAACTCTGCCGACAATTAAACAAATACGATATTCTAACCAACAAAATGCACAGATTATGCTTCAAGATGCCCACACTAATTACACGCGTCGCCAATTGATACCGCTATGGATTACTATGAATTTCTTTCCATTCTCAACATTATAAAATATTCCTCGGACTATCATGTCCCGGCTTCAAATGACAGGACTCTAACCTGATTCACACATCTCATCTCAACTCATATAAAACATTCCTCGGGCTTCCGTATCCCGGCTTCAATGACAGGTCCAACCTGATTCACAAAACTAACCTCTGTTTCCCAGCTCCACAATTATCATCGACAAAGAACTGGAATAAAATCCTCACTAGAAATCCCGACGTCTAATATCGCACAATGCATTAATCATGAATAACTTCGCATAAATGATATCGTATCTAATAACTTGATTTTTACGAGAAATGACTGAAACATTCTACTAGATCTTTTAATGTCAGTCAGACACAGTTTAAAAATTGGCATTAAAAAAACGTTTCTCTCCGTGACCAAATTCATCACCCTTGGCTCTCACCCGACAGCGCGCTTCCACTCGATTGAAAATGAGTGACCATGGATTATTATTAACGTCAAATTGCAGACAGAAGAATTTTACGTCGAATGAACATCTTAATTTGACATCACAAAATATAGGCAGTACACTCACACGGATGACGATCTACATTGGACGTGATATCACTTCGGAACCCTATTCAATAACTTTTTACAACACTATACGGCACTCGCAAGACTTCAAAAATTTATCCAAGTGGAAAATAAAACAAATGACTCTTTTAGTCGTACTCTCACCTTTACAAAACTTAGTAGGGTGACCACTGCGTCGTATATCCCCATTCAAATACACTTTAAGAAATCACGAGACAGGATATAAGAGGTAGTAAGATGGAAAGTCACCTACCTCATGTCTTCATGCCAGTATTCGTCTTAGGGCTCATCTGCGACCCTGGCATTTTATTTAGCCATTTTTACATTCATGGCTTCACAATTTATTATTATTTCTTCAGGTTTCCTGGAATAAAGCATAAAAAAAGAAAATACCCTTCACTTGTTTGCTTGAACGCACACGATGGACTATAATTATTTCCGCACACGAATTACTTAATCACATTAGAATTTATTCAGTACTTTGACCGTCCTATCTGGTATAATTATTTCACTCAAGAAAACTATCTCCTCATGGAGTCAAGACTTAGCCGCAATGGCTAAATTCTGCAGTTGAACTCAGTCTACTTTCGTTGGTTTGCTTTCGCAGAGCAGCTCAACAATTTTTCGTCCGCTTTGTATCACAAATGCCGGAGAAGGAAAGTTCGTCATGGCGTCCCTTCATATTTATAGCAGTTACCCCCTCTCTTCGGATCTCTCCCTTTGCCGCCAAGAAAATTTTTATAAATTTTCTGACTTACCTAAACTGTAATTTCAAGAGTTTTGAAAGTGACTACATGCTTGCTACATTTCTGGCGGTAGTGTTCATGGACATTTAAAAATTTTACGGGTTCGATTTGTGAGATGATTGACCTCCTTTGATAGGCACTATATTTTTTTTTGACTTGGCGTGGTCACGCCATGTACACGCGCTTTGAAATAGTTCATAAAAATGACTTGAGATTCTTCCGCCGTCGACACGTGTGGTTGACGTCACGTACCCCAGAGCGTGGGACCGAAGGTAATCACCCCCTCGTCACGTGTCAAATCCATGCTATCAAGAATCCAACTTTTAATTTAATTGTTATATTATGCATAATGTTCTTAGGGCACAAAGGTCATGGGTTCATATTTCCCCCAAGACACGAATTCATTTCGCACAGTGACAAGGAATTTCCTTTAAATACTCCAGATGGCGAAATTCTAATTTTGACGTCTGATGAAACATGACCTTTGAATGTAAATTCCTTTCCTCTCTCTTATGCAGTTGGTCATCTTCTGGTGTGCGGATACTGGTTGATGCCTTCAGCTTCCTGGTAGTTCTTGGTTGCTCGGAGAGTTCGGGGTTGCGGGGTAGATCTCCAGTGAATTGTAGTTGACTTATTGGAAGTTAGGTGGTTTGTCCTTCCAACTTCTCGACGAACTTGCATTCACCTCAAAATGCGAAGTTTCTGGGTTCAAATCCCTGTCCTCATTACTATCGTTGTCACTGACTTTCTTCATTTTTGCAGGTGGTTTACCGTTCTTCTTCTTCATCATTCTCCTCATCTCCTTCATTTTAGCAGCTGGCTGACCCTTCTTCATCATCATCCTCATCTTCATTTTAGCAGCTGACTTACTCTTCTTCTTCATCATCCCTCTCATCTTCTTCATTTTTGCAGCTGGCTTACACATCTTCGCATTTGCTTGAGCCTTTCTTGACGGACTATAATAGTCATTACTGGCATCCTCGTCTGAACGTTCAACCATCTTATCACCGCTGCTTTTCTTAGGCCTCTTCTTCTTATTGGCACCAAATCGTTTAGGTTTTGCTTTTTCCTCTTCAGACCCCTGCCATAGATCTGAACGTCTTGATTCGTAATTATTCCACCTTCTATCGGCTTCGTTTCCACGACGGCGTCTGCGTCTTTGGTAAGAATTTTCCCGACATCGACCCTGGTTCCTCCTACATGGATCACGGCGTCTATTCCACTTTCCGTACAGGTAGCTAGGCTGTTCCACGTTCTTACTATCCTGGATTGGTACGGTTTTAAATCGTTGCCCATTATTCTCTTGTATGTCTGCCTGCGAAACATCCCTTTCCGGTCTACTCTCTTGGATATGAATGACGACATTCACTGGATTTTCCACATGCTTAGTTACTTCTGACGCTGATTTGAGAGACTGCATGTCATCTAGCTGTTCCAGTGTAGTGTTCGGTTTAACATTCACTACTTCTAACTTCTCCTTCAATTCTTTCGCATCCGCCCTTATATTTTCACTTAGTTCCTTCAAGTCTGCTTGTACCTCCTCAATACTCCTAGCCGTTTCTTCCTGAGTTGTACCTAATTTTCTCATATCCTCTTTATTCATCTGGATTAATTTAAAGTCAATGGCCTCAATACGCTGGTCTACAGTTGCCTTGACGTCTTCGGCTACCTGGTCTACTTTGTCATTTACGACGGCTATCTCTTTACACAACATTTCCTTATGTTCATTCATTGCTGTGAAGACCTTTGACTTATCGTATTCACGCATGATGTTGAACTTCTCTACCTCTGTCTTCAGATCGGCCTTAAGCTCAGCTTGATCTGACATCAACTGCTGATGTAGTTCCCTACTTTCGTTGACGTGCCTATCGAGGTCCCCTCTAATTATGTCCTGATTTTCACTGAGAACACGATGTAGCTCGCGAGTTTCTATGAACTGCTGATTTATTTCATGTTTAAAGTCAACCTGTGCTTTAGTGTTCTGCTCCACCTTCACATTTAAGTCACCAATGTCCTTCCTAATATCAACGCTAGCTTCCTTACAACTATCCTGAGTGTCCTGCACTTTAATGTCAACATTTTGAACAACTTCCATCATACCTTTTAATTCTACATCTGCACTATCTAATTTATTGTCCATTGTTGATACGACTTCCTTCATACCTTTCAATTCTGCCTCTGTACTATCCAACTTCATACTCATACATTTAATATTCTCACTTAAGTCCTTCCTATCGGCATCCATTCTCCCCATAAAGTCCTTCTTATTATTTTCCATCCTCTCCATTAAGTCCTTGATCATTTGGGCCACCTGCCCTTGGGCCAATTCTCCCTCCTGCATAAACATACTGTATTTAACAGAAAACGATAGGACATCGGTGAGCCCGAGACTTCAACGGCGTATAATAAGACTACAACGATAAACATCACAACATCCTCCTATCTAACACATCACACTGTTAATGCAACATTCTCTAAAATTTTTATTTAATAAAACGTGAACTGCAATGTTCACTCGATCAAAGTGATCAGCCAAAACACTCAAACCAGTATTCAAAAATTTGGGAAATTACACTAACACACTTAAATTATACCTTTCATTCAGTAGATAAATTATTCTCATAGTGGTATCTCCTAGCCTTACTCATCGGGCGTTTATCTATTTCTTCGAGTTCACTATCAACTCTGGCGCACGATTTTATCATCCATAATGTGGCACAGCCTCAACATTATTTCTCTTTTCCCCTAGTACACGATTTTTTCTAAATATCCTTATCGTTATCGTGAATTAGGTTCCCTCATCGTTATCGTGACTTATGTCCCATCGTTGGTGCGACATTTTAATGTCGACCAACGTATAACAATCCTACAATTGGTCATCGTTTCACTGATGTCAACCAACATAACTTGTAGTTCTTCTCTCGATGTACTTAGGCCCTCTGTTAAGTGACTGAAGCCACCACGTTGGGCAACATTTTAATGATGCACAACGTGTACAATTATCCTCCTCGCTATCGTGACTTAGGCCCCACTGTTAAGTGACCGATGCCACCACGTTGGAAGCCATTTTAATGTCGTCACTTGCTGAGGTATAAGGCGGGTTCATTAATTCTTATCTATCTACCGGAATGAAAGGTCTGTTTAAAAGATTCCTATTTATTCAGGAAAATTCTGAAGCATGTCAATGGTATCATAGAAGTCAATTGTGTCCACTGGACACCACAATCATTTTTACATAAATGTCAGAACACTGGTGTGAGACTTTAACGTAATTGCCTGATGGGCATTCTTACTAGAAACCATTGTCTCAATTATTAATCATTTAAGAAAGGAAAGTCTGGAAATCCTTAAATTCGGCTTCCATGTGAGACCACATGTACCATCATAGTGATTCGTTATGGTCCAGCCCTCGTAACACGAACTCGGGACTCTGAGTATAATTAAGGCCGTCCAATCGGTGTGTGCCACACAGTGGTTCTACGGCATGGACCCTTAATTGAATAGATGTGACCTGCATCTATGTCATGGACCGACATCTACTCTTCTAAGTTACTTTAAAGTCATTGTGGATGATGACCGCAAGAAAATGAGGCTACAATGGCATATGGCCCTAATCTAAGTCACTGAGGTTGATGACCCCCTGACCATCCAAGTTTCTAGGCTGAAGGCTAAACACAATTAAGTTACATCGGTTGATGACCAAAGTTCCACTTTACTATCCCCAGCATATTCACTGCTCAATCAATCAAAGTTCAATAATTACAACAATAGCAATGCTCACAAACTTTGTGGCAGTAAAATCCATTTCCTTCGGATATGTCCCCTTAATCGTTACTTTACATGTTAATATTCCCCAGAAAACAAACTAAAATTTCCAGAATGCATCTCCAAGTTATTCGCTTGATTAAAGTTATTTCAAAATGCGGTTTCACTGAATTTAATAATTAAATAAATTTAAATGATTTAACGAAATGTTAAAGATCAGTAAATTTTATCTCCGCGGACTCTGGTTTCTTCACAAATTTCTACGCAGCTGTGATGTGAGTTCAATATTGCGATGTTTATCTGGCTGGAAAAGAATTTTACATAATTCATGTCCAGCTATATATATCCTATCTCGTGATATCATGCTTAAAAATCTAATCTAGTCCTAACCGTTATTAACACTTGGATATCCTAATAATCTACGCACAAACCAAACAACTCGCCATATAATTACGATGTCATATCTCGTCATTACCATTATGAATTTTGCACACCCCTCACAGACAAACCGATCATCACGACCATCGCTCTATATTTTGGACAACCCTGAAATTGGGTTACTCTGTTCCTTATACTCAAAGTTCGTGATTTCAAAAGTTCATTACATCCCCAATTACAGTATTTCACAATACTCAGATCATTACCGGCTATGAATTTCAACTAAATCCAGCATTTTAACGTTTCCCCTGGCCGAGAATTACAGTACAATCTCAAGTCCACTCCTTTCCCGCTATCATAGCTGAGCTCTCTCATCCCCCCCCCCAAGCTCGCTTGGCAGTTACAGGAAACACCTGGTTTATTCACAGTTGAATGACTTCTCAAAATGCTCCCTTTAAACTCTGCCGACAATTAAACAAATACGATATTCTAACCAACAAAATGCACAGATTATGCTTCAAGATGCCCACACTAATTACACGCGTCGCCAATTGATACCGCTATGGATTTCTATGAATTTCTTTCCATTCTCAACATTATAAAATATTCCTCGGGCTATCATGTCCCGGCTTCAAATGACAGGACTCTAACCTGATTCACACATCTCATCTCAACTCATATAAAACATTCCTCGGGCTTCCGTATCCCGGCTTCAATGACAGGTCCAACCTGATTCACAAAACTAACCTCTGTTTCCCAGCTCCACAATTATCATCGACAAAGAACTGGAATAAAATCCTCACTAGAAATCCCGACGTCTAATATCGCACAATGCATTAATCATGAATAACTTCGCATAAATGATATCGTATTTAATAACTTGATTTTTAAGAGAAATGACTGAAACATTCTACTAGATCTTTTAATGTCAGTCAGACACAGTTTAAAAATTGGCATTAAAAAACGTTTCTCTCCGTGACCAAATTCATCACCCTTGGCTCTCACCCGACAGCGCGCTTCCACTCGATTGAAAATGAGTGACCATGGATTATTATTATTAACGTCAAATTGCAGACAGAAGAATTTTACGTCGAATGAACATCTTAATTTGACATCACAAAATATAGGCAGTACACTCACACGGATGACGATCTACATTGGACGTGATATCACTTCGGAACCCTATTCAATAACTTTTTACAACACTATACGGCACTCGCAAGACTTCAAAAATTTATCCAAGTGGAAAATAAAACAAATGACTCTTTTAGTCGTACTCTCACCTTTACAAAACTTAGTAGGGTGACCACTGCGTCGTATATCCCCATTCAAATACACTTTAAGAAATCACGAGACAGGATATAAGAGGTAGTAAGATGGAAGGTCACCTACCTCATGTCTTCATGCCAGTATTCGTCTTAGGGCTCATCTGCGACCCTGGCATTTTATTTAGCCATTTTTACATTCATGGCTTCACAATTTATTATTATTTCTTCAGGTTTCCTGGAATAAAGCATAAAAAAAGAAAATACCCTTCACTTGTTTGCTTGAACGCACACGATGGACTATAATTATTTCCGCACACGAATTACTTAATCACATTAGAATTTATTCAGTACTTTGACCGTCCTATCTGGTATAATTATTTCACTCAAGAAAACTATCTCCTCATGGAGTCAAGACTTAGCCGCAATGGCTAAATTCTGCAGTTGAACTCAGTCTACTTTCGTTGGTTTGCTTTCGCAGAGCAGCTCAACAATTTTTCGTCCGCTTTGTATCACAAATGCCGAAGAAGGAAAGTTCGTCATGGCGTCCCTTCATATTTATAGCAGTTACCCCCTCTCTTCGGATCTCTCCCTTTGCCGCCAAGAAAATTTTTATAAATTTTCTGACTTACCTAAACTGTAATTTCAAGAGTTTTGAAAGTGACTACATGCTTGCTACATTTCTGGCGGTAGTGTTCATGGACATTTAAAAATTTTACGGGTTCGATTTGTGAGATGATTGACCTCCTTTGATAGGCACTATATTTTTTTGACTTGGCGTGGTCACGCCATGTACACGCGCTTTGAAATAGTTCATAAAAATGACTTGAGATTCTTCCGCCGTCGACACGTGTGGTTGACGTCACGTACCCCAGAGCGTGGGACCGAAGGTAATCAACCCCTCGTCACGTGTCAAATCCATGCTATCAAGAATCCAACTTTTAATTTAATTGTTACATTATGCATAATGTTCTTAGGGCACAAAGGTCATGGGTTCAATATCAACTCCCTATTTCCCATCTAACTAATCGTAAATAAAAATAAAAATATAGAGATCATGCATTCCTCTCTTATCCCTATTTACAACATTACAAAGGTGAAATAAACACATGCCGCCAGGCTTAATTTACGTTAAAGAAAATCCCTACACTAAACTGCCCTAGTATTTTAACATAACCCATATAATATTCCCTAATTAAAACATGCGTCTTATCTTGGACGACTCTCATGACACTGTTAACAGCTCAAATCCCTGCTGTAGTATGTGGTTAATCCATGTTGATCACTGCTTTAACACATAGCAACAATCTTCCTTCTTCCATGGGCGGTGCCATCTTCTTGCTGAAAGTTACTGAACACTACAACACAGAAGGCAGTAAATGAATGTCCCTTCACCCCACAATTCTGCCCGTGCCGAACAAACCATTGTTAGCTGTAAACTCAGCCAACACACTGACAAACAAATGCACTTTAAATTTAACAAATTAGGGTTTCTATATATAGTTATTGAGAGCGGCTCGCGGTACGGATCGAGAGTTCCTCGCGAAACGCGACCGAAACCAAAATATGAAACAACTGAACGTCTCTTCTTCATTATTCAATCTGCGGCTATTTATTACCGTCTATTTACCTGTAGTGAAATTTGCGTCACAATATAATATGCACTTTGGCACTGCACCAGTTAATTTATTCAACTGCACGACTGCAACCACTGTTTGTCGGTCTTAAAAACCATACAGTGTTATTTATATATTCACAGGGCAGCTTTCACGTACAAGTGTCTGAGCAATTCCGAACAACGTTCACATCCCGTCGGGTTCCGCGTTCAGAGTGACGCTCTCCAGAGCTTGTGACGCTAAGGAAACGTGGCTAACGCCGTTGTAGCTATGGGATACCCGCATGTTTAGACAAACCACCAATCAGTGTGCTTGCCATTCATCATGACTAAATATTAATCATAACATACCATAAAACACACTCCAAATAACATCAAATTTCCCCAGATTATTTCTACCGCGTACTCCTGATTATATTTCACTTGTAGACCTGTGGAAATTCGTCAAATAACAGAACTGAATTCAAGCAACTGTCCATGTTGGTTAACCTGGGACTGTGACTTCGCGCTATCCAGACTCCATATTTGCCACCCCCACGCGTTCTCATTGGGTGAATACTACTCTTGGCCAACATCATGTACATGTGCCGAGATGTGCTAACTTCTGATGACGCTAAGCCTTTCTCACGGTCCTGAAGAAGTATCGCGCAATATCCAGCGACTTGATGTCTCCATGGGCTTCCGGTCTCCGCTATCCTGCGATTCATTACTTTTACCAAACATGACAGAAATTTATTTCAATAAAATTATATATTATGCCAAATAATAATCTGAGTATCTCTTATGGGCCGTCAGGATACGGCTCAGTTAAGTATACCTGAATGATGAGTTGGTGGTATGAGATTTATGAACGGAGTCGTTGTTGCTAAGTGTGATTATACCAAGAGTGATTTTAGTTATTTAATGTAAGGGTGGCCTGAATATAAAACGAGATCGGAATGGTGGTGTCTATGAGTGACTGTGTTTGTTAACTGTATATGAAAGGAAAGTAAGTAGGAAGGCGGGTGGAGTGTATTGGGGTCTGGTTTGCAGTTTAATTTTAATGCTAAATGATTGATTTGGAAGTAAGCAAAAGATGGAGTGTAATTATGTTAATTTGGAACAGTGATTATTTGAAGTATAAGAGATTGGTTTGAATGGATAAGTATTTATAAATGATGAATTGGTGGTATGAGATTGATGAACGGAGTGTTGGGAGCTAAGGGTGATTATGTCTAGAGTGATTTTAGTTATTTAAAGTGAGAGTGGACTTACGGAAAAATGAGATGGGAGTGCTGTGGCTATGAGTGATTGTGTTTGTTAATTGTATATGCGACGAAGTATAATGGTAATAATCAGTTGCTATGTTTAAAATGGTGATTATTTTAAGAGTGATTAACAGGGAGGCAGTGAAGTATGGTTAGTAAATTTTGGTAAGGTAGAACGTGATGGCATAATTGAACGTGGAGTCTGGCTAGAAAGTTAAATGTAATTAATGATGTTTAAATATATTTGAAAGATAAGAGTTTGATTTGGAGGTGAAGTTAGATGATGAGTACTAATAGAGAAGTAGTGCAAGGATAAAGTTGCAATGAGAGCAGCAAGAGGCACACAAAAGCGGCAGGTGATGTAATGTTTAGTCTAGCTCAGCAAGCCATAGTAGGTCAAGAAGGAGGGTAGTCTGAGGAGTGGAATATGCAAAGGAGTTTAACCTTCATATATGCCGTTTGCCGACGATTGCCGTTTTACTTTATTTCAACATAAATAAGTCATTTTATTTTTGCCGCATTACAATGGCTATCGGATCTCCGGAAAGGAATTGACCGTGGGCCATTTGATCATTTTTATTATTTTGTTTTGTTTGTGTGTTTGTTTGTTTGTCTGTTTGTTTGTTTGTTTGTGTGTGTTTGTTTGTAAAATACTGGAGAGTTTAATATCAAAGTACATCAGAGGGATATGCGATTATAAAAATTGCTTCATGAGGAGCCAGTATGGGAAACAAGAAGCTTCTCATTCACAAATGAAGATATTTTCAGAGAAATCCAACTGATTCAGCAAGGAATAGCAGCAGGAAGTGATCAAATTACTGGGGAGGTGTTAAAGACAATAGGGTGGTACATAGTGCCTTATTTAAAATTTCTCTTTGACTATATCATAAATAATAGTGTAATACCAAAGGAATGGAAGGAATCTATAATAATACCAATTTATAAAGGAAAGGGTCATAAAAGGAATCCAAAGAACTACAGACCAATCAGCCTGACCAGTATAATTTGTAAAATACTGGAGAGTTTAATATCAAAGTACATCAGAGGGATATGCGATGTTAAAAATTGGTTCATGAGGAGCCAGTATGGATTTAGAAAGAAATTTTCTTGTGAGGCACAACTGGTGGGATTCCAGCACGACGTATCAGATCAATTGGATTCAGGAGGCCAGTTAGATTGCGTAGCCATAGGCCATTCCAAAGCCTTTGATAGAGTGGAACATGGAATATTATTAAAGAAATTGGAGGGAATAGGACTGGACGTAAGGGTTACACGTTGCATAAAATCATCTCTAAATTCAAGGGTTCAGAAAGTCAAAGTAGGAAATAATGTATCACGGGAAGAGAAAGTTTGGAAGGGAATTGCACAGGGTAGTATAATCGGTCCGTTACTTTTCTTAATATACGTAAATGATTTAGGGAACAATATAACATCAAAAATAAGATTGTACGCAGATGACATAATTGTTTCTAGGACAATAAATAATATTGAGGATTGTTCAGAATTACAAAGGGACCTTGAGAGTATCCAGCAATGGGTTGAAGAGAATAATATGAAGGTTAATGGAGGCAAATCAACTGTTACAACATTTACAAACAAGAGTTTTAAAACTGAATTTGAGTACACTTTGGACGAAGTAGTTATCCCAACAGATGGCAAGTGCAAATACTTAGGTGTGAGATTTGAAAGTAATTTGCACTGGAAGGGTCATGTGGATGACATTGTTGGGAAAGCATACAGATCGTTACATGTCATAATGAGGCTACTTAAAGGATTCAACAAAGAATTAAAAGAGAAAAGTTACTTAGGTATGGTTCGTCCATTAATGGAATATGCAAACAGCGTTTGGGATCCTCACCAAGAATACCTAATAAAAGAAATAGATAGTGTGCAGAGGAAAGCAGCAAGATTTGTAACAGGGGATTTCAGGAGAAAGAGTAGTGTATCAGAAATGTTAAAGGAACATGGGTGGGAAACTTTAAGTAAGAGAAGGGAGAAAAGTAGACTTATGGGATTATATAGAGCCTATACAGGAGAAGAAGCATGGGGAGATATCCGTGAGAGGCTTCAGTTGGAAAATAATTATATCGGCAGGACTGACCACAAATATAAAATTAGAAGGAATTTTAGCAGAAGCGATTGGGGTAAATTTTCATTCATTGGGAAGGGTGTGAAGGAGTGGAACAGTTTACCAGGGGTATTGTTTGATCCTTTTCCAAAATCTGTACAGATATTCAAGAAGAGAATAAACAGCAACAGAGAAAATAAATAAAGTGTTAGAGGGCATTCGACCAGTGCAGGTTATTGTAAATAAAAAAATGTGTGTGAATAAATTAATTCCATCCCCTGGTCTAAGGAGTTTGGACAGCCAAAGTAGGGGACTGCCTGTAGGGGTGAAGTACAGTGGGGACTTCGAGGGCCCTGGGACCGCTACTGTAGCTCTGAAGGCCCTTCAGGAACTCTGAAAAGTGGTGGCAAAATGGGCTCTGGTTAAGACGCATCATGTCGTTATGCTACTTGGGTTCCAGAATGGGTAAAAAAAGTAAACAAATGCAATTTAAATTTTAATCTTATACCAGTTGTATAGTATCATTTGAAGTAATTCCACATACCGTAAATCAGTTGAGTATATTTCTAAACAGTACAGGAGATATTATAAGTAGAATTTTGTAAACAATATAAATTTATTAAGGATGAGCTGTGTGTTTAATAGAAAAAATTGTTAGCATAAATTTTATAATATTGTATTTTGGAAAAATATTCTTCTCTTGTTAATGTAATATCTCTTGCATGACAATAATGTATTTTAGTGTACCATTTGCCATCCAGGTAGACACCACATTTGAACATAAAGAGATTTTGATTTGATTTGATTGATTGTTTGAATGTTTGTGTATCTGTTCTGTAAAGGGAGTTGTAAAGCTTGTTTAGGTAAGGTTATTTCATAGGGTCTAACAACGGAGGTATATTCTGTATAGACTCAGTGAAATAAACAAATAAATAAATAAATACATAAATATTAGGCACGTAGTTTCCACAAACAAATTCCTAACTGGTTACTCGTAGAAGTTAACACGTAGACTCGTCGCATTAACTTATAAGTTAATCAACAGTTCTATCACACATGGTATTAACATGTCCGATGTCTAACATTTGTATATTATAAGTCACGCGAAATGTTTAAGTATTTTGAAAGACTTAGAATGCAGGATTTGTACCGCTGTCAGAGTTAGAGTTCTCGTTTGTACCTCGTGGGTAGTTCGTCGTTCGGACTCGACACTCGCGCAAAAAGTTGAACTTTACTGCAGGCATAACCTCGGGCAGCAGGTCTCTACTATGCTGTACTGTCCTGTACTGTATTGTACTGTGTCTATACTGTCCTCTCGCTCGTCTTATATACCCGGGCTTGACTCTGAGCATACACGTCATTCAAATTATGTCTTGATATATTAACGTTGCGATATCTCCTTAAACAAAATAGTTATTAATATGAAATTCGGACACGAGCTATCTGCTATTATAAGCTACACGGTCCCGTTGTCCGTTAGTCGATATCCTATCTGGGAGCGGAGATATAAAAGCTTCCCGGGGGTTCTCTCTGACGTGCTGACCACGCGCTTCGTGAAGTCGTAGTCATGTCTTAGCAGGCTGCCGCGAGTTCGCTCACCGTAAGCGTTGGATCATAGCCTAAAACGCGCAAAATTTGAAAAGGTGGAACAAATCGCGCGGTCGCCAGTTCGATAACGGGCGTCTCCTTATTCAATATAATATTGGGATAGAAAAGGATGAAGTGTGCCAAACATTTCATGCATACTGCAGGTTTGTGGGCAGCTGGAGTAATAGGCATTGGTCACAATATTTAATTAGGTGAAATCTGTTGTAGACATTAATGGCTATCACGTTTTACAGATATAGCCAGTTATTCCCTCAACAAGTTAGTATTTTGTATGTATAAATTTTGAAGGGTGGCCTATATTAGACTGTGTAGCCAATTGCATCAGATGTGTGGACAATATTTTAATATCTATGCTTTGCAGGTATATATGTAACCAAAGCAAACAAAACGTTACTCGTACACTGAATTCTTCAGTCAACTTCCTGGTTATAACAAAGATTATAATGTACTGCCACCCTATCCTTATGTTCAATTGCCAAGAGCAAACAGCACATGTCATAGAGCACAAGCCAACTCTTCTCCATACTGCACAATTAATATGTACAAAGCAAAAGCAGTTACTTTATATCAAAGTGTAAACGAGCAGCAAATTTGGTAAGGACATGGTGAAACCATATTTTTCTCGCTCTTATTCGTGGTCATTTCTGATGAACCACAATCCAACATGTCACCTATTCCTACAAAGGAAATTTCCCTTTATGCTGGCACACTTGTAAATATAACTTAAAAGCCTTCCAGGCTGCTGAACACTAATTATAACACCTACAACACTATAACATGCCTGTAAAAAACACCCTATGGTTTTACAGGTATGTTATAGTGTTGTAGGTGATTTAATTTGAGTATGACAGACTGAAAAGTTTCTAAGTTACATTAACTGAGTCAATATTGAAAAGCATGGTTTCATTCTTTAAAAAACTCCTGTAAATAGAACTTACCTACTGAGTTTTATTATTATCTTTCTGTAAGGCTGTAAATTTCTCTCATGTCTCCATCAGTTAAACTCAAACTCTCTCCCTACTTGGAGTCTTGTGATTCATCACAACTGAAAAATAAGACTAATTAAGCATCGTTTTCAACTTCACACTGCACTGACACTCGAGATTAAGGTTACATATTCTACTCTCAATTAACTGAAATCGTAACACTACCAGTGCTACTTTATATGTGCACATGACTCACTACATACACTACTCTCAATTAACTGAAATCGTAACACTACCAGTGCTACTTTATATATGCACATGACTCACTAACATAACACTACAGCCGGTACAATTGAACATGACAAAATTAAACCAACATACTTTGGTAAATCACATCAATAGACAACATATTACAAGAAAAACAGAAATTACACAGGACAATTAAAAACGTTCTCAATACAATTCACCAGCCTAGTCCTACTTGAAATATACAATAAACTGTGTATTTATAAGGAAACCATGATTATTGATTAAAAAAAACATTTGCTAACACCGTAATGCACTTTTTAATCAGTGCTTTCAACGTCAAACTGCACATGTTTCTGTAACTTAAGAAATTCTGGTTTGTAACTCTCACTAATTAAAACCTGGAAATTTATGAACACGTTACAACACAAGGCCATGCCCATCAATCCTGGACACTTCAAACAACCTGTCTTCAATAGATTAAAATACATCATCATTTCTCCGTTACTATCCACAAGAAATTAATTTTCAGTCTGCAACATTTCAACTCAGACATCACACTTTTTACATAATACACTGACTGACAGAGCAAATGCAACACCAAGAAGGAGTGGTTCGAAAGGGATGAAAGTTGGGGAAAAAACAGAGACGGCACGGACGAATAATTGATGTTTATTTCAAACCGATATGCAGGTTACACAATGCGCACGGCATCGACTCAGTAGGATGTAGGACCACCGCGAGCGGCGATGCACGCAGAAACACGTCGAGGTACAGAGTCAATAAGAGTGCGGATGGTGTACTGAGGGATGGTTCTCCATTCTCTGTCAACCATTTACCACAGTTGGTCGTCCGTACGAGGCTGGGGCAGAGTTTGCAAACGGCGTCCAATGAGATCCCACACGTGTTCGATTGGTGAGAGATCCGGAGAGTACGCTGGCCACGGAAGCATCTGTACACCTCGTAGAGCCTGTTGGGAGATGCGAGCAGTGTGTGGGCGGGCATTATCCTGCTGAAACAGAGCATTGGGCAGCCCCTGAAGGTACGGGAGTGCCACCGGCCGCAGCACATGCTGCACGTAGCGGTGGGCATTTAACGTGCCTTGAATACGCACTAGAGGTGACGTGGAATCATACGCAATAGCGCCCCAAACCATGATGCCGCGTTGTCTAGCGGTAGGGTGCTCCACAGTTACTGCCGGATTTGACCTTTCTCCACGCCGACGCCACACTCGTCTGCGGTGACTATCACTGACAGAACAGAAGCGTGACTCATCGGAGAACACGACGTTCCGCCATTCCCTCATCCAAGTCGCTCTAGCCCGGCACCATGCCAGGCGTGCACGTCTATGCTGTGGAGTCAATGGTAGTCTTCTGAGCGGACGCCGGGAGTGCAGGCCTCCTTCAACCAATCGACGGGAAATTGTTCTGGTCGATATTGGAACAGACAGGGTGTCTTGCACATGCTGAAGAATGGCGGTTGACGTGGCGTGCGGGACTGCCACCGCTTGGCGGCGGATGCGCCGATCCTCGCGTGCTGACGTCACTCGGGCTGCGCCTGGACCCCTCGCACGTGCCACATGTCCCTGCGCCAACCATCTTCGCCACAGGCGCTGCACCGTGGACACATCCCTATGGGTATCGGCTGCGATTTGACGAAGCGACCAACCTGCCCTTCTCAGCCCGATCACCATACCCCTCGTAAAGTCGTCTGTCTGCTGGAAATGCCTCCGTTGACGGCGGCCTGGCATTCTTGGCTATACACGTGTCCTGTGGCACACGACAACACGTTCTACAATGACTGTCGGCTGAGAAATCACGGTACGAAGTGGGCCATTCTCCAACGCCGTGTCCCATTTATCGTTCGCTACGTGCGCAGCACAGCGGCGCATTTCACATCATGAGCATACCTCAGTGACGTCAGTCTACCCTGCAATTGGCATAAAGTTCTGACCACTCCTTCTTGGTGTTGCATTTGCTCTGCAAGTCAGTGTATTTCAATCACTTGTAAACTGGTGTAGCTAATAATGTAGACCAAAATCCACAGTGTTTCAAGGGGAACTATGATATTAACTACTACTTCTAATGCAGGCCGTAAAGCATCTACATTATCAATAATTCCATCGTGGATATTGTTTTAATCATTACGAGCAAAGAATTTCAAAGAAAATTCATTAAGTTTCACGGACCTCATCTTCAATACATCTAACATTTTCAGCTTTCTTTCAGCATCAAGAATTTGTTCCACAGAAGCATTATAAGCAGTGGCGAAGCGTGAGTTAAGTAACGGGGTCCACAGAGATTTATTTCTTCATTTAATTTTAATCATAATATTCAAGAAATTTTGTTTTGACGCATACAGATCTGCATTAAATATTAAATAAACCACTCAAATTAAAACAAACCCTATAACAAACTATTACCCTACGTGGATTCATTTATTTCTGTGTCAGTTATTCATAGTGTTCTACGGTGCGAAACTCCAGTTTACAGTACCTATCATCCAGAAATAATCACCAAACAACGTCATTAACTAACTCCCATCACATTACTAGTTATAGTAACTCACTCATCCCCGTTACTATCCGCCTGTGGAACTCCCTGCAGGCTGAAATTAGACACATCCCTAGTACGGCACTCATCTGTTCAAAAGAAGGTGTTGAAAACATAATTACTTACGTATCAGAACATAATCTATGGAATATGTCTAAGAAAATGTACTTTCTCCACGTAAATATTAACTGTAGCAACTAGTCGACAAGCTTTTCCAGTGTGTATGTTACACAGTTTTAGTGCGTTGGATGATTTAACATAAATTAAATAGTGCATTGTGGTTGGGCATCATAGCAGGCTCTATAGCTCTTAAAACAATTACCACCACCTGAGCCACGCCACAGGAAACAAAACGATAATAAATAAATAAATAAATAAATAAATAAATAAATAAATAAATAAATAAATAAATAAATAAATAAATAAATAAATAAATAAATAAGTAAATAAATAAATAAATAAATAAACGGCGGGGAGCTGTCAAATGACATATTTATAGAATCAAAATTAGCAACATAATTCATTGTTGTATTGAGCCGTATCCTGCCGGCACATAATGATAATTAGAGTATTATTTGACCAAATATGTAATATTAATTCATACAAGTTACAGTCTAATATGTTAAAGTATCGTATCCCAAGATAGTTGATACCGGATGTTGAGCAAGACAGTAAGTCGCTGGACATTGCTTCATACTTCCGTGTGACCGTGAGAAAGGGTGGCGTGACCAAGCGTTGGCAAGGATCGACACGTGTATTAGATGCTGACCAAGCAAGATATTTCAGCCAATGGGAACTTCAGGATTTGGCAAACATGGAGGCTACACCGCGCCAAATCTTAATTCCAGAATGACCGACGTGCTCCGTTGCTAAAGTCAGTTTCTGTCGTTCATCGGTTTTCCACAGTTTCAGAAGTCAGATATATTTGGAAATGTAATATAAAAATTGGTTGAAGAGATTTGCTAGTGTTTGAGCTGTTATTTGTAAATATATCATAATTAATATTGTGTCATCATATACGACGAATTTTGTGATTGGTGGTTGGTTCAGACACACGGAAACCCCAGTATTGAAATGGCGTCACCGAAGCCTCCACAGTAACCCAAGCTCTGGAGAGCGTCACTCTGTGTTAAATGCTTGGATCGTGCGGAAGCATAAACTCTCATTGGTGATCGTGATTAACGTTGTGTTATTCCAGTAACAGTAACTGGTTCTAAATAATATATTAAATTGTGCAGTTGGAAGATATTACTGTTGTTGAGTAAATGGAAGAGTATATTTTAACAGAGTTTACTTTCAGTATATAAAACGGTGTTAAGTGACCGCTGTGTAGCAAGTGTAGAGGAGACGTGCTATTGTTTCACTACTCCGCGTCGGGCGTGTTTCGCGAGGAACTTTCGTAGCGAACCGTGTGCTGCTCTTAAAACTGTATTCTCACCCTTTAAGTGAAGTGTTTATTATAAATGTATCAGTGTGTTTAGCTGATCTTGTAAAGAGAAAGTGTATTTCGGCTCGTAGCATTGAGCAGCCAAGATATTTTCAACGAAATTCTTCTGTGTTCCAGTGAACTATTTTCCAGCAAGATGATGGCTATGCATGCAGAAGAAGGAAGTGCATTCCCACATGTTAATTCTGTGATTAACATGGTGTAAATCCCTCAATCAGCGGGGATGTAAGCTGCTATCCTGGTATCCCGAGAGTCGTCATGTGAAATTCAGTTAAGACGCATGTGTTATTTATGGGATGATATGTAAATTATGATAAGGTACTAGGGCAGTGTAGATAGGATTTTTAATTTCATGTAAAGTAAGCCTGACCGCATGTGTTAGTTTAATCTTGTTACTATGATAGATTCGGATACGAGAATAATGCATGTTTATTTTATTTTCATTTTGCTTTATGATTAGATGATTGGGAAAATGAGGGATTGATAGGATTAGTTGTTGTTCATTTATGCATGTTACTTAGTGTAGGATATTCCGAGTTTTCCCTATATATATGCTAGAAGGGCTAGATTGACAGGTTCATTTTTATACAACGTTAAATACGTATTATTTCATTTATTTCGGTTATTCAGAGAGACAGGTATAGCTATTCTGCATGACGCATGATTTTACGGAAGCTGACTGAAGGAGCTGCAGAACGTCGTTGTTAGAATAAGATCTTTGAAGTTAAGTTGGAATCCGTTTCGCCTGATGTTCTGCAAAGGAAACGAATTGAGTCTCATAATGTGGAAGGCCAATGGGATTTATGAGAAATAAGAGATAAAGATTGCATGCTGAATTATAATGTATTGGTGCAGGCTGATTGTATGCCTGACAAGAGCAAGAATATTGTGCAGATGTGTGTGCCTGCCAAGTGTCTTCTGAGTGTATATTGTGATCAGAATGGACAGTATTAATTCCAGACTATCGAGTCTGATGTTATTCAATGGTAAAAGCATGCTAAGAAGGAATGAATATACGTGAGTTTCCGTGTAGCCGGCGAAAGACGTTATCTCATGGCAAGCTGATTACTGGCCTTGTGTTTATTAGTAGGCGCGAATGAGACGATATTTCCTTGTGACAGCCACGGGGGACAGAATCCAAACTTTAGCATAGTGTTGAGTTCAACATTTCTTTTCAGCTCGTAATCTACCCGGAAGTACATGACGAATGACCGCGCTGTTGAGCGCTCAAATGCAGCAGAAGGAGGCAATGTTACCCATTGCTTTCTTCATGATATCAAGGGTTATTTATATGTTTTTCCCTTACAGGATGATGTTTTGCATTGTTATTTGTGGTTGTATACCTTGTCTCGTTGTTTTTAAAAGGGAACAGCCCGAGTGCTGAATTATTGGTGATTCATCTAGTTCTCTCTAGATTTTTTTTGCAGTGAACCGGGATTCACATTAGAATCTGTGTAGCATTTAAGACTTTACTCGATATCCGATGTATATAGATGTGTTTAGTTTGATTATTTGAATTGTTGTAAATATAGTATAGGATATGCCCCTAGTGTTTGCATAACTTACATAGCGTATCCTTGCGTTTTAATTATTTTCTTTTTCGTCGTAAATTTTCGTTATAATGTAACTTTTATTTAACGGTAGCATTTCGGCGACTCTCGTTTTAATTTAACTTTGGAAACCGTATCGTTGTGATGCGATAGTGTGTAACTCCATGCGGAAATACCACATGTCAATGTTTGCGTACACTTGTTGCCATGCAATATAAACAATGGACTATAGAAGGAGCTCAGTTTTGATGTATATAAGTGTCCTTTGTTGAACTTGATTTTTAATTTCAAATTTTGTCTTATCATTCAAGTAACGTTTCAATTTCCATTTATTTTCTATATTTTTGAGTTCATTTTGACATATTATTATTCCTTAATTTTAATTGTTTTCTCTTAATATGATCGGGGATATTTATCAATAAATCCATCTTACCCCCTATGCTTGTTTCTCATTCGTGTTATACCTCCATTTCCTGTCATTGACTGATACTTTAGTGTAGAACTTCGTCTATTATCCTGACCCAACCGACAACCAACCCACTCTCTGCCCAACCCTGAGTTAGTCGAATGTTCATACAGGAATGGAGGCATCGTTCTAGAGGGTATTTACCCTTGGGTACGGTACAGTATAGATTTAATAAGAGAAATAAGAAATAAATAGATTTTCGTACAACTCATCTAAAACAATATTCTTGTAAATGAGTTCAATCCGCCTGTCCTTCATTTCAACAAATATGTCTATTACTCTCTTCTTAAAGTCAGGCGTATTGCTAAGATGACACATCAGTTCATTCCTTACAGCTAGATTTCCCAAGTTAGACATCCTCTGGTTGGTCATCGAATTCCTTAAATAAGTTTTAATTCGTTTCAAGGCAATCCTAGCGCGTTCACTACAAACTGACGTTAACGGAATAGATAGCATCAAGTTAAGAAAATTTGTTGTTTCCGTATACACACTTTGGAGTTCATTATTAAGAATGTAAGCCAATAGTTGCTGGGGTCGAATATGTTTATCAGGATCAGAGTAAATAATGATAAGTTCGTTCTTAAGTTGATCTACCTGAAAAGCCTTAGGGTACATGGCCAAGTGCTCGTTTAATCCTTTATAGGACGGAATTATTTAATCTTTTCAGAAAAGTCGTTTCTGTTTTAGTATGTACAAATGGGTCTAATTTGCAAATAAAAATGCAATGATAACAGATACAGATTCAGGTTTCAAAAATAAATGAACGAAATAGGTGGTCAGCATTGTGACCTCCATCCGTTTAAGATGACATTGTATTACTTGTATATACTGGTCATAATGTCAGCCACCTCTCATAAGATGCATATTTTTGAAAAAAGTTTCTATTGAAGAAATTTACATAACAATTACATGTTTGAAGTATGCTTAACCTTGTAAAAATATATACACTGAAGGTCATCACATCATCATCCAACATACATGAAGTTGCAAGGAACTTAAATGAATATATATAATGAAATATGTTGTCCGACTCGTTGGCTGAATGGTCAGAGTACTGCCCTTCGGTTCAGGGGAACCCGGGTTCGATTTCCAGGCGGGTAGGAGATTTTAACCCTCATTGGTTAATTCCAATGGCCCGGGGGCTGGGCGTTTGTACTGTCCCCAACATCCCTGCAACTCACACACAACACATAACACTATCCTCCACCACATTAAAACTCAGTTACCTACATATTGCAGATGCTGCCCACCCTTACAAGGGCTGCAGTCGGCTAGAAATAGCAACACGAAATTATTATATGAAATATGTTTTTCAGGAATTCTCGTCATTTAAGACCCAAATACCAGTCGGTACACATTACCCTACCACGCTTGTGTTGTTCTTAGTGCTGCAATGGACACACCTCCTGGCTGTGGTTACCACTGGCAAATGTACTCCTACATTATGCATTTGTATTACTTTTGGATTGTTGTTGGCTTCTGTGGTTGCTTCTTTTCTAACAATTTTTTTCTTCGATATGACAATTTTGGGAGAAGCTTCCTGCCAATGTTTACTTTTTGAACAAAAAATGCCTATCAAGTGGATGGCTAGTGCACTTCAAACTGTAAATGGGTCATAGGATTCTGTTTGTAAAATTGAGATAATTTAGCAGTTTCATAATACAGAATGTATGATCTAACAATTGCAGCATCCAAAAAATAGTGAAATAATTTTAGCCACCACCTCCTAGATTTCCATGAAACACACTGTGTGGCCATCATATGACCAAATTTGTCTACCCCTCCCATGAACTTGCATAGTCAGAAACAGCTATAGGAACTGAATTATTTCCTTTTCTCCCTGTTTTTATTTCTGGATATATGACACACACGTGAGGGGTTGTGCATGTTACTGACAAAAACTGGTGCCTTTGTACCCCTATCCTTCCATTTTACAGTATTTGTGTCTCCACTCATAGCAAAATCTGACTCACCTAGTTTCATTTTCTTATCAGGATACAGCAAGGGTTTTGGAAAGAACTAACGGGCGGGTAGGCAGTGCGGTTAGGTGCGCGCAGCTGAGAGCTCGCATCCGGGAGATAGTGAGATCGAAACTCACTATCGGCAGCCCTGATGATGTTTTCATGTGGTTCCCCATTTTTACACCAGTCAAATGATGGGACTGTACCTTAATTAAGGCCATGGTCGCTTCCTTCGTATTCGTTTCCTGTCCCATCGTCGAAATAAGAGCTGTCTGTGTCGGTGTGACGTAAAGCAAACAGAAAATTGGAAAGAAATTCCTGGTTTGTAACATTGTCCCACAGAAAAATAATCCTTTTCTTAACATTCTTTCTAACAATGGCATACTAGTGAGAAAACATCCAAAAATGATATAACCCAGAAATTCGAATGGCTTTGCAAGTTCATGGACAACTCGCTCCCCTAATGATCCTGTTCCACTCGTGTCTTTCCTTCTTTCATATATTTGAACTGACAGGTTTCAGTGGCATGTACTGCTTTAAGGACGACCGTCCTTTGAAACCCACCATGCTCTCATCTGTACTGATAAATCAGCTGGAGTTAAAACTTCCTAAATATTATTCAAGTGACTGATAAGACGGCGTACCTTATACTGTTTATCATAACCAGGCTTACCTTTTTCAGGCACTTTTGACGAATCATTCAAATGTAAAAAGCGTAAAATATGCAGAAATCTTCTAATTGACATGACATTTGCCACGCGACTGACATAAAGATTAGGATCAGACGACCAAAAGTGCCTAAAACCAAGGGAGCTGGTTAAATTCCATAATTATCAACACTTCTAAGAACGCTTTGAGTTCCTCAACTGTAGTCCCCAAATTAGCACCTTTTTGGCTAGCATAGCCTCTAAATTTGATTCATGCATGGTGCAATCATATAAAAAATTTGCAAAGAAAATAGAAAAAATATCATTGGGAGAATCTAAATTCACTAGGACTTTAGGTCAGAATGCTTGAGAGTATTACCAGGACCTGATGTATAACCACGAGGATCATTAGCTTGTTTTGTAAAGTTGTAACCAGAAACATCACTAGGTTCACTATGTTCATCACTGGACTCTTAACTGGTCTCTGGAATTACAACACTAGTTCCTTCTCCAGGACGTGGAAGATCATCTGAGCTTTCAGATGATCCAGCTGAATTCTCACAAATCTCTCACTTTCGAAAATGTAGATCCCAACGATTTCTTTTCAGCAATGTGGGCAAAATATCATCAGCTTCCGAGTCACCACCAAAATCTGAATCAGCTGCCTGTTCGTCAGTAATAGAGTCGAAGAATGCAATGAACTCATTTTGAGCCATTGCTTCTTTTTTCTCACCGAAAATTTCGTCTGCCATCCTAAAAATATAAACGTAGGAAATGTGAATTATGCTACCCCTCGGAGCATATCACAACACCCAAATAACTTGCACATAATTCGAAAGACAAATGTTCATTTGAGGCTACTGTACAATTAAAATTCATAAGAATCCCTCCTAAACCTTGAAACTTCACTTGATGTGTCACCTGCTAACAGTTTATTTGTAAAACGAAAAATGGTAATGATACGTAGCACCAAATTTTCATATGAATCTCATATATTTCGGTATATTTACTTACAACATCATTCAACCAGGAAGGAAACTACTGTAACGTACGCAAAAATAGTGTACATACGCTTAAAAGCATAACTCTCGACTTTATATTAAATATATTTCCATAGACACACTATTAATCCGCAGCCGATATCTCAACGACGATAAAATGATGCGAATTTCAACGCTGTAATGTTCAGTGGTACTTGTGAGAACCACCTTCGTACTAAAACAGTGCTGCCTTCTGCATCATGCAGAAGTGGCTGTATATTCCACCACAATACATTCCAGTACAGCCTAACACGTTTATAAGGGCCATCTCACGTTGAAATAATCACATATTTGGGGACATATGGTAGGTGGTTTTTATATGAACCACTATCCTATAAAGGGTTAAATGTTGTAGGGGAAATTGTGAATGATAAATGTTAAATTTAGTTTCATGAAGTACGGTAGTTCCACGAAACGAAGCAACACTGAATCAAAAACCTCGTAGGCAACTCTTCTTTGACCCCGGTTAGCATTCACGACATTTGAACACAAAGCAGAATATTCTTCTTCGATTTCTTTCATTACTTTATCATTTCTGAAAGTAATGATGTTAGTAGTAGCAGCAACCTTCACCTCTTTAATACTCAAATTGGCATCAGAAGACGTTTTCGACTGCAGAATGCTGAACAAAAAGGCGGTCTAGACAAAAATTCTAGAAAAGAGACAGGGGAGGAACAAAAATTTGTTTTTTCGATATAGGGCCTATTGTCTATTCCTATTGCTGCCTGGATTGATTCTGGATCCCTGTCGTCAGAACTTATTATATGATCCACTGTTCTTTTCAACTCGAAACAATATTTTTACGGTCATATCAGCCCGAGAATGATAATTACATCGGGTAGGAGAAGGATGAGGAAGCTGAAAACCTTGATAGCTCTGCAAATCTACATGACTTGAAGAACAAGAAAAGAATGTGCGGAAGACAAACAAATTATATATTAACAAATTCACTTCTTTTAGAGTTTTCGCAGCCTGAAGAAAAACCAAATTGTGTTGATGGGCGTAACAATATACGACGATGGCATGAGGATAAGTATTTCTGACAATTGCCTGGACACCTCCTTTATGGCCAAACGTCATACGTCTGACATACGAGTCTGGTATCATCAATGTTCCATTCTTTCAGAATTGAGATTATGACGTCGGCTGAACCCCTAGCAGTATTGTCAGCAGACACGTCATAAAAGTCTGGAAGCCACTCTTCGGCTTTTTAATTTACACAATACCTCACAATAATACTTACCTGTGACATAACGGAAACATCTGTAGTTTCGTCAGCTTGGACAGAAACGAATTCGGCTACTTCTATCTCTCTTCGAATTCGTTCCTGATCGGCAAAAGTAACAGCCTTAATCAAATCATTTTTTATTTGTCACTAGAAGTACCTTTGAAAGCATTTTCTGATTCGAAATGGTCTTTCATCAAAGATTCCTCGAAACCAGTAAATCAAGAGTAGCCATGTAATTCCCTTTATTAAATGAACATAAAGAACAACATTGACTTTCTCGATGACCCTTGAACGGCAATTCCCGAATACTTAAGTGACAAGCAACGTCTACTAATCTGTTGACAAATTTCCTTTTTTTGAAACCATTTAATTGTGTTTTATGGCCTGTAGTCTCTGCCCCTCTGAAATGGCATGGTCGATACGGCATCGTCCCAGAATATGAAATTTCTCGGCGAACTTTATATGATTTTAGGGTACTGCGTGTATTTTGTTTTTTCTCGAATTTATTTTATGGATTTTATACCCGTTCTGCGCCAAGAATCTTCCCCGTCAACGCCAAATATCAGGAAATAAAAACACAATAACTTTTGTCCATGATCTTTAAACATTCCATACAACCACTGATACCTTTCTTACCAGAATTTCTGAAGTTTTCGAATAAATTGTCCAGCCTGTTGTGATAACCTTAAGCCCGGTCTCCACTGATTAACATTTTGCAACAACATGTTAAATATAAAAATATTAAATGTTAACTGATGACACCATCAACATGTTAAATGTTAAATAGTGTTTCGTTTAACATTGTGTCCACACTTAACAAACATGTTAAACTTGATTTCCTTTGTTTATATACAGGTAGTTCATCATATCAATTTGTGGTCATACATTTAGGTGCTGTCTGGTATTTTCAAACAAGGACAGTAGACTCAGATGAAGAGGACTTGGCCTAGTTATTGCCACTGTTAATTTTTGTTGTGATTTAGAAATGCAGTTCAATTAGGCGAAATTTCTCCCCTCGTCCTACTCATTGCTTCAAAAGCAAATCACTTCGAAGTATAAACTTATTCTTCTCCCACCCCCGAGATCTGAATTTTCTGAGCTTTTTGCAATTCTCGACTGTACTGGGAGCGGAGGGAAGCTATTTTTATTTCGATGCACACGTGGGAACAATTATAGATAATTTCGACTCCCTGGAAAATATCGGCTTTCTTCGCTTTATCTCTGTATTCTTTTGACGAAACATCCACAAACATAATTAAGTCCAGAGTAATCTCCTTGCTCCACAACAATTCTGACTCTAAAGTTTAGTATAGTGCAGAGAGAACGACACACGTGCGCGTACTGTATTTGTAGCTTATAACAAAGAGAATGAGTGTTGCGAAGTGTTGTAACTATTATCCTAATTCAGGAGAAGCACGGTGTTTGCGTCGTTTACGCCATCTGTTGGTATGGAAACAGCACGGAAGTCGTCGAAGCTGTGACGACATCTTACAAACAACGAATTGACTTGACATGTTTTCAACTTGGAGCGGAAAACACGGCAACATGTTAAATGTGTTAACCTCAACATTCTGAGTTAACATGCAAAGTCAATTGGAAGACACGATCACAATATACATGTCAATTGTAACAAGTTAAATTTAACATGTTGGTGTTAAATGTTAATCAGTGGAGACCGGCTTTTAGGTCAGCCCGTCTCAGTAACGTTTTTATCGTTACCTTTTGTTCTAACGACAAGGAGGAATACCATTGTTAAGTAAATACCTACACAACTGAATCAATGTCGGGACTGTTGAATTCAGAAGCCATTATAGCCCTATTCTGAATAAACACAAACTTCACACGAGTATACAAGAATAGCACTTCATATTTTACCACCAATAACTATTTCTATATAATGCAAAATTGGCACTTGGGCCTATAACTTTATTATCATACACTAGCATACGCATACATTATTAGCCACCCTGCTCACAAGCTTCATACCACATTCATAATTTTGAAAGTGTAACTGTTCGTTTCCGTCATAATACTGTACTGTAATTAATATTGGCGGGCAAGGTAATGCATGTACATGAAGGGTTTTGATGCAACGTTTTCTCTCCAACTCTACGTTAACCAATTTAACATTAATAAAGAGATTCAAACAAATGTCCCTTTCGACTCTACACAAGAAGCTACAGTCGCTCCTTCCAGCTAATATTTAACACAGCTACTTACCATTGAGCACTCTTCTTCACTCGTGCTTTAAGAAGACTACAGATTTATCACTTCACACGAGATTTACAAGAATCGGTTTGTATGTTATTAAAAACCCCACTTAAAGTATCAAGCATTTACCTCGCCCCTACAGCATAATTTGAGTGAGCGGCAGAAACGTCTCATTACTAGCTTTAAAATGTATTTAAAATCCACTTGGAGTAATCAGCAACATTCTTCATCATTATTCTGACGTTTGAACGGTTTAGGTTCCAAACTTATTTCCAAGGCCCTCAACCAACACAGGGCGCCACTTTAGAAGATTCAACGTAGCAATTTGCGTTCTTATAGAACTACCAATATGCAACTTGTTACCACATTTTCAGACAAGGACATTCAAGAAAGTGTATAAATTACGTCCATTTGTTTGTAAGACTTTATTAAGACTTAATTCTTAAGAATATCTTAACAATTTCCTACATCATCCTCACATTCATTTGTATTTTTTTAAATCAGCCAGAATTAAGAATAATTAGGATCCTGATTTTTTACCTTTCAGATTGAGATTTAGGCTGAAGATGCCCTTAAATAAAGGGCGAAACATGTCCCTATAATTTAAAATCACTTTTTATGTATTGAATAGGTGGAATAAATAGACATTAATATTTCTTTGGGATTTGATGCTATAATTCATTTATTCGGTGTAAGTTTGCAATACTTCACATTTGAATATTATATCATTATTTTATTTTAGACGTGTATTATAATAAAATAAATTCAAATTAATTACGTTTAAAACATTCCTGAGATGGTAGCCAATAAAAAACATTTATAACTGAGATCGAAATACTAGCCAATGAGAGCAAGAGGAGACGCTCCTAAGACTGTCTACTGGGTGGAGAAATCCCGTTATAGGAAAGTAATACTTCCACAGTCAGCACCTACAGGTAGCGTTAGTGTTGCTCTATCTGAAGAATATGAAGATCAAAGTGAAAATACACAGAACGGACAGCGTCTACTTTCGTCTACGTGCTTCGTGTAACTGATGCCAGCCCCAGCATTGCCGAAGGGAGTCGAAAATGAGTAAGCGGAGAATACAGTAATGTCCTGTATTTGGAAATATTTAATGCTCTATAAAATAATTGAATGTAATGGACTACTTCTCGTTCACAAAAATTTTAAGAATACACGTTGTCTGCCCTGTCTGCCCTGACGCTTCGCCCCCGATTATAAGTACAAACACTCCTGTACACACAAAATACTCCCTCTAAACTATCTGTCTGCAATTTGGCAATAAGCACATAAGATCAGTTGTACTTATTGAAATTATATTTACACAGTTCTGTCATTGTGGTAAGTGTGTGTGTGTCAGTCTTCCTTCTGTTTATGACATGTGTCATGGCTATATACAATTTAAACATGTAAGGAATGAAAGTTTCATGTCATCAGGACCAGTTAATGCACTAGCATTTTCATTTCTGGTATATGTGCGTTTCATGGGATGCTGTACTTTACAAACTGACCTCAACTTTTGAATTAATTTTATAAACTGGTTTGTGCCATCAGAAAAATCCACACCTTGAGATTTAAGCAATTCCAAAACAGCAAAATTCTTATGATCAAATACATTACTGCTAATGATACAATCTGTCTCTATTGGTGTTGGGTATAGAGCCTTCCTAGATAAATTTGGAGCCACATTTTGCAACAATCACTTCTCTGAATGAAGCAACAATTTATGGTCTGAAAATCTGGCCTTAGTTGTTGTAAATTTATAGACTGACACTGTAGCAAAATCAACATTGACCACTTTACTTAAAACAGCAAATGTCTTATCAGTTTGGTATAATAAGAGACTGCCACAGCCCACATCACTAGTTCTGGGTAGTATGCTATTTTATTCGTCATAGAGAACTCAAACTGTTCCAGAACAAATTTTATTTTATTAGTTCTCCCTGCATTAAAGTCATAGTCTAACTCAAGTGCATTTTTCAAAAGTTGCATCAAAAGAGAATTTTTACCAGTGATCCCGATATTATCATCAACATAACTTGTGAGATGACTTACCAAATCGTCAAATGTCGTCGACCTATCACATTTCGGGTCTTCACAAACATCATATTCCAATATAATCCTAAAATGCTCTGAAGGCACACACACATATTGTGAAACACTTGAACTGCAAATGAACTTAAAACTTTAAAACTCACTGGTGGAACCTTATGAAATAACTCGTCATCCACCTTCAAAAACAACACAATCTTTCTTCACTATTACGATAAATGGTTTAACGAATTTCTTCTGAACTTCTCAGATGAAAAATCGCCATTAAAATTTTCTAGATAACCAATCGCAATACTTGCCTGGATGGAGGTACCTGTATACTGATAATATGTTTATATTAGGATTAAAATATCATGAAAAGACATTGTGCAATAAAGTTAAAACCTTCAGTATCATGGCAAAGTGAAAATCATCTCCGTACAGGCTATGAAATCCCTTGGTGTGGTGGAAGGTGAAGGCTTCCACTATCCGTAACCTCGGTTTCAATATTACAGGCCTAACCTAATTATAAATCTTCAATTGTTGGTTACCTAAATAATTTTCATTCAGTCTCCAGTTTCACCCTTTTTTCCTGATATGCCTTCTTGTCATTTTGTATGGATTCCAGGATGGTACTCCTTCTTTTCTTGTGACCTCCCTGCTCTGATATGGTTCTTTCATTACATTGCCCATCACATGAAGACACTAGTTGTTTATCATCTGGAGCTCTGTGTTGCACCTCCTCTGCAGCCCTTACTTTATTATTGTCTGGTGTGTGCTGGGATCTTGTGGCCAGCAATAACTCTGGATGCACTGACGTTTTGTGTCCATACACAAGTTCCATTTCTTCCACAAAGGAAATACTTTCCTCGCCCTGCGACTAGAATTCTTTTTATCAATATATTTCTTGTAATTTACGTCCAAAACTCTCCATTTTTTCTCACAATTACAAGTTGTTATTTAATGAACAATTCCTTTCCAGGCTCTTCAGATATAACTTGCCACATTTGCTTTCTATTCTTCATCTCCAGTTTTCCAACCTTACCATGATATTCCTTATACAGATCTATCAGCATCTCCGTTTGCTTCTCCGTCCATTTGAATTCGTTCCCTTCTGCCCAGCTGACGCAGTTGGTGATGTGAAGATCACGAATTCCTGCAATTCTGGACAACGGGGATTTAATTAGTAATTTCCTACAAAAACCTAACAAATTCCGTGTTATCACTAGACCTATATTTAAGATCACTACTCCTCGCGGTGGGTTGGGTTAGGTGTGATTATATTTAATAACATGTGCCATATTACACTTGCATTTTAAAATTACATAAGTTTATTTATTTATTAATGAAATTACAATAATAAAACTGCAATGTAGTACATTTATTGAACCTTCCTTGAGATAAATCCATCGCTACTTATTGCAGTTCAAAGAGAATAAGACGATGTAGTTTTTATTACAGTAATCAAGTACACGCCAAATAAATGATTCGTTTCTTCCGCTCTCGCTAGATGACGCTGATTACGCACAGAACGATTCTATTTGCGTTCCGACACGCTGCGGAAACGAACCGGTTCTGAACGGTAAACAGTACGCGCTTGTGCATTCACAGTTGTTGGTATCGGTTCAGGAAACGTTCCGAAATCGCTCCGAACTGTGTGTAGGAACAAACCTATTATCAGACATGAATTCATGTATCGATAATTCATAAAATGGCTGCCACATTGGACGACGTGTTAGCCGGAGTATGGGGCGATGTTTACATTCAGTTTGACTTAAGCCACGCTCGTATGTGGTTGGTTGAGGTTATCTTGCTCCTGGAATTCATGATTTAATATTATCCACCAAATACATTTTTTGTTTTAAATAGTGTTGCAGTGTCATTTTATCGGTCCTTTTATTCGTTATCTTTTTCTCAGTATGTTCATCTCTAACTCATCCTCATCACTTAAGCTGTCCTCATAGAGGTCACTGTCCCCATATAAATCACTCATTTTCCTTAATTTCCAAAATCTCAGAAATGAAGGGTTTTAGACGAAGTGCAGATCTAAGTGCGCAGATTGCGTTCCGAACTCGTTCTAAACTCTTTGGAACAAATCTTTTAGTGCGCATCACCAGAAAGTCTAGTTCTCGATCAAGACCGAGAATAGTTTTCACCGGTCCGGAACCGTTACGAATCAGTTCGGAATTATGTTGGAACAGCAAGCTGGGAGTTCAGAACCTTTCAGAACCGATTCTCATTTATGTTGAAACGACCGTCTAGTTACTGCGCATGAGCAGACAGTTCAGAATCGATTCGAAATCGTGTTGCAACAGACCTAACATTGTAGCAGGACCGACTCCAATCCTCAGACCTTGATGCTACTCTCGATCGTTCAAAGCAGAATAAACAGAACTGAAAATCGAGTAGCCGGACATGTTGGAAATGTGAGTTTGCGAGTGTATTTATATGAGTCACTGGACACTTCGGATCTGTAATTATACCCAGTAATGTGGAAATGTATTTGTTTTAATCGTGTTGTGAACCAGATTTAAGTCTAACTAGGGCAATGTCTCTCATACAAGTATTCTTAAATTTTCTACGGAATTTAGCATTAAGGGAGGAATGGATCAGGAATATACATCATCAATATTTTGAAGTCGATGGCAAAACTGTAGTGTGCACACATTATTTTTAGAATAAGTCTGAGGTTATGGACGGTGAAACTATTCGAGTTCCTCGAAAAATATTAATTTAGATAGAATATAATTGATATAGTGATATTTCGTCAGTGTCTATGTGCTTCAAAGTTTCGGATGATTTAGACGCATGTGTATTTAACAAAAATCTGTGCTTGCTTACGGAAATGTTTGGCTAGATCTTGGAGTATAACGAAACTTATAAGTGTGACAGATGGAACAATCTGTACACGGTTACATAGAAGAAATTGTGATTGGAGGGATTAGCTGGGTTTGTAACGGATGGTTTTACACTACCATCACCTTACGATTCATGCTGTGTTTATCTGTTATCAAGCAGACTACACAGAACTGAAGCTCATCCATGTAGGTTAAATATAATTGTTTAGAGTCAATAGTTTTTGCACTCATGTCCTTTAATGGGTAAAAACCTATTAAATTTTTAGTGTCTGAACGTTTCATTACTTAGGTTACCGTTATTGTGTTAAATGCTGCTATGCCATATTATGTCAACATTATGTTAGCATAACCCTGGCAGTTCATTGTGTTAACATAATAATTTCGGGTGCACTTGGGCAGAGTGGCTCAGACGGTTAAGGCGCTCACCTTCTGACCCCAAGTTGGCAGGTTCGATCCTGGCTCAGTCCGGTGGTATTTGAAGGTGCTCAAATAATTCAGCCTTGTGTCGCTAGATTTACTGGCACGTAAAAGAACTCCTGCGGGACTAAATTCCAGTACTTCGGTTTCTCCGAAAACCGTAAAATTGTAGTTAGTGGGACGTAAATCCAATAACATTATTATTTCGGGTATTCTTCCCTTTCGTTGGGTGCTGAATATAAGAAATTGTCCACCACTTCAAAACTAAGGCGAGATATTATAACTATAATCTATCAGCTTCATTGTCCGTACTGATTAATTAAGAATGCAAGTATGAAGAATGAGATTTCCACCTAATCAATACTATATTACAAAATGTTTAAAGTTATCTACATTAAAACAGTACCGGTTTAGACCTGTAAAAAGGTCATCATCAGCTGTTGGTGAACCTGCTTAATAGCGATTGTACATAAAACATTACTAAAACTAATTTAACAAGAATGCCTTATTCTAATATAATATTACTATTAAGATATATACATATGGTACAATATGGGACTTAGACTCGTTGGAATTCCATTCAAAAATCTGTGCTGTTGCCAACATTATGTCAAACAATATACATATATACATATGGAGCAACAAAGGGCTTTGGCTTGCTGGATTCCCTTGAATGCCACACACTGCAAAAATTGTATAACAGAGGTTGAAAATACAGTTCATATAGAATAGAGGATCACTGAGGTTTCGGTGTCAAGTTGAAACGTCTATGCAGCATGTCGGCACTGAGACCAACCGTTGTGATTACACAATCAAGGTGCTTTGTTGGGTCGCAATTTTGCGGGGAGCGTAATCGACTGAGGTTCTGTAGCTTGTTCATTCTTAGTGTATGATTTTGCTGATAAATACTAGTTTCCAGGTTCCTTGTTGAGGCATGTCATGCTATGGATGAACTTTGAAATTAAAGCAAGATTGATAGAGTTACCCTCTTCACACTTGCATTTGTGCTCAGGTAAATTCAAAAATCTGAGAAATAAAAAGGAAGTGAAATTAGAATAACTGATAGAGAGTGCCTGCTAAATGGTTTGTGTGCTATAGAGTGTGTGTTACTCACGTGTGGGCTGGATATGTCTTCAAGTGTAGTCGGGAGTGTGCTGCACCTTGTTGCGTGTGCGTCGTGTGGCTATCGTAGTGTTCAGATTGAGAGGTGGTGGGGAGGGTGAAGCAGCTTCTGGAGGGGGTGGGGTGGAGTGGGTTGTGCCTTTTGGGTTTTGTGTTGATTTGTGTCTGCTGATTCTTTTTAAATATGTGTCTTTTAGAATGGGAATGACTGTGTTGAAGAGGATGTTAGTTTTATCTGTGATTTCGTTTAAGTTGAGGTTGGGATTAGCGTATTGGTCCATATTGATATAAAAATCTTCCATTTTGTTGAGCAATGGGCCTGTGGGGTTCATATTTAACATTTCCATATCGTTCTCGATATTAGTGAACTTATGCTTGTGTTCTTCGACATGTTGCCCTATGAATGAAAAGCGGTTATATTTAGTGGCATTGACGTGTTCGCTGTTGCGAATGGAAAAGCATCTGCGGGACGTCCTATGTAGCTGTTTTCACAATCGCTGCATTTCATGCGGTACACTCCTGAGTGGCTGTATTTGTTGTTTTCATTGACAGATTTAGTGTTATGTAAAATGGAAGCATTATTGCGTGTGGTTCTGTAAGCTATTCTAAGATTGTGTCTTTTGAAAATATTAGTTATGGGGTGGATGTGGGTGTTGTTAAAGATAAAAAGTGCTTAGTCTTTCTTAGGTTTGTTGTTTCTACTTAATTTGGATTTCGGTTGGTGTTTTATTTTGTGAATGATATTGTTTATCATGTTCCTACTGTATCCGTTATCTCCGCTATTTCGTGAATTAGGTTTAGTTCCTTGTTTAATTCTTCCTGGGACAGGGGAATTTTGAAAGCTCTGTATATCATACTGTAGTATGCTGCCTTCTTGTGTGCATTGGGGTGAGTGGAATCTATTTTTATAGTATTGGAGGTTTGTGTAGGTTTTCTATAGATGTTGTATGTCAAGTGGTCTTCTGTTTTGGTGATGGATAAATCAGGATAATTCAGAGTGTGATTTTTCTCAGTTTCCATCATAAATTTTATCTGGATCTATTTTGTTTAGCTGTTCGAGTATGTTGTTTTCGTTTGTAAACCTGCAGTCTATAACAACGAAGATATCATCTACAAACCTGCACCAGAATGATATATTGTCAATTTTGCTAATTTCTGGGTGTTCTAAGTGACCTATGTAGATCTCGGCTAGTATTCCTGAAGCTGTTGAACCCATGGGAAGGCCTTGTTGTTCGTAGATAGTGTCGTGGAATCTAAAGTATATTATTGTTGAGGGAAAATTCAAGTAAATTAATGAATTCATCTATTTCAAGGACACTTAGATTACTGTGACTTCTTAAATTTGATTCTATTAGTCTTATCGTGTTCTGTATGGGTATGTTGGGGTACATGTTAGTGATGTCATATGATGATAGAGCGTGGTGTTGTTCGATTTTCAGTTCTTTAGTGATGTTGCAGAATTCTATTGAGTTTCGTACTGATTTCTTGGCTAAGAATTTGTAGTGTTTCTTGAGAAATATTTATATGAAGCTTGATAATTTGTACGTCGGGCTTGATCTGTAATTTATGACCGGTCTCATGGGTACTTCGTCTTTGTGGATTTTAGGGTAGGCTTTCGCAGAAGGCAGTTTAGGGTTCATTATTGTTAGCTTCGTGGTTTCTTGTTCGTTAACGATAAAATGGGTGTTTTTCAGTAATGTTTTGAGATTTCTTTTGGATACTGGCAGTTGGATCTTTTCGTGTAATTTGAAGGGTGTCGTCTGAGAAACACTGTTTAGTTTTATTGATGTATTCGTTTCTGTCGATGATGACTGTGGTATTACCTTTGTCTGCCTTTGTTATTAATAGATTGTTATGCTTGATTTTGTCTTTGAGTTTCCTGAGTTGGATATTATCAGTTTTGCTTTTACAGTTTTTGTTGTTGTTGTTAATCTTGTTAATGTATAGCGGTAATTTCTTCTTAACCTCAATTCTGATCTTGTCGCGTGAGTCGTGAGGAATTTATTTAGAGCAATTTCGGTTTCAGCAATGATGGTTGTGAGGTTATGAAAGGTTGATGTGTTCTCCCAATTGTGTTTAGGTCCTTTGCTCAAGATATTGGTCCCTGTTTCATCAAAGTTTGTGTCTGTTAAATTCATTATGGGTGGGTGGAAGGTGTGTTCGTTTTCTTTATTGCGTTTGAAGGGGGTGATTCTCTCTTGTTTGTTTTGGATTTGTGACTGTTTGAGTGCATTTAGCTTCTTATCTAATGTGTGCTGAAGAGGGGAACTCTATCAACCTTTCTTTAATTTCAAAACTTCATCCATAGCATGGTTTGCCTCAACAAGGAACCTGGAAACTAGTATTTATCAGCAACATCATACACTAAGAATGAACAAGCTACAGAACCTCAGTCGATTACGCTCCCCGCAAAATTGCGACCCAACAAAGCACCTTGATTGTGTAATCACAACGGTTGGCCTCAGTGCCGACATGCTGCATAGACGTTTCAACTTGACACCGAAATCTCAGTGATCCTCTGTTCTATAGGAACTGTATTTTCAACCTCTGTTATACAATTTTTGGAGTGTGTGGCATTCAAGGGACTCCAGCAAGGCAAAGCCCTTTATTGCACCATATGTATATGTGTATATTGTTTGACATAATGTTGGCAACAGCACAGATTTTTGAATGGAACTCCAACAAGTCTAAGACCCATATTGTACCATATGTATATATCTTAATAGTAATATTATATAAGAATAAGGCATTCTTGTTAAATTAGTTTTAGTAATGTTTTATGTACAATCGCTATTAAGCAGGTTCACCACGGCTGATGATGACCTTTTTACAGGTCGAAACCGGTCCTGTTTTAATGTAGATAACTTTAAGCACTTTGTAATAAAGTATTGATTAGGTGGAAATCTCATTCTTCATAATTGCAAGATATTATAATTCATAGTTCTCATGAGAGGGAATAAATTGAGGAATTTCGCACCTTAATTCATTTTGAAACATAAAAAATGTTGTTATAAATATCATTTTAAAAGTTTTATAATGTATTTTCATCCATCCAGCGAAGTTAAATCTGTAAATTTGTAAATAATCAGCTTGTTGTTCTCTTTTCTAGTACCAGAGAATATACGTGATTCTAGTTGATTATATACAGCGCGTACTTGTTAGCAAAGCGTTTTCATAAGTGAAAAAGCGAATTTCGCTGTGATGTTGTAGTTATCATGTTAAATTACCGCAGTTGTACGTGATAGTTTCATGTTAGCCAATACCAGCAGTCCGGCTTCTTCGGCAGCCATGTTTTTTTAATTAAGTTCTGAAGATTGGAGTCGGTCTTGATTGTAGTTGGTCTTGGGCTGGGTAAACCGTAATGCGAGGCCCAAAAAATAAAAGCAGCAGCAGAAGAAGTGGAAGTGTGACAAACGGTTATTTTTGCGTAACTGCTACATCTATCACTGCTACAATAAAGTAACTGTCAAAAGTAACAGTTAAAAATAATACCCAACGTTACTCACTTTTATCGGTTACAGCCTGATCACGGCTTCAAGCTTGTCTCCTTCCAGCTGTTGTCGCGGATTGACATTGGTTACGTCAACATTGAGATATCTATGTATTCTTCGTATTTGTATAGTTGCCTTTTTTACTCCGTGACGTATGTGTATTATTAATAATAAAACGTGATATTGTGGACACGACGGTGAAATCCTCTTAAAATTCAGTAGTTGTACGAATTATATAACATAAATTTTGGTGCCGAAACCTCCGGGAATATTAACGATACTCCGGTCACAAAACTCGTCTGCAGCACAAACAGACTAGCACCCGTGAAGAAGTTAACTCTACCAAGACTAGAGCTGCTAGCCGCACTTGCTGGTACACGCCTTCTTCACTACTTCTGTCAAGAGACTGGCTGTGACATCAAGAAGGCTCAGCTGTGGAGCGATTCTACTGTTGCACTTGGGTGGATTCGCAACGATCCGAATAAGTGGAAGAACTTCGTCTGCAACCGCGTGACAGAAATACATAATCACGTAAACCCCAGTCAATGGAGACACTGTCCTGGAGATCAGAACCCTGCAGATCACCTTACTCGAAGAGTATACGCAGATCAGCTAGCCTCCTTAGAAGCATGGTGGCATGGTCCTCGCTGGCTCATCAAAGACAGAGGCGCATGGCCACGTAACCCAACACCCACCTGCACGCAGTTGCCAGAAGCCAGGAAGACTCAACAAGTTCTCACGATCACTATAGCGGAACCCCTACTGGATATCTCGAGGTATAGCTCATACTGGAAATTGCTACATGTCACAGCTTGGGTACTTCGTTTCGTCAGTATTTAGAGCAAGAACACAAAACACCCCAATGCACTAACGGCTGAAGAGCTCCGTGCGTCACGCACATACTGGATCAAAAGGGCTCAAGGGGAACGGTTCACTGTCGAACTAGCCGCATTGCGAAATGGTGAACGATTACCAGGCACTTCACAAATTGCTAGATTTAGCCCATTTCTACATGAGGGTATCATCCGACTTTGTGGTAGACTACAATTCACAAATTTGTCTCAAACTGAGAAAAACCCAACAATTCTGAACGGCCGTCACAGGTTCACCGAGTTAATCATTCAAGAGACCCACATCAAACTTCACCATCTTGCAGTACGCATAGTACTGGCAGAACCATGTGAAGAATTGTGGATTCTGCGAGCTCGACAAATAACTAAGAAGATTCTGCATTCTTGTCTACCGTGCAAATTAGCGCACAACAGCAGACTAGTGGTGATTGAGGCGCCATTACCAGCAGACCGCCTAGAGGTGACACAGCCCTTCTATGTGATTGGGATCGACTTCGCTGGACCCCTGTACGTTAGATGTTGCAGCAATGTTAACAAATCGTACATCATTCTTTTCATTTGTGCCACCACCCGTGCTATCACTCGAGCTATCTACGGATATGTCTACGGGTAGGTTCTTGATGGCCATGCAGAGGTTTGTCACCAGCAGAGGTGTGCCGCACACCATATATTCTGACAACGCTCAGACCTTCCTCACTGCTCATAACGAGCTTATAGAACTCAATAAGATTGTGACAGACACCAAGGTGCACCATCACGGTTGTCACAATGGTATTCGTTGGAAGTTTATCGCACCGAGGGCGGCTTGGTGGGGAGGCTTTTGGGAGAGAATGTTTGGCTCCGTATAAAGATGTCTAAGGAAGGTATTCGGCCATTCCCAGCTGAACTAAGAAAGTCTCAATACAGTATTGACAAATGTTGAAGCCACCCTCAATAGCAGGCCAATCACTCAGGCCACAGACACGGGAGATCTCCTGACACCATCCGATTTTTAGTTGGAAGAAAACTAACGTCCATCCCGGAAGGGCCAGAACCGAGTACGAGGAAAAATCTCGTAAAGGAATGCAGATTACAACAAAAGGTCTTGGGGGACTTTTCACGACGCTGTAAAAAGGAGTATCTCCTTCAACTGAGAAGTCACCATGAAGTCAAAAATCAAAAGACCAGTACACATTTGCCCAAGATCGGAGACATCGTCCTCCTCCAATAAGACGTCAGACCTCGCCACATGTGGAAGAAAGCGAGGATAGAAGAGATGCGCCCAGGAAGAGACGGACGTGCAAGAACGGTCGTTCTGCGGCAGCCTGACAACACTCTCATTACTCGGCCAGTGCAGCTGGTCATCCCTTTGGTGATAGACCAGTGTGGGGTGGATGTCGCGGATTGTATGTATTCTTTGTATTTGTATAGTTGCCTTTTTACTCCGTGACGTATGCGTATTAATAATAATAAAACGTGATATTGTGAACTTGACGGTGAAGTCCTCCTATAATACAGTAGTTGTACGAATTATATAACAGCTGTGTTGCAAACTCCCATTCATTCACTTGCACATGCGCGCACTTTTCACTACACTGTTGAACGACGGTGCAGAAAAACACACATTCCTATTCGCTATGAAGTTAACGAGAGGCAGACAACGGACGAAATGAGAAAACAGCATAGCCTGAGCAGTTGAATATGTCATAACAGTTTACACTTTAGTTACCAGATGACAGCAGCAACTTAAACAAATACACTATAGAGTATATTATACACTATAGTGTATTTGACTTAAAGCAAGCTCCTGCGAAAGCGCTCTCACTTGGAAGACTTGCGTACTATCTGAACACTGAGGGTCACGTACTGTGTCTCTAAGCTGCTACTAGTGACAGTTCCCACTTCCCAGTTATTGTGTTCACTAGTACGTTATTGTGTTGTCGTTACACGGTAACCTGTTATTTTTTGTCCTCGTTACATTTGTAACAGTGACAGGTACGTAACTGTGACAAAGTAACTGCTACGTTTAATTTTCAGCCATCTCTAAGAAGAGGACATCGTATATTCAGTCTGTTGCCAGACATTGAAGAGTGTGGACATGTGCGGTGGTGCTCAGTAGTGGTCACGTTGAATAGGACCCATAGTCTCGTTTCGGTTGTACAACTGTGTTTCTTCTTTCTTCTGCTGGTGCTGTGTGACTAGACTAGGTTTTCCAACCCTACGGAGCAGTATGGCTTGAGGCCAGTGACGAGGACGATGCTATAGCGGAGTTTAACAACGTGCTTACTGATAACTTATCTATGAAGGATACTATCGTCTTAGATGAGGAAATGCAGTCTAGTTCTCGGGGTTTGCCAAAGATTCCGGATCCGGCCACTATAGAAACTAGGAATCCGAAGGTTTTTTATGAAAATCATTCAGGGCTTTGTATTGTTTTTGTGGAAGCTGAGACTGCGAATACTAATTTGGGTAACCTTCATCCGATGGCTCTGGATGAACTTATTTACGAACGGAAGGTTGTCTGCATTCATCAAATTACTCGTAATGGGAGTAACAGGATTCAAATTGAATTTACATCTCGGATGAAAGCCAACATTTTTCTCTCGAATCCAATGCTCAAGGAACAGATGCTATCGACATCGACGTTTATTCCTTCATCCTGCCTCAATAAAATTGTGTTCATTAGGGGTATCGATAAAAACATCACTGAGGAGGAGATTATTAACAACGCGGAATCATCTGCTCCGATAGTTGCTGACAAACGCATGAATCGTAGGTCATTTCAGGATAGTGTTATGAAATGTCTACTGACCAGAACATTTAAGCATACCTCCCAATGTCAGGTCTTACGACAATATGTGGCTGTATGTAGAATTAAGTCAGAAGTGCAACCTTTTGTTTTTCAGCCACTTATTTGACAAAAGTGCCTCTGTTATGGCCATACGGTTCTTAATTACCGAGCATAAGCTCCACGTTGCTCCAAATGTGCGCAAACCCATGATTCTAAGGCATGTACCGCTTCTAGCTTTCAATGCAGAAATTGTCTGGGTGATCACCAGGCTGGATCGCCAATTTGTCCGGAACACAAAAAGCAGCAAGGAATCAAAATAGAAAATAAATCTTATTGGGAGGTTACCTCCTTCTCTACTCCCCTTTCTAATAGGTTCCAGCCACTGATGGTCACGCATCGTTTTCCTCCGTTGCCCAGTCCTTCAAGCCAGAGATCTACGGAACCCCCTAGGAAACGTAAGTTTACAGCTGTGGTCACCTGATCTCCTCCCCAAGATGATGGGTTTCAGGGTTTGATGTTAGGGGTTAAAAATCCTCCTCGCGGCACGTAACGTTACTAAATCATGACTCGGAAACTACCCAGTTTTACTCTTAATCCAAACGTGGAACTCCCCAATACCTCTCAGACAGAGTCCACATTAGTGGACACAGTCCCACCCGCTCATTTTGGGGGAAATGATCCAAGCTTTCTCGGAAAAGATTTCTCATTATCTGCAACAGGCAGATGACAATGCAAAGTGGCCTCATCTCTTAAACTGTATACATGAGGATGTATTAAAACTCATTCATTCTTTAATACGTGACTTATCGCAGTAAAGATAATCTTACAACGGAATGCCCTTGGTATCCTCAACAAGAGGCACGAGTTATTAATTCGTATCAACCCAAAGGCATCTTTCTTAGTGAAACTTGGCTATACCCATCAAGCCGTATTCATACACCTAATTATCACTGTATCCGTCACGATGCCTAGGGTTACGATGGTGTCTGTACATTTATTGCATCTCACCTCCCTTTTACTTTACAACCAATTTCGTAGAGAATTCCTGGAACCCAAGTAGTAGCTATTAAGAGTTGTACGACACACTTCGTTTCTATCTACTGTCCACCCAAAAGCTAGGGTTCCTTTGAAAATTGGGACACAATTCTATCTCAATTCCCCAAACCCTTTTAATCGGCGCAGACGTGAACGCACACCACCCTAGCTGGGGATGTCCTTTATCATGCCCCAAAGGTAATAAAATGGTCAAATTTGAACACCGTTAAAGTTTATTTTATTTTATGTAACCGTTAAAGTCTACACATCTTAAACGATGGATCCCTTACACGTGCGAGATCACCTCAATAAAATAAAAGTGCAGTGGATATAACAATACGTTCCATTTCGATTGCAGACACTCTGTCTTGGCAAGTCCTGAGTGGTACCCATTCCAGCGATCTATTCCCTATCATCATTTCACGGTTAAACGGTCGTTCTGAGTCACAATCTTGAAGACAATTTTTCTGAAAAATTGCGAACTTTAATTCTACGCGTTTTCAATAATTCCTCGCTATCTCACTGCCAACGAACTATCATATTTTATCACGATTTCACTACGATTATTACTCTGTATTTAGACCAATTTCACCCTCCTCGATACACGTAAAGTACGAATGCTCAGTAAATTTTCTAAATCCGAGGTACGAACCTCGAACTCTAAATTTCAAGTGTGAGAAGAGGTGTTTAAAATATTACAATTATGCTTTAGGAAACTTCAAAAGATGGTGTATCGAGAAAGGACATTAATTTCTTTCATTCGATCTTGTCTTAGAGATCGTTCTTATTTTATGAACAGTGATGCAGTATGTTAATGGGAATGTAAGTAGTAGGGCTAGGTGCGTCCCACGCCAGGAAATGAGTCAGCATGTGGTGCGTCAGCACCCGAGGTCATTGACAACGGAAAAGGTCATTGACCCCGTTCACGTGGCCGTGATGTCATCACTACCGGAAATGATTCAGCATTTTTCGGCTGCTTCAGCACCCGAGTTCATTGACCCCGGCTAAGGTCATTGACCCCATTTACGTCATCACCACGTGCTATTGTTTGTAAACAAAGCCACGTGCTTTTTTGATAGCCACGTGGTTTTTTACAGCTGTCATCCGCTATCTTGCATCGCTAACCTCAGTGCTACCATCTTGATGGAACTATACCTCATGGTTGCCACCTTAATTATGTGGTGGCGGGCAATTTAAAAAATTCCAAGTGCTCTTCAAAGCCACGTGCTTTTGACAGCTGGCATCCACCATCTTGCATCGCTAACCTCATTGCTGCCATCTTAACGGCACTAAACCTCATGGGTGCTACCTTAGGCATGTGGTGGCGGGCAATTTGAAAAATTCCACGTGCCCTTCTAAGCCTTGTGATTTTGACAGCAGTCATCTTTAAACAAGGACGCATCAATAACCTCAGTGCTGCCATCTTTACGCCACTATGCTTCATAGCTATTACTTTTGGCATGTGGTGGCGGGTAATTTGAAATTCCACGTGCTTTTTTGCCAGTTATCAGCGGCCATCTTTAACAAACAGAGCATCGTGCTGCCATCTTTACTTCACTAAACCTCATAGTTTGGCACGTGGTAACGGGCAATTTTAAATTTCCCCGTGCTCTTGTTTGTAAAAAAAGCCACGTGCTTTCTGACTGCTGACAAGCTGACAGCCGCTATCTTTATTCAACAGAGCACCGTGCTGCCATCTTTACGGCACTAAATCTCATCCTTAGGCATGTGGTGGCGTGCAATTTGAAATTCCACGTGCTATTTTGACAGCTGTCAGCTGGCATCTTTAACTACATGCACATGGCTTACTGCTATTTTGACGGAAGTTAACTATATAGCGCGGGACTTAGCCACGCTGCAAGCAAGCAAGCAGCCCTATTTTCTCTCTCCAGTGTTCTATGCCGAAGGATCAAAACATCCCAGTCCAGTAGGAGGGAGAGCGGCTACTTACCCGCCTTCTCTAAATATTTCTAAGTAATTTACTGTACCATCATTGGCGTCATCCTTTACGGCAGAGGTTTTTGCCATTCGACAGGCTCTGCTTCTATTTAGGTATTCTCATGTTGATTTGGTTTATATGCTTCGCATTCTCTTAGCTCTTTACGAGCTTTGGCAAAAACATCTGTCAGTCGTAACTGGTATTTTCAAAATATAAGCAAGATCTGTTTTGATCGAAATCTATCCGGTAATACGGTAACATTAATTTGGATTCCGGAGCATTCGAACATAGCGGGTAACTGCCAGGCTAACGCGTTAGCAAATTTGGCTGCCAATGGACATGGCCTCACTTTCATATGGCATTACCGTATATGGATTTTTGGGAGCACTGCAAATCACACATATGGCAGAAGTGGCAAGTCGATTGGTGTAGATATCTGTTTAGGTTACTGCCGGAGATTTCTACTAAACCTTGATTTTCCCGGTATTCTTATACTCGCCGCCATATTACGAACATCATTCGCATGCAGTTAAATCGCATGTGCACCCCCTCTCATTTATTTCGAAAAAGATAGTAGAGTCGAACTTGTGTCAATGCGGTACTGAAGTTGGAAAAATTGACCATACCATCTTCCAATGCCCCCTATTTGAACCGATGAGCAAGTGTGTATTAACTCCGCTCCAACAAAAGAGTTCCGTTTGCCTACTCACTTAGCATGCTTAATTCTATCTCGGACTCATCGTATCGCGGTAGTCCTGTCTTTGATTTTGTCGGAATGAAATATTAGAATTTAATGCACTTTTCTCATCTGTAAATCCGGACTACATGTATACATATTCTTTTTTGTCGTGGAAATATAGTGTTAACCTGACCTATTAGTGTTCTACGGATTCCTTCTTTCATGGATTTGGCTACTAAATATTGACCACTAGGATTGGTATTTCTACAAAATTTTTGCATCGTCCTTCATAGATCGGTACCCCTTATCTCAACGAACAGTGCCTGGGTAAACCGCAATGCGAAGCCAAATAGACAAAGAGAAGAAGAAGACATCGTATACAGTATGCTGACCTTTTCGTGATAACTGAGCTCCCTCATGCTGCATCAGTAGACTTCGGATAACTTCGTGATTCGTATTGGCAACCTTTGACACACAAACTATGAATCGCCATGAGAGATCTGGTGTACACTTTGCGTACTAGTACTTCTGTTGCTTACACAGCAAAGCCAAACTATAGAATTCATACTAGAAACAATATTCGCAACGAGAAATATTGTATAATATTATATAATGAGTGTGTGATACAGTTGTTGGCTCAAGATAACATAGATTTAGAAAATTTCCAACGATCGATCATACCATAGATTCAATTCAGATTTCATTATATATATTTATGAGGAGCACTCGAATAAGTATAAAGATTGTTGTGTCAATTTACATTTTGCTGTATTCTGTTAGAGTTTTTAGTCTTTTTGCACTTTAGCAGATGGTAACGGTCGCACTTTTCCTTACACAGTGTACAAACAAAGTCATCTGTTAGGTTGTGCAATTTTGTTTTTGCGCATATTTCATGGTGGAAGCCATGTATCGCATATCTTGTTATGACATGTCTTTATTCTTGAAGTTGTTTGCTCCAGTTATGATCGATCATGGCGTCCTTGCCGTAGAATTCGGGATCTATTTCCGCGCGTTTCTTAAGAAGTTTTTTAAGCCCTTGGAATGGCCGGTAGGTGGTAGTGATAGATGCTTACCTACTCCTAGGGACTTCTTGTGGAATTTTGCTTTGACTCTTTCTATCCTCTCTAAATCACCGATTGCTAGGTTGTCCCATATAATTTCGATTACGTGTGTGACAACTGGGGTTATTGCGGGCTTGAATAAGGTCATCGCTGTGTTAAGCAATAGCATAGATATATTCTTGATATTGTGAGAGCTCTGATTGCTGCTGTCGTTCTGTCTATAACGTGGTTATTGAAGGATGTCATGCTCGTTTGGACCGTATAATAATTTCTTTGTGTCTATTTCTAACCGAGTGCAGCCCTTGTAGGCAGACCCTCCGATGAGGGTGGGCGGCATCTGCCATGTGTAGGTAACTGCGTGTTATTGTGGTGGAGGATAGTGTAATGTATGGTGTGTGAGTTGCAGGGATGTTGGGGACAGCACAAATACTCAGCCCCCGGGCCATTGGAATTAACCAATGAAGGTTAAAATCCCCGACCCGGCCGGGAATCGAACCCGGGACCCTCTGAACCGAAGGCCAGTACGCTGACCATTCAGCCAACGAGTCGGACGTTTGGACCGTGATACCCTCGTTTTGGAATTTCTTGACTATTTCTTGTGTTTTATTTTTTAATGATACAGCGTCGTCCTTGGCCGTCTTGACACCTTTTCTGAACACCATCTGTAATGTCTTTTCCTAGTTAATTTCAAATTAGTTCTCGGAAGCCCAAGCTTCTAACTTTATCATTGTCGTCTGTAGTTCTGCTTTTGAGCTCGATGCCAGTGCCATGCCATCAGCGTACATTATTGGGGTATTCTCAGGAGAGACCGTCATTATTTTTGTGATATATGCCGTTGCTACGTTGAATAGTAGCGGACTTAGGGAGTATCCTTGGGGTAACCCATTTGTTTGAATTACTTTTCCGTATGAGGATGTTCCATCTTCAAATTTGATTAGGTTGTAGTCTAGTACCGGTATTGTCTCAAAGATTCTCAAGTGCGTGTTGTCACCCATCATTTGTTTTAATTTTCCTATCAGGATATCTCTGTCGATAAGATCAACAGCCTTCTTATCGTCAAAAAGGACGACATAGTACTTCCCCTTTGAGTGCCTCAGTGCCTCTTCTACTTTTTCTTTTAGACATGCTGCGGCTTGTAACGTGCTTTTTCCTTTGCGGAAGCCTAGTTGGCATTCTGGTATGAATAGGTCTATCTCATTATTCAAGTGATTCGCTAGAATAGTTGCAAATGCTTTGCATAAATTGCTTTCTAGAACTATACCTCTACATGAGTCGGGGTTTTCAGTTTCCCATTTCCCTTTGTAGAGTATCTTCCGCGTTGCCGTTCTCCAAACTTCCGGTATATTGGCTAAATTTAGACATTTGAGGAATAGTTCTGTCCAAAGCTCTAGTAATTTTTCTTGAGTACTTTTTAAGTGTTCTATATATATGTTGTCCGGTCTTGCTGTCTTTCCTTATTTTACATTAACGATTGCCGCCTGACTTCCTCCGTGGTTAGTCTAATTTCGTGTTCTGGATTGATAGAGTGGTTTACGGTGTCACATGTTTCCCTGCTGCCTCTCTTTAGGAGCACTGAGAAGTGTTTTTCCTATGTTTCCATTGGTATTTCCCGCGTTCTGCACGCTTCCCTATTCTTGAGGACAGCGAATGGGACTGTTTCTGCTTCGACTACAGGATGCTTGGCTTCTGCTTGCAGATATTCAGCGCGCTTTTTTTTTAGAAGTTTTCCGTAATTCCTTCTTTTAATGGCGCATGCTTTCAAGTAATCAGCGGTCTCCATTTCTCTGACGGAATATAACGTACCGTACGTAAAGTGTCCTTTCGTGCTATATAGCACTGTCTGTCAAACCATTGTTGTGCTCTCCTTTCTTTCGCAGGCAAAGCGGCTTCCTGTATCAGATTAGTAGTGATTACTATTGCTTCGCCTAGGTGTCCTTGAGCTACAAACGCTCTTGCTTTTTGTATATTCGCGTGGTCTGCAGTTTCGTTCTATCAATATTTCTTGAAATTGTGATGCACTTATAATCGGGGATTAGCGACTTCCGTGTCCCTTTCAGTTTAATTTCTGTGCAGATAGGTATATGTTTTCTGATTGGTGTTGGCCCTGAGGACCATCGACCTTCATGCTTCTTTATTATAAATCATTCTCATTTGCAAAATACAAGATCGAATGCTCTGGATCCATTTGGTACAAAAGTATGTTTTAAGAACTTTTGTGTTTATCACTGTGAAACGTTTTTCTCTCATGATTTGGATAACTATCTCTGATTTTGCGTTCGGCTTGTCTATCCTGCAGCTGAGGTCACCCGTGATTATCACTTCTTCCGCTAAATTTATTTCCCCTATTTCATTTAGTACTGATTCTACTGCATCTTCTATTGGATTATCTGGACCGATATTCCTATTAATGTTAGGTCAGTGGTCTTAGCTATGATTGTATTTTCATTTATCTGGATTTCGTTTACACTTCCTACAGTTGGTTTGAGGAAACATGAAACTCCTCCAGCCGGTCTACCCCCGGTTGGTATTTCAAATGTGTGGCATCCATAGAAATTTGGTAGGCCTGTTTGTTTTAAAAGAAAAGTCTCCGTAGCTTTGATGATATCAGAATGCTCCATTGTCTTTTGAGGTATGAATAATAAGGCATTTTTAAGTCCTTCGATGTTCTTGAGAAGAATCTTGATTATTTTATTATTCGAGTGACACTTGAATGTTGCGTCTTTAGCCTCGTAAAGAATATCTTTTAAATAGAATACCTGTAGACTAGAAGTCTGTTTCTTGTTGTTTGTAGAAGTTCAAAAGAAATTCTCAATTTGCAGGCTTTCATGTGTCCAGCTGTATTGAGCATTTCACATGCTTTCATCTGAGGAATGCCATTTCTTATTAAATAATTTTTTATGTTATCTTCAGCGGTTCCTTCTTTTATCTTGCCCACATATAGCCATGCGGATTTGGCTGCCGGCTGTAGCTCTTCGTTGCTTGTTTCGTTCCGATGATGGTCTTCTGATGTTGTTTGTATTTTTTCACCACTGTGTTCCAGGGTGCTTTTTCATCGAGTCTGGCGTCTTCGGTCACTGTTGGTGAGCTGGATTCATTTAGATCACTTGTTTCCTCCTTGTCTCCAAAGCCAGCATATGAGCAAGCTGAAGATCCATAGTTCCGGGTATGTGCTGTTCCGTCCACGCAATTTTTCTTGTAATTTTCTTCCGGTCCAGTCAGGAGATCCGTGAGTTATTTTTTGAGTTTTTTCCGGGTCTGGTTGTTGAGTTCTTATTTTGGATCGGTATATCTGAAGCTGTTCGATCTTTAGAGGAGTCCGTTTTCTGTTATTTTGCGGGGGTTTGTGTAGTTTGGTTTCTTTATACGGTATATTTGGAAATGTCTTTGATGTCTGTTCTTTGTTGTTTACATTGTCTTTGCAGATGTGGTTTTCGAAGTATTTCCTCATTTCTTCTCTGACTCCGGCTAGAATGGTTTCCTGTAGTGTTTGTATTTCTTTTCTGATATCTTTGAGTTTTCTTCTGCTCCTTTTGAGGTATTCTAGCCCCCTTTTACAAGGTTTAAAAAGCCATAACAATGTGCAGCTAGGTTTCTGGAGAGTAATATAGTCTCCAGCACTGGTACCGACAAATCCTTTGTGATGCAATTTATTACAACTATCGATACGTCAAACACTGGCACCACTGTCGGCAGCCCTGAAAATGGTTTTCCGTGGTTTCCCATTTTCAAACCAGGCAAATGCTGGGACTATACCTTAATTAATGCCACGGCCGCTTCCTTCCCACTCCTAACCCTTTGCTGTCCCATCGTCGCCATAACACCTATCTGTGCCGGTGCGGCGTAAAGCAATTAGCAAAAAAACACTGGCATCGCTATCTGTCAACTGCTTGCCACATGTGCCGCATAGTTCGTTGTTTCTTATTTCTCAGTCATGGAAACTGATTCTTTGATTTTCCCTCTTAGTGTGTTATTTAAATGAACTCTTTGCTAGCACCAGACAAAATGGCGTTGATTTCACACACCAAATGATTACTGATTATATCTTATATAGATTACCTAATGCACCAAACAATTCAATAATTAATTCACTATAAATTTGCTCACAGTAATTGAAATTGTTATACAAATATTTTTTATATCAGTCTTTTCTAAAGACGCACTTAAACTGACTGTATCGTGGAGCCACACTTCATCAATCAATCAATCAATCAATCAATCAATCAATCAATCAATCAATCAATCAATCAATCAATCAATCAATCAATCAATCAATCAATCAATCACTCAATCAATCAATCAATCAACCAATCAATCAATCAATCAATCGATCGATCAATCAATCAATCATCACCGTTTTGTTATCTAGTAAGCCGTGATTTCAAACTATAACCGTCACTATCGATTGTTTATAACACTTTACAGTATACGAAAATAACCAGACTATTCGTCTATTGCTACCGGCAACAGATCGTTGTTTCCATTTCCATTAATAATATCTCGTAAAATTTTCAACCTCACCGCCGAGTTGGGAGGAATTTTATATGACTGAATTTCATTACCCATGTGCACATATTCCCCTTCAAACACATCAAATAACAGAGCAACAGAACCACAACAAGAGATAAATATCGTCACAAATTATCCCACTCGCTTCCATTCAGTTGGCAGTATAACCGGTACCGGAAGAGCTCCCTCCTTACTCCTCACCCCGTAAAACCAGGTATCAAGGAAAGGTTATGGCAGTCTCGTTCGCTACTTCGTGTCGTGCGGTTTGAAATGTGCGATGTTTCGTGTATTGTCTATCTGATGTTTGTAGAACTTGCTTTTCGCTTCGAGTTAACTTTGCGTGTGAGTAGTGTTGTGGTGTCGTGAGTAATGACAGTGGAAGCGATGAGGAGTCTAATCCTACCTCAAATAGCAATGTTGGTCGTGAAGAAGTAGTGAATATAGGTTTAACTCTAAACAATAGCTCTCTTAATAACTGTTCCTTGCAGAATACACCCCAACGTGATCCTAACCTTGCATCACCTGCTGAACCTCCTAACAATGTTGCATGTAAAACATACTCATTTAACCATCCAGGCCCGTATATTGTCTTTGTTTCAATCAAAAGGTGCAATAATATTGGCAAACTTCATCCTATGGCTCTTGGTCGTTTACTGTATGAAGAAAATTTCCTGTCAAATCAATTCGGTATGTAGGTCGAATTAAGATACATGTAACCATCCACTCTGCTGCTCATGCTAATGCCTTTTTGAAGAACACGTTTCTTGATACGCACAAACTACAGGCCTTTATACCCCACTCAAAAATCTTTCGAGTCGGTATTATAAGAGGTGTTGCTAAAGAGTTATCAGAAGCTGATGTCCTTACTCTTCTCAAGAGCGACTTAAAGTTCACTCTGTTCAAAGATTCAGTCGCAAAACCAATCAGGATGTTCAAGAAGCTTACCTGCCTACCGATTCGGCAAAGATTGTATTTTGTTCTAAAATCTTACCCACTTATGTCTCAATATATCAGGTTTTATTGGAAGTCACGCCTTATATTTTCTACCCTATTATCTGCTCAAAATGTCAACGTTATGGTCATACGATACGTAACTGTCAGTCTACTACATTTCGTTGTCGCAACTGTGCCTTAAATCATGCCAACTCAGACTCCCTTGCCAATGTAAAATATGTTTACATTGTAATCGGGAGCATTCAATGGGCTCATCTGAGTGTGCTGTCCACCAGAAACAGGTAGAGATAAAGAAGCTCATGTGCATTGATTATATCTCATTTCCTGAAGCCTTCTCCAGATTAGTTCCACCTAATTTTTCTGATTGTAGTAACCTTCAACAATTTACTACACTTCCCACTCAATCATCTCCTTCCATGCCAGAAATACCACGCAAACGTATATTCACGCTAATGATCGTAAAGTACTTGCCTTCCACGCCACCTCCCGGCAATGATAGAGCCGGCCATCTTCAGATCGTGCAACCCACATCTTTCCCCCGTTCCATGCAGACTCTGTCTCATCAATACCCCATACGTCCCACCCAGCCAGCTCCATCCATATCCAAACAAGTAACCCCTTTGCAAACCGCACAACACCCCTTACAAACATGCAACACGCTAGCACAGCGGGAACACGTTCAACGGTGTGTTCTCAATTTACGAATGCAAATTAACTACTTGAAGATCAACCAACTATATTACCAGTGCTTAGCCAACTAAGGGAATGTTTACAGTTGATCTTTCATAATGGTAGTGAGCATTCTACAATGGAATGCTAAAAGTGTACACAACTAACAACATGAAACACAAATTCTAATGAATGAAACATCTCCCCAAATAGTAGCCCTTCAAGAAACTTGGTTCTCACCAGACACTAACTTCTACTTTCCCGGTTATCATATTGAACGGCACGACGGACCGGGGTTTGATGGTGTAGCTCTTATGATCCATATCTCGTTATCATACACTCTGTTACAGCTGCAATATATCATACCCCATACCTACGCCCTTGCAATTCTTTATCACAACACACACGTTATCAATTTATATAGTCCACCGGATATTTACATCTCATTCGCACAATGGATACATTTTTAACCAATTTCCATCTGATAGCCTACTCCTTCTTCTGGAAGATCTAAATATCCATCATACTCAGAGGGGAGCTCATGTGGACACCTCAAAAGGAACCCAGTTCTTAAATGCTGCGAATCAACACAATCTCATGATTCTTAATTATGGTTCCCCTACTAGACTAAATCCTCCAGGTTCTTCACTAAGCGCAGTGGATATATCACTTTGTGGCTATGATCTCGCATTTATAACCACGTGGAGAGTATTAGGAGACATCATAACAGCGATCACTTTCCCATCATGCTTACTTATGGACTTGGGCATATCACTCATAACCCTCCTACCCACTATTCCGCTGGTCAAATTCGTTCTCAAAAACATTTTGATGCTTCATGTTTTAAGTCATCGGTGGTACAACTGGAGATATGCCCAGTGACAGCACTACCGTATCATTCGATTTTACAAATGATATTCAAGTGTCTTGACCTCCACCACCTCTTTAAAACACCTTCGAATATCACGACCTCCCGCACCTCTTGATTAAGGTGGCGGGGTTCTGAAAACCACCAGTTAGTACTCAAACAAAAGAGACTTTTCAGAATATATCAACTATGCCTTTGCTGGCGAGATGTAGTGTTTACAGTGCACTATGTCTTCTGGTATGGGCTATATCAAATTTGTTACTTTCATTGACCTGTCTCAGTCTCATCCTTGGCTTTGACAATATGAAAGTGACTGAGGTATGAGTGATGCTACTAATACCGTTCCTTGTGCAGTCAGTTCCTGTTATGAATGGTGTGAAAATGTCACTCATAGGGTCAGTTGGTGTATGCATTTCAGTGGGCTTGGCAGACTATTATATAATAGCAACGGCTAGCTCGGTGAGGGAAGCAACGCGAAAAAACCTCACTCTTCATTTCCCTAGTACGCCGCTTCAGTTATGCCTAGGCAATTTATGACAGCTGTTGGCGGAGCTGCAGAGGATCAAACCAGCTTTCGGGCTGAATACCCAACATACGCATCGAAAACTTTAACCCCCTCAAACTATTATCGTCTTAAGCATCACATTGCACATGTAAGATGTGTGTTCAATAAAAAAGGAAGACAAGCCTGGAAATATGTATATCCTCCTTTATTACACATATTTATGCATCTCAGCTATTGAACACAGTACGTGCCCTTACCAGAGCGTCGAATCATATTCCACGCCCTCATATAACGTCGAATATTCTTAACGAATTTCTAACATCCCTAACTCCGCATTATATGGTCCCACCTTTCACCCCAGCTTTCTATTCTTCTTCTAATCAGTCTTCTGTACTCACACGTCCAATAACTCTCCATGAGCTTACATCCACTCTTAAATCCTATAAAGCATCCACTCCAGGTCCCGACTACATTTCTTATATATATATATATATAAAAATAACTTGTCTTGACTGACTGATTGACTGACTGACTGACTGACTGACTGACTGACTGACTGACTGACTGACTGACTGACTGACTGATTCATCATCGCCGAGCCAAAACTACAGAACATAAAGAAATGAAATTTTTGGGATACATTCATATTGAGATGTAGGTGCTCGCTAAGAGAGGATTTTTGGATATTCCGTCGCTAAGGGGGTGAAAGGGGGGGCTGAAATTTTAAAATGAGTGCATCCTATATCTCAAAACGTTAAAAGTTTACAGAGGTAAATATTGGTATTTAGAATCTTCTTTAAAAATAAACAAACACGTATCTTTTTGTTTTCGGAAAATCCCAATAGGAGGGGTGAAAAAGCGTGAAAAAGTTGTTGAATGCCTTTAATCACGATACCGGTACTTATATCTCAGAAACTGAAGATATTACAGACCTAAAAATTGGTACTTTTGATCTGTTTTAGGAATAACGAGACACGTATTATTTGTTTATTTTAAATCCAATTAATGGGAGGGTGAAAAGGGGGTGAATTTTTAAAATCATTGTAAATACATCTCAAAAGTTTGAAAATTTATAGATGTAAAAATTGGTATTTTGAATCTCCTTTACAAATAAAGAAACATGTATTTTTTTGTTTTCGGAAAATCTCAATAGGAAGGGTGGAAAAGGATGAAAAATGGGTTGAATGTCTTTAAAGAGGATACTTATATCTTGGAAACTGAAGATATTACGGACCTGAAGATTGGTATTTGGGATCTCCTTTAAAAATAAAGGAACACATATTTTTTTGTTTTTGGAAAATCCAATTAATGGGGGGGGGGTGGCGGTTGAAAAATTGGGTGAATTTCTAAAATGAGTATATATATATATATATATATATATATATCAAAACTCTTAAAGTGTACAGATGTAAAAATTGGTATTTAGAATCCCCTTTAAAAATAAAGAAACACACATTTTTCGTTTTCGGAAAATCCCAATAGGAGCGGTGAAAAAGGGTGAAAAATTCGTTGAATGCCTTAAATGAGGATACTTATATCTCAGAAACAGAAGATATTACAGACCTGAAAATTGGTGTTTGGGAACTCCTTCGAAAATAAAGAGACACGTATTTTTGTTTTTGGAAAATATAATTAATGGGGGTTAAACAGGAGTGAAAAGATTGGGGGGGATTTTTACGAAGAATATATCTACAGTATATCCCAGAAACGTAAAATGTTACAGGCGTAAAAATTGGTATTTGGATTCTCTTTTAAACGTAAAGAAACATAGGTGGTTTGTTTTTGGAAACTCCACTTAACGGGAACTGAAAAGGGGGTGAAATTTTAGAATGAGCATTTCCACAGTATATCTCAAAAACTTAACATGTTACCGAAGTGAGAAATAGTATTTTTTATCTCTATTGAAAATAAAGAAACGTGTATTTTTTTTCGGAAATCCACCTAAAGGGTGGAGAGGAAATTGAAAAATTAGTTGAATTATTTGTATGAGGATACTATTATCTCAAAAGCGAAAGATTGTGCAGACGTGAAAATTGGTATTTGAATCTGCTTTAAAATGAAACAAACACGTATTCTCGCAAAATCCTACGATGGTGGGGCTGAAAAATTGAAAAATTAATAGCATTAATTGTATGAGGATACTTGCATCTAATAAAAACTTGTTACAGACGTAAAAATTGAAATTTCAATCTCCTTTAAAAACAAAGAAAAAGGCGTTTTTGGGAAAATCATTTTGGGGGCGGATTGAAAAAGGAGTTGAATTCCTTTTATGTGGGCACATATCTCAAAAACTGAAGATGTTAGAGTCATGATAATTGGTATTTAGTAGATCCTTTACTATTAAAGAGACAAATAATTTAACGGGAAATTCACTTAAGGGGAGAAAGAAAGTGAAAGAAGTCAATTCCTTTTATGAGGATACTTATATCTCAGAACTGAAGGTAACAGACGTGAACATTGGTATTTGGAATCTCCTTTAAACATAAGGAAACACGCCTTCTTTATGGAGGGGGGGGGTAATCAATTTAACGGCTGTGGGGTGAAAAAGGAGTTGAGACCATTTGATTTTACTGTTCGTAATGTACTTATTCTGACCATAAAATGATCATTTTTAATCTTTCCTGGATTCGTTTTCAAGAACCATCTTTTCCTTTGGAGTACATAAAGTTAGATTACAGTAGATTCCCCTGGCATTTAAATAAATATTTAAATACATTTGAAATAAATTGTATGAATGATATTGACCGTGCTATTGTTCATCTCTATAATAAGGTCAATAAATCACGGAAGTATCTCATTCGTGTCGCCAGAAATCTCGCGCACTTGCTTACGCGCGACGATGGTGCTGGTCACATTGTCAGCAATGACAATGGCAGAAGATGTAATTTACCGCCAAGTAGCGGTCTTGCATCTTACTGTGGGTTCCATACCATCAATAATAATAATAATAATGTTCTGGATCGTCGTCAAATTGTGCGGACCGCGCTGGAAACGGGTCCTGGCCGGGTAAAGACTACGATTGCAGTTCGGCCGCGGGTTCTGTACCGCCAAGGCAAACAAGACGACACCACGCCGGATCTCCTCAAGAAATTTGATCCATATTAAAATGCTAATACGAAAAGATGGCAAAGATTTAGGGACCCAACTGGCCAGGTGGAATACCTGGACCTAGCCCGGGAAGTAAGAAATCGATTGCTGGAAAGAAAGATTGAAAATGGGAGGAACATTGCCGTAATCTCTCAGAAAACGAGTCAGATCACGAATTTTGGCGGATTCTCTCAGAAAACGAGTTAGATCGCGAATTTCGGCGGATGATATGTAAAACGTTAAGCATTCAATTACAAATTTCATTATAATACCGTAGCGAAGCACGGGTATCTTGCTAGTACTATCATAAAATAATTTATTTATTTATTTATTTATTTATTCACGAAGCACAAGATACAGCTACACTGAGCAAATTTCACTTGCGCTGTCAACAGACTATTTAACAAACGTAAACTTTCATAATAAAATATAACAAACAAGATCAGGTACACATCCTACTAATAACTGTCCAAATCGAAAACCATGAGAATGTCCATGTTCATAGCCAAGTCGTCGTGGGTCAAGATGGCGGTATAATCCCTTCACATCAACTTATCTTTAAGATACTATTTACACACCTCTCGAATACACTTTTATTTGATGCTATATCAAGCTCTTGTCTCCTATTAATATTGTTAAAGAGTGTTGGGAGGCGGATTAGGAAAGATCGTTGAAGTATTGAGTGCTGAGTGTGGGGAATGTGGAGAAGGTCTTTGGTTCTGGTGGAGCGGGAAGGAACGCGGAGAGAGAAGAGAGAAACAAGATGTTCCGAGCGGTAATGTCCATTTAAGATCTCGTGGAGGAAACTCAGGTCAGCTACCTGTCGCCTGATGTGCAGCGGTGACACATTAATTGCCATTAATATCTGCTGCGTAGACAGATTTCTGAGCTTGGGGTTTCTGTTCCTTACAATTGCAGCAAAGAAGGACACTGCTCTGTCTAACTGCTTGGTATTGGAGGGGGCGGCTGTTGACCAAATCGGAGAGCAGTAGTTTAAGAGAGGTTGAACGATCGTGAAGAAGAAGTGGCGAAGAGCAACGGGGTCAGAAATTTCTGTGAAGCGATAGAGAATGCCTAGTAATTTCATAGCCTTGGTTGTATATGTTTCTATATGGGTCTTAAATTGTAATTTTGTATCGAATATTACACCTAGGTCACGCTGTTGCGTAACCACGGTGATGGGCTTGTCGAGTAGGTAATATGATGTCGGTAGAGGAGATTTACGCAGTGTTATGGTCATGTGGCTGCATTTTTGTGGATTGGGGATAAGTTTCCAACTACGGCACCAGTTCGAGAGGGCATTAAGGGATGACTGTAGCAGAGCTGCATCTGCTGGATTCCTGATCTCCCTAAATATCTTGCAGTCATCAGCAAAGTGTAGGGTATTCGCTGTTTCGTTGAGTTCGGACGGCAGATCGTCCATAAACAAAGAAAACAGCAAGTGGCCAAGAGTACTGCCTTGTGGGACACCGGAGGTGACTGGTAACCATGAGGATGAAGTGCCTGATATTACCACTCTCTGCCAACGGTTATGTAGGAAGCCAGCAAGAAGGGTCAGTAGACTGCCATGTATATTAAATCGTTCGGAGAGTTTATGGAGCAACAGAGTATGGTCAACAGAATCGAAAGCTTTCGAAATGTCTACGTAGCAGATATCCAGCTGTGATTTAGCTGCAATGGCGTGTGATGCAAAGCTATGCAGAGTGGCCAGGTTTGTTAGACAAGAGCCACCGGGTAGAAAACCATGCTGCTTGGTTGAGATATACGGCAAAGTGAATGCGAGGAGACGCTGGTGTATAATTTTTTCAAAGATAAAGGATAGTGTGGGGAGAATAGAGATTGGTCGGTAAGATGAAACATTAAATTTGTTGCCTGATTTGAGAAGTTGAACAATATTTGCCTGTTTCCAGGTAATAGGAAAATAGCCCGCGGCAAAACATCTGTTAAATAATTTAGAGAGAGGGACACAAAGAGTGCTGGCAGTATTTTTTAGGAAAAGAGGACCTATAGTGTCGGCACCGGTAGCTTTGTTGGTACGAAGAGTTTGAAGAAGGTTATGAACTTCACTTGGTGTGGTAGTTATGCTTGATAGGGTTCTGTTTAAGCTGTACCAACGGGAGGGAGCGGTTGGTTTTGTAAGGGAGGGGAGAAGTTGGAGAAGAAATACCTGTTGAACAGTTCATTGCGATCGGCGCCATCTACTGTTGTATCGTTGTGGTTCACGCTGACAGGAATCCGCTCCGTCCTTCTCCGTGTGTTGATGAGACTCCAGTAGCGCTTGGGATTGCTGCGGACGTTTTCAGTGACAGTGTCTACGTGTGTTTTGTAGTCTCTTCTGACCATAAACCTCGCGTGGCGGCGGATTTTAACGAAGGTATTGTGAGTGTGTGGGTTAGGGAAGTCTTTCCACAGGCGCCAAGCTCTCTTCTTATTAAATAATATCAGTCTGGTCTCTTGTGATATCCAGTGTTGATGTTTGCTAGTAGTATCCCGTTGTGCAGGTACGAAGTCTTTAATTGCAGCTTGCAGCCAGTCGTACAGCAGGTCAAGAGCCGATTCGATATCAGCTATTTCGAGGAGACTCCAGGGAAGGCATTCCAGGGCACGACACATTGCAGGCCAGTCGGCACGGCGCCAGATGTAGGTAGGGCGGTAGGATGTCCTGCTGTGAGGCTTTGAGGAGGGGTGTGGAAGGAGGAATGTAGCATCGAGGGACTGGTGGTCGCACAGGAAAAGTTTTCTGCCTGGGGTTATTATTTTAAGTTCTAATGAGGAGAGTATGAAGTCCAGGGTGTTGGGTCCAGGGTTGGGTACATATTAAAATGTTTCAGTCCAAGGCCATTAATAAAACTGTCTATAAAGTATGTGTCACAGTTGTTAGCTGACAGTCCGGTAGTTGGAGAAGACCACTTTATAGACAAGTTAAAGTCGCCCATTAAAATTACTTCACCATGAGGGAGAGCTGCAATGACTGAGTCCAGGCACTGCTCAAGGTCACTGAATTGGCTGTTTGGTGGTCTGTAGTAACATCCCCACAAGTACAGGGCGTCGAGGAAAGAGTAGCTCCACCCACACTAACTCACAGTTCCGTTCGAGATCTGTCCTTCGTTTACATGGTAAAGCACTGTTCACTGCTAGCAACACTCCACCACCTAGAGTAGCGCGATCACGACGGAATATGCTGTAATTAGCACTGAGTGGTAGTTCACTGTCACTAGCCCAAGAGAGCCATGTTTCAGTAAGTCCGATCACGTCAACTTCTCTTAAGTCTGGCAGGGATAGTTCACAATCAGACAGCTTATTGTTTAGGCTTTGCACATTCTGACAATAGATGTTTATGTCTGTTTTCATTTCACAAGTGGTGGGACCGGGGTTTAAGTGGACATCTGCAGCCAGTAGTAGGAGGCAAAGCAAGCCCCTAATCGCTGAGCGACCAGGCCTAGGCTTGTTCGGCTCAGAGCTAGTAGGGAGGCGCCTATAAGTCTGGAAAATGGCGCATGCAGTCAGAGAGAACGCGGGAATGTAGTAGTTTCTCTCTGCTAGTAGCCATGCAAAAGGAGAACTCACTTTTTCACTTGCACACACCGATACCTTAACTCGAATAGACCCGTGCAGAGAACCGTAAAGCGCAACAACTCTGATTATTACCACACAAACAACACAAACTGCAGCAGCACTAACCTTCGCGTGTCTCCTCCAGCCGCCATGTTTACTTACTTTAATTACCTATCAAAGCCCTACAACTACTTGTACATTATTTTAATCTTGTATTAACCACTTCCACTCCTTTCCCGTAATGGAACCCTTTCTTCTTAGGCACCGTTCCAAAGTCTCGTCTTCCCATGACAACCGCTAAAATCATAAGGGGCATAATCCTAGCATCTTGTACACCGGTACGTAAAACATTTCTCAAGATAAAGATTCGACGGTTTGTCTGGTTCTTAGAGTATTATTCCCCCCTGTCAAAATACGAATACGCCTACCGTAAAGGCAGGAGCGCTCAAGATGCGATTAATATGCTTACCATAGATATATTATTGGCCAAATCTCGGAAACAGCGCACTGTCGCCATCTTCCTTGACATTCGAGGAGCATTTGACTCGTTACCCCTTCATCTGTTATGGGACGTGTTATCGCGGGGAGGATTCCCTACTCCCTTCATCACTCTTCTGCGTCATCTGCTTATATATCTCACTCTTATTCTCAAACTACCTCTCAGTGCACCATCCCCTCGTCAATTTGTAGTTGGGCTCCCACAGGGAGATATCTTTAGTGGACTCCTCTTTGCATGATATTGATCAGACCTAGAACAACTAGTCATAGAGTCTGCGAGAATAGGTACTCATGTACGCAGATTGCATAGTAATTTATTTCTCCCATAAAGATGTTGACATCGCTAGGAATTGCATTACTCAAATCCTGATCAAAGTACAGTACTGGCTAAGCACACATGGATTATCCTTATCACCCGATAAATGCTCTGCTTTAATTTTTACTAACAAACGCGTCTATAATTCAGAACCCTTACAATGCGATATATATGAAATTCCCATCCGCGCTAATCATAAATGTCTTGGAATTCTAATTGATCGAAAATTAAATTTTTTCCCCACATTTGCACCGCCTACGAAACAGTACTGCCACATATATTGAACTACTAAAAGATACCACGCTTCGTTCCTGGGGAACTGATCCCGCCACAGCAAAATTAGTATACTGCGCAATAATACGTGCTCGTTTTGATTATTGTGCACACATAATTGATCTTGCATACTAATCTGCTCTCTCAATACTATACAACATCACGTGCTACGAATTTGCTTTGGCGCCTTACATACCACCCCCACAAATGCACTATTAGTAGAAACGGGTGAACCTCCTCTTCTGCTTCGTCGAAAATTTCTTGCCTCTAAATATCTTCTCAAACGACTTATAGTTGTCTCAAATAATCTAGTACCCAAAATACAACTACTTGCTGACTCATTCCCATTACCTCTGACACAAAATTTCAGAGCCCCGGCATTAATTTGGCCTTATGAATCCGTCTCCCCATTTTGATCTGAAATCATTCGTTGCAATGTGTTACCATATTACGATGTGCTTCAATACACTCCTCCAATTATATTTTCTAAAGCTTCATCCTTTGCTATGCTCCCCAAGTTGTTAACAACTAAAAAGTCCGTATTCCATATGCTCATGTTAGTACAAAGGGCACTAGGCAAGTTTTGCAATGTGAGTGAACGCTTTAGACATTTTCAAAATAATTTCCACTACACTCAATACACTCCTCCATACGTCGAAACCAGTCACTGAACCAACTCTGCCACTTTTCTTCGGCTACATTTTCACACTCTTGATCCCATGCTGCCAGATGCTCCTCGTCGGATGCAAAACGCCGCCCTTTCAGCTTCATCTTCACTTCTGAGAAGAGTGCGAAGTCACATGGGGCAAGATTAGGACTGTATGGAGGGTGATCAAGCACAGTCAACCCTGATCTGGCAAGTAAATCCATTGTTATATTAGCACGATGTTTTGGAGCATTGTCGTGATGCGAGAGCCAAGTGTTGAGCCGTAACATTTGACGAAGCTCCTTGAGAGCCTGGATGACCTGAGGCAGAGAAATCTCACTGTACCACTTCGTAGTAACTGTCATTTGTGTTTCTATCACAACCCTAGTCAGGATGCCCCGTTTAGTGAAGAATACTGCAATTATCCTTTTCTTCACTGACCTTGACTTTCACACAGTCACAGGAATACCCTCACCTTCAAACAGCCACACCTTGTTCTGGGATTTCGTAGGGACATCGTAATAATAAAGCCAAGTTTAGTCACCTGTAACGATGCTATTCACGTTATGTGAATTCCCATTTTCAAACTGTTTTAGTATTTTTCGGCACCATTTTACTCGAAGTGCCCTTTATTCCTCTAAAAGTGAATGGGGCACCCAAAGGGAACAAACCTTTCTAACATGGAGATGGTCGTGTAGAATTGAATGAATAGCTGGTTGCAGGGATGTGGAGGGTCTCTTCTACCTGCCGATATGTCAACCGCCCCTCTTGCTGCAACATTTTCCTCACAACTTTAATGTTTCTCTCAGTCACTGATTCAGACGATCACCCAGAACGAGGATCGTCTTCAACCCCAAAATTTCCCCTCTGGAACTCTTTGTACCAGCGGAAAATTGTTGTCCGATCTGGACAATCTTTCCCCAACATAGGAGTCATTTCCTCCAGGCACTGGTCAACAGTTAATCCACGAGCAAAATTGTACCGGATAATTGAGTGACATTCACGTTTAGACCACACTGACATCTTAACTTGCATGATAACAACTAAAGAGGCGCGCTGCTGTGAGCTTGCATCCGGGAGATAGTAGGTTCGAATCCCACTATCGGCAGCCCTGAAGATGGTTTTCCGTGGTTTCCCATTTTCACACCAGGCAAATGCTGGGCCTGTACCTTAATTAAGGCCACGGCCGCTTCTTTCCAACTCCTAGGCCTTTCCTATCCCATCGTCGCCATAAGACCTATCTGTGTCGGTGTGATGTAAAGCCCCTAGCAAAAAAAAGATAACAACTAGTGTGAAGGTTGCGCCTTACTGTCTTCTAGACTGGTTTTCATTCCTCTTTTCATCCCTCACCATAACACGGATGTCAAACCAAACGTTTTTGAGTATTGCAAAACTCTCCTAGTGTCCTTTGTAACAACCTTTATACAGACGGTTCCAAAAATTCCTGTGGTGTCGGAGCTGCCTTCTATTATGAACAAACTCAGCATGTTGAATTGTATCATTTAACGTCATTTTTTTCTATTTCTTCTGCAGAACTTCTTGCCATACGACAAACGTTACTCTACAAAATAAAATCATCGATACATTCTGCCAACACATTTACTGATTCACTATCGGTGTTAAATCATTAAAATACAACACGTTTATCTGATTTCCTTTCTCTGTTAAAATGTCTACAAAAGACATCGTGGCAAAACTTATGGATTGCATCTGTACGCTTGAAGGGGTCTTTTCCATCATAGTCTCCAACCACTATTACCTACAACGCGCTGGTATCATAAAGCAATATACACCCGTCGACATATCATTAATATCTTACGACTTCGCCTTAATTACGCAGGAACACCCCTCTATTGTCCGGCTCCATGGCTAAATGGTTAGCGTGCTGGCCTTTGGTCGCAAGGGTCCCGGGTTCGATTCCCGGCAGGGTCGGGAATTTTAACCATAATAGGTTAATTCCGCTGACACTGGGGCTGAGTGTATGTGTTGTCTTCATCATCATTTCATCCTCATCATGACGCGCGGGTCACCTACGGGTGTCAAATCAAAAGACCTGCATCTGGCGAGCCGAACTTGTCCTTGGGCACTCCCGGCACTAAAAGCCATACGCCATTTCATTACCCCTCTATAAATTTAGATTTTGTCTACAACAGCATCCACTATGTGACTGTGGTTCAGCAGATGCCGATATTGATTATCTCATCTTTCGATGTCCTTTGTATAACATCCACAGACGCCGCCTGTATTCGAGCTTACTAAATTTAAATCTCCCTCTACCAACGTGCATTACTTGTCTGGTCTACAACCCCTCTCCCACGATACTCAGTATCCTAAATCAGTTGTTAGATGAATCCCATATACACCTCCAATCATTCATTGGATACATTACTCTCCATCATCTCCATTGTTTCTTAATATATTTGCCTCAAAATTCGTATACTTCATATTACGAATCTATCCTTTACTTACTCCCCTATCACGCCTGCGTTTACCCCACTCTTCATAGCTACTGTGTATTGTCATACTCCCCCCCCCCCCGGATTGCGGTTCATTCTTCATTTGACGTCATATTATCACAGCGTTACGAGCTTTGGATAGTTCCTTCAGACATCAACAAACCCTTCCTCATTCTATGTCCCCAAACACTATTTGTTAATTCTTTACTTTCCGTAAGTCCAGCGTCCCCCATTCTTTTAATGTTTCACCCGTCAGTAGTCACACCTTCTTTTCCATTCTACAACTTAAATGTTGATCCGGACTTGTTCGTCTTCTACTAAGACGCCGAGCTGGATCACTCTGGCGTGAACATTAGCACCTTTGTCCTTGTGTGTTTCCTATATATCCTGAGAAGTATATACGTAATTTTTATCAGTAATGGTTTTTTATGTGCTACGTTTTCTAGTGATTTTTTTGTGTGACTCTGGAACCATTAATTGTACCATTTCACTCTCTGCTTAACTCAATCAGCAAGTCCTTGTCCATCAGGCAATTTAGAGAACATCATCTGTATACAAATTAATAGGAGTTTTTGTTCGTGTGTAGTACCGTTCAATTCTTTTCAAGTATTGGAAATGGGTGACATAACAAGCCCATAAACATTACAACAAGGACAGTCGCCTGTGGTGCACGTTGGAGAGTGGACGTGTGACTATCGGTGCTAGTATATTACTCAGTGTGGTGCGAGTAGGTTCAGGTGTTCAGTGTTTCGTCTTACTTAGCTTCCTTGGGAGCGGTACGAGGTTTTGTATTATATGTCTTAAATTCTAACTCACTCCCCACTTCATGGCGGAGTCGAGTGGGGGACAGAGTATGGAAGAGGGGTCTGTAGAAGTTGATAATCGTGAGTACTCTATGGAAAATACACTTGTGTTAAATGACCCACCCCCATCGGATCGTAACCGTGCTTCCTCTACTAAGGTTGATGTGTATGTTCTTAAACCTGAAACGCAGACATACGATGATACCCATAAAGGCCCCTATCTAGTATTTGTGGAGGCCATTGATGTAAGTAAGAAATTGGGCAGTATACATCCCATGGCTTTGGGAAAACATTTTTATGACCGTAGATTTTCAGGTGTTACTCAAATTGCTCGGCGAGGTCGCCATAGGATTCAAATTGAGTTTCAGACAAGCACACAAGCTAATAACTTTCTCACCAATCCTCTCTTAAAGGAAAAAAATCTTAAAGCTTTTATTCCTTCCGCGTCACTATATAAGATCGGAGTTATTCGAGGGGTTGATAAAGATTTGTTCGTAGAGGAAATTTGTCAGGTTGCCGAATCGACCGCCCCTATCGTTGGAGCTCAGAGAATGAACCGCCGCTCCGTTCAGGATGGCCGGGTCAGTTATATTCCAACTGGCACCATTAAACTCACATTTCGTAGCCAGACTTTACCTGCCTTCGTCTCCATTTATCGGGTTCGTACCCAGGTCGACCCATTTGTCTTTCAACCGACGATCTGTCGGCGATGCCAACGATACGGCCATACCAGAAAAAACTGTAGGGCTCAACTCCCTCGATGTGCCAATTGCGCACAAGATCATGAAACTACCGTATGTAAGAATCTTACCAGACTTTGTCTCAATTGTTCCGGGGAGCATTCCGTGGGATCTCCACAATGCCCAGAACATAAACGACAACAGGCTATGAAAAAACAGCAGGCTTTGGACGTTTCTCCTTTATCCTCAGAGTCCTTTTTTTTACCCCAGTGTCCAATAGATTCAGCCCACTTTTGACCCTACAACAATTTCCTCCACTCCAGAAATCTGCGCCGGTTCTACAGAATCCGCAGCCCAGAAAACGTAAATTTACGGCGGTTGTCTCATCCCCCACTCCGAGTCAGGATAGGTCACCACGGTATGATGTCCAAGGATACCGTGAACTCCTCAAAATACCTCCCTCGGCTACGCCTGCCATATCTTCCACTGCCTCTGTGTCCGGGACGAACACTCCCTCTCCTTCCCAGCAGGCTGTGTCGCCTGCGACCGTAAAGCCAGAAACATCCCGGGCTTCGAACCCGGTTTCGAAATTCATTCCAGTTATTTCCGATAAACTTGGGGCGTATGCTAAGGCAGCTGAGCACGATGCCACATGGTCAAAAAGGCTCCTTACTCTACAGGAGGAAGTTGTGGCTCTTTTACGCAACCTCGAATCTTCTGTTGCTTCACAGAATAGGTCTACCAGGAAAGCCGGTAGTAATGTAACCAAATAACACGTATTCCCTCTGATAATGGTTGTATATCTACCTCATATTCTATTCATTCCCACTTTCGCGGTTCCACAATATAGACGTGTTCGATTCTCGTTATCTAACCGTAGGTACCTTATCCATTTCTTTTCTATCTCCCACCCGGTCTAGTAGTTTCGATACCTTTCTTTCTCCCCTCGGTGTTGACCCGGTCTGTTTGTGATTATCAAATCAAATCAAATCAAAATCTCTTTATTTGCAAATGAGGTGTCTACCTCGGTGGCAAATGGTACACTAAAATACATTATTGTCAAGCACTAAATTTTAAATTAACAGGAGACGAAGAAAATTTTCCTAGAATACAATATTATACAATTTACGCTAATAATTTTTTCTATTAAACACACACATCATCCTTAATAAATTTATATTGTTTACATAATTCTACTTATAATATCTTACAAACATAGTCAATTCATATACAGTACGGTATGTGAAATTACTTCTAATAATACTATACAACTGGTATAAGATTAAAATTAACATTGAATTTATTTACATATTTATATTTTACCTATTTTGGAACCTAAGTAGCATAACGACCTGCTGCGTCTTAACCAGAGCCCCTTTTGCCACCACTTTTCAGAGTTCCTGAAGGGCCTTCACAGCTACCGTAGCGGTCCCAGGGCCCCCGAAGTCCCCACTGTACTTCACCCCTACAGGCAGTCCCCTACTTGGGCTGTCCAAACACCTTAGACCAGGGGATGGAATTAATTTAATCGCACACATTTATTATTTACAATATCCTGCACTGGTCGAATGCCCTCTAACATTTAATTTATTATCTCTGTTGTTGTTTATTCTCTTCTTGAATATCTGTACAGATTTTGGAAAAGGATCATACACTACCCCTGGTAAACTGTTCCACTCCTTCACGCCCTTCCCAATGAAAGAAAATTTACCCCAATCGCTTCTGCTAAAATTCCTTCTAATTTTGTACTTGTGGTCAGTTCTACCAATATAATTATTTTCCAACCGAAGCCTCTCACGGATATCTCCCCATGCTTCTTCTCCTGTATAGGCTCTATATAATCCTATAAGTCTAGTTTTCTCCCTTCTCTTACTTAAAGTTTCCCACCCAAGTTCCTTTAACATTTCTGAATCACTACTCTTTCTCCTGAAATCCCCTGTTACAAACCTTGCTGCTTTCCTCTGCACACCATCTAGTTCTTTTATTAGGTATTCTTGGTGAGGTTCCCAAACACTGTTTGCATATTCCAATAATGGACGAACCATACTTAAGTAACTTTTTTCTTTTAATTCTTTGTTGCATCCTTTAAGTAGCCTCATTATGACATGTAACGATCTGTATGCTTTCCCAACAATGTCATCAACATGACCCTTCCAGTGCAAATTACTTTCAAATCTCACACCTAAGTATTTGCACTTGCCATCTTTTGGGATAACTACCTCATCCAAAGTATATTCAAATTCAGTTTTAAAGCTCCTGTTTGTAAATGTTGTAACAGTTGATTTGCGTCCATTAATCTTCATATCATTTTCTTCAACCCATTCCTGGATACTGTCAAGGTCCCTTTGTAATTCTGAACAATCCTCAATGTTATTTATTTCCCTATAAACAATTATGTCATCTGCATACAATCTTATTTTCGATGTTATATTGTTCGCTAAGTCATTTGCGTATACATTTGCGTCGCCAAGTATCGGTCGCTTTGGCGTGAAGCTTAGTCCCCTTGTGTCCTTTTGTTTTTCCTGTGTAGTCGTGTTGTTTCATTCCTTAATTTCCCACCTTTTTTTACACTTTTGACTTTATTTCTCTGCCTCCTCCATACTTTGGTCTCTCTGTTCGGTTACGTGGCTGGGTATACCGCTCTCAAGCGAAGCCCATTAAATCAAGTAGACAAGACAAGACAAATTACAAGGAGTAGAAGAAGAAGAAGAAGAAGTGGTTCGCGTTCTGTATTTATTTACTTAGTCCGTGTTTTATGTACATGTCTGCGTGCTGTGACTTGGTGGCTGTGGTAAAACATTAATTGTAAAAGGAGATATATACATTTAATGGAAACGGTGCTTTAATTATAGAAGCTTTGAATATGGCAGAGTTATTGCTGGACTCACATATACGTGTTTGGGTATTTCTACCGATAGTTGTCATAACCTTTCTTGTCGGTGTTGTGCGGCATTATGTGTCAATTTTGCTTGCTTCACAGAAGAAGGTTGAGTTGCAACAAGTCCAGGACAGGTAAAATCACCCAGTATATTTTGTACGAATGGTACGATGGACAGTTTTTTTAACCCTTAGCTACTATCATGAATTTCTTGACATTGACAGTATCCTAATACGACTGGTAGAATAGGGGCCCTAATATTTAATATTAGAGAAGACTGTCCACTCTCATTTGAAGTAAATAGGTGAGAAGATACCTTCGGATTTTTTATATTTTGAAGTTGCAGCACTTTTTTGAAGTTGTCCTCACACGAAGCCGTGAGACCATTTTGTGAAATAATACACTTGCTCTGTAATTCAGACGTACAAACACATTATTTATATGACACATCAACAATACAAAATATCTTTCAACAGAACTGCGTTCATCCAGTACAGTGAAACCCAAGCCGTAAAACAGTTAGAAGAAAAATAATGCGGTTCAGAGATATTGAGTCTCTAAACATGTCCCTACCCGTGTCATCCGCTTTCCATAACCCTTTCACATCTTCATGGCCTGACTTAAAAGTTCCAGATCAATACAGCAAACCCAAATTCAAGCACTGTTCTGTTATTTTGGCATTTCTATGGTTGGCAATCATATACAGCATGTCCTCATCAAAAAGCATTTGCCAATAATATACAGGTTGAACTGTCTTTGCTTCGGCATTATTTCAGCCCGTAGACCGGCGTAATTTGTAATGTTACAAGTGAGTGGAATTAGTGAAATCTCACTTGGAGAGCGTCTCAGAGGAGAGATGTGTTCTTTGCAATGTCCAGGAACCCACCATCCCGCCCCAAGAAGCACATTTACTTTTATAACCTAATTAAGATTATTACACGCAATGTTCATTTCTGAAGTAGCTACTTGTATTCTTACTGGCCGATGTAAAGTGGCACGTGATCTCCTTCACGTCAAGTATGTTGATGATAATCCGTTACCAACCGCAGCACAATAAAAGCGCTTCATGGTTTTAACTGTCCAGACCAATGGTCTTGTCCACGGCAAGAATCCTAACCGTCCAGACCAATCATCTTTTCTAGATCCTATCCTAACCGTATACGAAACTACGGGTCTAACTCCGCTTCGCGGCTTCTAACCGTCCAGAACAATGGTCTTGTCCACGGAAAGAATCCTAACCGTCCAGACCAATCATCTTGTCTAGATCCTATCCTAACTGTATACGAAACTAGGGGCCTAACGTCGCTTCGTGGCTTCTAACCGTCCAAACCAATGGTCTTGTCCGTGGCAAGAATCCTACCCATCCAGACCAATCGTCTTGTCTAGATCCTATCCTAACCGTATACGAAACTAGGGGCCCAAGGCCGCTTCGCGGACGGCAAGAACGGGGAACAATTCGAAGCATAGTTCCTAAGTAGAGAGGTTGGCAGCACTGAGCACTGCTGCAGAACATCCTTTCCAAGAAGGCTGCGAGCGAGAAAACAAATGACAGTCGTTATGCATAGCGGTCCACGGGCTGAACCAATGATTTTGCTTCCTCTCTGAGCTGAGGCAACTTTACCTTGATTATATTATGCTGTCTATTTTTTGAACTGCAGGGAGGCAGGGTGCTCCATCTGAAGCCATTTTTCCCTTTGGCTAATCTAATAACGTTTGACACAGGACATAACTCGAATCCATAATCCTGTTCATCAGCCTGTTCGGGGCATATAGGAGGAGTTCGTTGCTCTGGAAGGTCTTCACTCTGGCGAGAATTACTGGGTCCTGGAAGTAACTGTGATACCGTATCTCACCAGCATCTTCGTCCTGTATTTCTTGTTCACTCGCAGTATCATGTTCACTAAACACTGTCACCATCACTAAAATCGTCTACGTCGTCAACATTAAGCCACCCGCCAATCTACGTCACTCATTGCACAAACATTCTGTTTAAAACCCAATTAGAATATGAATTGATAAATACCTAAACACTACCCGAGGTGTTTGTCCAGTTCAAATCATAATTTGCTGAGAGTGAATTCTGTTAGTAACTGATAAAGGAAACAATCAAAGAGGAATACCTGCGACCACAACAATCTAGGAGTAAACTGCACAGAAATATAACACCAGGAAAGTCGATTGGGTCATTGCTGGCTCGGCAATAGTAGTTGAGGGTTAATACATTGCCTAATTCATTTCTGTATGGCTTTTATTGTGATAAACTACATACATAAATATATTCATACATACATATGTAGGTTTATATACATTACTGATGATGACTTCTGGAGTCAAGAATTGTTTTAATAACTAAGAATAGCTGCTTACTCTTTATGTAGACAATACTGAATGACACCCATGTTCGGATTGTTACCAGATTTCAAGCTAATCTAATCTAACCAGTTTTTAGAACCTGTCTTGTCACACTGTGGCATGTTGCTGTTCTCTGTCAATATGTGGTTGTGGTAAATGTTTAATTGCGTTTTCATTCGTACTGCAACATAGGCCATGTACAGGATAGAGTAGGTGTAAAAGAGGGATGGGAATGAAAGGGGGGAATTGTAGAAGACAGGTGGTCAAATGTTTTGTGGGGAAGAAGATTGCAGGCTAATGGCTCCATTCAGGATCAGAATCCAGGACTGGTGTCTGTGAGAAATCGGTACGAGTCACTGAGGCTAGAACAACCGAGGGAAGATGAGGAACAGGGAACTGTTGCTGAGAAGTGTGAAAGTAGGAGAAAGGGAAAAGGTAGGAAAGTGAAATGTGGAGTAGTGGATAGGAAAAGACAGGTGGAACAGGGTCATGGAATGGAGAATAGGGAAGAGGAAGTAGCTTCTGCAGCTGTCAGGAAAGATAGGACTGACCAGAAGGGGAGGGGATCAACTGAGGTGGGTAGGGTTGAGACTCTGGTCATGGGGGATTTCATCGTTAGACATGTCGGGAAAGTGTGTGGAGGAAAGGGTACCAGGGTAGAGTGTTATCCAGGAATTAGGTTAAGGGAGATGTTGAGGAAAGTAGAAGAGAAGGAGGAAGGAAAGGAGAAGGTGGTAGTGTTTCACGTTGGTACTAACAACGTAAGACAAGTAGGTATAAGTACCAACATAGTTGGCGATGTGTGGGATCTGGTAAATGCAGCACGGATGAAGTTTAAGGAAGCGGATTTTGTTATCAGTGGAATACTGTGTAGGAGGGATACTGACTGGAAAGTGATTGGGGATTTAAATGAGACCATGGAGTAGGTACGTGGGAAACTGGGTGTGAGATCCTAATGGATGGATAGGAGATTGGGATCTGCACTCAAATGGCCTTCACTTAAACCGCAGTGGTACATATAAGTTAGGAAATTTGTTTAGAAGGGTTATAGGGAGGTACATTCAGGAAAACGGGGTGGCCTAGGGAGCGATGATAAGGGAACAGCGAACTAGAAATCAAGTAGGGATGACATAAAAATGTTAGTGCTCAACTGTAGAGGTATTGAGAGAAAGGAATAGAATTAAGTAGGCCTAATTCAGTAGATATATACTTACCACATATTGTAATAGGAGTAGAATCTTGGCTGAGAAATGATATAAGGGATGCAGAATTTTTTTCACGGAACTGGAGTGTGTATTGTAGAGATAGGATAATAATGGTAGGAGGGGGAGTATTCATTCTGGTTAAAGAAGAATTTGTAAGCTACGAAAAAGTTAAAGATGAGAAACATGAAATTCTAGGTGTAAGGCTCATTTCTAAAGATAATAGGCAACTTGATGTCTTTGGAATGTACAGACCGGGAAAGGGTAGCGCAGACGCTGATTCAGAATGATTTGATAAGATAATCAGCTATGTGGGAAACGATAAGGAAAGGAATGTGATTGTAGCGAGTGATCTCAATTTCCCAAATGTCAATTGGGAAGGTAATGCGAACAACAGGAAGTATGACCAACAAATGGCAAATAAGTTAATATGGGAAGGGCATCTGATTCAGAAAGTGATGGAACCAACTAGAGGGAAGAATCTTCTGAATGTGGTGCTGGTAAAACCAGATAAGCTCTATAGAGAAACCGAAGTAATAGATGGTATTAGTGATCACTAGGGCCCGGATTTTTAGGTTTTAACCTATTTTTTTCCTCGCTATTCAATTGACGAATTTCGATATATTTGTATGTTTCACACTTCCTGGAGCAGAATATGTGAATTTCATTGCACCTAAAAAAACCTAAATGATGGGTTGACACCTAAAATAACCTAAATAGCTGTTTTACCTTCTTCAAATAAAGTATGTTATTTTCCCTGCATTGTAAAATTATTTCCACCGCAATTACAAGCAGTAGGACGGTGATAGTTCATGTTACTATCGTTAAATGCAGCACATCCCATGCTTCCCACTACATATGTGACATCTGGTGGCTCATTGATGCACCTGATAGAAAGTCAGCAGGAACGTAAACAGTTTCGCCTCCAGTCGTCCGTAGAGAGTACAGCCGGGAGAGTGTGTGGTGACTGGTTCCTGCAGTATTTTCTAACCATAATTGCTGTAGAGCGAAACAGTGCCTAAATCGCACTTATTGAGAAAATGGATTGCTACAGATGGACACTTCACTACAGACGGTCGAGTAGTCTTCTGTCAAGCATGCTCCAAAGAAGTAAGTTTCCCGTAACTCATCTAAAACCTGCATTGCAATACCCTAGCTCGCTTACTGAAGAGTACTTAGGATTTGGATTCTTCATTCCAGGTTAAATGTGAGCAGAAATTCCATCTTGAGCAGCATAAATCTGCAGCTGCTCACATGGCTAGCGTCGCGAGGAGAAATAAGTCCAGCAGCAACAGTAAGCAAACGTTTATTTCTTCCACAGTTGGCAAGCCTGAAGATAACTTTAACTTTCGCCTATGTCAGGCGTTGGTGTCTGCAGACGTCCCATGGAACGTGCTAAGTAACCTGACCATGAAAACATTCTTAGGAGACATCAGCGGCCGCAGTATACCTAATGAATCCACTTTAAAGAAGAATTATTTGCATCCTGTTTACCAGAAGACATTAGATGAAATAAGAGAAGATATAGGTGATCGCTATATTTGGTGTTCTGTCGATGAAACATCTGACAGTTGCGGTCGCTTCATTGTGAATGTGGTAGTAGGTAAGTTGGATCGGAATGAACCAGGTAAGGCTCATCTAATTCTTTGTAAAGAAATAGAACAAACTAACAACAGCACAATAGCCTGCGCTGTGAGGGATGCTTTACGCATATTGTGGCCAGCAGAGAATCAAGATAGTAAGTTCCTTTTGTTAGTGACAGACAGTGCTGCCTACATGTTGAAGGCAGGGCAGGTTCTACAGTCCTTCTACCCGAGCATGTTACACGTTACGTGCTTGGCCCACGGCCTGCACCGCCTTGCGGAGGAGATTAGAAGCAACTTCACTGACGTCAACAGCGTGTTTTCTTCAGTCAAGAAAGTTTTCCTCAAAGTCCCAACACGTATACAGTTGTTCAACAAGAAACTACCAACAACACCTCTTCCACCTGAGCCGATACTTACCCGCTGGGGAACTTGGTTGTCTGCTGCCATTTACTATGCTGAGCACCTAGAAGGAATTTAAGGGCCGATGACCTTCGATGTTAGGCCCCTTAAAACAACAAGCAAAGCAAGAAGGAATTTAAAATGCTGTCAATGACTTGGATGAAACAGAAGCTTCCTGCATCGCAAAGGCTAAGAAATCGCTCGAGTGCCCGACCCTCGTCGCTTCCCTAGCATATATTAAGACACATTTTTGTTTTATACCAGAAGATATTCTCCAGTTGGAAGGTGCAACCTTGCCACTCAAAGATTCCCTGGATATCATTGGCAATGTTTACAGAAGAGAAATACCTGGGCCATTGGGAGTGGCATGTTCTTCGAAGCTGCAGAAGATTCTTCAACGCAATCCTGGTTTTGAAGATATGAAAGTCATCAATTCAGTATTACAGGGAGAAAAGTATTCAGGAAAATTACCCCTACAACCTAATGCATTAGCATCTATGTACTACGCTCCAATGATGTCATGTTCCGTTGAAAGAACTTTTTCGTCATATAAGAATGTGTTGCGTGACAACAGGAAATCATTTACGCCAGACAATTTGGGTATGTACGTTGTTATTTACTGTAATGCAAAAACATATCTTACAAAGGAAACAGTACAGTGTATTCTCTGTGTATTTTTATGTATGTGACAATGTAAACTTTTGTGAAATAAGTACATAAATAAATTTTGCAGAACTACAAAAATTAAAAAGTATTGCTGCCTGGAGGCAAAACCTAAAATAACCTATTTTAAGAAAAAAAAAACCTGAAGTGAAGGTTTATGCCACCTAAAAATCTGGGCCCTAGTGATCACAAAGCTGTTTTTGTGGTAGTTAAAAATAAATGTGAAAGAAAGGAAGATATTAAAATTAGGACTATTAGGCAGTACCATATGGCTGATAAAACAGGCATGAGGGAGTTTTTAAAAAGTAGCTATGATCGGTGGAAAACGGTAAATGAAAAGGTAAACAGACTCGGATGGGTTTAAAGCAATTGATGAGGAATGTGAAAATAGGTTTGTACCTTTAAAGCTGGTAAGGAATGGTAAAGATCCACTATATTATAACAGAGAAGTAAAGAGACTAAGAAGGAGGTGCAGGTTGAAAAGAAATAGAGTTAGAAATGGCTGTGGAAGTACGGAGAAATTGAAGGAACTTACTAGGAAATTGAATCTAGCAAAGAAGTCAGCTAAGGATATCATGATGGGAAGCATAATTGGTGGTCATACAAATTTTAGTGAAAACTGGAAGAGTATGTAAAGGCAGAAACAGGTTCCAAGAACGATATTCCAGGAATCATCAATGAACAAGGGGAGTGTGTGAGGATTTTCAAAAGGCAGAAGTATTCAGTCAGCAGTATCGCAGTCTTACCTAAACAGCAGACGTTAGGAGCGGACAGTGCCGGTAGAGCGGGAGCGCAGTGTGTGCGGCGAGTGGGAAGAAAGACGGGAGGGAAGAGGAAGATGATTGGTGTGGACCAATATCGGGTGGTTATTGGAAGATGGCAGGGAAGACGGAAGATGGAAACAGCCTGGAGTGAAGGAGGTAAAGTAGAAACAAGAATGATGGGTGAGGTAATACAGGTGGCAGTGGTGATTATGGTACTGTTAATTATAGGGGGCGTGGAAGCAAATCCCGGTCCGACTCACAGTGGCAACATGAACTGGGAAGGCGTGGAGGTTATAAGAAAAGTGGTCAAAGAAGTTGTAGAAGAAGTTTGCCCGTTTGAACAGATTAAAAATGTGATGAAGGAACAAGTGAAAGAACTTGAAAATATAAGGCGATGGATACAGGGAAAAATGGAGGAAACAATGACCAAAGTGAAAACTAACGAGAGAGAGAAATTACATCACTCAAGACGAAAATAAGGAAGATGGAGGAAGAGATGGTAAAGTTGAAGTCAGTAGTAGAAGATGGTAACCAAGAATGCAGGAATAAATGCTTGTTCATATATGGGGTCCCGGAGGAAAAAGGTGAGGACAAAGTGCTGACTATATACAAAGTAGTGGAAGTCGTCCAAAAAATGATGAAAATCAATTTTAGCGAAGCTGATATTGACGATGTGGGAAGAGTAGGTAAAGCACGGGGAAACAGACCGATAAAAATGAAGTTGTTTTCCACCCTGATGGCGGAAATAGTGATAAGAGGAGCGGATAATATACAGGGAGCAAAAATTTGGATTAAAAGAGATATGGGAAGAGATGGGATCAAGAATATAAACACCCTGAAAAGACATTTGGTCCGGGCGCGATTGCAAGGGTTAAGAGCCTACATCAACGGTCAATTATTAGTGGTAACCAATGGTCAATGGACCAAATATTGGACAGTAATGCAATTACGTGAAATGGAGCAGAAGGAGAAGGAAGTGGTAATGGGGAAGAGGGTAGAAGAAATGCGAACTATAGATAGTATAGTTCGTGAAGACGGGCATGGAAATAAAGGAAAAACCAAGGAAAATAGGGCATTAGAAAAGAGCTCGCAACGAGGAGGAGACACCACGGTAGAGGAGATCATACAGGTTATCAGTGAAGAGATGAGGAGGGAGTCCAAGACGAGGGTTGAGGAGCTGAGGTCGGAGTTCGGTGCCAGAGACGAAAGGAAGGAACACGGAGTGAATGGGGGGGAGGAACCACAAGACGTGACGAGTGCACATAAACGGAGTGAAAGGGAGAAGACAGAAGCACGAGGTGGCTTGGTAAAAGGGAGGAGCTTGAGCCTGAAAGAAATGTGGGAGAAGACAAGTAACCTGGACATAGGTGTAATGACAAGAAGTAAAAAAACAAGCAGTAGCAGCAAGTAAATTGTTTAAGCTAAAGGGAACAGTGGATGATGTGTGTTATTTGCAGTTGAAATAAGAGTGATCAAGTATTAAATTAGTAGGAGGTGAGTGTGTGTGGACAAAAGAAAACAAGTGTAGCGAGGCAGTGGAATTCAAGAACAGACAATAGTAATGAAACGTAAGGAGAAAAGTGCACAGCGACACGGCAGTGGAGGTAACAATGAAACGGGAGGAGAAAGAGTGCTCAAGGACACGGCAATGGAGGCAACAAGATACCTGGGTTTGCAATGTAAGTAGAAATACAGGAAGGTCAGTGTTCAGAAAAGATTGTGCTGAGTAACGTACCAGGCCGGAAGAGACATGCTGCGTGTTTAATGAACAGACACCGTCTGCTTACACTATTACATCCTACATAGCAATATGTTATTGTGTAGACACTCTCCACAGCAATATATCATGGGTTTAGTTCGTACTCTACATAACAATATGTTATTGTTTAATATCTATATGCAGCAATGATTTATTGTTTTAGTTTCCGATTATTATACTCACAGACTACATTTCTGCCACGGCCAACAGACTATCAATAAGGGTGGATCTCGGGTCAGGCGACAGTGTTTATTCTGCCCTTTTTTTTATTTTTTATTATTATTATTATTATTATTATTATTATTATTATTTATGATTTGTTCATGGGTCTGTTGTTTATCAGGTGACAGTATTTTCCTTTTCGAGCTGGTTTAGGTAAGATTTGTTATTTTTTCTCCACATAAATGGATCATATACACATTATGTAGATCTGGAGAAAGAATAAATAAAGAATAAAATAGTCAGCAGTATGTAAAGATTGTTGGTTTCAAGGATAATGTCCAGATAGAGGAGGTGACTATTACTGAAGAAGTATTAAAATTTACCTATGACAACAAGACATTCACAGTAAGATACAAAAGTTGAAAACTAGAAAATCAGCTGCAATTGATAAGGTTTCAGGGGATATACTAAAGACAAAGTACTTTTTTGATTATTTTTTGCATGAAGGAGCTATACCAAGTGAATGGAGAGTTCCTATAGTAGCCCCTGTGTATAAAGGAAAGGGTGATAGACATAAAGCTGAAAATTACAGGGCAGTCAGTTTGACATGCATTGCATGTAAGCTTTGGGAAAGCATTCTTTCTGATTATATAAGACATGTTTGAGAAATTAATAACTGGTTTGATAGAAGGCAGTTTGTGTTTAGGAAAGGTTATTCCACTGAAGCTCAACTTGTATTATTCCAGCAAGTTATAGCAGATATCCTGTATTCAGGAGGTCATTTGGACTGTATTGCAATGACCCATTTAAGGCTGAGTGGGTAGATCGTGGGAGACTGCTGACAAAAATGAGTGCAGTTGGACTTGACAAAAAAGTGACTGAATGGGTTGCTATGTTTCTAGAAAATTGAACTCAGAAAATTAGAGTAGGCGAAGCTTTATATGTCCCTGTAATAATTAAGAGGAGACTTCCTCAGGGCAGTATTATTGGACCTTTATGTTTCCTTATATATATATATATATCAATGATATGTGTAAAGAAGTGGAATCAGAGATAAGGCTTTTTGCAGCTGATGTTATTCTGTACAGAGTAATAAATAAGGTACAAGATTGTGAGCAACTGCAAAATGACCTCTAATGCTGTGAGATGGACAGTAGGCAATGGTTTGATGATAAACAGGGTTACAAGTCAGATTGTGAATTTCACAAATAGGAAAAGCCCTCTCAGTTTTAATTACTACGTTGATGGGGTGAAAGTTCCCTTTGGGGATCGTTGTAAGTACCTAGGTCTTAATATAAGGACAGATCTTCATTGGGGTAATCACATAAATATGATTGTAAATAAAGGGTACAGATCTGTGCACATGGTTATGAGGGTATTTAGGAGTTGTAATAAGGATGTGAAGGAGAGGGCATATAAGTCTCTGGTAAGACCCAAACTGGAGTATGGTTCTAGTGTATGGGACCCTCACCAGGATTACTTGATTCAAGAACTGGAAAAAATCCAAAGAAAAGCAGCTCGATTTGTTCTGGGCTTTTTCCGACAGCAGAGTAGCATTACAAAAATGTTGCAAAGTTTGGGCTGGGAAGACTTGGGAGAAAGGAGACGAGCTGCTTGACTAAATGGTATGCAATACCAATATAATAGTCCATTATTGGACATCATAAATTTTCCAGCTAACTCATTCTTGGTTGCCTGTGTTTCGCCCTCGTGTGCCAAGTCTTGGTAGGTGTGCTAAGTACCAACTGACGAGCCCAACTTGGCACGCGAGGGCGAAACGCAGGCAACCAAGAATGAGTTAGCTGGAAAATTTATAATGTCCAATAACGGACCATTATATTGGTATTATAAATTTACTCATTCAGGACAAATATTTCTTGTTCCCTATGGGAAACAACATCTATATCATAAGTGGTATGTTCCGAACTGTCAGTGGAGAGATGGCATGGGAGGACATCAGTAGACGATTAAGTTTGAGTGATGTCCTTAAAAGTAGGAAAGATAACAATATGAAGATGAAGTTGGAATTCAAGAGGACAAATTGGGGTAAATATTCGTTTATAGGAAGGGGAGTTCGGGATTGGAATAACTTACCAAGGGAGATGTTCAATAAATTTCCAATTTCTTTGCAATCATTTATGAAAAGGCTAGGAAAACAACAGGTAGGGAATCTGGCACCTATGCGACTGCCCTAAATGTAGATCAGTAGTGATTGATTGATTGATTGATTGATTGATTGATTGATTGATTGATTGATTGGCCTACCCATCTGTAGGTTAGATTATGTTACTAGAGGGAGGTTACTATGGGACATTGTACTGCGACGAGTTATATCTCTTGTGCTTCCCCTTCTTCAGTTTCCCTGTATAACTGCACAGTTAGTGTTAAGACTGGGCGAGTTGGCCATGCGGTTAGGGGCGTGCAGCTGTGAGCTTGCATCCAGCCAGCGCTGAAGATATTTTTCCGTGTTTTCCCATTTTCACACCAGGCAAATGCTGGGGCTGTACCTTAATTAAGGCCATGGCCGCTTCCTTCCCACTCCGGTAGCCCTTTCATATCCCATCGTCACCATAAGACCTGTCTGTGATGGTGCAACATAAAATAAATAGCAAAACAAAATAGTTCGTAATAAGTGGTATGAGACTACTAAGAGGGTTGTTATGGAGTTCACTTAAATCAGTAAAGTGACTACCAAGTGTGTTCTCTTGGCCTTCCATGGCTAAATGGTTAGCGTGCTGGCCTTTGCCCACAGGCGTCCTGGGTTTGATTCCCGGCAGGGTCGGGAATTTTAACCATCATTGGTTAATTTCCCAGGCACGGGGGCTGGGTGTATGTGTCGTCTTCATCATCATTTCATCCTCATCACGACGCGCAGGTCGCCTAAGGATGTCAAGTCAAAAGACCTGCACCTGGCGAGCCGAACATGTCTTCGGACACTCCCGGCACTAAAAGCCATACGCCATTTCATTTTTCATTTCTCTTGGCCTGCCTTAGACTTAACATTCACAAAGCATGTTTTTAGCAGTTTCATCTGCTTTATGATATCTTGTAGAAGAGGGATTCACAGTAATTGCAATATTGTATCGTAATCCCTTTAGTCTGCAATGACCAATGAGCAGATTGGTCAGTCTTTCATTTCAAATTTCTTCTGCTCATATGTCGTAGTTTATTTGCCCTACTTTCATTTAGCTCTTTTGTATGAGTATTTGTTTACTTTCATTCTTCACTTTATCTCCAGTGCTTTATATGACTGTCGATCATGCATTCTTTGATTTTTACTGGTCCATATATGTCAAGTCTTCAGTCCGGAGGCTGGTTAGGTCCTCAAATAGCACTACTATAAAATGTTATGTGGTTAAACTGCAAGAATCGATGGCAGTGCTATAATGATTTCGCCATTACTTTCCTCGGTGGGTGAGAAAGGTGCTAGTGCAGCACTACTAATCATATGATTTAACACCTTTCATAACATATCGATGCACTAGTCATATTCCAGATGTCATTACTTAGCAATACCCATACCTCAGCAGATTCCTGTCACTTCAAGACTTCAGTGGAAGTTGCATTTTGCTCTGACCTATCCAGAGATACAGGTGCAGACATACTGCATCCATCAAGAAATAGCAACAGGTGGAAACTCGTTCATACGAAAGTTCAAATAGTGGCTCAGGTCGTGTGAATAATCTCCAGAAACCTTCCTTGGCCAGCCTGTCAGCCCTTTCAATGCATTGAATTCCTTCACGTTCTGGCACTGCCTTCGGCTTAACTGGACTGTGTTTTGCCACTTACCTGAGTGTATCTAGTCATTCAAGTACCGATTTAGATTTAGAGAGGTCTCCAGTGCCTTAAGAACTGCTTGACTGTCTAGGAGTACCAAAATGTTCCTTTCATGCTTCCCCTTCTTGTTGCTCGCCCACATACTTGCCAGTATGGCAAAAACCTCGGCTTGAAAGTATCAAGGCAAAGTGACCAAGAATAAAGGACAGTTTTGTTCCACATCTCTGTACTCCAGCGCCCACTCCACTACTGTTCTGTTTTTTAATCCATCAGGATACTAGACTAGTCCTTTATTTAATTTCACAAAATCCTTTTTCTTCCAGTCACTACAATCTGGATAGAATACTGATAAATTATTTTCAAGTTGTGTCATTTTGCCAGTCCTCTTCTTGACGGATGTTTTAGATTCTCCAAAATTGGGTGATCATCCTGACAATGTTGTCTGTAGACCTAATGGGCCAATCTAGCTTCCACCCCTAACCAGATGTTCAGTCGTGGAAGGCCCAGCAATGACTCCAATGCCGCGTAGGAGTCATACGAGAGGTTCCGGTTATTCCAGTAGATGACAACCTAACGAGCTCGATGGCTGCAGTCGCTTAAGTGCGGCCAGTATCCAGTATTCAGGAGATAATGGGTTCAAACCCCCACTGTCTGCAGCCCTGAAGATGATTTTCCGTGGTTTCCTGTTTTCACACCAGGCAAATACCGGGGCTGTACTTTATTAAGGCCCCGGCCGCTTCCTTCCCACTCCTAGCCCTTTCCTGTCCCATCATCACCATAAGACCTATCTGTGTCGGTGTAACGTAAAGCAACTTGCGAAAAAAAAAAAAAAAAAAAAAAAAAAAAAGGACAATCTTTGTACCTTGTTCAGATTCTTCCTGCATGTTATTACTTACACTCTTGGTCACCACACCGAGGCAACATAAGAGATTATGTTATGGGTTTAACTGTAGTGATTTATATCCATACATCACAGTAGGTTTCTGTTCCCATTTCTTACGAAGCATAGTATGCCAGTTCCATAGGGTCCTCTGTGCTTTATTTATGCAATGTTCTGCATGATTTTTTCCAAATCAAGTTCTTGTCTAAAATTAGTTCAAAAGTTCAGTAAGTGTTGCCTTTTTCGGTGCAGATATCAACGGTGTTCAGGCAGAAGTGACTTAAGTACATTTTTTACAAATTTTGAGTTAAATGCACTACTGGGGTGAAGAATACACGTTCTATACGATGGTGTGGTCGTTATTTTGATACAGTGAATCATTGTGAGGGTACAGGTACCCTACCCTCTAATGTGAAGTCCCATTTTTGAAGATTGACGTCCAGGCAAAGTAATGATAAAGGATTAAATACATACTTGGCCACATACATGTAACATAGTAGAAGGCACTGCAAAAAGAACTAGACCTAAAGGTGCGATAGCCCCGCAGTAATATAGAATCATATCACTGATTTCTTAAAACCCATTTATCTCAAAACTATGTTTTTGGACTTGGTAACTTCTGCCAGAACTCCGACGATATGTAGGCATTATTTAATTGTTGTTTGTTTCTTTCTCCTGAGCTTGTCGCAGTCAACATAATTGTGCGGTGCACAAGGCTGCCAGTTTTTGAACTTATGAACTAGTGGTACTCTGTTAGGTGAAAGCATGCCAGCTAGTGACAGAGCCATTGGTCTGGATTAGTTGGATCTGGCTAGTGACAAAACCATTGGTCTGGATTGGTGAGGACCAGCTGATGGCAAAACCATTGGTCTGGATTGGTTAAATCCAGTTAGTGACAAAGCCATTGGACTGTGATCAAGAAAAAGGGGGGTCTGGAGGCAAAAGCCCCCAGGTTAGGGCCACGAAGCGGCTTTAGGCCTTTAGCATTCTGTAGGGCAATTACATGTTGCATTTAGATGTGATTTTATTGTGCGCAGGTTGGTAGTGGAATATATTTGTCTTGATTGCTGGGGAGGTCATCATATCCGATTATATCACAGCCAGTGGAAATGATACTGCATGCTAGAGCAGTAGAGAATGGCGTGTGCTAAATTAAATTAGGTTATAAAAATAAATGTACTTCTAAGGGCTGGCGGGTGGGTCCCTGGTGGTCACCGTGAACACCTCTCTCCACTTCAAGTGTGGTAGGAGTGGGTAGTGTGAATTATAAGGGATAGTCAAATGAAAACCAAACACCCGCTACAACGTGTCCATGGAATGGTTTTATTCAAAAGTAATTACCAAAAGTGTTAATACATTATTGCCACTGCAAGATGAGACGATCCATTCGAGTTTTGTAGAAAGAGGTAGGTCGCTGACAGGTCCACAACTGCACCCACTCTTGCACTTCCTCGTTCAAATGAAACTGGCGTCCAGGAATGTCTTTCTTCAGGTCGCAGAAAATCTAAAAATCGCAGGGTGAAAGATCGGTGTGTACGGTGGATGTTGAAGTGTTACCCAATCAAATTGCTGAAGCTTAGCCTTTGTCAGATTGGAAGTATGGAGGGGTGAGCATTGTCATGAAACAGGATGACTCCGTCTGGCAGTATTCCAGGGCGTTTCGACTTAATGGTGCATCGCATTCTCTGCGAAGTGCCTTAATAGCACTGCGCATTGATTGTGGTTCCACGCTTGAGGAATTCGACAAGCAGAGGGCCCCTGCAGTCAAAGAAGGAGGTCTTCATGACTTGACCGGAACTTGTGTGAACAGCTTTGGATTTCTTTGGTGGGGGAGAATTGCTATTTTTCCATTATTGGCTTTGCCGTTCACTCTCGGGCTCGAAATGGTGGCATCATGTTTCATCACCTGTGACGTTATGAGGCAGAAACGCATACTATTCCTCGTGGTACTCGGACATGATGCCATTCTGTCAATCTTTTGTCCCTCCGTCAGTTGATGCGAAACCCACTGCGTGCAAATTTTGCGGAAATGAATGTGATCTGTAATAATGGCATGCACGGAGCCGTGGCTTCTTAGTCAAGATGCCGGTGTGTGCAGAAGTGACGCTAAGTGTTATGCGCAGTATTATTATATTTTTGGTGGTAAAGAGTGCAGTACAATACACCAAAAGTGCTATAATCACTTCAGATAACCCTTCTGGATACCTGGAAAACACAATTCTATTGGAAAAACTATTGGTGAGTGAAAAATGCACTCTTAACTGTTTGTCGTTGTGTGCTGGGCTGAGTGGCTCAGGCGGTTGGGGCGCTGGTCTTCTGACCCCAAGTTGGCAGGTTCGATCCTGGTTCAGTCCGGTGGTATTTGACTGTGCTCAAATTCGTCAGCCTTGTGTTGGTAGATGTACTGGCACATAAAAGAACTCTTGTGGGACTAAATTCTAGCACCTCGGTGTCTCTGAAAACCATAAAAAGAGTTAGTGGGACGTAAAGCAAATAACATTATTATTATTATTATTATTGTTTGTCATGGTGTAGTGCTGAAAGTTTGGGGATGGCAGCTTTAGGTCGGCCGCTGCGAAGGGACGGGATCGGTGTTGTCAGACTGCCCGTAGCTAATTAGCCACTGCTGTGCTTGGCACTTGCCCTACGTGGCGACATCAAACTGAACCCGGGTTATCAACAGTGCACAGTTTGCGGAAATAGCAGCAAGCAGAACGAATTATTTGTCCACTGTAGTAATTGCTTGCTAAATGGCCATAGAACATGCGCAAAACTCTCATTGTCTGACTTCAGAAAAATAAAGAACGGTTCCCGTACATGGTTATGCTGGAAGTGTGAAATGCTGCCATTATCAGACTCATTCTTTACAGTTACCAGTGATACGCTGTGACTTAGTGAATACTAAATGTAAATATGTAAATAAAAATCTATCATTTTTTGCCTTCAATGCGCACAGTATTATGCAACCTGGATGGTTACAAAATATCCACGCATCTCTTGGAAGTCTTGACCCGACCATCATACACGTCAATGAGGCGAGGTTGTCCAGCAAAATTAATGTCTCGGAAGTGTTTCTTGACTCGCTGATATTGTTCCATAAGGACCGATCGCACGGTTGTGCAGGGGGAACTGTAATTGCAGCCAAGCCAGAATATCTTCCAACTCAAGTTCATCACCTGGAAAAAACAGCCGAAGCACTGTGGGTAGAAGTGACTTGCAACAAATACAAATTCCTTATTGGATCAATTTATCGTGCCCCTAAATTGTCCCCGAAATGAACGATGAAATAATCCTCTCTCGAGCGTGTGCAACATGTACAACAAAATTATGATGCCATTTATATTGTCAGTGATTTCAACCTAGAAATTACGTGGTCCAGAAATGCTGCCCCTGTTCCAAATAAACCCCTCGGCAATAGGTTCCTTTCCGCTTTCTCTGATTTATTTCTTCATCAATTAATATTCAAAGCCACGCGTATTACACAAACTACACGCTCAACCCTTGATCTTTTCCTAAGTAACATACCACAGTCTGTCCAATCCCTTAATATTATTCCTGGATTGTGTGACCATTAGGCAATTCTCGCAACACTGACCTATATAAAACCATCCCCCAAACTCCATACCAGAACAGCTTATAATTTTTCCCAAATAAACTGGAACGATCTATCCACTTTGCTATGAAACTGCCTCCCTGTTCTCATGTCGTATTTCACCGGCAGTACAGACATAAACTAGATATGGCAATTTCTTCCAGTGTGTAAAAGAAGCCACACCAGTAGTAAATATAACCAGCAGATGGAAATCCCTGTGGATTACCAAGGAGATAGTACTAGGGATTCGAAGAAGGGACTGCCTGTACCAAAAATGGAAAAGAAACCCAACTGATTGTGAGTGGGAGAAAACTGTGCAGCTAACTTGGCGCCCTCTCTTTGCGCTCTCTTCAACTATTCCATGAGGCAGGGCGCACATTGAGAAGCAGGTGGCCACAGAGCAGGGAAGAGCAGAGCAGGACAGCGTGAGGCTTACGAAACAGCGAAGTGCATGAGAGCGCACATTGTTACGCAGGGTCTCGTTGGTTTTCAGAAAGAACATGTTTTCTTTAGATTCTGTGAATATTTGGGCAGCCATTATAAAGAGGCTCTTATTTTTCTTTTTCTTCAAGTATTCGTCATTTTTCTCATTTTGTTAGTCATCTTCACAATTTCCTTGTGCTGATGACCACGCATGCGCTTGTTCACCTTAAGACAACCACAATAAAAACAACCACCATCGCCAGTTTACAAGAGTTAACAATATTTCCATGTTAGCGATGTTTGGCGTTCATATGGACTAAGCAAGAAAAGTCTAAATTTAAGATTATTTTTACCTTTTTTTACGTCACGCCGACACAGATAGGTCTTATTCTGACGATGGGATAGGAAAGAGGTGAAAGTGGAAAACCACGAAAAACCATCTTCAGGGTTGCCGACAGTGGGGTTCGAACTCACTATCTCTCGAATGCAAGCTCATAGCAAGGCGATCCTAACCGCACAACCAACTTGCTTGGTAAATTCATTAATACCAGTACCTATCTCTGTTATCATAGCCAGTACGATAAAACAGTAGAAGACATACATGATAAGAAATTGTATTCTCTTTTACTTTTGTACGTAGTATTCATTAATAGGATCAGAGAGGGGGGAGAGGAGAAAACATTTATTTACAAATGTACTGCGAGATTTTTGTATAGTTGCCACAAGACACAATATACTAAAATCAATCAATATTGACAGTCTGTTGCAAATGTGTTTGCATTTATATTTGACAAGACGTAATAAATTTTCCGCACTTATTTCTTCACGTAAATTTGATGGTGGATGACGGCCACAGAGTCGGCGATGATGCTCTCCGTAATCAACATTAGATATTGACGTTAAATACCTAATGTTGCGAGAACTTGGGCCACGAATTGTTTCATAGATATTTGAGGATTAGATTTTAGGCCTTCCTCTAAACTACCTTGTTACCCAGCGTGAATAAAATGATTTATAGCCTAGACTGTAGTGCATTATTCCCCGAATTTACATACCAGTTTTCATTAAATTCTGTTCAGCCATTTTCTCACGATGCATGTACATACGTACATACATAATGGAAATTAAAATTAAACATTGCATTGCAGTCCACATTATTAACATAGTACCTACAAAACATTGTGAGACCGAACGGCCGTGGTAATTTTCTCCTCCATTTCTTAACTACGTGACACGTGCGCAGGAAACTGTGTTTCAAAGACTGTGGGTGGTAGGCGGAAGTAGGTACAGAACCGGCCTGCTCTGCTCTGTCCTACCCTGTCTGTCAACTTGCGATGGTGCAATGATTTGTGTGGATTACAAAAATCTGCACTGCGCTGCTTTAGCTGCTTCGCCTGCATCCCATTGTGCGCCCGGCCTGAATACTGGCTCTGTGCCTGTGGATTGGAAAGAAGCCAACGTAGTCCCGGTTTTCAAAGATGGAGGCAATGAAAACGCAGATGATTCCCGCCCTGTTTCAATAACATCAGGGATCTGTAAATATATAGAATGTCTTGTTGCTAAATGTATGTTGGATTTTATCAAGGAGAGAAACCTGTTGAACTCATACCTGCACGGCTTCATTCCTGGAAAATCCTGCACAACAATTTTAACAAAAGTCATTATGACGGGCAGTTCTCTTTGGAGCAGATGGATGTCTCACAAATTGACTGTTGACTCTGGACTGGAGCAAAGCTTTTGACCAGGTGTCGCATCAAAGTCTTCTGTTAAAACTTAACTACGGCATTCAGGGTCATGGCTGAGGTCATTTTTGGTGGGTTGAACACAATTATGACAGGGACTTTAGCAGGGATGGTCTTCATCTGAACCAGTGAAGAGTGGCGAGACTAGGAGAACTCTTTTTGAGGATTACCGAGTCCTTTTCCATCCAAACGGATGACGGAGCAGAACGGGCAGCCGAATGACGATCCACGACGGGAGTAGATTCGATGCAGCTACAACGACAGCGGTGCCACCAACAGGATATTGTGAGAGGCGGTGATACCGGATCGGGTAAGTTTCTTAGATTGTTGCAGGTAAACTGCGGAAGCATTGGTAGTAAAATCGTAAAATTTGAAAGCTTAGTTGATGTGAGGGACCCTGATATAATTATGGGAATGGAAATTTGGTTATCGGATAATATATATAATTCAGAAATATTCAGGTCAAAATTTCTAACATTTAGACGGGATAGAGGGTCGCGAGGAGGGGGAATTTTCATTTGTGTTTGGTCAGAGCTAAGCAGTATGTTAAAATGTGTTCTCGACGACTGCGAAATAATTGGGGTGGAGGTAAATAATGCACCAATAAACAACATATAACCATTATTGGAGCTTATCGCCCGCCGAAATCTGATTTAACTCTCTTGGTGCCAGGCGGTAGTGCTAGCACCCACACTTTAAATTGCCAGAGCCGATCTGGTCGGCCTTTAACAATCCAGTAGGAAGTTGCCAGAGCCGATTACATCGGCCGGCTTAAAATTCTGTGATATACATAATTTTGAGGCAACCTATAGTGTGACGTTAGGTGTAACACACTTAAACCACTAAAACGAGGTCTGTGCATAGGCAACACTGCAGCGAGGAGTCGATCACATAAAACAAGAAAGCAGCAGAGTGAGCAGAAGCAATACTGGGGGAGGGATAGTAGGAGAGGTTTACCGTGGATGGTACCAAAAAAGAAAATCAAAAAAGAACACCACGTTGCTAAAAGTTTTTAAATGACCAAGTGTATTGGAAACAGCAGCTTTAACGAGAATACAGCACACATTAACATTTTTGGAAAAAACAAGATCCTCAAATGTACTCTGGGTATTGTAGGAAATAATCAAAGGGATAATTAAGCTAAAACCTACAGAATAAATTTGACCAATATATATATATATAATATGCACCTTGTTAAACAAGAAAAATATAGTCCGAGGAAAAAAATCCCAGGCATTGATTTTACAAAGACAAAACAGCTCGGGTCCCCGTTTTAGAAAGGGGACTAACCCTCAAATAAGTTAGGACAAAAAATTTTAAAAAAAAGAAAAATCGTTACAATAGAATCACTGTGTCAGCGTGAATCTCGGCCAAAACCAGTTTTCTCAAATATTACCATTTATATTTTGAATAGAGAGGTGTCACACACACAATCACCTCAGAAGATATTTCTAAATATTATTATCTGATCAATTTTCGAGACAACAAGTAACAGTTTTTACCATGAGGATCAAGAAAATATTTGGCCACACTAAAAAAAACCCAAATACGCCTCCAGGGCGCCCTAATATAAAAAGTATACACACCTAATAAAAGAAAAAAGGGTAGGGTAAAAAGGAGGATCAGTACAATAAGGACAAGTGAGGATGAAAAGAAAAGGAAACTCCGACTGCGTAATGCTGGAGAATGTCTGATCTGCCAATAGATTTTTTTAGAATCGTCTAAAGTTGTGAAAATTTTCTGTTTGATGATGTTTAGGCTCAGTCCACATCACCAAGTATTCAGCACTAAGAATCAATTAAACTTAATCAGTTTTGAAGGTGGCAATAAATTAAACTCGATGCCAAGGCCTTGAAAGTTTTCATAGCATGCCATCTCTCAACATGCCGAAAACAGGCCGAATATTAAAGTTTCCAAAAACAAGTATAGCAAATGATATGTTTAGCTCACCAAAGTCCTTTCAGAATAATTCCATCAGCTCGTAGGGAAGAAAATGGCGCAGCACACGGCAAGCCGTGCGAGGTCCGTAGTCCCTCCACACACACACACTATTTACAAAGGATGATGCCAGTCTGCCGAAGACGGGCCAAGCAGTCCAATATATACACGCCCGAAAGCGAGGACTAGTTCATTCGAGAAAGATCAAGTGACGTAGCAGATGACGTAGTAGGTGCGAGGCAGACAGAAAGACAGCGGTCAGTGTGTCGAGAAAGGTCGGAGGGTAACGACAGGTGAGCAAAGTAAGGTAATTCTGATGATAGGAAGAAGTATTGATAAGCAGAGCAGACAATAATAATAGCATTATAGTCTTGTAGAAACATAAACTTGTAGAGTATGTGGAGATGTACATGCGACGAAGTTTGCAGAAACTCGTAGAACGTCGATGTAGAGGTTATGGCAGTAGGACGTTACATATTCCTGCCACCGGGCGGAATCCGAAGGATGGGCGAAAGCAAGTAGGCGTAGCAGCAGCAGCAGCAGCAGCAGCAGCAGCAGCAGGGATGTCCAAGAGCAGCTTCTCCACCGGAATCGATGATCGGCGACCAGAAGAAACGCAGTATCGGAAAAAAGAAAAAGGAACAACAGAAGTATGGAAAACAAGAAGCAAGCAAAACAAGGAAAACAGAGAAAAAGAAGGGAAAGGGAAAAAAGAAAGAAGAAGGAAGTAGGAACAATGAAAAGCGGTCGGACCAATACATAGTAGACTAAGTGGCCAAATATAAAAATGACAGGAAGTTTCCCATGAAAATAAAAAGCAAGAACAATACAAGAAAGGGGCATGGGAGAGTCTGACATCAAAAGTGTGTGTGGGTGGAGGGAAAAGAAAAAAAAAAAAGGACTGGGTGAGCCAAGAGAGAAAAATAAATTTTCAGAGATGTGGACCAGAACAACAAAGCAAACAGAAAATAAATCCAAATACCAAATAATAAACAAAAAGAGACTCTCCCTCAGTACGCAAGAAGGTTCAGGAGGAAAACTTCTTAAGTTCGGAAAAATGGGCCTGCCGAATATCCTGAGGGTTGGAGAGAGACTGCAATTGAGCAGTAACCAAAGAAGGGAAAGAAAGAATTCGGTATGGGCCAATCCATAAAGGGGAAAGCTTAGCCGAAATATGATGTTGGGTAGAACTAATGGGATGGTTTTTTAACAAAACCTGATCAAAAAGCTTGAACTTAGGCGGACGAAGACGGGAATTACATGTTTTACGGTAAAGGTCCCTGGCATGATTTAAATTACCAAGAGCTTCCCGAAGTTGAGAGTCAGTGAGTAAATGAGGAGGGGTAAGCAATAAAGAGGGTAGGTTCCAGTTTAAAGATAGAGGAGTATGAAGATCTCTTCCCAAGAAGAGTTTAGCGGGAGAAAAGGAGGTAGAGTCATTAACAGTAGCATTTAAAGCTAGACAAAAGTGAGGGAGTTCAGTATCCCATGACTTTTGATCTTGGGAATGAAAAATGGAAAGAAAAGATTTAAGATTCCGGTGGTAACGTTCAACAACATTTGCCTGAGGGTGATAGGGTGAGGTACAGACCTTTTTGATACCATAAGAAAAACAGAAATTATAAAAAACTTTTGAAGTAAAAACTGACGCGTTATCAGAGACCAGAATTTTAGGAATGCCTATAAGAGGAAAAACGTGATTAGTTAGTAAATTAATGATAATCTGGGAAGAAATATTACGTAATGGGCGTACAACAAGAAATTTGGAAAAACCATCCAATAAAGTAAAGATGTAGGAGTTTGATTTGGAAGATTTGACCAAAGGACCGACAATGTCGATATAGAATTTCTCGGCCGGGTAAGTAGAGGGAGAGGCTGCATATGTCCCAAAAGGTTGATGATTTTGGGGCTTATGCTTTTGGCACAGGTCGCAAGATCGGACCCAAGAGAAAACATCCTTTCGCATTTGGGGCCAATAAAACTGAGAGGCAATGCGAGAATAAGATTTCGCCATTCCAAAATGTCCACCAGTAGGGGATCCATGAAAATATTGAAATATCATGGGGCGTAATGCGGAGGGGAGAACCAGACGAGGAGTAGCCCGAGGAGTAGGTTTAAAGACAAGAAGTTGATTTACAATGCGAAAAGGCCCAGAATAATCATTAGAAGAAATATCGTTTTTCAATTGTTGGCAGTATGGATCGAGATTTTGATGGTCTTGGCAGGACTGAAAGGACAAAGGAAAATCAGTAAGAGAAGAAATAGAATTTACCATAGCAACCGGAAGGTGGTGTATTTCGGAATCAGCAAGATGATGATCGTCAAATAGGCGAGACAACGCATCAGCGACCGAATTTTGAAAACCAGAAATAAATTTCAAAGAAAATTTGAAACGTGACAAACGAAGCAACCAGCGACCAGTACGTCCGATTTTCGGAGCATTATTAAGTAACCAAGAAAGTGCCTGGTTGTCAGTGCTGACGATAAACTCGCGATGATCGAGATAGTCGGAAAAATGTTCAATTGAAAGGATTAAAGCAAGTGCTTCCCGTTCATAAACGGAATATTTACGTTCCACAGGTGATAGTAAACGACTATAATAGGCAATAGGGCGGGTTTCGCCCTGTATAGTTTGTTGCAAGACAGCGCCAATGGCGACATCGGAAGCATCAGTAGAAAGCTCAAATGTAATGTTAAAATCAGGAATTTGTAAGAGAGGAGCTTGAGATAGTTTGGTTTTTAAACAGAAAAAGGCATTTTGCTGTAAGTCACCCCAGTGAAACTTTACGCCTTTGCGTTTCAATAAGTTAAGAGGTTCGGAAATATGGGAAAAATTAGGTATATATTTTCCATAAAATCCGACCATACCAAGAAAGGAACGTAACTGCTTTAAGTTCTGTGGGGGTGGAACTTTATGGATGGCAGAAACCCTATCCGGATCGACAGCAACACCATTAGAACTGAGAATATGACCTAGAAACTTAATCGAAGTTTGAGCAATTAAGACTTTAGAAGGATTAACCGTTAAACCCACGGAACGAAGACGCGTTAATACTTCACGAACATGCTGTAGGTGAGTGGAAAGATCAGGGGAATAGATCAAAATATCATCAATAAATGGGAACAAATATTGATATTTTATGTCAGAAAAAAGTGAATCAACAAAGCGTTGCATAATTTGAGAGCCTAAATTAAGTCCGAAAGGAACTTTCTTAAACTGAAAAAGACCATTAGGAGTAATAAAGGCAGTGTAACGGGAGCTAATTTCATCTAGGGGAATTTGATTGTATGCAGAATTAAGATCGAAAATGGAGTAATATTTGGCGTTAGAAAAATGTTGAAAAGCGGACTGCAATTTGGGCATAGGATAGGAATCGTAGAGTATACGCCCATTTAATTTACGATAATCCACGATAAATCTCGAAGATCCATCGGGTTTATCGACAATAAAAGCAGGGGAAGCATAATTAGAAGAAGAAGGAATTATGGTTTTGTCCTGAAGCATTTTATCAATTAATTGATTTAAAATTTTCATGCGAGGAGGGCTGAGAAAATAGGGGGATGAACGAACAGGAGTAGAATCAATTAAGTCAATATGAGCCTTGAAATTTTTGACCGTACCAAGAACAGGAGTAATGACATCAGAAAATTCAGTTAACAAAGAATCAATTTGATCAGAATGAATAGAATTGATACTGTGAGACATGGATGAAGTTGAAGAAGGATAATCAGCAATATTAATTAATGGAATAACCGTTTTTGAAAAATGAAAAGAAATCGTAGAGTTCATAGAATCAAAAATAAGACCAGTGTGGGAAAAAAAAATCATAGCCTAAAATAAGAGGACAAGATAATTCCGAAACGACAAGAAAAGTAAACGGCCAAGAAAAATGTTGAATTTTAACAGTGAGAGAAATATGACCAAGAACATCAATAGGGTAATTAGAAGCCGAAACACAACGGACAGTGGAAGGAAGAAAATGAAGGTGAGAAAATACCTTTTTCAGAGATTCAAAGAAAGATAAACTGATTAAAGAAACAGGACGGAAGGGACATTATTAATAGTCAAAACAATATGAGAAGTAGGAGGTAAAAGTGACGAACTTTCCGTCAAAATAAGTTGAGAAGAAAATTCAGACGGCAAAGATCGAACATTTGAAACAAGAGTAGAGGGGGACTGAAGAAAAGAAGACAGATTTTGCCCATTGTTACGCCTACTGTCTAATGACGCGGGTAAACTACGTTTCCCGAATAGGGAGTAGCACAATTCCGAGATATATGACCCTTTCCTTTACAACGGAAGCAAATAATAGGAGAAGGAGTATTAGCAGGAGAAACAGATGTAGAAGGTAAAGGACGAGAATGGAGAGGAGGGGGGATAGATGAGTAATAAGAAATATCTCCAAGAGAATGAATGGCGTGAGATTGAGCTAAATTAAAAAGCTGAAACATGGACGTAGGAGGATTTAAGGCATCGAAAAGCTGCCGAAAGGAAGGAGTAGCGTAGAATTGAACGATAGAAATTAAATCATTGACCGAGTGAGCAATGTTTAAAATATCACTATAGGTCGTAATCGAATCAAGATAGTCATGAGCAGGTTCAGTGGGAAGTTGATGACGACGAATAAATTCAAGGCTCAGCTTGCAACGTATTTCATAAGGTAAGAAATAGTTGTGTATGACATTCCGAAGTTGATACCAATTGGAAAAACTTGACATATTATCAACCCAAAATTTAGTAAAAAACCCGGTTGTTTTAGGGGACAGTAATCCCATTAACTGAGGAAAAGTAGCTAAACCAATATTTAGAAATTTTCGTGCAGAAAAGAGCCACAAGGTCAAACTCCGAGGATCAGTAGATTGTAATTTAGGGACTTGATCAAGAGATTGTTTTATGATCTGTACATTGAGAGAGGCATCAACAGGCGTGTATTGAGGTAGTGAAGGGGGAGGGGGGTAGAAATGTGGATCGGGAGGCATAGAATGAAGTTGAGGTAATGAGGAGGGCTTGCCCTCTGAATCACTGAGCAAAGCGGAAGAATTAACAGGGGAAGATAATGTTGGGGTATCAGAGAAGGAGATGAAGTTACTAGTCGAAACCTCAGGTAAAGACCGAGTATGATATAGTGGGGGTGAAGATGAAACGCTATCGGCGCCCAATCGAAAATTATCCGAAAAGCAAGCCATAGTGTTACTAGAACAACCAATATAAAATGCGAAAAGATCTAAGGAGAAACCAAAAAAGTGTATCAATTTAAACAAGAGAATATGATGAAAATGGGGAAGAAAAAAATGTCTGCTACCATATGTGACGTTAGGTGTAACACACTTAAACCACTAAAACGAGGTCTGTGCATAGGCAACACTGCAGCGAGGAGTCGATCACATAAAACAAGAAAGCAGCAGAGTGAGCAGAAGCAATACTGGGGGAGGGATAGTAGGAGAGGTTTACCGTGGATGGTACCAAAAAAGAAAATCAAAAAAGAACACCACGTTGCTAAAAGTTTTTAAATGACCAAGTGTATTGGAAACAGCAGCTTTAACGAGAATACAGCACACATTAACATTTTTGGAAAAAACAAGATCCTCAAATGTACTCTGGGTATTGTAGGAAATAATCAAAGGGATAATTAAGCTAAAACCTACAGAATAAATTTGACCAATATATATATATATAATATGCACCTTGTTAAACAAGAAAAATATAGTCCGAGGAAAAAAATCCCAGGCATTGATTTTACAAAGACAAAACAGCTCGGGTCCCCGTTTTAGAAAGGGGACTAACCCTCAAATAAGTTAGGACAAAAAATTTTAAAAAAAAGAAAAATCGTTACAATAGAATCACTGTGTCAGCGTGAATCTCGGCCAAAACCAGTTTTCTCAAATATTACCATTTATATTTTGAATAGAGAGGTGTCACACACACAATCACCTCAGAAGATATTTCTAAATATTATTATCTGATCAATTTTCGAGACAACAAGTAACAGTTTTTACCATGAGGATCAAGAAAATATTTGGCCACACTAAAAAAAACCCAAATACGCCTCCAGGGCGCCCTAATATAAAAAGTATACACACCTAATAAAAGAAAAAAGGGTAGGGTAAAAAGGAGGATCAGTACAATAAGGACAAGTGAGGATGAAAAGAAAAGGAAACTCCGACTGCGTAATGCTGGAGAATGTCTGATCTGCCAATAGATTTTTTTAGAATCGTCTAAAGTTGTGAAAATTTTCTGTTTGACGATGTTTAGGCTCAGTCCACATCACCAAGTATTCAGCACTAAGAATCAATTAAACTTAATCAGTTTTGAAGGTGGCAATAAATTAAACTCGATGCCAAGGCCTTGAAAGTTTTCATAGCATGCCATCTCTCAACATGCCGAAAACAGGCCGAATATTAAAGTTTCCAAAAACAAGTATAGCAAATGATATGTTTAGCTCACCAAAGTCCTTTCAGAATAATTCCATCAGCTCGTAGGGAAGAAAATGGCGCAGCACACGGCAAGCCGTGCGAGGTCCGTAGTCCCTCCACACACACTATTTACAAAGGATGATGCCAGTCTGCCGAAGACGGGCCAAGCAGTCCAATATATACACGCCCGAAAGCGAGGACTAGTTCATTCGAGAAAGATCAAGTGACGTAGCAGATGACGTAGTAGGTGCGAGGCAGACAGAAAGACAGCGGTCAGTGTGTCGAGAAAGGTCGGAGGGTAACGACAGGTGAGCAAAGTAAGGTAATTCTGATGATAGGAAGAAGTATTGATAAGCAGAGCAGACAATAATAATAGCATTATAGTCTTGTAGAAACATAAACTTGTAGAGTATGTGGAGATGTACATGCGACGAAGTTTGCAGAAACTCGTAGAACGTCGATGTAGAGGTTATGGCAGTAGGACGTTACAATAGTGACGTGAATAGTTTTGTTACAACCTGTAGTAAAGGGGCTACATGTTATTGTGTGCCTGGCCTTGCTTTGGCAGTTCTAAGAGGGTGTTATACGTTTCACAGGAGTCGTTTTCTGTGTTTACAAATACCGCTAACCAGTCAGTAAGAGATTGCTCCTTGCAGTGAGTGGATTTGTGACAGGAAAATGGCATGTTGTTGACATGATATTTATTCAGCAGGTATTGATGACAATACATTAATGCAGTATTTGGAACAGTGCGAAGTTAACACGGATGATTTATCGGATAGCGATAGGGAATTTAGTTCAGAGAGTAGCGACGAAATTATACCAGACACGTCCGCGGAATCACCGCAGCTAAAGAAGAGACGTTTAATTGTGACTAACAGCACTAAAGCTACTCTGAATATGGTGGTAGATGAAACTAGTGATAACGAATATGATGATGATGTCTCTGGAGAACATTTTGTGGAAATTTGTCCCAATGAACCCGACAACATTCCTCAACCTCCTGTCTCCTTCAAGGAAGTTCTTGGACCTAAACATGCCCTACCGTCTGATTCTCCACCCATATCATACTTCAATTTACTTTTCACTTACTCTCTGTTAAACCTTATAGTCACATATAGTCCTCTATCATTACCTAAATGCCGGTCTCCGCGGGCCAAGTGTAGCGTGCCTGGCTCTCACCCGGAGGTCATGGGTTCGATTCCTGCCTAGGTCAAGAATTTTCGCCTGGTCCTGAGGGTTGGTTCACTCAATCTAAGTGACCCTAAGTGATTGCAATTGAGGAGCTATCTGAGGGTGAGAGAGCGACCCCGGTCTGGAAAACCAAGAATAATTACTGAAAGGATCTGTCTCACTGATATGATTCACTCGTAAACTGCAGGTACCGAACTGAGCAGCGGTCACTTAGTAGGTCAAAGCAAATCACGGCTTTATTGCCATACATTTCTTAATTTTGTAAATTCTGTTGTATTTTAAAATTATTTTTCTAATATATACTACAAGCAAAAACGAGAAACTATATTTTCTGAAAAAAAAACTATAATATCAACTACTATTTTTTACTTATTTAATAATTCAGAATTATTTTAATACTGTGTTGTCCGCACGTAGAATTTTGTTGTCAGTATTTGCCAAACATCGATACATACGCGCGAATGTTATCGGTGAGTAAAATTGTCTTGTTTTTACTAGTGACATATGTTTGAATTTTTATTTTTTACGTTTTTATTTTTCTCGTTCAAATTAGTTGTTCTATAGAATTGTATTTAGAAATACATTATACATAATTACGTATATTCTTTTGTATCGTAAATTATTTTTTCAAAGTAGATATTGAGAGAGAAAGGGCGAAAATATTTTTCTCTTCCTAAAAATAAACGTTATCAACAACTATAAATCAACAATAAAATGCCTTTGACTCTATATATAACTCCAAACCAGTTTCTTATTCTACGTAGTCGATATGTAGAAAATTTCATGCCGGTATTTGCTATACACCGGTAGATATACGCGAATTTTAAAATACATGTATTTCCACTGAAAACAGCCTGGCTCTTTATAGTAGTAGAGTGGAGGCGGGGCTCTGGCCTCTTCCAGCTGATGGGGAGTCGCCGACCAGATTGGCTCTTGGCTCCATCGCTCATCTTTGAGAATTGACATGTGCAAATATAAGGTACGGGGAAAGAACTATAATTGCAGGGGATGTAAACCTACCATCAGTAAACTGGGCTGTTCAACTACGGGAGGCCTATCGCAGGAAGCAGTTAACTTATTACTGTGGAATAATGGCTTTTCCCTAATCGTTACAAAGAACACACATAAACGAGCACTTTTAGATGTTTTTCTAGTCAGACCGGGGTTGGATGACATTTGGGAAAACTTCAAAACCATTTTAAATACTGGACTGAATACTTTCGTTTCCAAAAGGATAATTAGGGAAAATTCAGATCCGCCGTACTACACCGCGGCTATTAGGAAGCTTAAACGTAAGACTAGGAGAGTGTTCAACAGAAGAAATAATAGCGATGCGTGCAAAGTGGAGTATAGAAGTTTGGTGAAGCTCATGCTAACAGAAAAAGAAAGTGGCTGAAGAGAAATGGCCTGACAATATCCTAAATGAAAATCAAAATTCCTGGAACCCTTTTTTAAATATACAGGGTGACCCACTTAAAACTTTCACCGCAAATGTATCGGGAACAACAACATATATTGAAAAATGACTTTCACGGGCATGAAGGCAGGGAAGGGGCTAATTAAAGTAAATACTACGAGCCAGTCAAAAACGTAAGAAAATATTATTTTCAAAATAAACTTACATTTTTTTAACTGGACATTCTGTATTATTTCCTGCGCAATCGTTAACATGAAAAATCACTAAAGTAATGGCGTTTGTTTCATCGCAATAGGTCAATTACATCCCGAGATATTGCAACGTGAAGTTGACGCTTGAGATCAACGAAACGCACAGCAGTTGTACATCCCGAGATTCAAGCGCAAACATCACGTTCCTCTTAATCACGATATGATCAACGTACTACGATGCAACAGGCGCTGTATTTAATGCTATTTGCACTGTTATGAAGAGGCTTGAAACAATACCTATTTCCGGTCACACACAATGGAAAATAAAGAAAGGGTTTCCTTGTTTGTGTTTTACTGTACGTAGTTGTACATCAATTACATAATGTTACATGACAAGTACAGGGCATGTTACTGAACATTTTTAATTACTACATTACAATTGAAATTTTGCACATGGTGAAGTGATGACATGAATGTACAGTATGTTTGTACAGTAGTACGTACAAAACAAACAAACTTCTCAGTAACACACAAACACGTAACTTTGCTGTGCAAATTATGTACATTTTGAAGTAGTACAATACAGAGTACTGTACTGTGTAGGTAAATAAAACACGCAAGAGAGAAACCGTTATTTACATATCCCTTTGCTGTGGCAGGAAACCCTATTCTTACTTTCATCCCTCTTGGTAACAATGCATAACATTAAGTACAGCACCTGTTGCATCATAGTACGTCGATCACATCGCGATTAAGAGGAACATGATGTTTGCGCTTGAATCTCGGGATGCGCAACTGCTGTGCGTTTCGTTGATCTTAAGCGTCAACTTCACGTTGCAATATCTCGGGATGTAATTGACCTATTGCGATGAAACAAACGCCATTACTTAGATGATTTTTCATGTTAACGATTGCGCAAGAATTAATACAGATGTCCATTTAAAAAAACGTATGTTTATGTTGAAAATAATATTTTCTTACTACTAGCTTAACGTTACAAGTTATAATAAAGCAAGGTTAAAACATAATTACCCAACAGCAACAACAAGAAATTATGTTAAGTGTTTTTGAAAAGGAGGCAGGGCGGCGCCCAAAAGCCCTTCATGCACTGGTAGTAAGTTTAACCTATAGTATTGTAAGCTGTAGTGTTAAGCCACCGCCGTCTCAATCTCTATATACTGCCTGCTCTGTGCTATGCGTTTAACATACAGCTTAGCATGAGCGCTCAGTATCACAAGCCTCCACTAGGGCGCCAGGTAACGCACCCGGCTTATCTCTGTACTGACATTGAGTTCCCCCAAGTTTACTTCGAAATATTGACGCATGTGTTTCTGGCTGCAGAATGATGAATTGTTGTATTCCTCTCTGTAAATCAAAGCTAGGGAATCCAAATCCTTCAGGTGTGATGTTTCATGAAATCCCCTCAAGTAAAGAACTTAGGAGAAAATGACTTAACGCATATTAAGGCAAGGATCAAACAAGGGTAGTGAATGGATTCCATCATTGTTCTCGTTGTAGCCTGGATTTTAGTGACGGGGATTACGGAGAAAACTGTAGGAGAGATACTGAAGCCAGATGTTGTACCTAGCCAGTTTCCAAATTATCCCTATTACCTTCAAACCAGAAAATAACTCCGCGAAAGACCAAGCAGCTATTTCTTCGGAACAAATCCTTGAGGGAACAAGCTCTTCAACTACATCGAGCACACGAGATTCATGTGAACAATGATGTCTCAATCCAAGTCGATATCCCAACGAGTAATAATGATAGCAGTTATCAGAATCTCCAATCGAGAATTCTGAGATTGCTAGAAAAGTTGATGAAGTAGGGAATGAAGACTACAGAGGAAATTCGAAGACAATCCAGAAACTGATCATCTGAAGGGAATAAAGCAAGCCGCTAAAGATAATAATCAAAAGACTGTTTATCTTTTAGATGAAATGAATAATTTTCGCAAGACAGTATCTGCGTGGTCAGAACAAACCATAAGGTACTGTGTGGCGTAGAGAATAGTATCCCTAAAAGGTTACGAATATGGGAGGACTTCTAGTCTAGTGTCAGCTCCGTCGTGAAATACTCTGGACAGGTACACGGAAAATGTTGAGTATGGTGTTGGGATTTCCCAGTTAGTAAAGGAAAGACCTAAATTAGAATGTGAAACTCTCCAACCAACAGAGAAGATTGTAACAGTGATTGCCGATGAAATGACTACGGTATTAAGAAACGGCTCCTCTACGACCGAACAAGTGATAAGTTCGTAGGCGTGGTCAGTTCTGAGGGTGTTTACAGTACAGATATTGGAAAATCTCCTGCTGTCGCGAATAAACTGTTGTTTTTTTGTTGTAAACGGACTTTCAGAAAAGTTCACTATTCCTGCTGCTTACCTCCAGTGGGGTGATGCTTATACTGTATAGCTGTTGTAACTGATAAGATTTTAAAATGTATTTTACTTTTCTATATCTTAAATCAGGCTCAAAAGTTAAATGTTAGCTTCAGTATGTGCATGGTAGCATGTTAAGGATTATTTCTCATTTTATATTGGTCTTAGGACGAACTCTCATAAATTCCCTAGAAAAATTTCAAAGAAGAGCGATGCATTTCGTAACCGGTAATAAGAGGAATACGATTAATTGGGAAAATCTTGAATCTAGAAGAACTAGAGCTCACCTGTGTGGTCTTTATAAGAACTATACAGGAAGGGCTGCCTGGAGTAGTGTTAGGAATACCTAGGTTGTAACCTCCCTCGTACTTATCGAGAAATGATCATAAGCATAAAATTAGGGCCAGAAACCAGCATACGGACTGGGCAAGTTTTCCTTCGTAAACAGGACCATATGGGATTGGAATAATTACCTGCAGCAGTCTTTGATAGATTCCCTTCCGGTATCAACATTTAAGAAGACCATTAGTGCTAGCGTAAAGTGAAAAGTAAAAGCTATAAATTATGGACACTGAATTTGTGATTTTCTGCTGGGGTTAGATTGAGAAACTAGTAGTTTTTCTTGTGGTATTCTCTTTCCAGGGAATTGCATGTTGTACTCATGTTGTTGTTGTTGTTGTTGGGTAATTACCAATGTTTTTAACTTTACTTTATTATCACTTGTAATGTTAAAGCTAGTAGTAAGTAGTGGCAGTTCGTGACATTTTACTCTGGCAGGGCTGTGCCGCTATATCTTCCGCCTCCCCAATTGGTTCAGTTTTCGCTGACCAACACCACGATAGTTTTAGCTATAATAATCCGATGACATTGGCTGGATAGAAATCTGCTTTCGAGACAGAATGATCACGTAGCGAATACCAGATAACATTGAAAAAATCTTCAAAAATACCTGGGTTGTCAGATGTATCTGACTGAGCGCTAGTTCAAACCGCCCACAGAACTTAACAGCATATATTCACTTACTAAGAATGCAGGAACTACGACATTCATTGCCAAACAAGAATAACAAAAGAATGCATTCCTTATTTCACATCCGCACAGCCAGTCAAGAATGCATTCCTTATTTCACATCCGCACAGCCAGTCAGTGTGGTTATAATGTGACGGACTGAATTTTCTAGTTTATGTATTCTTGTTCTTATAACTCTTTTTATCTTGTGCAATATTTGAATTTGGCTGAAGAGGCCCTAACTTCCTTAATTTTAGCCTATGTTCAAAACTTAAATTCCTGCTACTACTTAAAATACTGCTAACAGAATTAATCTTATTTGTCTTCTTAAATTAAGACAGTAACACTTGCTGTAGTTTTCAACTAGACAGATACAGTAAACACTAAGCACACGAATGAAGATATTAACACGAGACTTAAAATACTGAATGGATTGTCAGTTTGAATTTGTAGATAGTTGACTCAGTTGACCTATTTGATATTGTTTAAAAAGGTAATTTCGTAACAGCTTTAAAAAAAAACTGACATGTTGTCGAACTCGTGTCACCTCTGTAAATTCTGATTTATGCGAGTAAAATGGGTACATATAGAACTTTTGTCATGTTACTAATAGATGTTTTGCTGTTAAAGTAGCGAGCCACTTGTTGTTGGAAAGAGTCGAACAGGGGACTTCTCATTGTGTTCATATAACTGATGAATTCTGGAACTTCAATATAAAGAACAGAGTTGAATTGAGTGTCTGTAACGATAAGAAAAAAGTATGTTTTACTTTTAGGAATGAGTGTTATTAAACTAAAAGTGAAAGGCATTGGAATCTATCACTTCCCCCCTTGTCTCTCTCGCAGTTTGCTTGTCTCGGTGACACTACAGATTCAAACTGACAATCCATATATCCGTTTTATGTATGTTCTCTCAATAGGAGTCAACAGAAGTGGAGCAGTTAGAACACCTTAATAAGAGTTTTCAAACATAAACTTTGAAGTGTATCGTCAAGAATATGTGTCCAAAGAAGAAACCTCATAATAATAGACAATAAGATTGATTTTAAATAATTAGCTAAAATGATTCGACAGTGTTAAATTCATAGTCAGTTTATGTATCCCAGAACTTTTATTTAAGGATTAATATTGTCTCAATGCACTCTACTTCACAATAGTAGTTATTCTAGTCAGATGGATACTTATATATATTGTTAAACAAGAAATTTTAATATAACATAAACTAAATGGTTCAAAATTTTTTAAAAATATTATAATCAGAATTCTGGCTGTCATTGAAGATTTTGAGTCGAGGAATGGCTTGATGATGCCCTAAATGAGGGCGAAACATGTCCCAACAACTGAATTGATGTTAATGTAAAGATTCTACTTGTAAAGTAAAATAAATTGTATTGAAAAGGTGGACACCTGCAAAAATGTATTTATAAGTATTGTATGACAGCTGAATACGGACCAAGAAAATGAGATTTATAACATGTAATGGCACAGTATGCCGATGACAGTCATTTACAGAGCTATGAAAAATAATGATATTATACAATTCCAGTCAGATCTGGATAGGATAGCTCTGTGGTGTGATGTAAATAAAATGTGTATAAATATTAAGACTAAGCAGAGCTAGACAACCTCTCCAGAACCAGCCTCCTCTATGTGGAATCCAACTACCCGCCTTCTAACTCCATCAAACTGCTCGGTATTCACAATACGGACAATCTAAAATGGAATAAGCACGTGGAGGAAGTGAGGTGTAAAGCATACAGACCACTGGGTTTTGTCCATAGATGTCTCTTGGGAGGAAGAAGTAAAGCCCTACAAACGGCTTATAATTCCTGGTGCAGCCCATACTACTATATGGTCTTCCTTCCTGGCACCCAACAACAACAGAAAATTTGAGAAAACTAGAAGGTGTCCAGCGACGAGCAGAACGTATAATTAACAAACACATATCTCTAAACACAGCCAGGTCATTGCCTCCAGTGAACTCATTCTGTAAACAAATAGACATAGCCTTCCTTGAGAAATTGCTGAGTGTCGCAGGTGGTTGAGGCACTGGCCTTTTGAGCCCAACTTGGTAGGTTCGAGCCTGGCTCAGTTTGATGGTATTTGAAGGTGCTCAAATACGTCAGCCTCGTGTTGGTAGATTTACTGGCATGTAAAAGAACTCCTGCAGGACTAAATTCTGGTGCCTCGGCATCACCGAAAAAGTGCTTAGTGGGACATAAAAGCCAATAACATTATTTTACCTTCAGAAATCCCTGACAGACAACACACACCTCTCCTGTTTCCACTGCCTGCAGCTTAATTACTACTCTGTTAAGAGAGGCCAGGGAGTTATTCTTGTCCCTCCCTCGCCAGAACCACCTCATTTTTAAATGGATTTTACGCACGGTCTGCTCGTATCTGGAATTTTCTACCATTTGAGGTAAAACAACTTGTATAAATTAGAATTGCAAGAAAGATGTGTGCAAGTACAGTTGAATGTAAGCAAATATGTATGCGTGCGTGTGTGAGACTGGTCGTGAATGAGTGTGTATACAGGGGTATGAGTGGGGGCATACCTGCCAAGTATTCCAGTTTTTCCTTAAAATGTACGGATTTTGAGTGTGTTTTACGGATGAACAACATTATCACATTAAGAGTAATGGCTCGATGGGCCTGTCCTGGGCACGCATCGTCTTGCAGTGATGTGCACCTTTCTCGTAATCTCCTATGCCACTCATGCACACTCATCATGCACATACAATGTTTGCCATACACAGCAGACATGCGTACTCCAGCACCCTCAGCCACCAGAACACGAACCACACTTCTCTGCTCTTCTTTGCTTGCCTCCATTTCTACTGCTGAGCGAACACACTAGACCAGTCCGCATACCAACAAAGACATAACCCAACAACTGTATGCACCTGTGTGTTGTCACTATGTCGTTTTCCTACCACAGCAATGGTAATATAGATACGTAACAACAGTGTTCCCACCTTTCACACGGAATGTGTGTTACGGCGGGTGTTCCGTCTTCATTTGACTGCCCCTTATATAATGATTGACTAAACTCTAGTCTGGTATGGCAGTCTTTACTTAAATGTGACGTAACAGGTAGATGATACTGGGTAACAACCATGTTCATTGTTGTAGAGTACAAGGAGGCTGTGACTTGTAGAGTTCAGCAAAATGAAGTCTTATTTTCTTTCATTTATTAATTTAATTTTCTATTTTTTTGTCAATTAATTAATTCATTCACACCATGTGTTATTTAGTGGTTGTATGGATGTTTTGTATCTGTCTGGCCAGGGGATTGACTGACTTGCTAGGTAATGAAGTAGACTGTACAACCAATCCCTCTCAACAAAGTGCTGAGGAGCTACCTCAAGGAGCCAACCACTTGAGGTAGAGGAGTCTCTTTACATATGGGTATTGCTCCTAAATCTAGTGGTGTTTTATTAAAATTCTCCTCCTTATCCAGTCTCATTAACACATCCAGTTTCATACTAGTGTTCACATTATATTGTTTCCTCTTTTCTCCTGATTGTCATTTTCATTGATTCCTTTCACTAAACAACTTAATACAGCAAACTGTATTTTGCACTGAAAAACTGGCATTGTGCATTCACTCAACTGAAAGTTTTACAGTAGACAGAAACAAAAGATCTTTTTAAGATGCACATACACCGGTCAGACTTGACTACCCTTTTACCACAAACTAGAAAGGAATGTCATTAATGTCCATCACTGACTGCATGTTATCAGTTTTAGGAATTTCTCCAGAACTGCAGATTGGTGTCGCAGAGTAGCACCCCTCACCAAGAATTTTCTCTTCCAAAATGGTATGCTCTGTAAAACGTGAGTAAACATGCTTCGCAATTCACCTGCCATATCAGCCAGATAATATTCATGGGTGTGCTATTGTAAACTTCAGTACCCGTGAAGCGCCATGATGCTGAAGGCCGTAAATGAATGTCTATCTAAGTCTGAAAAGCGAATGGCTGAATTTCAAGCACGCTTGGAACAAATCATGGCTGCCGGCACGACCGCTGCTGTCAACCCCCGCGACAACCCCCGCGACAACCGCCTTGCTTTAGATTTCCAGGACTTTCGGGAAGTGATATTGGACGAATTAAGTGAACTGAAGAAGGAGGTAAGCCATTTACAGGAACGTCTCCACCAGCAGGACATTCTGATTGACGAGGCAGAGCAATACAGCAGAAGGAACTGCCTCCTCCTTCATGGTGTAAATGAGACCCTTGGCGAGGACAATTATGCTGTGGCGCGGGGTACGTTAAAAACCAGTCTGAATATTGAATTGTGCATGGACGGTATAGATCGCTGTCATAGATTGGGCCGCATTAAGGGGATGGCAGCTGAGGTGTTATCGGCAGGAAAGGCCGCTCATCATTACATACCTGCCAACTTTCCCAATTTAGGCAGGAGACTCCCAAGTTTCGACAGTTTTCCCCACCTCCCGATTATTCTATTATTTCTCCTGCTTTTAGATTTTTTTTTTTTTTTTTTTTTTTTTTTTGAACTTCAAATATTTGTTTTCAAATCCCGCCATTTTAGCTTTGTACGCCAGTGGCCAGAAATCCTTCGCTCATTGGCTGCTTTCAAATGAACTATCAACATTTATTAATACGAGAAATGCACGCGATGTTTATTGAAACCTGTGTATACTGAGCGAGTTGGCTGTGTGGTTAGGGGCACACAGCTGTGAAGCTTGTATCCGGGAGATAGTGGGTTCAAATCCCACTGTCAGCAGCCCTGAAGATGGTTTTCTGTGGTTTCCCATTGTCACACCAGGCAAGTGCGGGGGCTGTACCTTAATTAAGGCCACGGCTGCTTCCTTCCAACTCCTAGCCCTTTCCTATCCCATCGTCACCATAAGACCTCTCTTTGTCGGTGCAACATAAAGCCCCTAGCAAAAACAGCAACCTGTATATCGCGACGCCTATAGCGATTGTCAATCTCTCGTTCTCGTGTGCTATGTTCGTGACTTTGTGTTCGTTCACATCAGTCTAAAATCAGATCAAAAAAATTAGATTTATGGCTTTTCAGGCGTTTCTTCTATTAACCAGCGTTTCGTCTTAGGTCTGACACTAGACTCTTCAGAGTGGGATGTTTCAGACCCTACCCACTGACGCTGGGGTGTATGCAGGTGAACTTATCAGAAGCCTATTTAAGAGGCACAGTCTGATAACTGCATATGGGAGATAAAACTCCACAATGGAATTAATGCCCGCCTTGCAATTCCGAATGGAAATTCTAAGTTCCCATGGAGGGAATTAGATATTTTTCCACCAATAGAGCATATCAAAAATCAGGTCAAAAATTAGATGTATGGCTTTTCAGGCGTTTGCTCTATTAACCAGCGTTTCGTCTTAGGTCTGACACTAGACTATTGTGGAGTTTTATATCCCGTATGCAGTTATCAGACTGTGCCTCTTAAATAGGTTTCTGATAAGTTCACCTGCATACACCCCAGCGTCAGTGGGTAGGGTCTGACACATCCCACTCTGAAGAGTCTAGTGTCAGACCTAAGATGAAACGCTGGTTAATAGAGCAAACGCTTGAAAAGCCATACATCTAATTTTTGATCTGATTTTTGATATGCTCTATTAGTGGAAAAATATCTAATTCCCTCCATGAGAACTTAGAATTTCCATTCACATCAGTCTAGTCGATTCTAGAGACTAGTCACCAGATTTGGAGTCTTTTTCAGTAATTTAGTGACAGAACTTCTAAGTGACTTTTCTAGAGGTTTAAGGAGCCATTTGGAGACAATTCTGATGAATTTGAATTTATTACTTGATAAAAATAGCAATGCTTTTCTCATAATCGTACGGGCGCGTGATGCAATATATTAATCTATGCATTTGCTAAGTAATGGCATCCAAGTGCATGACTGATTCACACGTGTGGAGCATGAGTTTTCGGAAGGCTTATCAGAGATCAATCATCTCACTCTCATACTTCCTGTGAGGGAATAGAGATGTGTAATTTTTAGCCTTGTAGCCTCATATAGAGACAATAAGTGTTATATATCATAGTCCTCCTGTATTGCGCAAGACATGTAGAATAAGCAGTTTTGACCAATTGTATCTCCTGATTTGTCCTGATTTTTGGTTTTGTAAAGTTGGCAGGTATGTCATTAAACTCCTCAGGTACCTTGAAAGAGACTGCATCTGGCACGCCAAGCGAGCTCTTACATGTACCAAACTACTAATCACCCAATCTCTGACTTCCACAAACATGGGGGACTTCTGGTGTATGCGGCGGGTTTTGATGCAGGATGGCCGCATTATCATTCATTTAGAAGACTGGAAAAAGCTCCACATTAGTTCACCTAATGAATTGAACTTACGTGTGTGGTGGTTAGATGGATTATCAGAGGTTTTTATTTTTTTTTTCATGTGGCTATTTCTAGCCGCGTGCAGCCCTTGTAAGGCAGACCCTTCGACGAGGGTGGGCGGCATCTGCCATGTGTAGGTAACTGCGTGTTATTGTGGTGGAGGATAGTGTTATGTGTAGTGTGTGAATTGCAGGGATGTTGGGGACATCACATACACCCAGCCCCCGAGCCAATGGAATTAACCAATGAAGGTTAAAATCCCCGACCCGGCCGGGAATCGAACCTGGGATCCTCTGAACCGAAGGCCAGTACGCTGACCATTCAGCCAACGAGTCAGACGATTATCAGAGTGATAAGACCATTGTGATCTGCCTACTAAATGTTATTATTATTATTATTATTATTATTATTATTATTATTATTATTATTATTATTATTATTATTATTATTATTATTGTGTGGTGCGTTAACCAGCCAGAGATCCATTTCTTCAGGAAATCCAGGTAAGCTTTTTTGTCTCAGTTGAAGCACGCCTGTTAGTCAGGTAGCTACGGTATTTTCCCATGACAACGGCCTCTCTAAGAATAGCACACTCCTCACTCCACCGCAGAGCATAGATGCCACCAGCTTTTTGAAACAAGAACTTTCACTATATCCTCATACTCTCTAGTGTTGTCACTTGAACAGCCTAAGTTTGCCCAAACACTTCGACGAAATTCAGGCTATATTTAACAAAAATAGTGTCCATTTGATAGGAATTAGTGAAAGTTGATTATTGCCTTCAATTCCAAACAGCATGGTTCAACTTGATGGTTATAATCTCCATCATCATGACTGCAGCAATAAGAGGGAAGGGGGTATTGTTCTCTACTGTAGAGATGACCTGAAGAGCTGTATCATTTGTACCTCATCGACTGGTGAATTGCCAAGGCCAGTGTTTATGTTTGTCGAAGTAGTTGCTAGTGGACAGAAAATACGTATTGGAGTGGTTTATCAACCACCTTAAAGTATCTTATTTGACCGAGTTTGAAACGTACTGACATAACTTGCTACCTGCGTATCAACATATTAGGGGACTTTAACACTAAATCTACTTATGAAGAAATACATACTGAGAGACTAAAAACTTATTTTTCTCATATGACTTGACCCTCTTACCCTACTAACCATGTACATGCTGCCAGTAGCATTTCCCACACCTTAATAAATCTCAAAGTGACTAACAACCCCTCAGAATGTGGCAGCTCATGGACAGATTTCAGTACCTGCTGTATCCACCCACGATCTTAAATTTCTCGCTTACTCACTTCATGTTCCAAAATATCAACCTAGGTATATAATGTGTGAGAACATGAAAGATGTCGACGTGTATGAATTAAGATATGATGCCTACAATAATCCGTGGAATTACATTTTTAATTTGACAGACATTGATGCAAAATGCACAGTCTATACAACAAGACAGATAAGAATATCCCGCAAACCTAATCTCTGGTTAACCTCTGGAGTTAAAAGTATGATATCTCAACGTGATATACTCTTTACCGACAGTACAAATGTACTCATAACCCAAGTGACTGTGAAAATTATAGGATAATTAGGAATAAAACTAAACAAGCCATTCGTAATCTTAAATTTAAATATGTTCGCGAATCAGTAAGTACCCTAAATAGGGCTAGTGCCTGGAGGCATCTCCAAGCCATGGGCATAGGCAAAACATGGGAACAGCTTCAGGTACCTGATATATTCCACTTGACAATTTTAATCCGTATTTCACAGAAGAGAGAGTTCTGTCTAATCCGCTTAACAGACCATACATAAATAACAACCCATCACTTGTCCCACTTTGCCTTTTGTACCGCCAGCACTAATGAGGTTAAAGTTTTGTATTCTATTAAATACAAAGCAAGTGGTGTCGATGATATTCCTATTACTTTAATTTGTAATAATATTGGCACAATTCTACCCATTCTCACCCATGTTTTTAATTACTTTCTCAGAAACTACACATTACCGTCAATTTGGAAGTACGCTAGTGTAAATCCACTTCCTAAAATTCCTGGTTTGAAACACCTATCCGGTTTTGATTCTCCCTGCTCTTTCCAAAGTGTTAGAATGGTTGGTACATTGTCAAATACTGGAATACCCGCACGCTCTCTCTCTTCTGGACCCTCTTCAATCTGGCTTCAAGAAGAGCCATAGCACAGCAGCTGCCTTACCCAAAGTGACTGAGGATATCAAACAAGCAATAGGCTAAAGACAAGTGACAATACTCGCACTCCTTGAGTTCAGCAGTGCTTTTGACACAATAAACATCCAGATATTTTTTAAGAAACTTCAATCGTTTTTCGGTAATGAGGCTTTCAAATATTTCACTGCATATCTTACAGATCATATGCAATGTGTTATGGCACAAGAAACTGCTTTACAGTGGCGACTCCGAAAGGCAGGAACACTCCAGTGATCTGTTCTTGGTCCTCTTTTGTTTGTCCTTTGTGTTAATGTTGTCTCTTTGGTAATAAATTATAATAGATATGACCTTTATGTGGATGACCTCCAAATATAGTCATGTTGGTATTAAAGATATATCGAACACAAAACAAGATGTAAACACCAACCTGCAACAACTCTGCATGTATGCCAGTGATAACACTCTCCTTCTTAACCCCATAAAAGACCCAAGTTATTATAATCGGTTCACAGGAATTATTGAATTCCCAGTCTAAAATCCACACTATTCCTCCAGTGACTTTAAATGCAAGCGTAATTTTGGTTAGTAAATCAGTGAAGAACCTTGGTATGACTCTGAAACTCTTGACTGGTCTGCGCATGTAATACATGCAGAAAGATGTACGTGACGCTACACCCACTCAAAAGGCATAAGGACATTTTCACACAAGATGTGAGGATAAAACTTATTGAGAATCTTATACTACCAGTACTTGACTATTGTGATGTGGTCCTCGTTGACGCAACTAGCGAAGAAACTATAAAACTGCAATGAGCCTTGAACTCGAGTCTTCGGTTTGCTTTCAACTTGAGTTACAATTCTCACTTAAGTCCTAGTTTCAAAGCTCTTTCCTGGCTGAAACCCGAAGGGCAGTGAAAGTAACATATGCTGATGTCGGTATATCAAAATCTAGATTAAAATCTCCCTCAGTACATTTGATGATGCTTGTTGTTTAAAGGGACCTAACATCAAAATGTCACCGGCCCCCTCAATATATTTCTTCAAAATTTCATTTTCTTTCATTCCATAATCATAATACTAGATCTGGCTCTTCCCTTGCTATTCCTATTAACCGTTCTTGGAAGTACAATAAATCCTTTGCTGTGACTGGTTTGTGACATTGAAATACACTTCCAGCTGATGTTAGGAACTGTAAGACGTATGCAGAATTTAAGACTGCTTGCAGAGATTTCCGTCTGGATACCGCTGACTGTTTCGTGTGACTGGTGATGTATGATAGATTGCGTGGTTGGGCCATTATGGTATGTAAGTGACTGTGATTTTGAAATTAAAATATATAGTTATTTCCTAGAATTATTATTGTTATTATATTATTATTTAAAATAATAATGTGTGTGTAATATTGTAGTTTATTATTATAGTTTATTATTTTCATGTCCATATTGATAAAGTTCACGATTGCAAAATCTAGATAATTCCACCTAATCAATACTGCTTATTAAAAGTACAATGTATTTATGCTTTAAAATACACTATTTGCAGTACCGGTTTCGATCTGTATCGAACATCCTCAGCTGCATTAAGAACCTGGGGTAAAACGACATGTACAAATCATTGGACATTCCTTAGTTTAAGAATATTATTAAAAAGCGTGATGAACAACATTAATGACAAGTTAAAATCAATAAAATTTGAATTGTGTCCATAGGTCCCTTATAGCGCCCATTACACCTGTTGTAGTTCTGTCTTCTTCATAGTTGAGATGCACTTAAAAATCCTGGTGTGTTGCTAGTTGAACACTTTGTATCTTGTGTGATACTTATTCTGGAGTGGTTAGGCCTTGTCAGATATGGTGCTGAGGTGTGTTGCTTTTTATGCTGCCAGGGCTGTCATAAAGTCAAAGTGAGTTAAGCTGGCATTGACTAATCTTCAAATTTGCTTGTGGAGATTGATGTCATGTTCTTTTAGTAAAATTATGTGTGTAATATTTAATCTTTCAATTCATGTACGTAGAATCTAAATAGTCACTGTTTACTGCCAGACTTGTTTTATGATGTAGTGTTTCTCACAACTGCTTTATATTTTTTCTCAGTTTGATGCACATTGCTAATTTATTATGTATTTTTTGAACTTATTATCTTGTTTAGTATCTAATTCAGTGATAGTACTTCTTTATTATATTGTAATTATGTGATTGGGTGTAAGAGAGGGCCATGAGCCCTAACTTCGCCACTGCTAAAGACCTAAATAAATATATATTTTTTAAGAATCTTACCTTAACTACTTAGCTCAGACCATGGAAATAGAACTAAAAAGCACTCACCTAGCAAATCTTAGTGACATGATTAAAAGAAAGAATTCATCAGCAGATGACAAGAACAGGCTATGAAGTTATTTGCCACTGAATAATATGAAACACCAGGTAACAGTTAGTATGGATGTTGAATTTTTGACTCCGGTCTAGAAAGCCAAGAATAACGGCCGAGAGGATTCATCGTTCGTAGTGGATAACTCAGGAGATCCTAGACCTGATTGACGAACGACGAAAATACAATAATGCAAAAAATTAAGAGGTCAGAAAAGAATACAGGCGATTAAAGAATGAAGTAGATAGAAAGTGCAGGACATCTAAGAAAGATTGGCTGAAAGAGAAGTGCAAGGATTTTGAAGGTCGGATAGTCCTATGGAAGGTAGATGTTGCATAGGGAGAAATCAAGAAAACCTTTGGAGAAAGGAAATCTAGGTATATGAATATTAAGAGTTCAAATGGAAAACCACTTCTAAGGAAAGAAGGCACGGTAGAAAGATGGCGGGAACATATAAAAGGAAAGACCTAGATTTCATGGTTCTGTAACAGGAAGAGACTGTTGATGCTGATGAAATGGGAGACCCAATTTTGAGGTCAGAATTCAACACTGAGGGAAAGGATCTGGTCATGACATTCATAGATCTAACAAAGGCATACAATAATGTTCCCATGGAGAAGTTTTGGGAAACCATGGTCAAAATAGAGATTGGGTACACAAACTGTAGAAATGGTGCAATTTTGTCCACAGAGCAAGTTGGTTGTGCAGTTATGTATACATAAAAATCATGTTATAGTGAAAACATATAAAGTGAGAACGTGTGTAATGAGGGATGACTATTATTGTTCCCTTTCCGTAGTCTACTGGCACACATTTCTGTTTCCGTGTGCACTTTAACAATCTGTGCACCCAGTGTTGTCTAACAGTTCCAGCAGGTCATTTCCACCCTAATTTCATCCATCCCTGGTGCCTTCCCCATTTTCATTTTACAGACTGTTAATTCCACCTATAACATTGTTATATCATCTTTACTGTTGAGACATCACACATTATTACTACTGTCTCCTCTGCACAATATCTCACATTTAGGAGCTTATCAAAATACTCCTATATTTTCTATTTCTTCTGGATGTGTTATCAACCCTACACCTCTCTCTTTGAGCACCTTTATATAAACTCTTTCTTTCCTATTACTTCGTACTGAGCTCGATAGCTGCAGTCGCTTAAGTGCGGCCAGTATCCAGTATTCGGGAGATAGTAGGTTCGAATCCCACTGTCGGCAGCCCTGAAAATGGTTTTCCGTGGTTTCCCATTTTCACACCAGGCAAATGCTGGGGCTACCTTAGTTAAGGCCACGGCCGCTTCCTTCCCACTCCTAGACCTTTCCTGTCCCATCGTCGCCATAAGACCTATCTGTGTCGGTGCGACGTAAAGCAACTAGCAAAAAAAAAAAAAAAAAAATTACTTCGTTTGATTCCGTACAGCATTCTTCTACTGCCAGCTCCATCTGTTTACATCTTTTGTGTAAATTCTTCCCAACCTTTTTTCTCTTACCAATTTCTTACGGTTCTTTATATTATCAAGATACTTTTGATATCTTCTTTTTTACCTCTATTCAATTTTTGCCATGCTTTCTTTTTTCTTTCGCTGCTTCTCTCACCTTCTCATTCCACAACGGTGCCTCCTTTTCTTTCAGTCTCATCGATGTTCTACGACAGGCACACTCTTCCCCAAATAAATGCTCTTTTGAATTTGGACCATCCATCTTCCACATCTCCTACTTCAGTAACTGGAATTTGTTGTTTCAGTCTTTCCAGAAATTCTTCCTTACTTTCTTTTCATTTCCACACTTTTATCTTATTATCTCTTATCTCCTTTAATTTTTCCATTTTTCCTCACTCTCATTTTTGCTATCACAACTCTAATCTCCATCAAATGGTTCTCCTGGTAAAGCTGTTATATCCATCAACTGTCTGCAATTTGTCCTTTCTACCAGAAAGTAATTAATTACTGATTTTATTTTTTTGTTGTCCCAATTATATCTTGTAATTTTCCTGGTGTTTTTCTTCTGAAACCTTGTGTTGCCACAGTCATTCCATTCTTCTCATTAACACTCAACTAGCTTTTCTCTCCTTCATTCCTTTTTCCATTTCCATATAGTCCGATTATATTTTCCTTTCATTGTCTTTCGTTTCCCACCTGTGCATTTATGCATCCCATGATAATCACTTCCACATTGCCGGGTGGAGTGGCTCAGACGGTTGAGGCACTGGCCTTATGATCCCAACTTGGCAGGTTCGATCTCGGCTCAGTCCGATGGTATATTTGAAGCTGCTCAAATATGTCAGCCTCGTGTTGATAGATTTGCTACCATTAAGGTAGATAGTGGGATGTAAAACCAATGGTGATATGACTTTTTTCTTGGCAGTGTAGTTCAAGGAGCAGGAAACAGAGTTTTCCTGTATATGATTACCAAGGGAGTCAACCACCCAATATGATTTTATTGCTGGAAGAAAGGAACTGGCATCCTTATCTCAGTTAACTCTGGATCGAAGTAGACTCCTAGGAGGCATATGCTCTAAATCTTTACTGATTTGGAAGACAGTACCATACTAAGTATTATGCATGAAAAACTTCCTAGTTGTTTTACTTAGTTTCATGAAACTTTTCCTCTTTTCTCTCTGTATTCACCTTGATTCATTCTTATTTATTGTCATTATAATGTCACATGCTGAATATTTTTTTTTGTTTCTTTACAGCCAGGTGATGATAAGGGCTCGTATATTACGTGAAAATGGAAAATATATTCCTAAGCAATCATTCCTGATGAGGAGGCATTATTTTAATAACGAAGAAACTGGGTATTTCAAAACCCAGAAACGGGCTGCAGTCTCTCAGAACCCTATGACTGATCCTAGCATGATGACTGATATGCTGAAAGGGAACGTGACCAATGTTTTGCCAATGATAATGATTGGTGGCTGGATCAATTGGATGTTCTCTGGATTTGTTACAAGTATGTGCAAATTAACCTATTAATATTGTCCTTATAAGAGTGTGTCTCGGGAGAAAAACTCTCCAGAAGTCAAGCTTTGTCATTAACATGTAGGCTCATGACAAATACAAGCTCTGCTAGACTACTACTGTAATGGCTAAGTATAGGATTATTGTGTAGCCTGCTACTAAATATATGTGTTGGAACTTTAATAGTGACAACTATTTATTTACTACTAAGACAAAAGTGATACCTGTGTGTAACATTTACAGTTCTTCAGTGTAATCACCAGCACTGTCTACAACTCATCAGTGATATTGAAGTTGTAGAATCCCTGTAACAGTGCCTGTTCTGTTGCTGTCTTTGATGGCGCTATCTACTGCGTGGAGAATTTTATAAACAGTCTGGAAGCGAATGCTACAAAGTAGTTCCTTCATCTTTAGAATCAAGTCATAATCACAGGGGCTTAAGTCTGCTGAATACGGTAGATAGGAAAGCACTTCCCAACACCAGCGACCGTACAAATCGGCAACAAGGTGTACCACCTGCCCGCACATTGTCCTGCAACACAATGAGAGGATTCCACAGGAAGTCTCGCCGCTTTCTTCACAACATTGGTCTCAAGTGATGCTCTACAAACTTACAGAAATATTGTCCGTTAACAGTCTGTCCTTGCGGTAGAGCATGTGTTAGAATAACACATTGCAATCATAGAGAAGAATCGCTGTAACTTTCATGTTCGTAGGGGTCTGACTAATTTTTGTTTTGCGTGGTGACTCGTAATGATGCCACTCTTTGGATTGGTGGTTATGTTCAGGTTTGTACAATCTGGCCCATGTCTCATCAAGCACACTAATATGGCGTAAATAATTATCTTGTTCCTGACCATAGATCTCCAAGCGAGTTTAAGTGGCGTTGAACCATGACCATCGCTATGTTTCCATTAACTTGTGGGAACCCACCGATTTGCAATTTTCTGCTTTATCGGGCACTTCCTTAGAATACGCATCAAAGTTGTATGTGATAATCCCTTCTCGTGACTTAACTCACAAATTATCTGACGTCGATATCTAATAGCGGAGCAAGAGCCTGCCTGCACTTCTTTACTGACACAAGGGTGACCCGGCCAAGTCATGTCCGTCACGCTTCCACGACACTCATCGAAAGCTCTAACCCACCGTACCACTATTCTGTTTGATAACACTGTTTCACCACATGCTTCACGAAGACCTTCATGAGATTATCTTGCTGTGCAGTCACGGACACATTGAATTTTCAGCCGATATTGCTGTTCCTGTTTTGTAAACATGGTGAGTGGTTAAGTGTAAACAAGGGCCAGGAGCCCTAACTTTGCCGTGGATAATAAAGGCTTTTGTCTATCACACAACACTTTAGAGTGCCAACTCACACAAAACTCGCTTCTCGCCAGAGCATTGTCACGTTTCAATGGGCAGGAGATTCTATTTACAGTGAGGTAGTTCAGACATCTATATATATAAAATAGCTTGTCCTGACTGACTGACTGACTGACTGATTCATCATCGCCGAGCCAAAACTACTGGACATAAAGAAATGAAATTTTGGGGATATATTTATATTATGATGTAGGTGCTCGCTAAGAGAGGATTTTGGGATATTCCTTCGGTAAGGGGGTGAAAAGGGGGGTGAATTTTTAAAATGAGTGTATACGTTTATAGATGTGAAAATTGGTATTTAGAATCTTCTTTAAAAATAAGGAAACACGTATTTTTTTGTTTTCAGGAAATCCAATTAATAGGAGGGTAAAAAGGGGGGTGAATTTTTAAAATGAGTGCATCTATATATCAAAACTTTTAAAGTTTACTAATGTAAAAATTGGTATTTAGAATCTTCATTAAAAATAAAGAAACTCGTATATTTTTGGTTTCGAAAAATCCCAATAGGAGGGGTGAAAAGGGGTGAAAAACGGGTTGAATGCCTTTAAAGTGAATACTTATATCTCAGAAACTGAAGATATTACAGACCTGAAAATTGGTGCTTGGGATTCCCTTTGAAATAAAGAAACACGTATTTTTAGTCTTTGGAAAATCCAATGAATGGGGGGGGGGGGTGAAAGGGGGTGAATTTTTAAAATGAGTGTGTGTATATCTCATAACTTTTCAAGTTTATAGATGTAAAAATTGGTATTTAGAATCTCCTTTAAAATAAAGAAACACGTATTTTTCTGTTTTCGGAAAATCCCAATAGGAAGGGTGGCAAAGGGTGAAAAAGTCGTTGAATGCCTTTAATGTGGCTACTTATATTTCAGAACCTGAAGATATTACGGACCTGAAAATTGCTGTTTGGGATCTCCTTTAAAAATAAAGAAACACATATTTTTTCGTTTTTGGAAAATCCAATTAATGGGGATGGGGGGGTGAAAAGGGGGTGAATTTTTAAAATGAGTGTATCTATATTTCAAAACTTTTAACGTTTATAGATGTAAAAATTAGTATTTGGAATCTCCTTTAAATATAAAGAAACACGTCTTTTTTTGTATTCTGTAAATTCCAACAGGAGGGGTGTAAAAGAGTGAATAATGTGTTGAATGCCTTTAATGGGGATACATATATCTCAGAAACTGAAGATATTACAGAACTGAAAATTTGTATATGGGATCTCCTTTAAATATAAAGCAACACGTATTTTTTGTTTTTGGAAAATCCAATTAATGGCGGTTAAACAGGAATGACAAATTGGGTGAATTTTTTGAAAGACTATATCTACAGAATATCTGAGAAACGTAAAATGTTACAGACGTAAAATATGGGTAGGTGGAATCTCCTGTAAGTGTAAAGAAACATAGGTGATTTGTTTTTGGAAACTCCACTTAAGGGGAAATAAAAAGGTGTGAAATTTTAAAATGAGTATTTCTACAGTATATCTAAAAAAACTTAACATATTACAGAAGGGAAAAATGGTATTTTTATCTCTATTAAAAATAAACAAATGTGTATTTTTAGTTTTCGGAAATGCCACTTGGGTGGAGGAAGGGGGTAGAAGTGACTGAAAATGGTGTTGATTTCTTTTAATTAAGCTACTGATATCTCAAAAATGAAGATGTTAAAGACGTGAAATTTGATATTTTGAATCTGCTTAAAAAGTAAAGAAACACGCATTCTCAGAAAATCCAATGAAGTGGGGGGGTTGAAAGAATTGAAAAATTAATTGACTTAATTGTATGAGAATATATACATCTAATAAAAACTAAAGTTGTTACAGACGTGAAAATTGAAATTTGGATCTCCTTTAAAAACAAAGAAAAACGCTTTTTGGGGGGGCGGGGAGAATCATCTTGAGGGGCGGGAGTGAAAAGGAGTTAAACTCCTTTCATGAAGACACATATCTCAAAAACTGAAGATGTTAGAGTCGTGATAATTGGTATTTAGAGTATCCTTTACTATTAAAGAAACAAGTATTTTTGCCGGAAACTTCACTTAAGGGGGGTAGTGTGAAAGGAAGTGAAAAAAAGGTAATTATGGGGATACTTATGTCTAAAAATTGAAAGTAACAGACGTGAACATTGGTATTTGGAATCTCCTTTAAACAAAAAGAAACGCGCCTCTTTGGGGCGGGCTGGGGGGGGGGGGGTTAAATCAACTTAACTGCGGTGGGGTGAAAAATGCGTTGAGACCGATTGATTTTACTGTTCATAATGTATTTATTCTGATCATAAACTGATCATTTTAAATCTTTCCTGGGTTCGTTTTCAAGAGCCATCTTTTCCTTTGGAGAACATAAAGTTAGATTACAGTGGATTCTCCTGGCATGTAAATAAAAATTTAAACACATTTAAAATAAACTATAGGAATGATATTGACCGTGCAACTGTTCACCTCTATAATAAGGTCAATAATGCACGGAAGTATATCATTCGTGTCGCCAGAAATCTCGCGCATTTGCCTACGCCCGACGATGGTGCTGGTCACATTTTCAGCAATGACATTGGCAGCAGATGTAATTTACCGCCAAGTAGCGGTCTTGCATCTTGCTGTGGGGTCCAGAACATGAATAATAATAATAATAATGTTCTGGACCGTCGTCCAAATGTATGGACCGCGCTAGAAACGGGTACTGGCCGGGTAGAGACTACGAATGCAGTCCGGTCGCGGGTTCAGTACCGTCAAGGCACCCAAGATGACACCACGCCGGATCTCCTCAAGGATTTGAACCATATTAAAAATGCTTATAGGAAAAGATGGCAAAGATTTAGGGACCCAACTGACCGAGTGGCATAGCTGGAATTAGCCCGGGAAGAACGAAATCGATTGCTGGAAAGAAAGATTGAAAAATGGGTGGAACTTTGCCGTAATCTCTCAGAAAACGAGTCACATCGCGAATTTCGGCGGATTATATATAACACGTTAACCATTCAATTATAAATTCCATTATAATACCGTAGCGAAGCACGGGTATCTTGCTAGTAGAACATATGGTGTAGGTGACAATAATTGATTCAGTTTTTTATCATGTCCATAGTAGTGTTACCACTATTAAAGTTCCAACCCACGCATATACTGTGTGTATTTATTTTTTATTTAGTAATGTATTGCAACAATATGGTGTTAAAATAATATTCAGTTTCATTATTATTGGTAGTTCTAAATCGAATTATGATTAATGTTTCTAAATATATTGTTATAATTAATGAAAGACTCCAATATTTCTATATTCTTGCATAAGAGTATCATATTTTGGTTAGTAAAAGTTTAACATAGATTGATGAAGTGGTGAGTTACTAGTACTGCCTCAGATGTTGGAATGTATTATTTCCTGTGCTCCCTCTTGAAATGGTCTTACCTATATACATATAAAACTGAGGAGTGATGTTTGTGGGTTTGTTCCACTATAATTTGGGAACAGCTGGAGATCTAAGTGTAATTTGGTGAACACTTATGTCCATTCTTAGCTTAAATACTAGACTGTATGCTGTAAGGATAACACAAACAACGTGCATGTAGTAAAAGAAAATGTAGAGGAAATAGGCAAAAAGCACTTGACCTTGACCCTTGAATGTTCTGGCGCGTTCCCAAACAGTTGCATGGATAGTTTATTACCTGTATTCATTTTTGTCTATTTTGTGTTATTCCACGAACATATGCTTTTTCTAATTTGTTAATAGTATATTGTGATCTTCTTCTTCTCCTTTTTTTATGACTGCATAGGACTACTTTAGTCGGTCCATCGGTCAGGTCTCTTTGAAGGGATTGTTCGGGTTTTTGTGGTCCTCCCAGTACTTCTTCAGACGCTCCGATCTTCGTGCCCTTTCCTCGGTTGAAAATATGCGTGTTGTTGGTTTATTTCATGTGAGGGTAAAGGGGAGGTTTGTATTCTTGAGTTTTGTATTCAATTTTATCTTATTTGTGGTGTCTTCTGTTGTAAGGCCTATTTCCTTCAGATCCTCTCTTATTTCTCTGATCCATTTACATCCTGTTGTGGTATTTTTTGAGACGAGATTGTGTTGTACTAGTTGTTTCAGAAGTCTCGAATCCTGCATCCTCATTATATGTCCAAAAAATCCCTGTCTCCTCTTACGCATAGTATCTGTAATGGGTTCTAGCTCTTTGTACACGGCTTTGTTTGGTATTATCCGCCACTGTCCGTATTTCTGGTATTTTTTGTTGATGCAGGTTCTTCCAATCCTCCTTTCAATTTTCTGAAGTTTGTCAGTTTTTGTTTATTCAGGTGAAAAAGTGTTTCTGCTACATATGTAGCTTCCAGTTTTATAACTGTGTTGTAGTGTTTTATTTTTGCATTTATTGATAGACATTTCTTTTTGTAGATATCCCATATTAATTTTTGTGCTTTAGCTAATCTGTTTGTTCTTGTTTGGATTGAGATTTTTTTATTTAGGTTATGTGTTATTACTTCGTCCTTTGTCACTGATGTTATAGCAGCTCCTTGACAACCAATCCAACGGTTCGGTAGAGTTTCATTCAGATATTCACGCACTTGGCGACTCCAGTCTTGTTGATAAATGAAGTTGTCTTTGTGCAGCCTCGGAAACAACCAGTTTTGTAACATAGCGAGATACTGCTGACCGTTAACCATGTTTCCATCAAAGAAGAGTTACTATTTTGATTTTATTACTATTTATGATAACTTCTCTTAGTTGCGTTGGTTTTTGGGGCATAATTTCTGTTTTTTCAAATGATAACGGGTGTTTCAAAAAGAATATACGTATTTAGAGTGCATATATTTATTAAACTGTAAGACATATGAATATGAAACTTTACACACACATTTACGAACCTCTCAAGTTCAGATTACAGATGTTCAATATGTCCTCCATCAGCGACACGAACAATATCACATCTATACTCAAATTCCTCCCATACTTGGGCAAGCATGTCCTTCGTCACTGATGTTATGGCAGCTTCTTGATGACCAATCCACGGTTTGGTAGAGTTTCACTCAGATATTCATGCACTTGGCGACTCCAGTCTTGTTGAAAAATGAAGTTTTCTTCGTGCAGCCTTGGAAAGAACCAGTTTTGTAACATAGCGAGATACTGCTGACCGTTAACTGTGTTTCCATAAAAGAAGAATGGGCCATAAACAGAAGATCGGGATATCGCACAAAACACATTGACTTTGGGCGAATCTCGTACATGTTCAATGACTGCATGTGCGTTCTGTAGGCCCCAAATTCAAACATTGTGTTTGTTCACCTGACCACTAACATGGAGAGTCGCTTCATCACTGAACACGATGCGTTGTGCGAAAGTGTTATCATTGTCAATAGCATCAAGAATCTCGTTACAAAATGCCACACGTTTGCGTTTGTCATCAGGATGCAGAGCTTGTAATAGCTGTAACTTGTACAGCTTCATAACCAACCGACATCTCAAAACACGCCAAATTGTTGTTGTAGGCAGTTGTAACTCCCGACTGGCATGGCGAGTTGATTTTGAAGGACTACGTTGGAAAGCAGTTTCAATTCGTGCAACATTTTCTTCAGGAACACGGGGGCAGCCAGGACTCTTTCCTTTACGTACACATCGTGTATCTACACTGTTGATACTATCTGCGAACGTTCTACCCATTTGGAGGATCAATTTGGTACCTCAACCTGAAACGTCTTTGCACTGTAATCACGGAATTGCACTTTGCAAACTCGAGAACACAAAATGATTTCTGCTGCGAAGTAGCCATTTTAAACATATGATGGTTACCAAGCAAAATGGAAGACAACTGACATCTAGCAGCTAATAATATAAACTAGACTATGTATTCGTTTCTCCAATAGCCGAGCCGAGGCGCAGCGATCAATTGTTTGGACAAAATAATAGTTTGTAATATGTATATTCTTTTTGAAACACCCTGTATTTTGAGGCCAATTTTATTTGCAATGTTTTGAAGTTCTGATATCTGGGTTTATGCTTCGTTTGTGTCCACTGCAAGTAATGCTATGTCGTCGGCGAAACCCAGGCAGTTTGTTTTGATTTTTTGGCCAATCTTTATTTTTGGGGGACATTTCCTAAACCATTCCCTCATTACCATTTCTAGAGCGCAATTAAATAATAGTGGTGAGAGCCCATCCCCCTGCCGTAGTCCAGTTTTAATTTCAAATGACTCTGCTGTTTCACCCCCAAACTTCACTTTTGATTAGGTGTTAGTGAGAGTCAATTTTATCATGGTTATTAATTTGGGGTGTAGTCCAAGGTGTCTTAAAATTTTAAACAGAGATTCTCTATGGATGCAATCGTAAGCTTTCTTGAAATCTACAAATGGTTTCACCATATCTCTGTTTCTTCCCCTGTTATAGTTCATTATCAACTTAAGACTCATGATCTGATCAGGACAGCTCCTCCAGGGTGTGAAACCTCCTTGATATTCTCCTAGTTCTTTCTCATGTTGTAAACTTATCCTATTAAGGATGATTATTGAAAATATTTATTATGTTATGTCTAGGAGTGAGATCCCCCTGTAGTTATTAGGGTCGGTTTTGTCTCCTTTTTTGTGCAGTGAGTGAATGAGGGCTGTTGTCCAGTATTCTCACAGTTCTTCTTTAATCCAGATAGAGATAAGTTGTTGATGGAGGGCAACTTTTGCTGATCTTCCTGCATATTTCCAGATTTCCACAAAGGTCTGATCTTCTCCTGGCACTTTGTAGTTCTTTAATTTATTCAGTGCTTGGTAGACTTCCTTTATTATGAGGGGGGATTGATGTTTTCTGGTGGTGTTTTTGTTGGGGAGTTGGTGTCCAAAGGAGTTCTGTATGTTCCTCACAATTTAGAAGCTTGCTGAAATATTTAGCAAGAATTTCTGCATTATCTTTATTATTATGAGCCAGCTGACCATTTTCATCCTTCATCAGTAGGTTCATATTTTTGGAGCTGTTTTCTGAAGGTTTTGTAATAGTCCCTTGAAATGAAATGGCGTATGGCTTTTAGTGCCGGGAGTGTCCGAGGACATGTTCGGCTCGCCAGGTGCAGGTCTTTTGATTTGACGCCCGTAGGTGACCTTGCACCTTATTGAGGATGAAATGATGATGAAGACGACACATATACCCAGCCCCCCGTGCCAGTGAAATTAACCAATGCGGTTTAAAATTCCCGACCCTGCCGGGAATTGAACCCAGGACCCCTGTGACCAAAGGCCAGCACGCCAACCATTTAGCCATGGAGCCGGATAGTAGTCCCTTGAATGAGTTTTATTGAATTCTTCTTCAGTTAATTGCAGTGTGTCCTGATGATGCTGTCTTTTTATTCTTCTTCAGACTTGGGTAGCATCTTTTCTGTGTTTTTCAATGAACGGCTGAGATGTTTCCGTCTCTCTCAGCTTAAACCATTTAGTCCTCTATACTGGCAAACTTGCTTCAAGATGCAAAGGACGTTGCAGATTTAACTTACCAACAAGAAGCTTGTGCTTTGTTGTGAGAGGTTCTCCTGTTATAACTTTGCAGTCAATGAATTGTTTCAGCTGGTCATAGCTGAAAAAGGCATACTCAGTCTGCATGCCAACAGTTCTGTCCTGGATTTAAAACTTATAGGTGGTAAGGTATTTATCCTTCTTTTGGAAGCAAGTGTTGACTATTGCCAGATTATATACCGATGTTAGCTGAAGTTTCATCTCTGCATGGTCATTTCTTATTCTAAAGCCAAAACCCCCTTGACATTTAGGAAAGTCGTTAGCAATCTGTCCAACATGGCCATTGAGGTCACCCAGAGTGATTGTATGCTTGTCTGCTGCCAGCTGTTGCAACAAATGTTCGTAGTTCTCCCAGTATTCTTGCTTGGTGGTCTTATCACAACCAACTTGAGGTGCATACACAGAGATTATTTTCAGGCAAACATTACCCATTGCATGTTTCACTGCCATTAGGCGGTCACTTATCCATTTGACTGAAGTCAATCTTGTGGTGAGGTGTGTAGGCAGGAATTATGTGACTCCATTTTGCAAGTTATTTTCTCCATTATACAGGAGTTTATATCCACGACTGATATTTCTAGCTTTACCTCCTCTCCACTTAGTCTCCTGCACAGCTAAGATATCCAGTCTGTGTCTCCCCACAACATCAACCAACTATGATGTCTTGCCTGTAAGTGTGCTGACATTTCATGGACCAGTTTTCATCTTTGGTAACACTCTCACCATCTTACTTCTTTTAGCTACAGGAGCTATGTTTTTTACATCTCTTTTGTGGGGAGATGACCTATCCTGAGCCTCACTTTTGCAGGGAAGCGACCTAACATGGCCCTACTTTTGCTGGGAGGTGACCTATCCATTATCATTCTCCGATGTGACGTATTCTCACACTCGGTTTTGGTTTGGGTAAATTTTACTGCTGGTTGCCACCTGACGTCAAGTCAGATTGATCTCTCTCAATGAGATCCAGACGCTACCATTGATTCCACTGTTGAATTCATCTGCCACCTGTCCTGCTGCTGATACTGACAATCAGCAAGCATTTCCGTAGACCTCTTCTTTGATCATTTCAAGGGAACTTTACGGAAACCATCATAACCCTGGGATTGGGCCCTCCGTAGACCCCTGGAGATTGGGGGGCCCGGTCTTATAAAACCCCCAGGAATTAGGTTACCGGTTGGTCCACGGGTCCTGAGACCATCCCTGCAGGGAACCCTGTATCCACCACCTGGGTACATGCTCTGGAGGGGTCAGGTTCCCCTGGTTAACCCCGTTCCCAAAAGGCTGAGGTTATTTGCTGAGTTTATGTGCATTGTCCAATTTCTAAAAAATGTCTTAATCATGTATCATTTACTTTTATCCAGAGTAATGACCAGGGAACGGATTTATATGTAATTACATATCTCTTTAGGAAGCTAAAATTAATTATATTTTGCATTCTCTTTCCGAATCATGACGTGTGGAGTTGAAAAATGGAGTATTCATTTTCCATATTTTTCCATATTTTGGAGTTTAGCACATATGTTCCATATTCTTCGTCATTAAAGTCAATATAGTCCATATTTCAGCTAAAAAGTATTAAATCATATAAAATTAGCAGTCCTCTCAATAATGGAGAAATAAATTAAAAATCTATATTTGAAAAATTTATATTTTAACTGGTGTGCAGGTCATTATCATGCCTGTCCACGTCTGGGCTGATAAAATAAGCTGATAAGCAGTGCAAAGAAAGAAAGAAAGAAAGAGAGAGGTTGAGCTCGGAAGTGATGGAGATCAGCCGGTCAGTACTGTGACTATCTGAATCAAACTTACAGCACTGATAAGCTGCATTACAGAACATCGACTGTGTCTGTGCCATAATTTCGTAACTAGGGATATCTCATTCATTGACGATGTGCTAGTGGTTTCGGGATTAGTTCGTAATTCGGGCATTCCCTTTGATTGCTTCGTAACTCCATCTAGTTCACTACCAGTCAATTCACAGTTTGAATTAGCAGTGAGACAGATCATAGTGTTCTTGTACGTTCAGTGTGTGCAGTTGTATATTGATATTCATTGAAGACATTAACGATGTTATAATATGCCTAAAGTAGCTCAGTCAACCAGTTTAAAATTGCAAAGTTACGTATCAGAATTTAAAGAAGATGGTTTGTCAACTGACAGTAAGATATTATTTTGTAATTTGTGTCATTGTACAGTGACATCTACTCAAAGGTTCCTTGTGCAACAGCACGTTTCAACCAGTAAACACCAGGCTAATAAACAACAAGATTCCAAGCAGAGATAGTTGCTTCTGACACAACCAGCAACTTTCAGTGTAGCGTCCGAGTTCAACACCGATCTCTGCCGTGCTCTCATCTCTGCCTGACATACCTCTCTTCAAACTGAATAATCATTGCTTCAGGGAATTCCTCGAAAAATATACTAAACGATCCATCCCGGATGAGTCAATGTTCAGAAAAACGTCCTGTTCAGTCATATACGATGAAAATGTTCGGAGGATAAGGCAAGAGATTAATGACGGTCCAATTTGGGTTTCAATTGATGAGACAACAGACAAAGAAGGCAGGCTAATTGGCAACGTAATCATTGGTTTGTTAGGTGAAGATTATTGTAAATGGATTCTCTTACACTGTGATGATCTAGAAAAGTACGATAACAAAACTATTCAATGAGGCTATGGGTATCCTCTGGCCACAGGGCGTTAAGTATAATAAAGTGTTACTTTTTATTAGCGATGCCGCACCTTGTATGATAAAAGCCGGAGAAGCATTATGTGTTGTATATCCTAAGATGACTCATTTAACATGTGTAGCACATGCCTTTCATCGTGTGGTAGAAGTGGTAAGGGGCAGTTACCCCAAAATAGATTTATTGATTTGCTCAGTGAAAAAAGTTTTTCTCAAAGCCCACAGAAGAGTTCATCTTTTGAAAGAAATGTACCCAGAGATTCCATTGCTGCCTAAGCCGATTCTAACTAGGTGGGGTACGTGGTTGCAAGTGGTTGAATATTATGTTGAGTATATAGACTGTATGAAGAATGTTCTGCATGCCATGGACTCCGAAGATGCACCCTCAATTGAAGCCGCGAAAACAGTTGTCTGCGATGCAGGTGTGAGAAATGACTTATGTTACATTCAGCATAATTTTTCATGCGTCACAAAAACACTGAAAAGGCTCCAAAACTCGCATCTCTCACTTTCTGAAAGTTGTGAATTTGTGAATAAAACTGTGGAACAACTAAATCGTGGTACAGGTAAAGTTGCAAATGTAGCAAACATGAAGACGGCCACTGTACTTTCAAAGAACCCTGGATATGAAGAAATGACAAAGGTTGCTGCAATGCTGTGTGGAGATTTAAGTGTAAAATTAAAATTGGATTTAACCCCAGCAGATATTGTGAAGTTGAATTATGCCCCCATTACCTCTTCCAATGTTGAACGCAGTTTCAGTCAATTTAAATCTGTCTTTACAGATAATAGGAGAAGATTCACTTTCCAGCAGTTTCATGATTCTAATGCAATCATCCCTTGGTCGCCCCTTTTAATCGCCTCTCACGACAGGCAAGGGATAGCGTGGGTGTATTTTTCGTTTGCATTCCCCACCCACAGGGGGGTAGACAGAGAGGAAAAAGAAGAAAAGAGAAGGGGTCCATCACTTTGAAAAATGAAGCAATGGACGAAGAAAGGCATGGGCCACGAAAGGCATGAAAATGAAAGACTCCCTTGGCCTCGAATGCTCTAATACCGTCGGGGTCGGAGAAGAACAAGAGTTGACCAAGGGAGGTCGGACAGGATAAGCAAAAGTGAGGGGCCTGGCACAAGTAAGTGGAAGCAACGCCTGGACTCAGCTAAGGGCCCCGTGGTTGCCATCCCACACTAGACTTTTCTGTATCCATAACTGGGCTACGACAAGACAAATATGAACCATGCTGTCCACTTCCTGAATTTTGATTTTGTCTTTATTAGCGAGCAATTTCAAGACTTTCAGTATCCATAACTGGGCTACGACAAGACAAATACGAACCACGCTAGTCAACTTCACACCATTATTTCCCTAATCTGCACGTAGGATATCATGCGACAAATATTCGCTACCCTGCACTGTTCCACAACACAAAATAAATTTCTAACTTCTGAATCGAATGTAAAGTACAAGCACCAAACAGGCTTTCTGGATTATTCAGCAATACCAATAAAAACCAGAGATAAAATATTGAACTTTCATGAGCCTGCGGCTTGCTTCCGAAAGGTGTAATTTACCCTGTCAAGTTCAGGAATTCAAGGCCATTTCCCATTTTGGTGCAACTTTTCCCAACCTGTCTCCAGTGGTGAGGGCTCTGATTCGTTGGAATTCAACGTTCTTTTCACAAGGTATGACAAATAACATTTTCGGGGCTAGGAAAAATGGGATTATACTATGCAATAATAGTGAAAAGTTGTGACACAAAAAGCGACGTATTTTTGTATAGATTTAATGCATGAATCGGGGACTTCGAATTTACCACTTACTAAGTGAAAAATCGTCTTAATAAGGAATGCACTAACAAAGTTTCTACAGATAATAGGAGAAGATTCACTTTCCAGCACTTGAAAGAACATTTTGTAATCCATTGTTTTGGTAACAGAGAATAAAAGATAGTGTGTTCTTCAAATATATTAAAATGAGAAGTGCAACATTATGTTGCATGTAGATCTACTTTGTTTAGGTTCTTTGAACTTTGATATTAAATAAAAATTAATGTTATATGTGTAATTTTATGTCCATATATAATTCCATATTTCAATAAAAATAACTAAGTATATATGTACATATTTCAATAATTATTAGTACATGTAAATCCGTTCCCTGGTAATGACTGAAAAAGTCCTATAATAAGGACGAAACATGTACCAAAATATGTGCAATTTGTAAATGTTAATAATAATAATAAAAATAATAATAAGTTTACGATTTTAGGAATCTGATTAGTATTGAGTAAGGTGGAACCAGAATTATTTCCTTTTGAGGTTAATACACAGGGTGTTTCAAAATGAATATTAGGGTTTTAAGGCTCTGTAGTGTTTATTACATTGAACTTGCATGTGTAAATAATACATTACGTGAAAGAGCAACTGAAACAGTTTGTCCTACAAGTGTTCAATGTTAGTACCATTCGTCACGCGGTACATATCGAGTCAATAGCCAAGTTTGTCCCACACCTTGCTCAGTATGTCTGGAGTAATTGTTTCAACAGCTGCTTCAGTCCTTTTTCTTAAATTGGTTAGGTCAGCTGGCAGCAGAGGTACAAACACATGATCCTTGACAAATCCCCGAAGATAAAAATCACATGGCGTCAGATCAAGTGAACGTGGAGCTCTGTCATCCAGCCCCTTTGCAAAGACAGCCGGTGCCTTCAAACTTATGATACCATCTACGGATGTTATCACTTGGAGGATTACAATGGAACTTAATGCGGAACGCACGTTGCACTGCAATTACGGATTCAGTCCTTGCAAACTGTGAAACACAAAGAGCTTTCTGTTCCCCAGTCGCCATCTTTGCTACTAACTACTAGACACAGGAACCAGTGCATGTGCACGTGTACGAAAACGTGTTCTAACAGAAGACAAAGGAATCAGTGCATGCGCATAGGAATGAACACTTGTAGAACAAACTGTCTGCGTTGCTCTTTCATTTGATGTATTATTTATATTTGTAAGTTCAGTGTAATACGTACTACAGAGCCTTAAAACCCCAATATTCATTTTGAAATGCCCTGTATGATAATGGTGACAAAATGGAACAGCGAATATGAGATTTATCAATTGTACTAACAAAATGTGTTCAGTTCATTAATTTTATGAATGCTCTTTTGATTATTTGTATGCCTATCAGCAATATAAAAGTTCTATACAGTTATGTCAGGTCCTTGTATATAATATAAAATATAAATATTTGGATTTAAAGCATTCCTTTTCAGGGGTCAAAGTGATCCTTTGCTGCTGTTCTAGAAATATCAGTTTCTCTGCCATTCAAGTGTAAACATGCAGTTTTCAATTATACTACTGTTAATTTCCTTGTGTTACAGCGAAGGTGCCATTCCCACTTACATTGAGATTCAAGCCCATGTTGCAGAGGGGAATTGAGCTGGTTTCTCTAGATGCAGCATGGGTCTCATCTGCATCGTGGTATTTTTTGAACGTATTCGGTCTGAGGAGTATTTACACACTCGTCCTGGGTGAAAATAATGGTAAGTAGGTGATATTCTTTTAAGAACTAAATATATGATGCAATTTGATGGCTTTTCATAATAATACAGAAAACAGTAGAGAACTGTCCTTTCAGGTAATTTTACAAATTATTAATACAACAGCCTAACAAATTTCACACATAATATTTATTTCAAATGAAGGTGTTAGTAGTCTGTAATCATCACGTAATATCTCTGTTGAGAACACTCTAGCAAAGCCATCAGATCGTGTAAAATTTTCAGAATAACTTTCATTGGTAGAGGAAGGGGATAATAATAGTGCTCTTGGCAGCTATTAACCTGATATTCCATTGTATGTGTGATGGCAGGAAGAGAATATATCACAGTACATGGCTAGGAAAGTAATCTGATGCTCAGGCTAGGAGCTTCCTTGAATTTGAGCACATACTGAATGCCCAACCTTCAAATCCTTCGGGATAGTCAAATGAGAGAACTAAGTAAGCCATTAAGGCTTATGTCATTGCTTGTCAATTGGTGATTATTTCTGCTCTTTGTATTCAAATATGCCACTGTTGAGTAAAACTTAATCAGCCAGTTAGTATATTCCAATATTTGTAGTTCAAGTCTCCGGCATAAATTCGAGAAAAGTTATTGAGCAATTATTTTAGACGTCTTCCTTTGTACTTTTGATCTTCCAGCACTTCAGGTCTTTCTGCTAACGCGTAGCAGGAAAACAAATATAATAATCTGTCGGAAGTATTCTTAAAGTACGTGCAGTATTTTAGTTTTAACTACAATTCTATTGTTTCAGTTAATGTGTTATAATTAACACCTTGAGCGCTATCATTTTTAAACATGGAACCTGCCAGTGAATTGGCACATTTTAATGATATTTTATAAATTATTACACAGCGGCCTAATAAAGTTCATACTTAATATTTATTTCAAATGAAGTTGTTAGTAGTTTATAATCATAATATGGAACAGCCAATTAGATAAATGAAGTAATTTAATTATACTACCCATCTGAAAAACATCAAATGTCTTCACTGAAAATTTTTGTAAGTTACAGAAATAATAACAAAGCACTAGTTTGAAAGGTATATACAGTTGAGTCCCAAAAACTCAGTACTTGATAACCCCGCAGTCCAGATAACTCTGCCACTCCCTGGCATGTCGGAAAAACTCTGCACGCAGACCCGTTCAAGGTCCCGCATTGCTTTGTCTCGCGTCGCACTCCCACTCCACCATGTGTCTGGCGCCTGCGTGCTCAGCCATTCAGTCTATCTGCAGCCTTTGCCAGGTTTAGTCTATTTCTTAACCACGTTGCATAATTTGATGTGAGTGACTGTGCGTACTGTATTGTTCAGAGCTGTTTCAAAGTTTGTGGATGCTGGACAGTAGTCTGCGATGGCATCTTCCGTTAAAAGAAAACAAGTGAACTTGTCTATGGACCGAAAGTTGTGGGCATTAAAGAGAATGGATAAGGGAGAAGGTGTCAGTGCAGTGGCTAAGGACTTGGAGTCTGCAAAAGTACGATTGGAGACTGGAAGAAGAAGCGGACGGAAATAGAGTCGTGGTGTGTTAAGAGAATGTGTACAGAAACATTGAAAGAAAGGAAAAGTATGAAGGAAAGTGGCTTTAATGAGGTAAATGAAGCACTTTACATTTGGTCTCACCAAGTAAGAGAGAAGGGCGTGCCAATTAGTGTGCCAGTCTTGCAAGAGAAGGCCTTGGAATTTTATGAAGAATTTGAAAAAGATGATCCTAAATTTGTCGCAAGCACTGGCTGGCTTGATCGCTGGAAGAAACTATGGAGTCTGGCAGCGTAGTATTTGTAGGGGAAAAACTATTTGGGGACACAGGAGGTGTGTCTCGTTTTAAGGAAAACTTTCAGAATTTATCGAAGTTGAAGCTTTGACCGGAGAGCAATTGTACAGTTATGATGAAATGGGGTTAAATTATAAACTATTACCCCCAAAAAGTTTTGCTTTCAAGGCAGAACAGACAGCCCCAGGTTTTAAAAGGAGCAAATAGAACGTAACCTCCCGAAGGTATCACCACCTTGACGAAGGCAAAATATATTTTGCCGGGTGTTTATTGGAGGCTTGCGTGGTCAAATGATCCTTAGAGCTATACCGGCGGGAGCATCTGCTCCTGGTAGGGCCACCCAAGCTGGGCAGGTCTAAGGTGTTGATCCAGACTAAGAGTGATACCCTGGTCCTCCAGGTTGGGGGTTGAGCGTAGGGTTAACTCCCCTATCTCATAAAAAAACAACTGTTACGGATACTTTAAGAATGAATAACGCAGGACTGGAAAACTTGGTGACGAACCGGTGAGAAAAACGGCTAAAGAGAAAGAAAAAGGATATTATATTAGCAACGTGGAATGTTAAGACATTGAAGAGACCTGGCAAGTTGAAAGAATTAAGGAATGAAATGGATAAGTATGGAGTGAAAATAGCAGCTCTACAGGAGCTAAGATGGAAAGGGCAAGGGACGATGGTGTCTGGACAATATATCTTGATGTACAGTGGAGAAGAAGCACGCAGTAATGGCACAGGATTCCTCATACATAAGTCGGTAAAGCAAAGCGTGATCAACTTTACTCCATCAATGATAGGATGTGCTCTGTGAGAATTAGGGCAAAATTCTTCAACGTAACTGTGTTTTGTGTGTACGCCCCTACTGAGGAGGCAGGAGATTAGAAGAAAGATGCATCTTATACTAAATTGCAGGAAGAAATTAATAAAGTTCAAAGACATGATGTGAAAATTATCCTTGGAGATTTAAATGCAAAAATTGGAAGAGAAGAGGTGTACAAACACTTAGTAGGGAAAGAAAGCCTGCATGAAGTAAGTAATGATAACGGATTGAGATTGATTGATTTTGTGAGTGGAAAGCAGATGATAATTAAAAGTACTTGGCATCCTAGGAAAAACATTCACAAGGAGACCTGGATTTCACCAGATGGTGTGACAAGAAATCAAATAGACCATATTATCATAGACCGATGACCTGCATCAGATATTACGGATGTTAGAAGCTGCAGAGGTGCTGATGCAGATACAGACCATTATCTTGTTAGAGTCAAGTACAGACAAAAAATAGATTTGGCAAGAATGGAAAAAGTAAGAAGAAAGGCAAAGCACAATATTGAAGGTCAAAAAAATGAGGAATTGCAAGAGAAATACAAAAAGAAAATGGCTGAATCTTTGGAAATAAAAAGGGAATTTAGAGATCGAGGTGGCAGTGAATGTGTACAAACGTGTTATTGATGTGTGCCAGTTTTTACGTAAATAAACATACTTCAAGTTCTTTCTCAATGCAAATACTGGACTAAATGTGAGTATTGCGACTCAGTGTAAACTTTGAGGACTGGACTCGACATAATCTTATTTAATTAGAGTGAAATTGATTCTTTTCTGTTCTACGTGTAGAAAACCGTTAGGATATCAATAACCAACAGTTGAACATCGTAACTCAGGGAGGCTTCAAAGCCTTCCACCCTCAAAGAAATGGCTTCTTACCAAGGAAATCAGACCGTACATAACCTTACCGACAGCTCTACCCATAATGTTCCAAAACAATCTCAAAAAAGTTATGCTTCTGTAATGCAGTTAACACCAAAAAAAGAACAGGCTATTATTATTGATGCTCACGACGGAATCCCAATAAGAGACTACGTCCTTGCTGTAGGAAAAATAACAGATCCAGCTAACATATGTTATATATCTCGTATTTCAAACTCAAGAATTTGCATATTCCTATCGAACACAAAAATTGTTCAGGAATTGTCACTCAGTCACCCCGTAATTAAAATCAATAATATTGATCTCACTCTCAGACCGTTAATTGTAGCAAACAAGAGAGTGATATTATCCAATGTATGTCCTATTTTACCAAACACAGTCATTGAAGAACATTTACAACAACTGGGTATTAAACCAATGTCATCTATATCCAACTTAAAGGCTGGAATTAATATTCCGGGATTCACACACATTCTTAGCTTCCGCCGACAACTATATGTTAAACCCGACGATTTCAATAAACTACCGAATGCACTACAAATATGTTTCGAAGGAACCAGTTATTGGATCTACACTTCGTCAGACGTTCCCACCTGCTTTATTTGCAAAGAAGAAGGCCACCTGGCCCGAGTATGTCCCTCACTACCTGAGACTCTAGAAGAAAACAACCAGCCACCTGATCAACATTCAATTTCTTCCAAGGAGGACACCTCCAACCCAGCAAATGCCACTATGAATCCTGAGCCAACTACTGACCCTCAGCAAATCATTGAATATTCTAATGACACATCATCTTCCTCTAAAAACCTCTCTGAACAGGACATCTCCTTGAAATTGAACACTTCAGTCCCAATATATGAAGTAAATAAAGAATCACTCATAACTAAGCCTCAAGGAATAAAACGACCCTTCCTTTCAAGTGACTCTTCTAATAACACTTCCAAGGCTGATAATAATTCCCTCTTAGATAATTCTTCTATCTCGGGAGATGATAAAACAGATGATGAATTTCCTATTCTAGGGTCTCATAAAACCCAAGACATTAAACAGCCTAAGAAGAAACTAATGGTATTAAATCCCCTCAGTCTTGAAGAACAACTACTTCCTGTTAAGGAAGTAATAGAAGCTAATCCCTCAAATTTTATTCTTAATTTCATACAACTCAAAAGTTTATTTGAAAATACTAAAGGAACATCAGCAACTAATATCTTACCTATTGCATTATCTTACACTTCCCATGTTGAAGATCTCATAGAGACCCTGAATAAACTATACCCCTACTATCAGGACAAAAAAATTAAAAACCGGAGTACCAGACTTGTTAAGAAACTACTTACAGCCATAAATGGAGAAAGCAATAGGCCTGCCCCAGATCAGACAATCCCAATAACTGATAAGGACCAAATCTAGTAAATACATCTTTAAAAAGCCATCATGAATTCTTGGATACTGCAGTGGAATATGAACGGATTTTACTCTCAATACGAATATCTACAACAACTTATTAATGAACACCAACCCGAAATCATTTGTTTACAAGAAACCAATTTTCGAGATAACTACGTAGCTAATATGAGACAATTCACAGCATATCACAAAAACCGCAACAATCCCATTCATGCAAGTGGAGGGGTTGCCACTTACATCCGTGACAATGTTCCTCAAAAAGAAATACCACTAAAAACCCATTTGGAAGCAGTAGCAGTTACAGTCTTTCTAACATTTTCCCTATGCATCTGTAATATTTATTTGCCCAGCAGCCAGAAAATGGATTTAAATGAATTAGTAGATCTGATAAATCAACTTCCTAAACCATTCCTCCTCTTAGGAGACTTCAACTCCCATAACACCCTATGGAACTGTCTCTACACTAACACACGAGGAAGAACAATTGAATCGTTGCTAGATTCTGAAAATTTGATTCTAATAGACTCGAATGGTCCTACACATTATGATATCCAGCACGGTACTTTTAGTACTATAGATCTGTGTCTGAGCACTCCAGATGCAGCAACGATATATACATCATCAGCGAGCAAAACCCTTTTTGGAAGTGATCACTTTCCTATCATAATAAATGGAAACAACAAGCCCCACCCAAGTGTATACCCAAATAAATGGAATACTAAACATGCTAATTGGCAAGAATATAAAGAAAATATTAAGGCAGAGTTATATAGATTACCACCACCTACCCATTTCAAAAATTACAAGATTGACTATATAGTAATAGAATTCACCAATATCATACTTAAAGCCGCAGAAAATTCTGTTCCAAGGACCAACAATACAACTTACAGAAAATCAGTTCCTTGGTGGAATGATTCCTGTAAAGTTGCAATTAAAAAGAAAAACCAAGCATTCTACAAGTATAAACGCCATCCCACTTTACAAAACAAATTATGGTTCCAAGAAAGTCGCGCTGCAGCCCGAAAAGTCATAAAAGAGAGTAAACGAGCATCTTGGCTGAAGTATGTGTCATCTCTTTCTCATCAGACCCCACAAAACACAATTTGGGAACACCTACGAAAAATAAGAGGGCTTAAAAAACCCTCACGTATCATAGCCCTCAATAAAACGACTGGACCAGTTACAACTACACATCACGATATTGCAAATGCATTAGCAGAGAACTTTGCAAAAATTTCAAGTGATTCCAACTATGAACAAGAATTTTTATCCTCTCGTGAAGATTGTCCTGATTTACAGTCACACATCCACTTACGTGCTGACCAATGCTACAACGATAATATCAGTATTAATGAAGTACTATTTGAACTTAGTAGCTGCCGAACTACAAGCCCAGGTCCTGACGATATTATATATGACTTCTTGAAAGAACTTCCTCCTGAAGGCCTAGCATTCCTCACTGAAATATTTAATTTCATTTGGGCACAGAAAGTCTTTCCTGTAGCTTGGAGGAAAGCTATAGTAATTCCAATACCTAAACCTGGCTGCGACCACATGTTACCCGATAACTATCGACCAATAGCTCTAACCTGCACTATGTGCAAATTAATGGAAAAAATAATAAATAAAAGGCTAAAATGGGTTCTAGAACAACAGAATTTCTTCACTGCAGAACAGTGTGGCTTCCGACAGTTTCACTCAACAGCTGACACCTTAGTAGTATTAGAGTCAGAAATCCTGGATGCCTTTCATTATGGACAACATCTCCTTGCTGTCTGCCTGGATATTCATAAAGCATATGATATGGTGTGCAAAACTCACGTTATTAAAACTCTACTGCAACATAATATTAAGGGAAATATGATCAGTTTTATCTATAACTTCCTGCAAGACCGACGCATTCAAGTTCGAGCTAATGGTGTCCTGTCCCAAGAAGTCAGTTTAGAAAATGGTGTCCCACAAGGCTCAGTTCTGAGTGTAACACTATTCTTAGTAGCTATAAATGACATCACGTCATGCGTTAACCCTCCTGTAAAAACTTGCCTCTTTGCTGATGACATGACTATTTTTTGCAGAGGTCGCAACTTGTCAACCACCGAAACAATAATACAGAATTCCCTTGAAGATATTGCCAAATGGGGAAAACACACAGGCTTTACCTTTTCTTCAACCAAAACCAAATGCATCTTATTTTCCAAACAAAAGAGTGATAGTAACTGCCCAGAATTGTACCTCAAGGGAAATAAAATTGAGATAGGAAATGAAATTAAAATACTAGGAATGACCTTTGACAGAAAATTAACATGGAACTCCCATCTAAAAACTGTAAAAAAAGATTGCCTACATCGAATTAATGTACTAAAATCATTGGCAGCTAACAACTGGGGAGCAGATCTTCATGTATTAATGTGCACTTACAAATCTATAATTCGCACCAAACTGGATTATGGTTCTATTATATATAATTCAGCTACAGCATCCTCATTGAAAATGCTTGACCCGATTCAAAACACGTCTCTCAGGATTGTCCTGGGAGCATTCAAAACTAGCCCGATCTCAAGTTTATTAATAGAAGCTAATGAACCCCCGCTTCGGACTCGTAGAAAACAACTGACTATCAACTACGCAGTGAAGATAGCGGCCTCTCCTCACTCCAGAGCACACGAGTATGTTTTCCCACGCTATCAGCCTCAACGCTATTCCTTGCAACAAAAGAGACATTTACGCTTCCACGTTAGGTTTACGCAATGCTTACAGGAAATTAATTCTTCAGTTCCCCCGATTGCTTCAAGAACTAAAAAAGACATCACATTCCCCCCATGGAAAGCTGAACCACCACCAACAATATTAGATTTAAGTGAATTCAATAAAGAAACAACAGATAGTACCGTATTTAAACATATGCTATCTGAAAAGTGTGAAAGTCTGCCCAGACACACTCCTATATACATTGATGGCTCAAAAACCGAATATGGTAGCGGCTGTGCTGTTGTCCACCCCGATCATACAATGAAGTATGCACTACCAGCTACATGCTCCATATTCACATGTGAACTGTATGCTATCCTAAAAGCTATGGAATCCATAAAGAGTTTCCCCAAAAAAGAACCTTTTCTAATCCTTAGTGATTCTTTATCAACAGTAAAACTCATTCAAAATGCATCATCCTCAAATACATTAGCACAAGACATACTGCAAACTTACAATACCGTGAAAAATAAAGGACAGCAAGTTATCATAATATGGATTCCCTCTCATAAGGGAATAAAAGGCAATGAACAAGCTGATATATCAGCTAAAGAAGCAACTCGTCTTCCTGTACATGATCCAAACTTTCTAATCCCCTACACCGACGTTGCTCCTTTTCTTACTACAAAGATCCGAAAACAGTGGTTAACTGAGTGGACAAGGGAACAACCCACAAGACTCCATGATATCAGGCGTGGATCTACAGACAAATTTGATGTTTCATTCCTTCAGCGTCGAGAACAAGTGCTCATTACTAGAATACGTATAGGCCATAGCAAACTGACTCATGCTCATATCTTCTCTAAGAAACCTCCACCAATATGTGACACCTGTCAAAAAAGAAAGACTGTTGACCACATTTTACTAGAATGTCATCTATACGATCAACAAAGACAGTTGTGTAATTTAAACCAGAATAATAGAGTATGTGACATCTTCAACAGAGATACTCAGTGTAAAAACATAATTAAGTTTTTTAGACAAACAAATCTATTCAATGACATATAATTACTATCTGATCAATATGTACTGTTTTTTTTTTTTACAATTGTAACTGTATGTAATCAATGTAATAATCCTGTATGTACAATTGTGAATGTCGCGATATGACTTTCTAAGTTAAAGCGACAATAAATAAACTTAATTTAAAAAAAAAAAGGGAATTATGGGAGAAAGGAGAAGTGGAATATAAATGGGAGATACTGAAAACAACTATCAGTGAAGTTGCAGATAGTACCCTGGGAAAGAAGAAATTGGTAAAGAGAGCAGAATGGTTTGATGAGGAATGTTCAACATTAATCCAAGAGAGAAATGATGCTAGGAACAGAATGCTTCAAAGGAGAACAAGACAAAGAGTAGAAGAGTATAGAGAGAAACGAAGAAGAGCAGATAAGATGTGTAGATATAAGAAAAGAGCTTTTGAAAGAAAGAGAATTGAAGAACTGGATGAAATGAAGGATAGAAACGAGGTACAAAAGTTCTATGAAAGAACAAAAGACCTTAAGAGAGGATTTCAACCAAGAGCTATTTTCTTCAAGGATAAAGATGGAAACCTTCTGGGTGATAAAGCAAAGTGCTTGGAAGATGGCAGGAGTATTTTTACGAGTTACTCAATGGAAATAATGAAGATGATAGAGAGGAGGAAAATATAAATGTTGATGGGGAAGAAAGAGAATTGGAAGAGGAATCAGTATAACAGCCAGACTTAGAAGAGGTCAAAGCTGCAATTAATTAATGCATTAAAGAATAATAGAGCCCCAGGTGAAGATGGAATGGAGTCAGAGCTGTTGAGATATGGGGGAGGGGGAATAGAAAAGGCTGTTTATGAATTGATTAAGGAGGTTTGGACAAAGGAGGAAATACCCAATGATTGGACATTGGGTATAATTTACCCAATACATAAGAAGGGAGATAAGGCAGTATGTGTAAATTATCGAGGGATCACCTTGTTGGATGGAACGTACAAGGTTTTTGGTAAGGTACTAGCCTTAAGATTGGAATTATGGATGGAAAGAATATTAGGGGATTACCAAGCAGGCTTTAGAAAACATCGCTCTACTCTGGATCAGATATTATGACAAGTGCTAGAGAAGTTTTATGAATGTGACAAACAGCTACATCAGCTGTATGTTGATTTTAAACAGGCATATGACAGTCTAGATAGGGGTAAAATTTACAAGATTATGAAAGAATTTGGAATCCCGAGGAAATTGATTAGATTAACAGAAATGACCTTGAAAACAACAGTATGCAAGGTGAGAGTGGAGCAAGATTTGTCAGGGGAGTTTTTAGTGGAGAGAGGACTAAGACAGGGAGATGTACTTTCCACACTGCTTTTTAACCTAGCATTGGAAAAAGTAATCCGTCAGTTGCCCATCAACCCAGGGGGAACCATTTTGAACAGATTAGTACAAGTGATAGCATATGCTGATGATGTAGCAATAATCGCAAGAAATGAAAGAGCTCTTGAAGAGAGCTACTCAGTATTAGAAGAGAAAGCACGGGACTTAGGACTAGAAGTGAATATAAACAAAACAAAATATATGAAGATGGGAGAGACAGAAGGAGTAAGAGGAAGGACCACAGTAAGATTAAATGGGAAGGAATATCAAAGAGTCACATCTTTCAAATATCTAGGCTCTATAATAACAGAGGACAATAAAACCTCCGTGGAAATACAGGAGAGGATAACAAGTGGAAACCGATGCTTTTACGCCTTGCAAAATATGTTTAAATCCAGGAATGTCAGCAGGAATACAAAAATTCAAATATACACAACAGTACTAAGACCAATAGTTATGTATGGATCAGAATGCTGGGTGATGACCTCCAGAGAAGAACAGTGGCTGTTACGGTGGGAAAGGAAGATATTGAGGAAGATATTCGGTGCAGTAAGAGATCAGGATGGGTGGAGAATGAGGACAAATGTAGAGCTGCAAGTACTGTTTGGCCAGCCAGATATTGTTACTAAAATTAAGCAGGGAAGAATTAGGTGGGCCGGTCATGTTCAGAGAATGGCAGAAACCTGCACCGTTAAAAAGGTGTTTATAGGAAAACTTGATGGAAGGAGGAGGAGAGGAAGACCCAGGAAAAGATGGATTGATGATGTTGAGGATGACCTTAGAAAGTTAGGAGTTAAACGTTGGAGAAGAAAAGCTGAGGACCGAGATGAATGGAGGCAGGTGATAAAGAAGGCCAAGGACTGTAGAGCCGACCAGTAAGTAAGTAAGTAAGTAAGTAAGTAAGTAAATAGAACGTAACAATCCTAGCATGCAATAATGTAACAGGTGAGCACATATTAAAACTTGGTCTCATAGGAAAATCAAAGAAACCACATGCATTTAAGCACATTGAATTGGATAAACTTTTACTTTGGTTCCGAAACCAGTCACATACCTGGATGAGCTGTGCAATATTTAAAGAACGATTCCATGAAGTATTTGTTCCATCAGTTGAGCAGGTTTTAAAATTTAAAATCTTGCCAATGAGGGCTATTCTGATTTTGGACAACGCGTCTTCGCACCCAGACATTGAAGAGTTAAAAAATGGGGGCATGCGAACAATGTTTTTACCACCCAGTGTCACAGCGTTATGCCAGCCAATGGGCCGAGGAGTTTTAGTTAGTCTCGAGAGGGTATAGGGACCAACTGTTAACCTCCCTTCTTTCTACAAGCAATGGTGGTCTAGAACTTAAAGGGAATTAACCTATTAGATGTTATAAGAGGAAAATGTAATGCATGTATCAGACTTAATGTATTGCAATAAAAGAATGCTCTCTCCCTAGTTTCAGGCAATCCGGAACTAGGGGATGGGAGTACTCTACTCGATTCTATTCTCTTAAAAATTGTTTATGCTAAAATTGCCAACAGATCAGTCTTTGTTGCAGTCTTTTCCTAATCTTCTTCTGGAAATAAAAAACCATTCATGCTCAGTTCCATTAAATTTTGCTCGTTATTGTTTTAAACACTTGGCAAACCATCCATGGTATTGTAAAAAATATATATACAGTTGAACCTGACTTATACGTATATCAAGGGGAAAAGAAAAAAACTACTTGTAACTCAGAATTACTTAGAAATCAGACTTATGCAATACGTCACAAATTTACGGAAAAACTAATGGAATAGACCTACATGTGTAAATCCTTGCAAATAATAAATACATTAAGACAGAACATATTATTTTGAACTTGGCCCAGCCTTAAAGAAATCAGATAGTTTGGCTTGTTTCACTTTTCTTGCATTAAGACTATAAACCTCCTTTAGCAAACTTTGTAATGAATTCAAAGCATTTTCACTACAACTTTTCGCACTGATGTAACGCCTACACACTTCCATTGCACTTAACACTTCACTCAGTTCAGGTGTAAAGATTGAAGTCGTTATATCCATCTCCATTGTCACTATCGCTTGTAGCTGGTCCATCCGCGTTGTTGGCATACATCAACAATAATCTCTTCATCCAGTAGTTCTCCACATACAGCCAGATTGTCATCGAAATGCAAAAAAGTATCGAATTCTACACCCTCCGGTAGCGTTAGCTCATTGCCAGGCAAAACTTCGTCCCCATAATCATCATTAGAGGCAGCCTCTTCTATTGCTTTGCGGAAACAGTTGCTGATTGTGGGGGATGACACCTGCTTCCAGGCAGCCGAAATAAAGTCGATGGCTTGTAGCAAATTAATGGAGAGAGGTTCATTTCCTGCATCACTCAGTGTTATTAAATGTTGAACCAGCATTTTTCTATAATGCACTTTGAAATTTGCAATGATGCCCAAATCAAGCGGTTGTAGAACACTGGTACAGTTAGGAGGGAAAAATTCCATTCGGACATTCTCCAGAACGATTTGAGATGAATGTGCTGCACAACGATCCATAAGAAGAAGGATCTTTTCTGTTTCTTTTTCATTTTAATATCCAGTTTTTTCAACCACTGTTCCATTGGATTCATATTCATTAGGTTTTGTTTTCGCACCCTTAAAACACCTCACATTCTTCAATTTTCCTATCAAGGGTGGAGGAAATTTGTCAGATCTATCTGCATTGGTGGCGACAAGTACTCTTACACGAAGTTTACTTTTCCTCCCTCCATGGCATGAGTCACCTTTTTCACCTAATGTTTTATTAGGAAGGAGATTGTAGAATAGGCCAGTCTCATCACAATTGTAGATGTTTGGAGGCTGATCATCGCTTACGATACCCGACAGAACCTCTTCTTTCCATCTCTTCTTTAAATCCTTGCAACCATCCTAATGAAGCCTTCAAAGCAACAGTGATACTCATCATTTTAGCTAAATCTATCGCCTTTGCCTTCAGCATATTTCCACTAATTGGTAGAGCTGCGGCCCGCTTTTGCTGGAACGATGTGAAAAGTACTTCCTCCAAATCTACGTACCATCCTTCTTGTTGACGGTTGCGCTTTGCTGATTTTGAACCCAGTTGTAAGAACTCATCCAAAATAGCGTTTCTTTTACTGATGACTGTACATAGCGTGGTATAAGCAATCCCTAAGTCTGAAGCGATTTCAGTTTTTGTTTTGTGTGGATTAACGTCCACTTCTCCTATAACGTTTCCTTTTTCAGTTCTCCATGGCTAATCAAAAGCACTGAACGACAGAACTACTGTTCAACAGTAAACACCAGATACCGGCACCGTGGACATTTTAATTCTCCGTTGTTCCCACGAAAGTAATTCTCACATTCAAACAAATTTACTGTATTTTCTTTTGTTTCCGCACCGAAACCGCTCACTTTGCTTGTAATGTATCTTAATCTTTGGTGGCGTATCAAAAATGACGAAGGTAGAGGAGGAGTGAAGGGGACTCGCCTTTGTTAAGCCGCCAGTAAGTAAGGGTCAACAATATCACTCGGCGAAACTATGTGTTCTGTTTCAGCACCAAAACCCGATCGCTCTACTTCCGCCTTCGCCGACAAAGAGGAAACTTCGTAAATAAAGTACTTTCTTTTTAAAAAGCACGTGCTTATTACAATTACGCACAACTCAGTTATATTTCACTGACACTTAATACGTATAACAGCGAATTACGTATAAACGGATTACGTATAAATAAGGTTTAATTAACACGCTTTTAAATTATATTTTGCCGGGACCTAAAGGAAATTACATACAAATACGAATTACGTAGAACAGAGTTACGTATAAAGCAGGTTCAACTGTATATAACTATAATAAGAGCCAGGTTTCTGAGCTGTCCATTTAAAACATTTTTTAAAAAATTGTGATTTTTGTAGTCATTAAATTGAAAGTGCCTAAGTTCTGTAGATGATAATGTAGAGCCCTTCCTCTTTTCGCTATAGTACCGGTATGGTAAAACATATAAGTTTTCTGGATACCAGCCCAAAGTCAACCTTCTTAATCTATAATGAAAACACGTAACTGTTCGTGAACTATTTATAAACTGATATACATATATTGAAAAAACTGTATGTAGGTATGTACTTACAGTAATGAAATTGTTCAGCTGCATTACTACTGTTCATCTTATGGGCTATACAGTCACTGAATGATGTACTGTGATGTCTGTCCAAACCAGTGTGGCTTGACATGAAACAGATTGACAGGGAAGAGAGAGGTGGTGGTGTATTGACATAATGACTTAAACTTGTGTGGGTTAGTCAAGGTTTCTCCAGAAGAAGATCCAGAAAAGTGTTTTAGACTGCAACAAAAGTTGAACTGTTGGCAGTTTTAGTATAAACAATTTTTAGTGTGAACATATTTTTTCATAAATTATGTTTTAGATTTAACACGTTCACTGCGTATTAGCAGAGCGTGACATACCTGCCAACCTGAGCAATATATTTGTGTGGGACTCTTTAAAAGTTGTAATTATCAAAGTTCTGTACGTTGGTAGGACGTGTTCTATTGAACTCATGGACTTATCCCACTCACGCGACTGGTGCGTGACCCGCACGGTGGTTGAAGTCGAGAAGTAATACTGGTCACCAGACAGATCACGTGCCACACGCGTTGGTAGATTACTGTGCATTATTTACTGCGGATAGCAAACAAATGCGTAAATATATTCATATTTACACTTCTATGTTACAGAATTTGACAAACAAAAATGAAACACTTTGGCTAATAGAAGTGATCAATATAACAACAATAATGAAACCCTATAGCTAACACAAGCGATAAATCAATGTAACAACATTCAGTCTTTCTTTAGTGAGCAGTGGTAACTACAAAAATGGCAATAATGTAAAACTATAAATGAAGAGAACGACTGTCTAGAAGTCGAACTTGTCCCATGATCATTACTTATAACCATGATATTCCCTAAAACAAGGCATTAGGCAGAAATCTGGAAAGCCCGGGCAAGCTGAACAGCCAAAAATGGAGTCCTTCCCGATTTTGTACTTTTTGCTGCAAAAGTCTGCATCGTTTTCTCTGCGTCTGGTTGTTCAGCGCTTTAGACAAGTACTCTTACAAGCGAATTGCATGGCATTGTTCACTTTCTGCTGTTTCTGGTAGCAAGTTCGAAACTATCTCCAAGTGAAAGTCATGGAGATCAAATTTCTGTTCTTTGCTGTACATGTTGTACAGGAAATGCACATTATTCAACATCATATGAAATATATGTATCCCCAGTTTCTTGTACCAACGAATTGTTTTATGGGTCTGTGGATAATAGGCCAACATCTGATCCTGCCTATCAATGCCCTTCATATGTTTGTTATACTCCACAACCATTTTGGGCTTAATTTTCTTCTGTTATGCTTGTTTGTGTTCTCAACCAAATCACCTTCATATTCGCTGGAGATCACGAGAACATCCGTTTTATCTTTCCGCTTACTAACACATACCCCTTCCTGTGTGTAACGGTTGATCACTTTACCCCTCTTCAACCGTTTGGCTACAACTTCTGGTGGGTTTCCCATCCTATTTGCTTGCAGAGTTCCAGTACAGTAGGTCTGCTTTTGGAGAAGCTCTTCTGTCAGGAAGGCTAACAGAGTTGTAAAAATTATCCTTTTCCTTCCAGCCCTGTCAGCAACTTGTTCACCACTTTCGCAGCATGCCCCTGACCACTAACCTCAGGATCGTTACTGCCAGCGTATGTATGAATTTCGTGGATAAGGCAATTCGGCTGAGCCAAAATATACAACTTCATACCATATTTATGGCGTTTGCCTTGAATATATTGTTTCCATCGCAACTGACCTCTCCACAACACCATACTCTCGTCTATGGAGAGCTTGCGGGTTGGGTGACACAATTCCTTCATTTTATTATTGAAATAATCCATCATTGAGTGAATTTTGTAAATTGGTTCACCCGAGTTTTACTCTCTCTTTCGAAATTTAAACATCTCAAAAGCAGTAAAAACCTATCTCTTGACATGAATTTTGAAAACGACAAGTTAAATAAGTTTTCATTTCATCAGCAGTGGTGTCCTTCCAATCACTGATATTCGACCTTTTCCCCGTGCTTTCAAACAGAACTTACTTTGAATAGTCGTTACATTCTTCAGCAAGAAATTCAAAAAATTGGGGGGTGAAAAAAAGTTCAAAATAGCTAAAGGGAGTCGACTGCGGTGGGATAACTTTGGGTCCTCTGTTGCCCGAAAACTGAATTTTTGGTATTGCAGAGGGTAGAGTAGGAAGCCACTTACTTGCACTAGTAGCTGCCGATACCTGTAGCGATAGCGGAGATTCTTTGCCTGGAGCAGTGAGTTGATTGTCTTCATGTGAAGGAACATCAGCACTACCTTCAAGATTCTCACTGGTTTCATTCTCATCCAAACTTTCCGACTTGATTTCTGAGTCGAAAAATTCCATCTCATCATCCGACTCGTCTCCGATATCGTCAAGCAACGTCACAATATCTCTATCATTACAGAACTGCCGAGGCGGTATTCCTTCTGTTGAAGCGTGCCTCTTATTGGGTAGGTCTCGTGATGTTGAAGGAACCACATTGTCTGTCATCTTAAAAAAGTATAAATAAAATGATAACATAAGCATCACGACGCAGTCAAAAATGATTACTGCACGTTCTTTCAAGTTAGTTATAAATATGATGCAGGAATAAATGACAATTAGAAGTTCTTTCGTGTTACACACGTATATGCTGCAAAAATAAATGACAATTACAAGTTCAGTTCTTTTACTGAACATACTGCAGGAGTGGAATTTATTTATTTCAAAAGTGAAATCACTTGTAATTCTCTTGAAGTAATAATAAACAGCAAATGCAGCATCTTACCTCCCATTGAAGTGGTCTTGCTGCTCAAAGATCCCATAAATGAGTGATGATGTATGACAACAACTCTGGAGAAGAAATACGCGCTACGGATGAATCTGCTAGTAGACTGGATTTACACGATGTGTGGGATGACAGTCAGAGCCTTTCTTACCATGCGGGAAACCTGTGATTCACATTTCCTAGCAACCGTCCCATGATGCGCTAGGCGTGTGCTCTGCATGTGCTTATAAAGCAGCGCCCAGCGCGTGATCCGCACAGAACATGTTAAGTCTGCCTTAGGGATTTTGAAATTTTAATGATTGCTGAAGAAGACTACGTACCAGTTCTCGAAACGTATGATACCAGTGTGCATTAAATAAGTAAACTTACACATTTGTATGTAATTGTATTGACAAGGTGGACCTTACTACAGCTCTGTTTCACAGTTTTTTTTAGGAATGTTACTAGTCAAAACAGATCAAACTGAACAGGTTGTGTGGTTGTGATATTATGGTATGTAAATGAGTAATTTTGTGATTTCACAGTTTAAATATGCCGTTCATTCCTAGAACTAATATATCACATTATTATTAGTTCAAATTATTATTTATTGTACAATCTTCCCGCAACAGCTTCAGGTTGTCCAAGGACAAAGAGTACCTAAATAACAACAATAGGTACAGGTGAACGGATTAGCCGTACATTAGATAGCATGAAGGTACGTAAGAATAAGCAAAAGATAACTAAGTGAGGCACATCAAACATTCATCTGAGGTCCGTAAGCATGATTTTTGAAGATCGTGATGGAATTCTTGATGGTAGTAATGGTGATGTTATAGATGGTAACTCTATTCAACCCAGAGGTATTGCAAAAGTTGACCAAAAAAATTGTTACGATTCCTCAGGCACTTAACATCAAGCCGATTACTCAGATGGATGAGAGCTTGTACTCTTCCTTATAGTAGTCCATTTCTTATAAAATTCCTCTATTTCACACATCAACCTCTTCTGGCTGGTTTCTGTTGGTCTCAAATCTAATTGTTGGATCAATGATGAAGCCTTCAGAACAGGAAGGCTCAAAAGCAGTAATGTCAATGGATTGGTTGTTTCCACCATTGCAGAGACCGTGTACTTCTTCATACACATTATAACCTTGTCCGACACAGACCGTTGCCCTGAGATCTGCCAGGTACAGTACACACAGCAGAGACATTGGCATTCATTTTTATTGCCTCAATGCCATTCACTGCAAGACAAACCTTTATGTTTATGAATCCATTTATTTGCGGGGGTATGCTGTTTAAATGAGATCTTTCTTGCTCCAGTTGTCAAAAGCTCTTCTCAGTTTGAGTCAGACTTCCCTTGTATCTACAAAACCATGCCTTTTGTCTCAAAGAGATTTACTTTCTGCTGTATTCAATGCAGCGAGGCACATCCTGATTTCTTGAACAGAAATTTCTTGTTGAGTGTAAAAAGACATTAATGAAAAAGTGCAAAATTTTGCATTCATTAATATGTTGCAGATATACAGGGTGTCCCAGGAGGAATGGTCAATATTCAGGGATATGACAGGAATGATCGTTTAAAGCAAAAAACTCATGTGGACATATGCCCTATTCCGAATGGTTTCCGAGATGAACACATTTAATTTTCATTTGTTTTTGGGCTAGTGGCATGCACATATGTTTCTTACCCACACAAGTTCTTTGACGTTTTATTCCAGCCCAACCTGCCTCGTTGTTTTCAACCTCTTTGCTCGGGATGTCTTTCTGCCATTAAACTAGGCCGTTGAACGCGCCGTTGTCCATGGTGTACTGTGAGTGAAGTAGAGCGAGGGATTGAGAGTGTATCAGAGAGAAACATCGGTTAAGCGTGTTTGTACACGCGCTGGCTGAAATGCCACACATCTACACTAACGAAGAATATGCATATATGGTGTATGTTTACGGCTTCTGCGATGGTAGTGCTCCTACTGCTGTCGAGGAATAGCGTCGGCACTTTCCAGACCATCATAATTCCTGATTGTAGAGTGTTTACCAGAGTTTTCAGAGGCGTGAAACAGGTATTCTTCCAAGTTCCCATTTTTCTTCTGAACGTGTAGTTCAACAAGCTGTGAAGGAACAACAACACATTGTTGAGAAGGTGCAGCGTAATCCGACTACCACCACACAGCGACTTTCTGCGCGTATCAATGTCCCGCGAACACGTGTTTCGTGAACATTACATGCGGAAAACTTGTACCCATTTCAAAATGTCAAAGAGGTTGGGTGGGTAAGACACGTGTGTGCCACTAGCCCAAAAACAAATGTACATTAAATGTGTTCTATCTCAGGAATCATTCGGAATAGGGCATATGTCCATATAAAGTTTTTCCTTCAAGTGGTCATTCTTGTCATATCCCTGAATATTGACCATTCGTGCTGGGACACCCTTTTTTTTTTCCATGATGCACAGAAAAACCCAGACCTTTAAATGTCATTTCAGCGTATATCATATCCAGAGTTGGGAAGTAATTGAGTAAAAGTGATCTAATTACTTGTAACGATTACAGTCTTAGTCATTTTTACTCGTAATTATTACTTTCTACAAAATGTAATTTACTTCTTGAAATAAAATTGTAATCATTACATTCTAGTCATTGATATACATCACACGGAAACAGAAATGAGAAAAAATGAATTAAAATTATGATGAAGATAACTTTTTCAGTTCTGCTACAGCGGAACAAGTAGCTTTACCAATTCTGGATGAGGTATTTTCTTACCTCTCCAGTACTTCCAAAGACATTACAATGATGTTCTTAAAATTAAACACAGGCATTCATTCAAGTGCCCCTTTAATAAATACAAAGATGTACATATTCCCCGCCCTTAAGACGTTGAGGATTAGCGATAAGAATTTTAAGAACCAATTATTTATTTGCGAAGTAAATGGAAAATCGCCGGTCTGAGTAGCTTGGATGGTAGAGCGCTGACCTTCTGAGCCCTGCATGGCAGGTTCGATCATGGCTCAGTCTCGTGGTATTTGAAGGTTCTCAAATACGCCAGTCTCGTGTCAGTAATTTATTGGCACGTTGAAGAACTCCTGCGGGACAAAATTCCGGCACCTCAGTATCTCCAAAAACTGTAAAAGTAGTTAATTGATAAATGGAAAATTATTTAAAACTCTAAAAGACATTAACTAAAATAAAAATGATGGCAAAAGATAATTTTGGAAATTCCAAGGTATCATGTTTAGTCTCACCCAGCCATGATAGCCACTTCATGCCTCTGTGCTAAAAAACCCACATAAAATGAAGTAATATGTTCCTTTTTCTTGCAAACTTTTGTATTATTCCAGCCTCAGGTGGAAAAAAAAAGTCAGTGATTTCCTTAGAATTAACATTCTGTAAAGTAATTTTAATTGTAATTTTACTGATTATGTTAAAAAAAAAGTAACTTGTAAACGTAATCGAGCCCAGTTTCGTATTTCTTGTACTCTACCCATCACTGGAACATCTATGGGAAATTGCAGAATTTCCTTTAATGCTCCCTTAACCATAATATCTGTCATTTATAAATTTGACTGGAATATTTTGTGGTGGTACTGTCTGAAATTAATAATAAATAGTGGGCAGATTGAAGTGCTCATGATTACAAATTTTTGATTGGAAACTAAAGCGGTGAAATCTAGGGTGGATTTTAGCCTATTAAAGACCTCAACGGACTGGAAAGTAATTTCATTTGAGAAATGTATACCAAATTAATTGATTCTCCCTTCTTCAGACATGGCATCTGTTTTTTGATCTGCCATGATTAGGATTGGTGACCATGTTTGATACATATTCCTTTACATTTTCCAATATTGATGTTCAGTGTTAAGTCCAATCATTGTTATTAAATGGATCACACATGCATGTCAGAAACCTATTACAAACAAATAGGCCTACCTCTTAAAATTCACAGTCTCCATACTGTCAAAACGAATATTCACAGCTGGGCTTTCTGGCACAGAGAAACTCTCCAGTTGTTAACTATACTTATAGATCCTCTTTTTTTTTTTCAGCTAGTCTGGATGTTCTGTCTTTATCATATGAGCCTTCCTCTTTGTACAGTTATCAGTTAGTCAAAAGGGTAGGAGTTTTTTTTGTTGTAGTCCCAGATAGCATAGTACTCCGTACACAGTGTGTCTTTCTGTTTGTTCGTAAGGCTGCTGTGTTGGCATACTGACTCGGATGTTTGGCAACAGGACACCAATTCACCCTACTCTTTTTTTAACACTTCCTTGTGCGATCCACTTACTTATTGCTCCTTTTTATTTCTACAAATTTTTAATTAATTTTCCACCCGTCCTTGGGGCTTTTGTGATCTTTTTTCTTTTTTTACCTGTAGCAACTTCATTTTGCTTGACATCAACACGATTCACCGCTCCACTCATTACGGACTCCATGCTCACTCTCAGACTGGCTGGGATGTGCAGTTCTTCCCCTGGGGTAGCATGCGCCAAGCAGTTGTGCAAAGCAAAACGCTGAAGATTATGACCGAACGACACATTCCACCTCAAAATATAGGTTTCTTAGCTCATTAGATAGCAGCACAGAAGTTTTCTTACAAAACGAAAACAGATCGCCAATTGGCATCTGTCATTCTTCTACTGAGGTACCTATTTGCCCAATGAACTACACAGGTTAGAAATATTCTGTACTTTAAAATTGGGTGATTAGGTTTTTTAAATTTGACCGGCTTTACCCTAGACATGGGGTAATCCCGATCATTCATGTACAGTATTATGCCTGAATAACAGTAATGTTTTTTAAATTTTTTATCTGATCTGTAATTATGGTTATTCTGACATTCCTCTTTGGGGACTATTAATAAAATTTGGCCTTTCTCATTTTCCTTCGTTCTTGTTTTTATACCTTCTTTGAGAGAGAAAAGTTTTATTTTATTCAACATGACATAGCTTACATTTTTCCACTCATTTAGGGTAGTAAAATAATATAACTTACTAACTAAAATGACAACAAACAAACATAACTAAACACATTTCAAGAAAACAGAAAATATAATTTTAAGACTTGAAAAGACCTTTTTAAGAAAATCGAAGAACTTGCTTCACTCAATCTGCACTGGTGTTGTGCTAGTCCACTTAGAATTCATTAACTCCTCCCCCCACCCTCCAGAAAAGAAAGGAATTTACCATATCTGATGTCACTCCCTTTCAATTTTGGAACAATTTGAACTTTTTTAATACACTGAAAGTCAAGAATGGTGGGGTAGAAAACCTAATTGTCCTTAGAATTAGGTTTCCTCCTCATAAATTTCACATCACATCTCCCCCATTGAATTTCCACTCAACTTTTCCAACATAATACCTGGACTGTTTTGTTTTGGGGAATTTCACAAGGACAAAATCGTTAACATTTATTGGCTCCTATGTGTGCTGTGGAAATCTTGAAAATTCACAATCATGTTATAGTCATTATTATCATCAGCATTGCAGTTGTCTTTGTTTGGTTCATCAGTAACCATTCTGGTCTATTTCGGGTCATTTTTGTTTTTCTGTTTTCTTGTATTTTCATTCTGCTGAAGATTATCAACCTCAGCATATATTCCTGAATTATTTAATTCTCCTTCCTGGTTGAACAGTGTTGTCTTCTGTACATTCCGTACAGCCAACCTTTCAAATACATTGCAGTATTCTTTGTGGGGCTTATGTTAGCCAGAAAGAGAAGGCTGTTTTAAGACCAAGCACAGTTAACTACTCTCATTGATTTTGCTGCGTGGGAGGCTGATTACCTCTGATTGAGTAGGGGTATTTCAGTCACCTTGACAAAGAATATTGCAATGCATTCGAAACGTCAGCAAATTGTACGGAATGTACAGAAAACAACAACACGGTTCAACCTGGAATAACAACTAAATAACTCAACAGACTGGGGAAGCTTTACGTCTAACATTTCTTCCTGAAGGCATCTCGAGACATTTTCCCGTTCCTTTCCAATCAACAGTTCATGTTCTAGTCCAAGCAGCCTGTGTTGGTGAATATTTGCCTCAATTTCTGGAATCTGGCTCAGAACTTTATTAGGATTTAGGGGCTCGATCCCAGCATTCCTGAAACCATTGATGCATTTACAAACAATTAGAGGCTACCTTTTTTAAAGGCTGCCTTCAGGAGATTTGGAAAATTGGGCTTGGATAAAACTCCATGATTAGCCCTTTTCCACTCATCCAACACACTCCTACAAGTAGTCTTTAAAGTATGGGAAAATGTCATATCCAGTATAAGCGAGTTGAATTAGGTAGCAATAAAGTGAACTGAATGTTGTACTGTCTGCACAGTTAGATGACATTCAGAGAGAGATGGTTAAACAAATTATCCCCTATCATTACTTTCACTCCTTCCAGTTTCTTCATATAGGAGAGCAAAATATGAAAGAACCATCCTTGAAAATCACAAGATCACACAATCTGCTTAAATTTATTTTATAGCCAGCACCCATTATTCCTCCTATCCAGATGGGATATAAATGTTCGAACTTGAACACTGTGTCTGGTGACAGTACTGTTCTGCCGTCTCGCTCCATGGCTAAATGGTTAGCATGCTGGCCTTTGGTCACAGGGGCCCCAGGTCCAATTCCCGGCAGGGTCGGGAATTTTAACCATCATTACCTGCACCTGGCGAGCCGAACATGTCCTCAGACACTCCCGGCACTAGGAGCTATACGTCATTTCATTACTGTTCCGCCAGCTGCTTATGCAGCCATGACACTAATACTGGTTTTAATACTGGTTTTTGATGTGTGCATTTTTCTTTCGGCGTGCTTCATGCCACATTATACGATCACTTCCACCTGTCCCACCTGTCCAGGGGTCTTGGTAAAATTACTTTTGTTGTAGTTAATGATGTTGCTCATTGGCACTTTGTCGATATGGTGTCGCATGTCACTCCCTGCTCACATTTTTTCCCATTCTCATAGACAGTTCCTTGTGCCAGTTTAGAACATTGTGCAACCACGCAGGACCAGGGCGATTCAACTTTTCACGAGAAGTTCAAATACTCCTGAACTAAGTTCCAAACATTTCTGTTTCTTATAGGGAACCACCAAGTAGCACACTGCAACAAACTCATCACAAGCTGATTTTCTTCTGAGGATAATAATGTAGGTTGCCTTCGAATGCTAAATTTGTATCGCCTCTACAGTGTGTCATCTGGTGTAGTGTATGGCACAGCATATTTCTGGAAGGCTGCCTTGTTCATTTTCATGTACAGACTTTACAAAATCATCTTTTTATTCTACATTACTTTACACAGGAGACCATCTTATAACCCAAACCCAGGAATTCAACTTTCAACAACAAAATATGAAAAAAAAGGTCTCCCTGTGTAAAAATTTTTTAATTTTACTACCCATCAATTTCAAATTTATCAACCCATCAGTGGAACTTGTTCTTCTATAAATAGTAGCTGGAAAATTAAGACTGTACGACAATTCATTGTTTTATTAATAACCTATCTGTATTGGCAGTCTTAAGACTTCATCATAGTTTCATCAATGATTAAGCATTTCAAGTGGAATTTTAATTGCGTGTTGCCACATTGTTGTTTAATGATACACAAAGACAAAACATTGAATAGCCAAGAGGGACGAAATATATTCCTTTAACTTTATTTTAAAGAATAAACATTTTAAGATTGTAAAGGTGAAACTTTATCTTGATAAAACCATAAAACTGCATTTAACAGGTATATAGGATTATATCGCTTCTTTCCTTGGGACCGAATCTCTTCTTGCGCATGGTATGATCGGTTGTACCCTACAAAATTTAAATAATTACATTTTCACTCATCTCTTGCAAAAAAGCTTGCTTTGAGATATTAATTACTTTGTGGTATCATGATGAGATTCCTACTTACGTGTTGAGATGAAGATAAATTGCTGAAGCACACTCCTTAATAGCACACAAAATATTTCTTTCTTGACCTCAGTGTTTCAAGTGGAATTGTTATCCCAATAATGTTTCGTTTAGCTTACATATGAAAAAGTAGAGAAGCTTATTATCCCAGAATTGTTGGCCCAGGAGTGTGCGCTATAAATGAAAGGTCTCCCATATATTTGAGTTAGATCGTAAAGTGGGAAATTTAAAATTGTGTTCTGTTTTACTCCAATCTATGGTATATGAAATATGTTGCTTTATTCAATAAGGCCAAGCAAGGTATTCCTTACATATCTTGGAAGCACAAAAAATATTTGAAAATATCACAGTATTCACAACAAATCTTATTTGTTTCAGCTGCTGATCAGGCACGTCACTTGCAAGATCAGATGTCAGGAGCTGCAATGGCAATGCCACCTGATCCAAAAGCAGCTTTCAAGGCTGAATGGGAAGCTTTGGAGATCTGTGAACATCATTGGGCTCTTGCCAATGTAGAAAATGAAATAATGGGACACTCAGGACCCACGGCAGACAGCATGTACCATCAGAACAAAATGGACTAAAATAATCATTTTTTGTAGTTATGGTGGAAGATAAAGCAAGGTAAAAGAGTCACAGAATGTATAATGAATTCTGCAAATGTAGAATATTTATTTAAGATAAATTGTTATGTGAATGAGAATTATCTTATATTTTTAAACATGTCTATTAAATTCTGTATTATTTTCCTCACGCTAATATGATGTGATTATCTTACATCCCTTTCGATTTGACCACCCCACTTATGACCTTTAAAAAATCTAAGAATGATATTGGCTGGGCATAATATTCAGTAGATATTTTTGAACTTCCATATTTCATGATGTGCAAGATATGCCCATCAGATTCAACGTATATGGTTCATGTAGATATCAGTGAAAATATCTAAATCTAAGGTGAAATTGAATATCTTGTACATCTTGTCGAAGGTAAGTGATGCACCAAATTGTCGCAAGTAATAGAACTCGGGGAGGGGATCACAATGCTGCAAGTTTCAGGTCTGTAGCTTGCACCGTTACGCTAAAATATAACAGTGAAATTGGTGATGTAAAATACAAGACGATGGCCTGCCAGAATAAATGCTTATTGACCGAGCAAATGGCTGCATGATTTGGGTCATGTTGCTGTCAGCTTGCATTCAGGAGATAGTGGGTTCGAATCTCACTGTCGACAGCCCTTAAGATAGTTTTGTATGGTTTCCCATTTTCACACCAGGCAGATGCTGGGGGTTGTGCCTGAAATTCAGAGAAGAAATGCCCAGGGAACTTTCTTGGGTTCGGAGGACTCTCAACACAATAACCATATCTTCACGTGAGTGTGAAAGGGGATTTTCTCAGATGAACTTGATTGTGACTCCAGAAAGATCATCTTTGTCAGTGAAAACCATTACCTAATTACTGTTTATAAGAATTGTTGGACCTCCTTTGATGGTATTTGTTCCAACGAAGTATGTCAAAACTTGGTTGTTATAAGGTCGTCATTCAGCCATGGATACAAAAAGCAAGACCAGAAAACGAACTGAGGAGGATGATGACATGTCAAAAATTTGGAAATATTTTTGAATTCAGTGTAAGTAGGTTTCTATGAAAATTACATGCTTTCTTAGATGTTCTGTAAATCCCATGTCATCTTCCTTAATTTCCTTCCTGTGATTTCGAGCACCTCTTTTTCCAGAGAAAAGGCCCGGCATCAAACCATATCGGGTACCTGGTTAAAATTGATCTAAAATCTACTAAAAAATTGAATACATTAAAAACTTCCAAACCATATGAGGTACCTGGTTTAAATTCATCTAAAATCTACAAAATTGAATACATTAAAAAACTTCACTTAAAAAAGCCGTCATGATATGAGTAACTCGATTTAGGTACAAGTGAAAATTTAAAATATTGATGGCCTTGAGCCGTGGTCAATGTTGAATATGAATGAAAGTTTAAAAATATTGTTACAAAATGATGAAAGTGAGTATGAACAATACAAATGATTATATACAAAATAATAAGGTAATGCATTCCAACACTGTACCATTTTTTGTAATATTGGACCTTGGCATGTGTACTTGATATAGTTTTATTCAAAAGTAGCGAATAAGTTCTAATTTTTTAGTTTGTAACTAGCCCAGAAAGACGTTATATTTATGTCGTAGTTCTACTTGAACACCTATGTTGAACAATTTATTAGAGAACTACTTAATGAGGCTGTTGAAATATCATTGGACTATCTTCTTCCATTGAGCAATATTCTGTGTTGGTATCAAGTACACATGCTAAAGTCCAATATTACAAAATATTGCACATGTTGGAATGCATTTCCTTATTATTTTGTATATAATCATTTTTATTGTTCTATACTCACTTTCATAATTTTGTAACAATATTTTTAAACTCCCATTCATATTCAACATTGATCATGGCTCAATGCCATCAATATTCTTAATTTTCACTTGAACCTAAATCAAGTTACTCATATAATGACGGCTTTTTAAGTGAAGTTTTTTAATGTATTCAATTTTGTAGTAGATTTTAGATCAGTTTTAACCAGGTACCTGATATTGTTTGAGGTAATGATACGGCTGATGATGCCCCAATAGGAAAGGGTGAACCCTGTACCAATTCTTATTTTAATGAGAATTTAACTCTTACTTTAACATATTGAGTTGTATTGAATAGGTGGAAGAGAAATCAATTTCTTACATGTATCATAAGATTACTTTCAATACGGATTCACAATGATTTTCATTACTTGTAATAAGTGGTATGTTCCGAGCTGTCAGTGGTGAGATGGCGTTGAATTACATCAGTAGACGATTGAGTTTGAGTGGTGTCTTTAAAAGTATGAAAGATCACAATATGAAGATAAAGTTGGAATGCAGGAGGGCAAATTGAGGCAAATATTCGTTTATAGGAAGGGGAGTTAGGGATTGGAATAACTTACCAAGGGAGATGTTCAATAAATTTCCAATTTCTTTGCAATCTTTTTTTTTTTAAATTAAGGCACAGCCCCATTATTTGCCTGGTGTGAAAATGGGAAACCATGAAAAACATCTGCAGGGCTGCTGACAGTGGGGTTTGAACCCACTATCTCCCGGAAACGAGCTCACAGCTGCGCGCTCCTAACCGCACGCCCAACTCGCCTGGTGCAATCATTTAAGAAAAGGCTAGGAAAACAAGAGACAGGGTATCTGGTACCTGGGCGACTGCCCTAAATGCAGATCAGTAGTGATTGATTGATTGATTGATTGATTGATTGATTGATTGATTGATTGATTGATTGATTGATTGATTGATTGATTGATTGATTGATTGATTGATTGGGCGTCATGTCTTATTGCATGCTGCATACATATGTTGAAGACTGCAGAAACACCCAGTCTTCGAGCCATAGGAATACACTTGTTAATGTAATAATGCCTGGCCTCATGGGAATGGAACCTGCGGCCCAAAGGATGGAAGGCTAGTACGCTAGCCATTCAGGTACGTAGCCGGACTGTTGTGTTCTCATAATAGTACTAGCTGATGTACCCATGCTTTGCTACGGGATTCTCAGAAACACTGACTTGGTGGTTTTCCTAACTGAATTCAACATAGGTCATTACAAAAACGTCAGTAGGAATGTAGCGATTGAAAGCAATGTTATCATATAAAATACTCAATCAAATGAAAAACTACACATTTTCTCACTTTCAACGAACAGTACTATGGTGCCGATCTAACAGTCCAAAGTTCCAGAGCAGGAATAACCAGGTCGCAGACTACCGTGAACACTCCTCTGTCATTATTCCGTTAAATATGCACACTACTCATTCCAATCAGTGCCTCAGAGTAGGGATTGAATATCTCGAATGCTATGATGAACCAGTGTGTTACGTACCATTAACATCAGAAAATGTATGAACCAGAGGAATGGCATGCTAAAGAAGAAAGTTATCTAACTCCCCAGCTACTTCCCGCCAATATGCAGGCAGGCTGTTACACTCGGTACGACCAGGCGAGTTGGCCGTGTGGTTAGGGGCGCGCAGCTGTGAGCTTGCATCCGGGAGATAGTGGATTCGAACCCCACTGCCGGCATACCTGAAGATGGTATTCCGTGGTTTCCCATTTTCACACCAGTCACACCAGGCTGTACCTTAATTAAAGCCAAGGCCGCTTCCTTCACACCCCTATTCCTTTCCTATCCCATCGTCGCCATAAGACTTACCTGTGTCGGTGTAACGTAAAGCAAATTTTAAAAACCCTCGGTACGCTGCAGTAATCCTATCTATCGGGGATGAGTGGAAACAGAAGACAAAAAGCACATCACAACAAACAATGGTCAATGTAATGTTATTGTTGATAAACTTTATGAGCTTTCCATATTGCAGGCCTTCATATTAGTTTTCTTTCGACTCTGTGATATTAGGGCGTCTTACAAAATTATTTATATCCTAGACTGTAGTTCCTTATTCTCAGACTTTACATACCGATTTTCACTAAAGTCTGTTTACCTATTTTCTCGTGAGTCGGCGGTGATATGGACTTAGTAACAAAAATCCAAATTCATGAATATCTCTGTGATTATATGAGGTACGGTAACAATTTATAAGACATAAGTGATCGGAAATTTAATTAACTCCTTACATAACTACTACTAACTTACGAAATAACTAAAGTTATGTTAGTTATGTAGTAGTTATCGATACGACCACTAATAACATAAATAAAATATTTGAGAATTACGTTTCAGGCCTTCCCCTAAACTACCATTTCACTCAGCATGAATAAAATAATTTGTAGCCTATATTATAGTGGTTCATCACCCGACTTTACATACCGATTTTCATTAAATTCTCTTCAGACGTTTTCTCGCGATGCGTGTACATACATACGTACATACAGACAGACAGAAATTGCGGAAAAATAAAAAATGCATTTCCTTGTTACTGTGGACATGACCGATACAGAAATACCATTCTTTTCAAATTCTGAGCAATGTACAGACAAAACTCTTATTTAATATACAGAGATTATTTATTAAGGGACCAACCAAGCCAAGCAGCAATGCACGGCTATCAGCGGAACGGCTTTCTGGCGAATTTGCTGCATTCGGATGGTGAGTGGTTTTAATCACCATGCTGGCTCTCTTGAAGATAGTGTTCCATGGTTTCCCATTTTCACCTTCAGGCTACTACAAATAAGAGGCAGGAATCATCATCATCAGAATAGGCCAAGTTACTTTTGATATCATATTGTCGAATAGTAACCGAACGTTCATTACATTTATTAAGTTTAAAGCGCCCTTTAGTGCCTGAAAGCTCCGTCGATGCATATGTGCTATTCATTCCTCTCGAAAGAGAATATGCATGTTATTGCTGCTTTTGTTGATAGCGGACGTTCTACCTTGACGATACAACTGCACACCGCAATCTGTTTAAACACTTGCGCACGTGTCCTGGTAGCCTCGTCAGTAGCTACCACCAGCCGCTGCTTTGCAATCTTGCTATTCCCAAAACATGACTTTTCTTGAGGACGGTCTCTTCTGTAATGTCTACACTATGAAACGTAAATGAAAGTGATTTAACTATATTAAAAGAAGAATGATCTAAACACACACTCTTATCGTAAAAAAATTCTAATACTACACACACACACACACACACACACACACACACACACACACACACACACACACACACACACAGAGTACTTGCTTTGATGCCAAGCAAATGCACACATTAGATAATACTTTCTCCTAATTAATCAGATTTCTGTAATATGTTCCTCGAAATACTAGGCATGAAATACGGAATTGAATGACACATACAGCGACACTTACTTACCTTGATTGTTTTCATATATATATGTAATTCCGTTGAGATATAGTCTAATATTTCTTAATTTTACAAGAGACTATACGATTTAAACGAAACACGCACTCTAGTCTAAAACTGGCTACACTGCTCACAGTAAATAACAATAGACTATGTATAATATTTTTAAAAAACCGGGGTCCCAATTCTACTTATCGGTGGATAAATCTATAGCTGAATAGACACTCGTATGTACTCTTGCGTGACAACATCCGACAATTCAGATGATAATAATAATAATACACTGACTGACAGAGCAAATGCAACACCAAGAAGGAGTGGTCAGAACTTTATGCCAATTGCAGGGTAGACTGACGTCACTGAGGTATGCTCATGATGTGAAATGCGCCGCTGTGCTGCGCACGTAGCGAACGATAAATGGGACACGGCGTTGGCGAATGGCCCACTTCGTACCGCGATTTCTCAGCCGACAGTCATTGTAGAACGTGTTGTCGTGTGCCACAGGACACGTGTATAGCCAAGAATGCCAGGCCGCCGTCAACGGAGGCATTTCCAGCAGACAGACGACTTTACGAGGGATATGGTGATCGGGCTGAGAAGAGCAGGTTGGTCGCTTCGTCAAATCGCAGCCGATACCCATAGGGATGTGTCCACGGTGCAGCGCCTGTGGCGAAGATGGTTGGCGCAGGGACATGTGGCACGTGCTAGGGGTCCAGGCGCAGCCCGAGTGACGTCAGCACGCGAGGATCGGCGCATCCGCCGCCAAGCGGTGGCAGCCCCGCACGCCACGTCAACCGCCATTCTTCAGCATGTGCAAGACACCCTGGCTGTTCCAATATCGACCAGAACAATTTCCCGTCGATTGGTTGAAGGAGGCCTGCACTCCCGGCGTCCGCTCAGAAGACTACCATTGACTCCACAGCATAGACGTGCACGCCTGGCATGGTGCCGGGCTAGAGCGACTTGGATGAGGGAATGGCGGAACGTCGTGTTCTCCGATGAGTCACGCTTCTGTTCTGTCAGTGATAGTCACCGCAGACGAGTGTGGCGTCGGCGTGGAGAAAGGTCAAATCCGGCAGTAACTGTGGAGCGCCCTACCGCTAGACAACGCGGCATCATGGTTTGGGGCGCTATTGCGTATGATTCCACGTCACCTCTAGTGCGTATTCAAGGCACGTTAAATGCCCACCGCTACGTGCAGCATGTGCTGCGGCCGGTGGCACTTCCGTACCTTCAGGGGCTGCCCAATGCTCTGTTTCAGCAGGATAATGCCCGCCCACACACTGCTCGCATCTCCCAACAGGCTCTACGAGGTGTACAGATGCTTCCGTGGCCAGCGTACTCTCCGGATCTCTCACCAATCGAACACGTGTGGGATCTCATTGGACGCCGTTTGCAAACTGCCCCAGCCTCGTACGCACGACCAACTGTGGCAAATGGTTGACAGAGAATGGAGAACCATCCCTCAGGACACCATCCGCACTCTTATTGACTCTGTACCTCGACGTGTTTCTGCGTGCATCGCCGCTCGCGGTGGTCCTACATCCTACTGAGTCGATGCCGTGCGCATTGTGTAACCTGCATATCGGTTTGAAATAAACATCAATTATTCGTCCGTGCCGTCTCTGTTTTTTCCCCAACTTTCATCCCTTTCGAACCACTCCTTCTTGGTGTTGCATTTGCTCTGTCAGTCAGTGTATAAAAAATGCGAAACCACGGAAAACTATGGTAGGAACAGTACAGCACACACGCAAAAAATACGGAGTTGATTGTAGAACAAGCAAATACTGTGCGCTAGCTCGTTACACACGCATATTTTATTGCTACACGCACACAAGTTTTAAATTCTCTGCACACACACACACACACTAGATTCACAAATGTAGCCATTACATTTTTAAATTTTGATTACATGAGATACATGTGAAAAGGGAGGGATTAAATCATATAAGTAGTAAAATTGGATGGTTCGGCCTCCTCCACCACCACCACAGCCAGAGGCCTCCTCCACCACCACCCGCGGGAAATTTGAATTTGTAAACAAAGCCACGTGCTTTTTGACAGCTATCATCGACAACAACGCATCGCTAACCTCACTGCTGCCATCTTGACGGGCCTAAACCTCAGTAGTACCAACTTAACCTAACTAGCGCGAGATTTGAATTTGTAAACAAATCCACGTGGTTTTTGACAGCCACGTGCTTTTTTGACAGCTGTCATCCGCCATCTTGAAACTACAGAGCACCGTGCTGCCCTCTTTATCGCAGTAGCTGCAAATTCGTCAACTGTCATCCGCAGTGCTGCCATCTTAACGGGCTTAAACCTCAGTGCTACCAGCTTATCCTCACTAGCGCGAGATTTGAATCGGAAAACAAATCCACGTGCTTTTTTGACAGCTGTCATCCGCTATCTTTAATCCATAGAGCACAGTGCTGCCGTCTTTAGCTACTTACCTTTGAAATGTGGTGGCGGATAATTTGAAAAATGCTTTTTGACAGCAGCCATCTTTAATCAAGAGAGCACCGTGCTGCCCTCTTTGTGGCAGTGGCAAATTCCACGTGCTCTTGTTTGGAAACAAACTCGCGTGCTTTTTTCTGACAGCTGTCATCCGCCATCTTGCATCACAAACCTCAGTGCTGCACTCTTTACCTAGATACCTTTGAAATGTGGTGGCGGCAATTTGAAATATTCTATGTGCTCTTGTTTGTAAACAAAGCCACGTGCTTTTTTGACAGCTGTCATCCACCATCTTTAATCAATAGAGCACTGTGCTGCTATCATGCGGGCAATTTCGTCAGTTGTCATCCGCCATCTTTAATCCACAGAGCACCGTGCTGCCCTCTTCATGACATGTAGTAGCGGGCAATTTGAAAAGTTCTGTTAGCTGTCGTCCGCCATCTTTAATCAAGAGAGTACCGTGCTGCCATCTTTAGCTAGATACCTTTGAAATGTGGTAGCGGCAAATTCCACGTGCTCTTGTTTGGAAACAAAGCCGCGTGCTTTTTTCTGACAGCTGTCATCCGCCATCTTTAATCAATAGAGCACTGTGCTGCTATCATGCGGGCAATTTCGTCAGCTGTCATCCGCCATCTTTAATCTACAGAGCACCGTGCTGCCCTCTGTAGTAGCGGGCAATTTGAAAAGTTCTGTTAGCTGTCATCCGCCATTTTTAATTAAGAGAGTACCGTGCTGCCATCTTTAGCTGGATACCTTTGAAATGTGGTGGCGGCAAATTGCACGTGCTCTTGTTTAGTAAACAAACTCACGCGCTTTTTTTGTCAGCTGTCATCCGCTATCTTACATCGCAAACCTCAGTGCTACACTCTTTAGGTACATACCTTTGAAATATTGTGGCGGATAATTTAAAAGAAAAATTCTACAGCAGCCATCTCTCGACGCTAATTGCACAAGATGGTGGCTATACATGACTCCTTAAAGGTGCTTATGCAAGATGGCTACTATACATAGGTTCTTATGAGACGCCCTTGGGATGCTTGCGCAAGATAGCGGTTATACAAGGCTCCTTATGAGACGCCCTAGAGATGCTTGCGCAAGATGGCGGTTGCTCTTATGAGGCGGCTTAAGGGTCCTTGCACAAGATGGCTAGAGACGCCCTAAGGATGCTTGCGCAAGATGGCGGACGCAAGATGGCGGCTATACACGACTCCTTATGAGACGCCTTAAGGGTGCTTGCGCAAGATGGCTGCTGCTCTTATGAAGAAAACTAGCTTAGAGGCTAACGTGTCGTGCTAGTTCGATTCATTAAATTTGGGGCTTAAATGCAAAATGTTAAATATCTCGAAAACGCTGCATCGTAGAGCAAAACGGACAACAGTTTTCTACCCAATACCTCGGTTCGCAGTATGGGGAACATGATATCATAAGAAAAACATAGTCTATTGATGAGATCAACGGTTCGGTTCCTACTTAGGCCCTTTGGCATTCGCTCTGTTTTAGCTTGTATTGAAGCAAGTCTTCATAACATGATCAGGTCTAGCTATGGTAGAGAGTATAACGTGCCGTGCAGGTTCGATTCATTAAATTTGGGGCTTAAATGCAAAATGTTAAATATCTCGAAAACGGTGCAGCGTAGAGCAAAACGGATAAAATTTTTCCACCTGATACCTAGGTTTGCAGTATCAGGAACATGATAGCATAAGAAGAACATAGTCTAATGATGAGATCGATGGTTCGATCCCTACTTAGGCCCTTTGGCATTGCCAGCTATCTAATTCTACAAGATGACGGCTATACATAGCTTCTTATGAGGCAGCTTAAGAGCGCTTGCACAAGATGGCTGCTGCTCTTATGAGACGCCCTAGGAGTGCTTGCGCAAGGTAGCAGCGACAAAACGGTGACTATACACAGCTCCTTATGATACGGCCTAGAGGTGCTCACACAAGATAGTGGCTGCTCTGATGAAGAAAGCTAGCTTTGCATCGTGCAGGTATCTTTACAGCACTAAACCTCATACCTTTGAAATGTGGTGGCGGGTAATTTGAAAAATTCTTCGTGCTTTTCTCTTAACAGCAGCTATCTTTAAACAATATCGGCTATACATAAGCTGTTAAGGTCTCCTCTTATGTCAAGGCATAGCTCTGTCGAACAAGTTTAAACCTGCATCGGGATAGCTAGAGTAAGCACGTGCTGCAGTGATGACGTCATTATGCATGTTTAGACTTGCAAATCACTAAAGAAACATAACAAGACTAGAATCGAACACTGCACTCTATGCCGTTAACTTTATCATGTGATCGGAACATTGATTGAAGTGTTTAGAACACTAAATAAGTGATCAAGACTAAAATAGAACACTGTACTCGATACAACATGTGTTTAGAACATGTCAGGGGATACCTTTGTTCTAAGAAGATTAGGTTACCGCACATTCCTTGTAGGGCTAATGGGCTAAAGGGCTAGGGTGCCTCTCCTCTCTTTATCCGGGCTTGAGGCCGGCTCTACAACTAGAGGCGGATTTAACACCATAAGGAAGGAAGAATGTTGGGAAATAATCTATACGAATATAGCTACTCGATCGGCTATATACTACAGATGGATGACTTAGGTGAGGGTAAGCGCTTACTTAATAATACCTATACGACGTAATTCATGCTCTATTTCAAAAATATCTTCTTTGTACTGTGTGTAACCAGCATCATGATAGGCTCTTAGCAGTTGTAAACGTTTTACGAGTACGTTGGGGTCTTAACAGTATCCTATATCTACATAGGGTAACAGAGGCTTGTTGTGAACTTCGAGTCTATATGCAGACAGTTGATGTGTAGGGACTTGTTTTGATGTAATACGTGCTTCAGCAGTAGCGTTTCTAGGTTCAAACTTAACTTCTTTCGATAGCGATGAAGCGTTGAAATTTCCTTCTTCTTTACCTTGCATCTCTTCTTGAGACGGAGAAACCTATTTCTAGGTATATTTGCGAAGAGTGTGGAAAAGCATTTTCCCGAAGCTATCACAGGAGACGTCATGAGATATCATGTAGGACAATTTTTCAATGCAAACATTGTAGAAGAGAGTTCAAGAACGCATACAACGCTCAACGTAATGAAGCCGCGTGTAATGTAGCTTCATCGGGAACAAAATACAAAGAGCTCAACCATATTCCAGCGAACACTGATTTATGTTTAAAAAGCACACCTCTGCGAGAGATTTTTAATTCTCCCTTGTTGTCTAGGCCTGCTGCAAGTTCTGTTACTAAGCACAAACATGAAGATAAAGAGAGGCAAGATCATGATTATGATAATAAGGATAATGATGTTGATCGAAACAGTAGTAAAGGGAAAGTAGAAGAAGAAGAAGAAAATCTTAATGTTTCATTGCCATTACAGCTTGATGATTTTACTTCATTTCCTAAGCCTACTACACGTTCTGTCGCAGTGCAAAAATCTCAAGAAGAGATGCAAGGTAAAGAAGAAGGAAATTTCAACGCTTCATCGCTATCGAAACAAGTTAAGTGTGTACCTAGAAACGCTACTGCTGAAGCACGTATTACATCAAAACAAGTCCCTACACATCAACTGTCTGCATATAGACTCAAAGTTCACAACAAGCCTCTGTTACCCTATGTAGATATAAGATACTGTAAAGACCCCAACGTACTCGTAAAACGTTTACAACTGCTAAGAGCCTATCATGATGCTGGTTACACACAGTACAAAGAAGATATTTTTGAAATAGAGCATGAATTACGTCGTATAGGTATTATTAAGTAAGCGCTTAACCTCACCTAAGTCATCCATCTGTAGTATATAGTCGATCGAGTAGCTATATTCGTATAGATTATTTCCCAGCATTCTTCCTTCCTTAGGGTGTTAACTCCGCCTCTAGTTGTAGAGCCGGTCTCAAGCCCGGATAAAGAGAGGAGAGGCACCCTAGCCCTTTAGCCCATTAGCCCTACAAGGAATGTGCGGTAACCTAATCTTCTTAGAACAAAGGTATCCCCTGACATGTTCTAAACACATGTTGTATCGAGTACAGTGTTCTATTTTAGTCTTGACCACTTATTTAGTGTTCTAAACACTTCAATCAATGTTCCGATCACATGATAAAGTTAACGGCATAGAGTGCAATGTTCGATTCTAGTCTTGTTATGTTTCTTTAGTGATTTGCAAGTCTAAACATGCATAATGACGTCATCGCTGCAGCACGTGCTTACTCTAGCTATCCCGATGCAGGTTTAAACTTGTTCGATAGAGCTATGCCTTGACATAAGAGGAGACCTTAACAGCTTATGTATAGCCGCTATTGTTTAAAGATAGCTGCTGTTAAGAGAAAATCACGTAGAATTTTTCAAATTACCCGCCACCACATTTCAAAGGTATGAGGTTTAGTGCTGTAAAGATACCTGCACGATGCAAAGCTAGCTTTCTTCATCAGAGCAGCCATCTTGTGCAAACGCTCTTAAGCTGTCTCATAAGAAGCTATGTATAGCCGTCATCTTGTAGAATTAGATAGCTGGCAATGCCAAAGGGCCTAAGTAGGGATCGAACCGTCGATCTCATCATTAGACTATGTTTTTCTTATGCTATCATGTTCCTGATACTGCAAACCTAGGTATCAGGTGGAAAAATTTTATCCGTTTTGCTCTACGATGCACCGTTTTCGAGATATTTAACATTTTGCATTTAAGCCCCAAATTTAATGAATCGAACCTGCACGGCACGTTATACTCTCTACCATAGCTAGACCTGATCATGTTATGAAGACTTGCTTCAATACAAGCTAAAACAGAGCGAATGCCAAAGGGCCTAAGTAGGAACCGAACCGTTGATCTCATCAATAGACTATGTTTTTCTTATGATATCATGTTCCCCATACTGCGAACCGAGGTATTGGGTAGAAAACTGTTGTCCGTTTTGCTCTACGATGCAGCGTTTTCGAGATATTTAACATTTTGCATTTAAGCCCCAAATTTAATGAATCGAACTAGCACGACACGTTAGCCTCTAAGCTAGCTTTCTTCATAAGAGCAGCAGACAACTTGCGCAAGCACCCTTAAGGCGTCTCATAAGGAGTCGTGTATAGCCGCCATCATGCGTCCGCCATCTTGCGCAAGCATCCTTAGGGCGTCTCTAGCCATCTTGTGCAAGGGCCCTTAAGCCGCCTCATAAGAGCAACCGCCATCTTGCGCAAGCATCTCTAGGGCGTCTCATAAGGAGCCTTGTATAACCGCTATCTTGCGCAAGCATCCCAAGGGCGTCTCATAAGAACCTATGTATAGTAGCCATCTTGCATAAGCACCTTTAAGGAGTCATGTATAGCCACCATCTTGTGCAATTAGCGTCGAGAGATTGCTGCTGTAGAATTTTTCTTTTAAATTATCCGCCACCATATTTCAAAGGTATGTACCTAAAGAGTGTAGCACTGAGGTTTGCGATGTAAGATGGCGGATGACAGCTGACAAAAAAAGCGCGTGAGTTTGTTTACTAAACAAGTGCACGTGGAATTTGCCGCCACCACATTTCAAAGGTATCTAGCTAAAGATAGCAGCACAGTGCTCTATTGATTAAAGATGGCGGATGACAGCTGTCAGAAAAAAGTACGTGGCTTTGTTTCCAAACAAGAGCACGTGGAATTTGCCGCTACCACATTTCAAAGGTATCTAGCTAAAGATGGCAGCACGGTACTCTCTTGATTAAAGATGGCGGATGACAGCTAACAGAACTTTTCAAATTGCCCGCTACTACATGTCATGAAGAGGGCAGCACGGTGCTCTGTAGATTAAAGATGGCGGATGACAGCTGACGAAATTGCCCGCATGATAGCAGCACAGTGCTCTATTGATTAAAGATGGCGGATGACAGCTGTCAGAAAAAAGTACGTGGCTTTGTTTCCAAACAAGAGCACGTGGAATTTGCCGCTACCACATTTCAAAGGTATCTAGCTAAAGATGGCAGCACGGTACTCTCTTGATTAAAGATGGCGGATGACAGCTAACAGAACTTTTCAAATTGCCCGCTACTACAGAGGGCAGCACGGTGCTCTGTAGATTAAAGATGGCGGATGACAGCTGACGAAATTGCCCGCATGATAGCAGCACAGTGCTCTATTGATTAAAGATGGTGGATGACAGCTGTCAAAAAAGCACGTGGCTTTGTTTACAAACAAGAGCACATAGAATATTTCAAATTGCCGCCACCACATTTCAAAGGTATCTAGGTAAAGAGTGCAGCACTGAGGTTTGTGATGCAAGATGGCGGATGACAGCTGTCAGAAAAAAGCACGCGAGTTTGTTTCCAAACAAGAGCACGTGGAATTTGCCACTGCCACAAAGAGGGCAGCACGGTGCTCTCTTGATTAAAGATGGCTGCTGTCAAAAAGCATTTTTCAAATTATCCGCCACCACATTTCAAAGGTAAGTAGCTAAAGAGGGAAGCACTGTGCTCTATGGATTAAAGATGGCGGATGACAGCTGTCAAAAAAGCACGTGGATTTGTTTTCCGATTCAAATCTCGCGCTAGTGAGGTTAAGTTGGTACTACTGAGGTTTAGGCCTGTCAAGATGGCAGTACTGAGGTTAGCGATGCGTTGTTGTCAGTCAAAAAGCACGTGGCTGTCAAAAACACGTGGATTTGTTTACCAATTCAAATCTCGCGCTAGTTAGGTTAAGTTGGTACTACTGAGGTTTAGGCCCGTCAAGATGGCAGCAGTGAGGTTAGCGATGCGTTGTTGTCGATGATAGCTGTCAAAAAGCACGTGGCTTTGTTTACAAATTCAAATTTCCCGCGGGTGGTGGAGGAGACTTCTGGGAGGCCTCTGGCTGTGGTGGTGGTGGCGGCCGAACCATCCAATTATACTACTCATATATATTAACATTTGACCGTGCTCTCTGCGTAAAGCGTTAGAAATGAACGAGGTGAGGTGTTTGATTCTGCTTAGGGGCAGATGTGATTTGTCATCTTTACTCTGACCTTGACGGGGAACTTTTGTCTTACCTACAGTACCGATTCCATACAGTGTCACCTCGAATAATAATAATAATAATAATAATAATAATAATAATAATAATAATAATAATAATAATAATAATAATAATAATAATATCTACCCTCTGAGCAGCGGTCGCCGGGGAAAGACCTTGGCTTACAAAGTGGCCGCTGCTCAGCCTGGAGGCCTGCACGAACCAGCTCTTTAATAAAAATCCCTATTCCAGCGGTCAGAGGCCGGTGCGCTGCCGCCTGAGCTACGGAGGCTCTCTGAGTGATATTACACATAATATAACGGGGAGTTGGCCGTGCGGTTACGAGTATTCCAGCGGTCAGTTGAGAGCGAGGTACTGGGCATTCTCTCTAGTTTCATTCCAGCGAAGCGGCCGTGACCTTGATTAGGGTACAGCCCCAGCATTTGGCTGGTGTAAAAATAGGAAACCACGGAAAACCAACTTCAGGGCTGTCGATAGTGGAGTTTGAACCCACTATCTCCCGAATGCGAGGTCACGGCTGCGCGCACCTAACCGCACGGTCGACTCGCCGGTCATTTAAAATATGACCTTTAAATCTTGTAAATATAACGCAAAATTAAATGTTGTCACAAGTGGTTCCGAGTTCGATTTGTGACAATCATCCCGTCATAGATTTGAACCTGGAGACCTATTGAACTGAAGACTGCAACGCTGTTCATTCACCAAGGTGATGGGCCAGCCTACTCTCATCGGAGGGTCTGCCTTTTAAGGGACTCAGCTCGGTAGTATTTGAAGGTTTTCAAATATGTCAGTCTCGTAACAGATAATTTACTACCATGTAAAAGAACATATGGAGGGGTACTAAATTCCAGAACAAAATACGTGCAGAGAAGTGCAGTGGGCTTCTTCTTCTTATTATTATTATTATTATTATTACTCGGTTCTGTATGTCAGTAAGTCAGGAAATGTGCATACATTAATTCCATAAAGCATTTGAAATATTTGTTTTTGCTATTTGCTTTACGTCGCCCACGGGAGTCACATAGAAGGACCTGCACCTGGCGAGCCGAACCCGTCCTGGGATATCCCGGCACTAAAAGTCATACGACATTTCATTGTTTGAAGACCTCATTCCTTTTACAATTGTCAGTAGAAATTTGTCCCTTATTTTAATGTAAGCTAGGTTTCCAGTTTTTACCCATGGCGTTATTTTTCTGAATTTTGAGCGTATACTGGGTGAGTCAGCCGCGCTTGACGTTTCTGCTTTTAGGCACCCCAACGCACGCCAGTGGCATGATGGTCGATTTTGCTTTACTTTATACCAAGTTACAGTCGCCATTAAAACACTTACTATGTCATCACTGCACGACTTTTGCAATAACATATATGCGAAATGTATTTCCGCAATACATCGAACTGCCATACGTTTATGTAAAATGTACGTGCCAATTATAAGATGTTTGACTGATTATGAAATTATAGCTAAAAACGATGGCATACTGATACAAAATTTGTGTTAGTTTGTGAAGCCGGACGTAGTTTTACACCAAGTAAACTTTCTGATAAACTGGAGGCAACAGTCACCGTGGTGTAGTGGAATAACCACAGACGTGTTGACGCATATTGCGTTGGTAGGTGGGTTCGAATCCCATTAGCGATGAATATTTTTACTCACATTTTAAACTTTGAGCATCATGGAAGGGACCATTCATGCCACATTCTACCAATAGCATGCATGTTGAATGTGTAGTGGCCTGTATCCTAGCAGTCCTGGTCATCTCTTCGCTATGTATTCAGCAGATGAGTATGTTGACATGCTCCTCATCTACAGCCATGCAAGACAGAACTCACAGGAAGCACGGCGCCTGAACCAGGAAAGATTTCCACACAGACAACAAAGAAACGCAAATACGTTTAGGAGGGTGGAGCGACGTTTGCGTATAACTTAGTCACTTTCCCGAACAGGTCCTGTTAAAGAGGCACCAGTTTCGTCCGATGAAACTGCTGAGATGGTTTTGGACACTTTCCGGGAGAATCCTCACACGAGAACCCGGGAAGTAGCACAACAGGCCAACATCAGCCAGTCGTCTGTTGTAAGGATATTGCATTCCAGTGTTTCAGTTCGTATCACCTGCAACCTAATCAAGAACTCCACGGACGAGATTTCAAAACTCGTGTTGATTTCTGTGCGTGGATACTGACGCAAGTGGCAAATGATCCTGCGTTTGTATCTCACATTTTTTTCGGACGAGGCACAATTTCATAATAAAGGCTGTGTGAATCGTCATAATATGCACTACTGGATCCCCACTGGGTAAGGCAGGCAGCATTTCAGGCACGATGGGGAGTAAATATCTGTTGTGGTATACTTGGTGATCACCTAATTGGACCATATTACTTTGAGGATCATTTGACAGGAGACCGGTACCTACAGTTTCTTCAAGACCAACTACCATTCCTACTAGAGGAAGTGGCTCTGCGCGAGCCTGTAACCATGTGGTATCAACACGACGGAGCTCCACCTCACATGTCAGCAGATGTTCGCAACTGCCTGAATGTTACACATCCCGGTCGAAGGATAGGAAGGGGAGGATCTGTCACCTGGCCTGCTAGATCGCCCCATTTGGCGCCACTGGATTTCTTCCTATGGGGTTATTTGAAGGATGTAGTGTTCGCTCAGCAGCCGGAAAGTCCTGAAAGCCTTCGAAACCTTATTACTGAAGCCTGTGAATCCGTAACACCTACAATGCTACAAGGAGCCCGAATGGCAGTTTAGCGGCGTGCTGAAACATGCAATACTGCAGAAGGCCATCTATTCGATCACTTACTGCGCTAACAGGCTGTTGCTCAGTTAAGCGGATTCAAGCCCCCAACCATAATATCCTGGTTCAGTCCTGCTTATAAAACATCCACATACGCAGCCTTAATGACCTAGAAAGTCCCAAATTAAATAAATAAATAAAATAACCCACGACGTGAGGGCATTCGGATAAATTGGGTCTGTGGATGATTCTTGAAGTACAAAATGCGAATAAAATTTAAAAGGCTCATGGGATTCGAACCCACCTACCAAATGCAGCTGTATTAACAGTTCCACACTTAACCTATGACACGACAGCGACTCCAGCGAGTAGCTTTCCAGAAAGCCTACTAGGTGGACTACTACTTCCTCTTCACAAAAGCATGCACGTTTTCTATCAGTATGCCATCGCTTTTACCGTTCATTTCATACCCTACTAAAAGCTCATAATTGGCACGTACATTTTACATAACCGTATGGCAGTTTGATGCATTGTACAAATGCCTGACGCATACGGTACATATTTTCAAAGGTAATGGTGCAGTGAGTTATTAAAGGCGTCTAGGATTGCACGTGGCCGTTCAGGCCCTCGCTTGGCATAGCGTGATGTAACACAACCTGTATCGCAAATACGCTGCACTACAGCAAGTATCGTTGCTGGATTCGGCACCCGTCTGTTGGGAAGCCTTTACCGATAGATTCATGGAGCGCGACCCGCATTCTGTTCTGCCTCACGATACACCAGCAGCATATCATGGTATTCGTGGTTTTCATACACTGGCATTATACAAATACTACTACTACTACTACTACTACTACTACTACTACGAAGTACCGGGCGAGTTGGCCGTGCGCGTAGAGGCGCGCGGCTGTGAGCTTGCATCCGGGAGATAGTAGGTTCGAATCCCACTATCGGCAGTCCTGAAAATGGTTTCCCGTGGTTTCCCATTTTCACACCAGGCAAATGCAAGGGCTGTACCTTAATTAAGGCCACGGGCGATTCCTTCCAACTCCTAGGCCTTTCCTATCCCATCGTCGCCATAAGACCTATCTGTGTCGGTGCGACGTAAAGCCCATAGCAAAGAAAAAACTACTACGAAGTAACTCGCGTACTAGTACGGACGATAATTCGCCTCTCTGACAGCTGTTATTCAGGTGAAGGTCAGGCAGGCAGCTCATACCTCTAGTCCGGTTTCATGTAGGAGCGGGAACCCGTCTAACCACATTCCCGTCGCTAGGAGCAGCAGACAACCGAACCGGCACGTGACACGTCTAGTGTTTTTATCGAACTGCTTACGTTGAATATTCTCCCACAGCGTGATTTCATTATCATGGATTTTTGGGAGACCATCTCGCCGTATGCAGAAACTACCCCGGACTTCATTTCTTCATTGTGTTATAATGCACAACATAGCTCAAAAACAAAACCTATAGGATGTCCGGTTAGTGTGCTAGGCAAAAGCGTGATGACGTGTAAGTAAATAAAGTTTCTTACGTCAACGAAAGAGTGCATGGTACAGGATGTCCAAATGAGGAGTATCGGAATTGAATTGTCAAAGCACATCGAAAGTTTTGCTTCATACCAATAAGGGGCATGTTATAAAAATAAATAAATTAAACGTACCTTCCTTTCGTGTTTCCAAACGAAAAGAACATGTTCAATGGTAAATTAAAGCATTCTAGCTTACTGCAGCTTTTACAGTGCCTATTAAACGTATCAAAATAAACGTTGCCAGGCTAAATGGCTCAGACGGTTCAAGCACTGGTTTCATGAACTTAGCAGGTTCGATCCTGGCTCAGTCCGGTGGTATTTGAAGGTACTCAAATACGTCCACATCTGATCGGTAGACTTAGAGGCAAGTTAAAGAATACCTGTGGGCAAAATTCCGACACCGTACGTTTCCGTTGGGTCATAAACATTATTATTATTATTATTATTATTATTATTATTATTATTATTATTATTATTATTATAACTGTGTTAGTCTATTATTACTATTATGAAAATAAATATTCATCGCCCCACTCACACTTCGTAGCTCGTAACCTGTCAGAAAACACTAAAGAAAACAGTGAACTGTCAACAAGTCCGAATTATTACTAATCTTATAATTGCAGACATGTCTCCGATATTACTGAAACATGTACTTACAAATTGTTTTACGCCGCATCGACACAAATTAATATGTCTTACAGCGACGATGGGAGAGAAAAGTGATATAAGTGAGAAGGAAGCGTTCGAGGCCTTAATAAAGGTACAGTCTCAGCATTACCCTGGTGTGAAAATGTGAAACCACGGAAACCCATCTTCCCAGCTACCGGCAGTGATGTTCGAACCCAATATCTCCAGAATGCAAGCTCACACCCGTTCGCCCCTAACCGCACGTCCCACATACTCTAAGCTCTAATGATAGGCTGAGTAGCTCGGACGATAGAGCGCTGGTCTTCTGATCCCACTTGGCAGGTTCGATGGCGGCTCAGTTCGGTGGTTTTGAAGGTGATCAAATACGGCAGTTTCGTGTTTGTAGATTTACTTGCATTAAAAAATACTGCGGTACAAAATTCTGGCACCTCCGCGTCTCCGAAAACCGTGAAAATTAGTGGAACGTAAAGATATTATCATCATTATTATTAGTAGTAGGAGTAGTAACATTATTACGGAAATTCTAATTAAACGGGTCAATTACAGTCATCATTTTACCTATCGGCACTTACTCTCCAGTAATAAGCCTGGCGGCAATTCCACAGTACCTCTTTTTCCTTCGAGTAATGTTCACGCATGAATGCAACTACAGTTTTTTTAAATTTGTCTCATTAATAACAATTTCACTGAATAATTATAGCATTTTCTTTCAGTGTCAACTGTCCTTTCATTGACCTGAAAATCTTATGAATAAGCATAGACAACTCACAATGTATTGTCAGAAATTCATCGTAGACTGTCGCAATAACAGCACAGAAATGTTGCGCCCATTTTCATTTACTCATTAACTATTTCCTTTTATTTTGTCAGCTTGGATCACTGAGTAATGCCATTAACCTCTTATAAAGCACACACAACTACACAACACTTGATTCGCATATATGTAATCGTACGGATCTTCGACGTCACTGTAAGGACTCTGTGTAATTTTCACACAGAGTACCCTAGACCGGTTTTCGTGCACAGCAAGTGGCCTGGCACGCGAGTCAGCCTCCCTCCCCTACTTGCCAAGCCTTTGGGGGAAGTGCACAACAACATGCGTTGACCTGCGATAAGAAGCAGGTTCAACAATCCCTATACTCTGCTACTGTACTTCAATTACACGGGGACAGAATAACATAACTGGCGTATCCTGCTACGACAGTTCAAACACATTATGTCCTGAAATATTTGACTCGGTTATGGGAAAACTAATAGGACAAGGTAAAAATCACATAGCATATAATGTGAGATGTATTTTTTTGCCGACTAGCAAAATATCTGCAGGTATACCCCCAACAGCCTGTATATGTGCTCCACCCTATAACCACACATGCTTTGCGTATACACCGTACATAAAAATGCAACGTTTTCGTTTGACTATATATCAACTGGCAACATTTTCTAAGGACGTACACGCAATTCCATTATAACCGGTACGCCTTGTGGGAGAAGTTTCTTATGTCTTTTGCCTGAGTTTTGTCCCGTTAGGAGAAGAAGGGTCGAGAAGATGGGGATACGCGAGTAATCTTAGATTTATATCGACCTATCAAATCAGTTTCTCTTGGTCGGCAACTTGGCAGTAAGCAGCAGAATCGAAACATTAGGCATATTATCATCTGTTCGACTAAAGCTTTGTAATTGCTAACTTATTGGAGGAAATTTTATTCGTTTAGGGGAAAATAAGTATTTTAGTGCCGTACGTTGGCTGTATATTTAAAGTAGGTAAATACAATCGCTGACTCTTTTCTGATGTCATACAGGTACCTTTCAATTTTCTTGAGTATGTGATTTGTTGTGTGGTTTGCATTGAAAAGCGGCGTGTCCGTCGTGATTAGATTTTGAGTTTCTTAACGGCGTATGTAACTTTAAAGAAGACAAAGAAAGTATTAGATTGTGTTGGTAATCTGAAGACCTGAACCTGATTTGACGGTAGGCTACATACTCTGCCAATTGTGAAAAAGGATGTTTCGTTCTTATAAGCACGTACGATAGGGTTTCGTGGCGAGTAAGATTGCTATTTTGTTTGTGTGGTTAGTTTTGAAGGATGAAAAAGTAACGAACTGTTGTACATCCACCCAGGCATCGAAAAGGCTGAAAGTTAATGATTCGAACGTAAACAATGACGGGTTCAACAGTGTAGTATGGTGATGAAAAAGAAGATCACAACAACGAGCTTTCAGCCGCGTGTAACAGTGGGACGGAAGACATTCCCGAATGCTAGGACTTGGAGAAAAACCTGGAATTTTGTAGTAAGTACGAATGGTCGGTGGTAAAAAAGAAACTTGGCTGCAAAATTTGTTAAGAAGTTGGCGACTTGCGAACTAAAAGCACATCACGAGGGATGAACATTTCACAGCAATGGGTTTCAGTTTCTATTTGTGCAACTGGTGGAAATGAAAAATGTCAGCAAATATTTCCTCTCCACAAGAAAATATTTAAACGTAAAGAGAGTTCAGCTCATCAGGCTGCAATTAAAATACTAAAAACTGAAAACTTCGGAAACTGCATGCACTAAGGCTTTCGAAAAAGAAAAGGATATAACTACCAACGTATTTCGAACAACTACAAAGTAACTAAGAAAAATCAAGCCTTCCACGTATTCGAAACTGAAATTGACGTGCAGGAGTTGAATGGCGTTAATATGGGCCGCGTTCTTCATTCATCTAAACCTAAAGCATGCATAAATATTGTTTCTCCTATCGCAACAGAAATGAGAAATAATGTAGAATACACGATAGTGCATGGGAATAGTAAAATTGCCCTCCTTATAGATGAAAGTAACACTCTCAGTCAGCTGCCATCAATGATAGTGTACCTGAAGACAACACTTCCAAATATGGATCGGCCAACCACTATTTTTTTTTTTTTTTTTTGGGAATTATCGAATTGCAAGATGTCACTGCTTAAGGTATATTTAGTTCATTGATGACTTATTTGGGAGCACTGGGGTTCAATTATGAGTTTCTGAAACAGAATCTTGTTGCAGTCTCAACTGATGGGGCTGCAGTAATGGTGGGAAGGAAAAAAGTGTGATTACTTTAATAAATCAACAGTTTCCCAATGTTTAGTTCTAGCAGTGTGTCAATCACAGACTAGAGCTTTCCGTAGGTGGTAATGTGAGTCAAGATTCCGCCTCACATGTAAACCGCTTCAAACCTTTCCTTGATAAACTGAATAGAGTTTACCACCAGTCACCTAAAAATGCCAGGGAATGGAAAGCTCACGCAGGGGAACTTGAAACCGTACTCCAAAAATTTGGAAGGATTCTAGATACAATATTGGTTGCTTCTAGCTTTAGAGCAGTCTCAGCTGTGTGGAAAAATTTTGAAGTTTTAGTGGAACATTTCAAGTGTCAAAGATAATCGCAAGATGATGCTTGTTGTTTAAAGAGGCCTAACATATAGATCATCAGCACCTAATAGTACGAAATGAGATGAAATGTAATGACAAATTAAAAGTCCAAAATCATCCACTGACCAGAATTCAAAACATGACGACGAAGAATGAATGGAAGGATATGAATGTAAAACAGTCAGTGGATCCGACCCGTAATGCTCCACATTCCCAGAAACTAGCATTAAACAATTAGTATAACTGACGAAGGGACTGCTTCTAAAGCACAGTCCTGAATCGATGATGCTTGTCTACAGGGGTCCAAAATCCAGGTCATCGGCCCCTCGCAACGGTTCTTATAGCTAGGAAAGTAGAACCATGGTATTTTTCCTATTGCGGTACTAATAAAAAGTAGCGTCGACTCGCGGTATTCCACACATTATGGTACTATTCGCAAGTAATGGAATGCGCACATGTAACACAGACCTATTGTGTTTTTCATATTGCTGCGCCATTTACAGATAACCCAAACCTATGGTGTTCCTCACATAGGTGTACCAATCACAGGGACTCGTAGTATCCCGTGGTGTTTCTTACATAGTGGGTACTAATCGTAGGCTAGGCAGACCCATGGTGTCGCTCATATAGTGGTACTAATCACAGGTAAATCACTGTAAAACTCACCCTGATTCACACACTGTCGCAACGAATCACAAATCTACTGTGTACCTAACATAGTGGTACTACGCGCAAGTAAAAGCGGCCATGGTGTTCACCGCGTGATGGTACTAATTACAAGTAGTCTCATGGTTCTAATTCGATCATCCCTTGGTCACCCTCTTACGACAGGCAGGAGATACTGTGGGTGCATTTTTCGTCTGCTTCCTCCATCCACAGGGGGTATTATCCCAAGAGAGACAATACTGAGCAAGCCATGTATGGTTGACACTTTAAACGCATAACCAATGCCAACTGTGCATTGATGTGTGGTGCTCTTCAGTGGCAGAACTTACTCTTGACTTGCAAGCTAGTGGCATTACAATTTATTTGGACCAAAAGAAGATGTGTCAGTAAATTAAGGTGTTTTCTGAAAGAAAGACAAAACATGGCTCATACTACACTGAAACTCTGGGAGGAGAAGCACTGTCAATGTTTGTGCTAAAAGCGTGAATCTCGAGAAAGGAGCAAGAAATACATGGGATAATACTGATGCTATGAAGGTCTGCGAGTGCCTGGGCAGGCGTATGGAAAACCGCCTTCTAACATCAGAAGACAATGAAATCCCAACATTAGCTACAGTTTTGGACACGACCACTCGACCGTGAAATCCTGATGTAACTTAAGGAGAAACAGAAATAAGAAACTTGTGTAAACGTTTTAATCTCAATAAAAGACAAATCTTAAAGTTTCCGTGAATTTCTTACTGAGAAGAAATGCCCACTGTCTTCTCTGCCCTTTTTAACTCTACGAGCAGCATCCCAATTTCGGCAAGTGAATGTGAAAGAGGCTTCTCACAAATGAACGTGATGATGATGATGATGATGATGATTGTTGTTTAAAGGGGCCTAACATCGAGGTCATCTGCCCCTAATGGTACGAAATGAGACGAAATGGAATGACATATTAAAAGTCCAATGTCCTGCACTGACCAGAATTCAAACCGTGAGGACGAAGAATGAAAGGATGGATATGAATTTAAAACAATCAGTGGATCCGACCTGCAATGTCACGCATTCACAGAAAGAGTCGCGAAACAATAGTATTACTGACCAACGGACTGCGTCTCTAGCATAATACTGAATCAATGATGCTTTTAGCCTAATGGGGTCCAAACGCCAAGTGATCGACCCCTCATAATGATACTTATCGCTAGGAAAGTAGATCCATGGTATTTGTCATGTTGCGGTACTAATCAAAAGTAGCGTAGACTCGTGGCATTCCACACAGTATGGTTCTACTCACAGGTAAAGAAATTCGCACATGGATTACAGACCTATGGTGTTTCGCACATTGCGGCGCCATTTACAGGCAACGCTAACCTATGGTGTTCATCACATAGGTGTACTAACCACAGGAACCCGCACTATCCCGTGGTGTTCCTCATATAGTGGATACTAATCATAGGCAAGCCAGAACCATGGTGTCGCTCCTAAACTGGTAGTCCTACTAATCACATGTACTGTAGAAGCCGGCAACGAACTCGGTTGCTTCTTCTTCTTCTTTCCTTCATGGGGCCTCAAAGTATTACTTCCTAATTACCGTCGACCTCTAAGCTCTTTTGCTACCATGTTTTCGCTTCATTCCCACTTACATATACCTGCTCCCTTCACAAAGCTGCAGGTTGTTATTATTGGGTCTTCTTGGATTTTTTCTCCCTCTTCACCTGGTCCTAGAGTGGAGAGACTGATTCTACCCAGCGCCTCACATTCGAAAAGTATATGTTCAGCTGATTCCTCTGCTTCATTGCATTTCCTACATATATATTGTCTCCTATTACTCCAATTCTATGTAGGTGTTTTTTCAGATGGCAGTGTCCTGTCAACAGACCTACTACCCATCTTATATATTCTCTGATGAGTTTCAACAGTTCTTTAGTATGCTTCTTGTTTGGTCCTTTTATCAGTTCCTTTGCAAGCCTGCATTCTGGAGTATTTTTCCAATTCTCCATTTGTTTCTTTTGTACCCATTTTCCTATGTAGTGTCGGGCTTGTCCATAGGAAATCCCGCATAGAGGTTCTGGGCCTACAAAACGTGTTTCCGCCGCTTTCCTGGCCAGTTTATCTGTCTTTTCATTTCCTGCTATGCCTGCATGCCCTGATAGGTACCCATCACCCTGTTGCTACTAATCACAAACCTATTTGGTACCTAACATGGTGGTACTACGCGCAAGTAAAAGCGACCCATGGTGTTCCCCACGTGATGGTACTAATCACAAGCAGTTTCATGGTTCTAATAAAATCATCCCTTGGTCGCCCCTTACGACGGGCAGGGGATACAGTGGGTGTATTCTTCGCTGCGTCCTCCACCCACAGGGGGTCAAATAAACTTGATCATGACTCCAATAACAGCATCATTGCATCTGAATACAGCAGCAAATCTTATTATCATCATCAAGTTGGTTGGCCCTCCATTAAGATTTTTCAAACCTGAGGATTACGTCAATGCATGGTTCCTGAAAGGAAGACATCTGGCAACCGACACGATAAGCAAGGGAGGAAACGTGAAGTGTGGAATTTGCTGTAAGGCAGGTCAGCAAAATGACACTACCACAGTTGCTTGTGCGTTCACTTAATTTTAAAACGATTAGAAATACCGAGTGCAGTTACCACCTTGACATGTTGACCACAAATAAAATAGCGTAATAATTTTCTCTATAAACATGTCAGCCCGAAAAGTGATAACCGGACTCTGCATAATTGCCAAAAAATGTAAGTTCGTTTTTTTTGTCGACTACAGATGAGAGTACCCCTTAAAATGTGGATTATTACATGCCCGTCAGCTTGACGTGTATTGTAGGTCACTAAACTTCTATAAAGAGATCTCAAAGAATTAGAGAAGGTGATCCTGTAATTGGACCTTTATATCATACGATAGGTACCGGGCAGTACTTGAAACATTGATGAATTAAGAATTCAAACTGTTAAAAATGTAAGATATATGCACACAAAGATTAATAAACACACATTATAATACACCGCGGGATTATCTTGCGCCTACTAATTTTGTTTTATGCAGCCCAACTAACTGGCGGTTTTATATATGTCATGAAAACAACGGCCATTCATGTACGCACAGTAAAAACAAACAAATATCTTTGTATTTACCGCCTAACCATAACAGGGAGACGTTATGCTGCAACGTTATTAAACAATGGCAATCGCGAGGGCGCGCTCGAATTTATACGAACATGAAACATCTGAGAAACAATTGAGCATTGTGACCGCATTAAAACTATTTCATGAGCTATAATCTGTACACAATGCTTCGCATTGCACTATTACGTAGCTGATAAGGGGGTGGAAAGTGGGCAGGTCTTGCATGCGAGGCGGAAAGTTCGAATACGAGCCGAGGATATTTTTTCATTTCCGTTTTTTTAATTTTTACCTCGATGTACGTGAAATATCCTCTTTCATGCATATTTTCACTGAAAGACTGTATGTGGCTCTACGAAGGACCTGTTGAAACCACATCGTTAAACGGCCTCCAAGTGGCAGTTCATGGCAGAGAAAGTGCAGGTAGCGTGTGCCTATTACATGACCCTCGAAGAAATATAGCCCGATAAGGCTATCACTCAAGATTCCACATCATACATTCACTCCTCCGTCGTACTTGATAAGCTACCTATCGCACCTATTGATGATTGTCAGCACTCCAATAGTGCAAGTTGTGGCGGTTGACGGTTCCATTATTGTAGAATCGCGTTTCGTCCGAGAACAAAATTTTCGACAGTAATGCTGCATCATTTTCTAATAACCACTTACAGAAATTTATTCGAGCTTCGAAATCTCATCCGTGGAGCTCTTGATATAGCTGTAGATGGTAGGGGTGATATTTATGTGCATGGAGTATTCGCCATACGGACGGCTGATGTTCAACTGTTCTGCAATTCCCCGTGTACTGGTGTGTGGGTTATTGCAAGCTGTATCCAGGACTGCCTCATTCTTACCAGATGTTACAGTTTTCTGTCGGACGGGTGATATTTTGAATCAAGCCTGTTGTCCGTACACGTCTTTCGGCACTTCTGAAAGTCTTTGCAGTCGGATGTCGCCTGTCTGGATACCTTTCCTGGTACTAACGAAGTGCCTGGTACGTATTTTTCTTTACTTTCCGATAGATAAGGGGCATGCCCACGTATTCAGCCGTGGAAAACATGACGAATGTTTTCTTCTTTTTTTTTTTTACAATTTGCTTTACGCCGCACCGACATAGCTAGGTCTTATGGCGACGATGGGACAGGAAAGGGCTAGGAGTGGAAAGGAACCGGAAAACCATCTTCAGGGCTGCCGACAGTGCGGTTCGAACCCATTATCTCCCGGATGCAAGCTCACAGCAGCGCGACTCTCACTGCACGGCCAACTCGCCCGGTACACGACGAATGACTGCAATGACTCATTCAAGCCATACAGCAGTGTAGCGCACAGTATCAACAGTGGCATTCTACTGTTTGCATGTGGCACACACTGGCCTGTGCTTAAGTATTAAAACATCATATCGATGGAAAAAAAAGTAAGATTCGAACCATCAATGATATAATTGCTAGCAGTGGCGTGCATTGTGGGTATGCAGGCTAAGCCGGGCTTACCCGTTGGACTTGAGAAGCAAAGTAAGCAATAATGCAACTGTAAGTGCAACAAATAATTTTATCTTGTCAGTTGGCAATACTATTTCTTTTAACTAAGAGTATTTGCTGCAGTATGGTTTTCTGCAGTATGCAGGAAGGTTATTCTGCAGTACGAATTTCTGCATTAGCGAGGGTACGCGACACACCTACCGCTTGGCTCGCCCAGCGTTGAGTTCAAAGTGACGCATGCGTAGTAACCGCGCCAGTAAGCGAGCTTGGTAAGCCGACAGCTCAACGCTGCCCGGCTTGATCGCATAGTGTAGCAGTGTGAAGCAACTTTGTGCTGGTTTATGATACGTTTATTTATTGTAATTTGGCTTATTGCTGAAACAGCTCTTGCGAATGATAACTGACAGGAGTGAAGAACGTTTTAAAAGTACGAATACCCAGTTCATTTTAGAATTGAAAATTATTTTTTCTTAAGTGTAACAGTGTGAGAAAAACTTGCCTACTATATAGTAGGTACCAGCGTTGTTGTGGACCATGTGGCGTGTTTGTAGGGGCGTACGTTCTAATAATTTTCATAATAATAACATGAAACGTGGACAGTGCTGTGTCGTGAGTGCATAATTGTGTATTTACGTAGAAGTATTAGTGAAATATACGGTACGGTAATTTCTTATAGTTTCAACTATCGTAATATTTGCCATGTGAGAAACTAGAAATTGTTCAATCTGGAAAATCTTCTCCAGATATGCCCAACATTAAAGGGACGCATAAAAACAAAAGTCAAGAGTACCTTCGTTATTTCCACACTTCACAGTACAGTAAAATAGAATGGATATCTGGAAGTTCCAAATTGAATAAACTGTTTGCTGGCCATGTTTACTCTTTGCAAGAGACCGGACTGTTTGGTCTGACACTGGTTATGATAATCTGAGTAACTTGCACAATGCCATTCAAAAGCACGAGAAATCGCAGTCACACATTTCTGCACTATTACGTTTGGAAAATCTAGAATTGATATTCAGCTTGATGCTCAATTGCGTGCAAACACTGTACAATATAATGAGACCGTTCGGAAAAACAGGAAGGTGCTCAAGCGATTGATTGATGTTGTGTGTTTTTTAGCTACTCACGAATCACCATTCCGTGGACATTCTGAGGGTGAAGATTCTTTGAACAGGGTTGCTTATTTGGGTGCATTGAACTTACTCGCCACTTACGATGCGACGTTAAGTACACACCTAGAAACATCGACCGTGTTCCGCAAGAATTCAAACAGGATACAAAATGACTTAATAAGGGCAGTCAGTGATGTAGTTTTGGAAAAGTGAAGTCAGAAATAAAACACGCTATTTTCGTTGCCCTTCTTCTTGACGAGACTTCAGACATTATGAATTTGTCTCAACTATCAACCACTCTGAGATACGTTGATTCTGAAAGTGGTAAAGTTCACGAAAGGTTCATTTCTCTCAGTGATGTCAGCACAGATCGAACAGTGGTGGTGGTGGTGATTATTGTTTTAAGAGGAAGTACAACTAGGCAACCATCCTCTATATAACACTAATCAGAGAGAAAAACTGGAAGGGGTCCGACACTTCGAAAAATGAAGATATCGGCCAAAGGAAGACAAGGGCCACGAAGGGCATGAAAATGAAAGACTCCCTAGCCCTCGCAAACCTAATAGCGTCGGGGTCGGAAAAGAACAAGTGTTGACCAAGAGAGGTCGGATAGGATAGATGAAAGTGAGGAGCCTGGCACAAGTAAGTGGAAGCAATGCCAGGACTCAGCTGAGGGCCCCGTGGTCGCCAACCCACGCTCCAAAGTTCAGAGTCCCTGGGGCCCTTTTTAGTCGCCTCTTACGACAGGCAGGGGATACCGTGGGTGTTATTCTACCGCCCCCACCCACAGGGGGTACAGATCGAACAGCCAGTGGTTTGTTTGTACATGTGAAAAACATTGTTACTGAGTTTGACTTAAACTACATGTTGGTTGCACAAACGTTCGACGGAGCAGCTGTGATGGCCGGCCACACAAGTACAAGAACTCTTTCCGAAGGCCATATTTATCCATACTTATTTATTCACAAGCTTAATCTGTTTATGTCACAGTCATTTTCCTGTATCAAGGAATGTAGAATATTTTTTCAGACCTCAACGGAATTAGGATCATTTTTCACAAGTCCTCTAAACGATCTCATCAACTGAAAGAATTTACCGCAAAGAGGATGCCTAGAAATGCTTCAACACGGTGGAATTTTTCATCTCGTCTTGTTCACACAGTGAAAGAACATCGCACTTCATTCCTTGAATTCTTTCGGAATGTTCTAGATGAAAGCTCAAACTGGGACAGTGAAACAGTTGTAGCGGCATAAGGTTTCATGAAATTTCTAACCAGCACTGAAACTTCCTTTTTGTTACTGATTTTTAGCAACATTTTCACCTTCACTGATATCCTTTTCAATATCCTTCAATCCAAGCATTTAGACGTCCTATATTGCTACCAAAAAGTTCAGGAAATCAAAAGAGAGATACTAAGCCTCAGGAAAAAGTGCGACGTAATTTGGGCCGAGACTCTGGTCTGTCATGGTGTCGAAGACTCTCTACCAACTAAACGACATTGTCGGGAAGAAGATCTAATAATGTCAAGGAAATTCCTTTACCGCTCTATTTTTGACAACATTATTGTACAATTAGACGAACGATTTGGGTCATTAAACCAATTACAGTTTACTTCCTTGTTGGACCCTCTGAAGTATGAAGCGTACAAAGCTACTTTTCCTCATTCTGCTTTTGAAAGTCTTAAACTGTCCTATAAAGACTTGTTTGATTTTATCCGATTGAAGAATGAACTTACCGTGCTGTATTCGTTTGATGAATTTTATGGTCAACACTAGTAATGGGAAGAAGCAGTTGACCTCTGGGAACTAGTTCATTCACTCTCGCTCCCAAGAAAGAACTACTTTACGAACTACTTCGCGAACTACTTCAAAATGTGTAACTTTCCCGTCAGAGCACTCTGCAACATGTGAAGTAGTTCGTCCGCGAACGAGTTCCTTTCCATTCACTTCACACAAGGCTTGATCGTTTCGCGAGCTTTCTAGAACGAGGAAGTACACAAAGTGGACAACAGGTAGCACGCAGGTGCACTTCTCTATAACATTCGTAGTTTCTGCAAAGATGAACGTTCCTATTACCGGTAATGTCAGCTCACACTCTCTCCCCCTGCCCTCAACCCCTCAGGAATAAAAGTGTAGGAAAAACCTATTTCTTTTCAAGGATAATGACAATTTGTTAAATATTGTCGACTTGAAAATGAGATGTTTTAAACGCTGATCTGTTATCGCAAGAGAACCCTTTTCTTGGTGGTGATTTCATCCCCTGACTTAAAAATAAATTTATAACATCTGAGCGTTGGTCAACTTTTTCTCGCCGGTGGCGCTAAACGTCAAGGCGGATTTAAGTAAAACTACTTTAAATAGTTCTGTAATAGATTCAGACTAGTCGATACGGATCAAACAATCATATTAAACTATCATGGTTAAGTTTATCAATAGACTCCAACACTCTCGCTCCCAAGAAATAAGTACTTTACGAACTACTTCAAAATGTGTAATTTTCCCGCCAGAGCACTCTGCAATCGCTGAAGTAGTTCGTCCGCGTACAAGTTCCTTCCCATTCACTTCCCAATCGTGAAGTTCTGCAGTTCGCGAAGTAGTTCTCGAGATACGAGCGAATACTTCACAGTTCGTGGGAGTGAAGTAGTTCCCGAGAACTAGTTCGTTCGCGAACTACCCATCACTAGTCAACACCCTCATCAGTTAGTGTGTTCTCTGAAAAGCAAACAATTAGATACAGCCCCGCCTGAAGTGTACAAATTGGGTGTACTTATAGTAACTGTTCCAAGCACGACAGCGTCAGTTGAAAGATCGTATTCAGTCCTCAGGAGGATTAAGACTTATCAGAGGTCAACACAGAGTCAAGAGCGGCTATCAGGCTTGGCAGTTCTGTCCATAGAAAAGGAAGTTCTGCACCAACTCAAAAGCACAGACACATTTTATGATAATGTCATCACTTTATTCACAAAAAGGGAGAGACGACTAGATTTCACCTTCAAGTAGACTCAAAGCAACCAAAAAATCTTGTGGAGGGACTTAATGCACATTTTTGTTAGTAGTAGAGCATACAGTGGACAATAGAAGAACGTCTCACATAAACGTAGCAAATAAGTTACAATCAATTTTTGATAGGCCTGTGTGTACAATGAAATATGCATGATGCTGTAGCATTAGTGCCAGAGGTATTTCAAGTTGGCTTCTATGCTGAAGGGTGAAAAGTGTAACATGACAGAGAGTTTTCTGATACATACATAAGAGATCAAAGAGTTTTTTAAACTGAATAGTGAGGGGTGATACACGAAATAGACGTGATTTCTACTAATCTATGTACTTTGATGTAGGAAACTGAATAAAATAACAATTTTTATACAAAAATGCAACAATGACACGTTTGTCTTCCTTTTTTTAAACGGATTATGCAATGTCATTGCGCATAAATAAACTATTTCTATACATCTCAATAACTTAATTACAGCTTTAAAAATTATATTGATTTTTTAAATCTATAGATGTGATGTCACTAGTTATTTTGTGTTTCCTGAAGAGCCAAGGATTTGACATGATACCGTACGCTCTGGTTAGAAGTTCTTCAATTTTCATGAGATTACACATAGGTAAGTCTATATGGTTACAGCTTTGTTACATTCGTTTATATAATGATGCTCTTTAAATTATACTTCCTACGTCCGGTAATTAGTACGTCCTATCTTGGACAGCATAGCCTACCCACTTTTCAAAACCACCGCACGCCACTGATTGCTAGGCTAGAATCTAACCACATGCGCTACGGTGGAACAGTGAGTGTGTTCTTGTATTAAGAGTAGATTAGAGTTCATTACTCCGTCAGTTCACTATCTCAATCGCTCTTCACGTCACTGTAACCTCGTTTTAAGCATTAATTTGCGCTTTGCTACACCTGATCACTAGCACGACATATGAACGTAGTACCGGTAGTAGACTGACGGTGATACAAGATTTAAACGACGTAATGTTTTTGAAACAGACTACAGCAGCTGTCGGGTCATTATCGCTTCAATGCTGAGTTTACGAGGCATTAGTATCACAAAGAATGTCAATATAGAAATATCGACCTTAAGACTTCTTACGCGCTTGTTGAGCTGCATAAAACAAAATACGTGCAAGAAAATCACACGGTATAAAAGATTTATAAACGAGTATGAAGCCTCAAAGTTTACATAACTTATCAAAATAGTAAACAACAAGAACTTTTCATGTCTGGATAACTAATGTCCGGATAATAGGGTTTCTACTGTAGGAGCTAGTGCTTTGATTAAAGAACTGAAACGGGGATCGCAGATAAGGTTTCTTGCGAATGATGTTATACAGAACCTATACACGATACAGAAGACAAATTACAGGATTGTAAGCGACTGCATAAAAAAAAAAATAAAAAAAAAATAAAAAAAAAACCCTAAACAATGTTGTGCGGTGGACAATGGTATGATACTTGGGGTGAAGTGTCAGATTATAAGTTTCACCTAGAGAAAAAGTCCTCTCAGTTTTAATTGCTGTTCTAATGGGTGTTAATATTAGGTAAGATCTTCAAGGTTCTGAATAAACTTTATAGATCTCTTCAATTTTGGCAATGTTTGGTTACCAAGGATGGGATACCACATTTTCGAGTGAGTTCATTTCATCTGTCCTAACAATATAATAACCGTCTTACTAATAAACAGTCCTTATACAGTTGTTTAACTGTTGTTTAGTTATACAGTGAATAAACTCTGTATAAGCGTTTTACATTTTTCTTACTTTTCTTTTCTTTTATTACTATACAGCACGTATACACTCGTTCCAAGGCGTAGGAATCTCTTCCTGTAGTTCATCGACGTATGTCGCACGTTCACCGCCTTTATGATCGCTTCTGCTGGTTATCTACGAGCAAAACTTTCCGGAAAGTCGCACAGTAGCACGGCATATCGAAAAGGCAGTGGCAACACTAAGTGAGACAGCTGGAAATTGGCTTATACTGATATCAACATTTCTTCAGCTTGCTTGTGTAATGAACGCCAAAAAAGAAATGAAAAGGCTTAAGAAAAGATCAATAGCTCCTAACTGGGATAGTACGGAAAACGTAAGCAATTGTAATTGAATCGGCGAGTTGAAAAGGGTACACATTCCAAAATCCTTACTTTTCAGGAGAAAGTAAAACCTGTTTTGTAACTAAACGAAAGGTTTGATCAAAAAATTTTCTATTAGGCATTTATACATCATATTTCTGCGTATTCAACTACAAAATATGGAAATCATTTTACGTACGGCTTTCTTATACCATTTTTTATATCAACGAATATGTCCCTTTTTATACTCAAATTTGAGAAAGATCTAAGATCTTTGTGGAGGCAGATAATGTATAATAAACTGGCAATTTCAAAAGTCTATTAAGCAGTAACACATTATTACACTAACATACGCCCAACCATCACTTCTTTTATAACATAGTTATTGTCATTCCGTGAGACAGCTGGAAATTGACGTATGTTGATATCAGTGGCGGCGCGTTCTGTATGTTCAGTGGTTCAGTGAACCCCCTAGAAATAGATAAGTCTAGGTAAAATGATTTGTCAGAGCCTATTCCTTAAATTTGCTCTGTATATCAGCGCGCGTAGCGGTATTTTTGACATCAGCACTCGGTTGCTCTCCGGAACCAGCGAAGAGGTTCAATTTCAGGACTGAACGCGCGGGGCCGTGAGACGTAAGGAGGGTGCGCATGGCGAGGGGCTGTGAGGAGCAGGGAAAACATAGCCCAGGAATCGCTGGCAACTGGACCAGCGATAGACACGAGTTACATCGAGCAGTTCCGAAATTAGCCGAAGCATTGTCAGAGCGCGCGGTTAAAATTTGCCGTATGTGGTAGGTTTTGAAAGGAATTTAATTTGGCGAATTAGCCTTTCTGATGTAATTAACCGCAATGAGCCAGAATATTTTGCTAACTACGGTTTGTATAGCATCAATAGGCGTAAGTAGCCTAAGTTTATGTAATCAAATGAAACTTTTCATTAGTAATACGTGTTTTATGAAAAGTAAACAGCAAAATACGTCAACACATAAATAACAGTAGTCTGCCTAACACGTTCTTGAAGAAGTTATTCCTACGTAAGCAACATCTTCAAAATGAGGGGAAATTGGATCAGCTTAAAGTAATTGCACCTCATATCCTCTGCCTTTCATTCTTCATTGTTTTGGTAACTTCTTCGAGCTGTAGCCGTGTCTCTGCAAAGCAAAGTCATGTTTCTAATCAAGCAGTGTCACTATTTTACATCTATGTAAACATCAAGTAACAATAATAATCTGAACACGTTATTTTCCACAGCAGTGAACCCCCAGACGTTTTATCCACGCGCCGCCACTGATTGATATCAACATTTCTTCAGCTTGCTTGTATAATGAACGCCAAAAAAGAAATGGAAAAGCTAAGAAAAGATCAAAAGCTCCTAACTGGGGTAGTACGGAAAACGTAGGCAATTGTAATTGAATCGGCGAGTTGAAAAGAGTACACATTCCAAAATCCTTACTTTTCAGGAGAAAGGAAAAAAAACTGTTTTGTAGCTTAAAAGAAAGGTTTGATCAAAAAAGTTTCTATTAGGCATTTATACATCATATTTCTGCGTATATTCAACTACAAAGTATGGAAATCATATTACGTATGGTTTTCAAGTTATGCCATTTTTTATCTCGAGGAATATGTCCCATTTTATAGGTAGGGTACTCAAATTTGAGAAAGATCTTTGTAATAAACTCGCAATATCAAAAGTCTATTAAGCAGTAACACATTATAACACAAAAAATACGCCCAACCATCATTATTTTATAGTTATTCATTGTCATTCCGTCTCTTTAAAGTGTTTTACTTTACGAATATGTCTAGCCTCCATAACCTCTGAATGGTGTATGTCTTCTATATTTAACATATCGTGAAGATCATCAACGTTATCGTCCATTCTTTCAATGTGTGTTCAATGTTAAATGGATAAGTCGAATATTTCACCTCGAATTATATTACTGTAGACAATAAATACGGTACCACGAAAATAAACTGCTCACTCGTTTTCTTTTTCCGCTACTCACTGTTATACAACGCTTATACAAGGCTCCTGGTCTGCATAAGCAGTTCGATGAATAACTATAACAGATGTATACACAGGAGGCTTATACACGGTTTATTAGTAACGAATTTCACATAAACGGTGTATAAACCTCGTACAAAAGTTATACACCGTTTATTAGTAAGACGGTACGTCTGCTACTCTAGAATAAGATTAAGTGTAATAAGGTCCTACTTATGACACTGCATATTTGTTTCCCTTCATGTTTATTTTTCTCCTTCGGTGAATATAAAATAATCACGTTATTTTATGTCCCACGAACTACTATTATGGCCTTGGGAGACGCCGAGGTGCCGAAATTTAGTTCCGTAGGAGCTTTTTACGTGCCAGTAAATCTACAGACATGATGTTGTAGTTGTTTTAAGGGGCCTAACATCGAAGGTCATCGGCCTAAGACATGATGCCGACGTATTTGAGCACCTTCAAATACCACCGGACTCAGCCAGAGTCGCAGCTGCCAAGTTGGAGTCAGAAGGCCAGCGCCTCAACCGCCAGCCACTCGGCCCGGACGAAGGAGAAAACTGCGATCATTTGCATTGATAGAGCCTTTGTAATGTTGCACATCTCATTGCGTAACTAGCAAAATTTTCACCGTCAGAATGTTGGCCAGTAGGGTATGAGCGGTGGTGGTATACAATTTCTAATCACTAGACCAGGGATGGCGAAACTATGCCACGCGTGTCATTAGGTGACATGCGAACACGATTTCGGTGGCACACCACATGACCATATTAACATTTTTATGTACGTTTTGTACTCTAGACTATACACATCTCATCCATCGTATAGTCATAGTGTTTCAGGTTTAAGAAATAAATACCGAATATCTAAATTCTAGTTCCATTCGAACGTGCATTATGGCAACACTACAACACCCACAGGTTCGGAAGTCAAGTGAAGTAAATGTCAGATGCAGTCGACGAGCCATTCGCTCACCCATATCAAGTGAATTAGTGAAATTTGGCTTGTGTGTGATTGCCAGCATCGCGTAGTTTTTCTTAGTGAGTAACTGTTTATTGTTGTGAATTTTGTAAGACAAATGGTTGCCAAGAAATGATCCCAATATTGAGATATGGAGAAAGTATCGCACTTTATTTCCAAACCTCATATTGCACAAATGAGTTTTTTTTGAGTGGTTAGATATTGACAGTTTAGAAATGGAGTTGACTGAATTTTAAGAAAGCATGTATGGGTGAAAATTTCGTACAACTTGATGAAGCATTAGTGAAAATCGGGTGTGCTGTGGATGGTGAATACTCTCTCCAGAAGCTGGAGAACTTAATACTTGAACAGTGGAACAGTCTCCCACAAAAGTTTTCGGCCATGAAGAAACTTGCTACAGCGCTACTTACTTTGTTTGGGTCATCATACGCCTGCGAGTAGAGATTTTCTGCAGTGAACATTGTGAAGACAAGTTATGAACCTAACATAAATGACAAAGCTACTATTTTTGCGGTATTCGCAAAATACGACCATGAAACATGCAATCACATGTATTTGGTATTTTACAATATATATATATCATATTATGAAACACAATTTGGAATTAGGGATGGAAGTCGGTGGTGAGTAGGGGTGGAGGTTGTATTCATTACAAACGAAAATAACAAGTGGCACAGTGAACAGTTGAGAATAATAATCCAGACCTAAAATGGCACACTAGTTGGAAAAGGTTCGCCATCCCTGCACTAGACTGTGTGCCAAAAGCCTTAATTCAATTCCATACCTCTCCAGAATTCATATGAAGTGAAGGCATGCGACGCTGTTGATGGCTATATGTCCGTCGAGCAGACAGCTTGGTGCTATTCGGCAAGAGTGGGCTATGTGCCAGCATCGGGTTTCACCGCTTCCCCCCCCCCGATACTTTATCACGTCATTAACTTCAACTCTAACTCCTCTGATAAGGTTGACGTCAGGAAAGGCATTTCATCATAAAAACTCACTACGAAGATTCATCTCACTTCATAACCGACCCCGTAGAGAAATGATATAAGTGTTGGACATACATCCCTTCACATAGTTAGGAGTATTTTGGGGATGTAATAAGGATGTAAAAGAGAAAGCATTTAAGTCTCTGGTAAGACTCCACTTACAGTACGGTTCCAGTGTACGAGACCCTTGCAAGGTTGGCTTGATTTGAGAGCTGGGAAAGATCCAAAAGATGATTTCAAACAAAAGAGTAGTGTTACGTACATGGTGCAAACATAGGGCTGGGAAATCTTGGGAGTAAGGAGACAAACTAGTCTAACTACGTGGTATGTTTATAAACCTCCCAACTTCAATGTTGGCAGGGATTCTGGATGTTAAAACCATGCATAGAAGGAAAGTTCTTTTAAGACATCCCCTCCCGAACGGTGCTGATCGGAGGATTTCTTTGAGTAGGGTGAAATTTCTTTCATGCACTTGAGGTGCAATGGCCGCAAGTAGAGGCACAGTAATTGTTTATTCACCAAGCTTTCGAAGATTACGAGTTTAAATGAGAGCTATAAGCTGGATTTCGAAGCGCCATTAGAAGGTAATATTACACAGAAATGTATATGAAACTTCCACAGAACTTCTACACTGACTGACAGAGCAAATGCAACACCAAGGAGGAGTGGTTCGAAAGGGATGAAAGTTGGGGAAAAAACAGAGTCGGCACGGAAGAATAATTGATGTTTATTTCAAACCGATATGCAGGTTACACAATGCGCACGGCATCGACTCAGTAGGATGTAGGACCACCGCGAGCGGCGATGCACGCAGAAACACGTCGAGGTACAGAGTCAATAAGAGTGCGGATGGTGTCCTGAGGGATGGTTCTCCATTCTCTGTCAACCATTTGCCACAGTTGGTCGTCCGTACGAGGCTGGGGCAGAGTTTGCAAACGGCGTCCAATGAGATCCCACACGTGTTCGATTGGTGAGAGATCCGGAGAGTACGCTGGCCACGGAAGCATCTGTACACCTCGTAGAGCCTGTTGGGAGATGCGAGCAGTGTGTGGGCGGGCATTATCCTGCTGAAACAGAGCATTGGGCAGCCCCTGAAGGTACGGGAGTGCCACCGGCCGCAGCACATGCTGCACGTAGCAGTGGGCATTTAACGTGCCTTGAATACGCACTAGAGGTGACGTGGAATCATACGCAATAGCTCCCCAAACCATGATGCCGCGTTGTCTAGCGGTAGGGCGCTCCACAGTTACTGCCGGATTTGACCTTTCTCCACGCCGACGCCACACTCGTCTGCGGTGACTATCACTGACAGAACAGAAGCGTGACTCATCGGAGAACACGACGTTCCGCCATTCCCTCATCCAAGTCGCTCTAGCCCGGCACCATGCCAGGCGTGCACGTCTATGCTGTGGAGCCAATGGTAGTCTTCTGAGCGGACGCCGGGAGTGCAGGCCTCCTTCAACCAATCGACGGGAAATTGTTCTGGTCGATATTGGAACAGCCAGGGTGTCTTGCACATGCTGAAGAATGGCGGTTGACGTGGCGTGCGGGGCTGCCACCGCTTGGCGGCGGATGCGCCGATCCTCGCGTGCTGACGTCACTCGGGCTGCGCCCGGACCCCTAGCACGTGCCACATGTCCCTGCGCCAACCATCTTCGCCACAGGCGCTGCACCGTGGACACATCCCTATGGGTATCGGCTGCGATTTGACGAAGCGACAAACCTGCCCTTCTCAGCCCGATCACCATACCCCTCGTAAAGTCGTCTGTCTGCTGGAAATGCCTCCGTTGACGGCGGCCTGGCATTCTTAGCTATACACGTGTCCTGTGGCACACGACAACACGTTCTACAATGACTGTCGGCTGAGAAATCACGGTACGAAGTGGGCCATTCGCCAACGCCGTGTCCCATTTATCGTTCGCTACGTGCGCAGCACAGCGGCGCATTTCACATCATGAGCATACCTCAGTGACGTCAGTCTACCCTGCAATTGGCATAAAGTTCTGACCACTCCTTCTTGGTGTTGCATTTGCTCTGTCAGTCAGTGTAAAAAGAACCTAATGAAAGAGAGTGTCAAAAGCAGGGGTGTACATTAATGAGATTTTACTGTATCCTAAACGTCTGTTAGCAAACTCCAATATCCAGACGATCATGTCATTCAAGCCCATAGAGAATTTACAAATTGCACCGCCAGAGCAAAAACATGCAACATCCTCATGGACTGTGTTCAGTGGCATCACGGTATAATATGTGCATACTGAGGGGTTGTAGTGTTAGTGATTCATTTGTCACGGACATCGGCGATCAGATGGCACTCAGGAGGCCTCTCCGTGCGCACTCTGTTTTGACTCTGCAGGCAATAACTGTGCTGAGGCCAGAGGTGAACAGCTCATTGGAGGATGGAGTGGAGGTCCGTTGTTTTCCGATGAAAGCCGGTTCTGCCTTGGTGCCAGTGATGGCTGTATGTTGGTTAGGAGGACATGTGAGAGCCTGCATTCCACCTGTCTGGACCTACACCGGGAGTTCTAGGGAACAACAATACAATACAATAATACAATACAATCAATACTGATCTGCATTTAGGGCAGTCGCCCAGGTGGCAGATTCCCTATCTGTTGCTTTCCTAGCCTTTTCCTAAATGATTTCAAAGAAATTGGAAATTTATTGAACATCTCCCTTGGTAAGTTATTCCAGTCCGTAACTCCCCTTCCTATAAATGAATATTTGCCCCAGTTTGTCCTCTTGAATTCCAACTTTATCTTCATATTGTGATCTTTCCTACTTTTATAAATGCCATTCAAACTTATTCGTCTACTAATGTCATTCCACGCCATCTCTCCGCTGACAGCTCGGAACATACCACTGAGTCGAGCAGCTCTTCTTCTTTCTCTCAATTCTTCCCAACCCAAACACTGCAACATTTTTGTAACGCTACTCTTTTGTCGGAAATCACCCAGAACAAATCGAGCTGCTTTTCTTTGGATTTTTTCCAGTTCTTGAATCAGGTAATCCTGGTGAGGGTCCCATACACTAGAACCATCCTCTAGTTGGGGTCTTACCAGAGACTTATATGCCCCCTCCTTTACATCTTTACTACAACCCCTAAACACCCTCATAACCAGGTGCAGAGATCTGTACCCTTTATTTACAATCCCATTTATGTGATTACCCCTGTACCGGGCGGTACACCTCCACTCCGCTAATTTAAAATGTGCGCCTGTGGAAACTCCTCTGCTGGAGGAAGTCTGAACTTTATTTACCCTATTAATTTTCTAGTTTCTCAGAAGATGTCACCACCTGGAAATTTTTGAGTTTGTGAACTGTGTCATTTTCGACGTACTTTTGTTTTGCTTGAAGTAAGAAGTGTGAACTTTCTCTTCTAGAGGACACCACTGAAAAACTACAATAGTGCACCCTAGTGGGAAGAAAAATAACTGTTCTTTGGAGAAAATTTTATTTCAAAAGTTTGTTCTTTGTTAAATTTCTTTCTGTTATTGTTTAAGTTGGCTGTATACCCCTCTCTTTCCCCTTGTTTTGCATTTGACCAATCCCGAATTTCTGTTATTAATTTCTGACCAATCATTGGTATCTTCCCCCAACTTGAATATGTTTCTATACCCTAGCCAATAAAAAGTTTGTGGGAGGGTGTTTTCTTTCCCCTAACACCTAGAACCTTCCGCGAGAGGATATAAACTGCTGATTTTTGGGTCTCCGGGCCACTTCTGTTCCATCTTTCAGTGTATTAAGTACATAGCTGGAGGCGGGAAGCGCCTCTTTCTCCAGCAGCGGTCAACTATAAGGTAATGGCCGATTAATATATTCTTTCTTTGCTAGCTCAGCAGTTTAACTCTCGGGGCGGGTGCGAAGCGTTCCACCATGTAACCTTTTCCTAAAATGTAAATGTAACTACTCTTTTCATCTATTCTCTTGGAAAGCTACATTCTGGGATAGAGAGTGCTAACCCTCTCGAGCTCCCACTCATATTGTTTTGAGGTGAACTTATTTTTCTCAACCTATTCTTCGTTAATGTAAAACAAATTGTTCTCTTCTTAAGTCACCTCTTTAGTATGGGATTAGCCCTTGTATTAACGGCCTAGCGCCAAGTAGGTCTTAATCTAGTGTATTAGGAGTGCAAGTTCGCCTCCTCTCAAATTGTTATTTTAGAGGTCATTTAATTAACATTCTTTTCGTTTAATAGACCTCAGTAGATTGGGTATTTTACCCGTGTTTATGTCCGTTGAGGACAGCTTGAAGGTGGAGTTTGGTGTGGCCTGGGAGAGGCTTAAATTTGAGAGCGAGTGGCTCTTTTGAAAATTGTATGTTGTATGCCTCGAGGAGGTTTTTCAGTGTAATTTGGAGCAAGGGCTCCTAGGTATGAATGGGGTTTTCTGCCCCTCTGTTAAAACTTGTGTTTGGGGTAAAACTGAGCTGATTGCCCAAGCATTGTGAACTCGGGGCGCGAAGCCCAAATACTGTAAATATTGTAACTACCTTATTTTGACTTGCTATTCTGTACCTGCCATGCTTGTTACTTATTTATTTTGAAAAGAAAATATAACCGTATTAAATTTTAAATTTACTTTACAGGCACTATAATTTCGTAGCTTGAGATCCATTCACACCCGCACCTTCTTTCACCTCTACCTACCGCTAAAACACGGTAACAACCCCAATGAAGATCTTTCCTTATATTAACACCTAGATACTTACAATGATCCCCAAATGGAACTTTCACCCCATCAACGCAGTAATTAAAACTGAGAGGACTTTTCCTATTTGTGAAACTCACAACCTGACTTTTAACCCCGTTTATCAACATACCATTGCCTGCTGTCCATCTCACAACATTTTCGAGGTCACGTTGCAGTTGCTCACAATCTTGTAACTTATTTATCACTCTATAGAGAATAACATCATCCGCAATAAGCCTTACCTCCGATTCCACTCCTTTACTCATATCATTTATATATATAAGAAAACAAAGGTCCGATAATACTGCCTTGAGGAATTCCCCTCTTAATTATTACAGGGTCAGACAAAGCTTCACCTACTCTTAACTCTGAGATCTATTTTCTAGAAATATAGCAACCCATTCAGTCACTCTTTTGTCTAGTCCAATTGCAGTCATTTTTGCCAGTAGTCTCCCATGATCCACCCTATCAAATGCTTTAGACATGTCAATCGCGATACAGTCCATTTGACCTCCAGAATCCAAGATATCTGCTATATCTTGCTGGAATCCTACAAGTTGAGCTTCAGTGGAATAACCTTTCCTAAAACCGAATTGCCTTCTATCGAACCAGTTATTAATTTCACAAACATGTCTAATATAATCAGAAAGAATGCCTTCCCAAAGCTTACATACAATGCATGTCAAACTTACTGGCCTGTAATTTTCAGCTTTATGTCTATCACCCTTTCCTTTATACACAGGGGCTACTATAGCAACTCTCCATTCATCTGGTATAGCTCCTTCGGCCAAACAATAATCAAATAAGTACTTCAGATATGGTACTATATCCCAACCCATTGTCTTTAGTATATCCCCAGAAATCTGATCAATTCCAGCCGCTTTTCTAGTTTTCAACTTTTGTATCTTATTGTAAATGTCATTGTTATCATACGTAAATTTTATTACTTCTTTGGCCTTAGTCTCTTCCTCTATCTCGACATTATCCTTGTAACCAACAATCTTTACATACTGCTGACTGAACACTTCTGCCTTTTGAAGATCCTCACATACACACTCCCCTTGTTCATTAATTATTCCTGGAATGTCCTTCTTGGAACCTGTTTCTGCCTTAAAATACCCATACATACCCTTCCATTTTTCACTAAAATTTGTATGACTGCCAATTATGCTTGCCATCATGTTATCCTTAGCTGCCTTCTTTGCTAGATTCAATTTTCTAGTAAGTTCCTTCAATTTCTCCTTACTTCCACAGCCATTTCTTTCCAGTCTGCACCTCCTTCTTAGTCTCTTTATTTCTCTATTATAATAAGGTGGGTCTTTACCATTCCTTACCACCCTTAAAGGTACAAACCTGTTTTCGCATTCCTCAACAATTTCTTTAAACCCATCCCAGAGTCTGTTTACATTTTTATTTACCGTTTTCCACCGATCATAGTTACTTTTTAGAAACTGCCTCATACCGGCTTTATCAGCCATATGGTACTGCCTAACAGTCCTACTTTTAAGACCTTCCTTTCTATCACATTTATTTTTAACTACCACAAAAACAGCTTCATGATCACTAATACCATCTATTACTTCAGTTTCCCTATAGAGCTCATCTGGTTTTATCAGCACCACATCCAAAATATTTTTCCCTCTGGTTGGTTCCATCACTTTCTGAATCAGCTGTCCTTCCCATATTAACTTATTTGCCATTTGTTGGTCATGCTTCCTGTCGTTCGCATTTCCTTCCCAATTGACATCTGGCAAATTCAGATCTCCCGCTACAATCACATTTCTTTCCATGTCGTTTCCCACAAAGCTGACTATCCTATCAAATAATTCCGAATCCGCATCAGTGCTACCCTTTCCCGATCTGTACACTCCAAATATATCAAGTTGCCTATTATCTTTAGAAATTATCCTTACGCCTAGAATTTCATGTGTCTCATCTTTAACTTTTTCGTAGCTTACAAATTCTTCTTTCACCAGAATGAAAACTCCCCCTCCCACCTTTCCTATCCTATCTCTACGATACACACTCCAGTGCCGTGAGAAAATTTCTGCATCCATTATATCATTTCTCAGCCATGATTCAACTCCTATTACAATATCTGGTAAATATATATCTATTAAATTACTTAATTCTATTCCTTTCTTTACAATACTTCTACAGTTCAACACTAACAATTTTATGTCATCCCTACTTGATTTCCAGTTCCCTGTTCCCTTATCACCGCTCCCTAGGCCATCCCGTTTCCCTGAATGTACCTCCCTATTACCCTTCCAAACAAATTTCCTAACTTATACGTACCACTGCGGTTTAAATGAAGGCCATCCGAGCGCAGATCCCTTTCTCCTACCCACCCATTAGGATCTAGAAATTTCACTCCCAGTTTCCCACATACCCACTCCATAGTCTCATTTAAATCCCCAATCACCCTCCAGTCAGTATCCCTCCTACACAGTATTTCACTAATAACAATCTCCGCTTTCTTAAACTTCACCCGTGCTGCATTTACCAGATCCCACACATCTCCAACTATGTTGGTACTTATATCAGCTTGCCTTACGTTGTTGGTACCAACGTGAAACACTACCACCTTCTCCTTCCCCTCCTCCCTCTCTTCTACTTTCCTCAACATCTGCCTCAACCTAATTCCTGGATAACATTCTACCCTGGTTCCCCTTCCTCCACACACTTTCCCCACGTGTCTAACGATGGAATCCCCCATGACCAGAGCCTCAACCCTACCCACCTCATTTGATCCCCTCCCCTCCTGGTCAGCCCTATCTTTCCTGATAGCTGCAGAAGCTACTTCCTCCTCCCTTTTCTCCTTCCCATGACCCTGTTCCACCTGTCTTTTCCTATCCTCTACTCTACATTTCCCTTTCCTACCTTTTCCCTTCCTCCTACTTCCACGCATCTCAGCAACAGTTCCCTGTCCCTCATCTTCCCTCTGTTGTTCTACCTGGAGTGACTCGTACCGATTTCGCACAGACACTTGTCCTGAATTCTGATCCTGAATAGAGCCCTTAGCCTGCATTCTCCTTCCGCTTTGAACATTAGACCACCTGTCTTCTACAACTCCTCCCTTTCCTTCCCCTCCCTCTTGTACACCTACTGTAACCTGTACATTGTTTGAGGGAGTCCTATCTTCCTTCCTGTCTTCTGTGAGAATCCTAATTATGTCCCTCAAACTTTCCAATTCCTCCCTCATACCCCTCAATGCATCGCCCCTCGCCACACCCACAGTAAGTACACTCGCGCTCCTTAGCCATTCTTTACGGGGGGGGAAATGAAATTAAAAATAAAATAACTTATTTGCAAAAAATAAATGAATGGAGGGATATATTGTCTGGGATAGTACACAACAATAAGGTAATTAATAGGCCTATACGACTACACTACAATACTACTTAGTCGTGCTCTATTTTTTTTATCCTACAACCCCTAACAGGATAAAAACTGCTGTTAATTACTGAATATCGAAAGTAATAGCCTACACAAGAACTACACAGTTCCAAACTGCAATTAAGCCTATTCTAATTACAACAACAGTATTTTAGTAAGAGTTTCTACGGATACCTCTACTACACCAGTACTACACAAATATTTTACAATAATAAAATAATCACACTAAATTCTAATAGGATATTACTCGTATACTACTGTACAGTACACTACAGTAATTTTGAACTACTTTCAGACGTATCCTAATTACGATACCGGTACCGTACTGTATGTCACTAAACTAAGCATAACAGAAATGAAATTTGCAAGAACTACTGTACTCAAAGATTGCCAACGAAGCTAAATGCTTAGACAAATTATTATTAGTATTACGGTCTAATAGATACACACGAAAAATAACACACGAATATAGCAGGCAAGATACGGCACTATCTAAATGTACTGTATCTATACTACAATGTATCTACACTACACTGCGTTTGGTTAAATGCTTAAGTATCGAAAGGATTGCCGTACACGAAGAAAAACACGAATATAACTGGCAAGATACTATCTAATATAGTATACCGTATCTTCACTACAATTCTACTGAAATGTGGTTATGTGATTATTACAGCTGGTGGATTACTATTATTTTCCCTACTCTACGGGACGGAGAATAAAAGTGTCCTTAATTTGGCCTACTGAAAAATACGAGGTTGTCTACAGTAATTTCTCAAATATTTCTATCAAAACTACTACTACTCCTACTACTACTACTACTCCTACTCCTCCAGGGACTTGAACTGCAATTACTGGGATATATGAACTTTATTATTATTAGCTAACCGCTCATAAATACTGAAAGATCAGCGGAGCGAAATATAAATTACGGATACTTTAATTACCTACTCAGAAGTACAAATGAATGGAATACAAGGTCAGCTGATTTTTATTTATATTTACTTGACTACACTACACCCTTTGTTCACGACTGTAGCCAACAATGCCCCGCCGACAAGTACATGCTCCTGTCGAACAAATGCAGCTATTTGAACGGGGTCGCATTATGGGCCTGCGGGTTGCTGGATGAATGCATCGACGGATTGCTGCACATGTTGGGCACAATTCATCAGAGGTGTGTCGCTGCTTTCACCAGTGGTCTGTGGAACATTCCCACGCCTGTATACCAGGCCCTGGACACGTCAAGATCGACGCAATGTGCGAGCAGCGGTGGCCGACCGAACATCGTCCAGGGACGAAATACGGTCACATGTTGCACTTGCTGTGTCACCAAAGACCATTAGGAACCGTCTGCTTGCAGCAAGATTACGATCACCTGTGCCTCAGGCCACGCTACCACTCACACTGCCAAGCACGGCTACTTTGGTGTCGTGTAAGAGTGGACTAGAGAGGGGAATGGCACTCTGTTGCCTTCAGTGACAAGAGTAGATTCTGTCTGTATGCAAGTGATGGACGTACGCGTGTACGACGTAGACCTGGTGAGCGGCCTATTCCAGAGTGCATTCGCCTATGTCCCACCCCAGGCTTTGTGGTGTACGAGGGGGCCAACAATTACAACTCGCGGTCACAGTTGGTGTTTCTGCCGGGTAACTTAACCAGTGTCCGCTACATTGCACAGGTTGTTGTCCACGCGCTACTGCAATTTCTTCGACGGGATGTTGATGAGCTTTTTCCGCAGGAGAATGCACGTCCACATACAGCTGTTGCAACGCAACGTGCTCTATGTGGTGTACAACAAGTGCCCTGGCCAGCAAGATCACAGGATATCTCGCCAATTAAACACGTATTGGGCATTATGGAGCGGGAACTTACGCGTTCTCCAAAGCCTGCAAGAACCATTGCCAAACTGCATCAAAAGGTGCAAGATGCTTGGGGCAATTATCGCAGGATGTCATTCAGCACCTTTATGATTGTTTGCATGCTCAAATACATGCTTGCATTGCCAATAAAGGGGGGTACACTGTGTATTGATGTGACTGTTTGGGTACCCTTTACTGCGATGTGTGTTTTTCTTGATCTGAATTCATAATATACACTCCTGTCAACATCGCTTGCGAACAAAATGACTTTGCTGCCCTTGAGGATGTTGCAAGTTTTTTTCCCCAGCAATATATTTTAAATGCATTTAACCAAGTGTATTCTACATAGTGATTAATTTAAAGACCTCTTACTGTGAGCTGCCGTGGGGTTCCCTGTGTGCTACCCATAGCCATCTGGTTTGTGTCACTTCACCAATTAGAAGCTATTGACTGAAAAATTACAGCAGTGGCAAGCTGTGGTATTACGAACGAGGAGACTTTCAGTTTGCTGGTAACTATTGTATCTTAACGGTGTGTTTATAATCACAATGGTTCAGCACATTTCAGCGCAGAGTGTATTTCTGGTCATGTGTTATTTTCGAAAGAAGAAAAACCCAGTTAAAAAGTGCCTTCACAAGTTTCAGAGTCATTCTCCAGTTTGTCTGTACAATCAAAATGTCATGTGAATGAACTCATTCACAAGTGACAAAGTACTGACTAGTTTCATGCTTAATAAGAAAAGACAGCAAAGGAACGAGGAGAGTTCTCACATGGGAGAAGTTAGATAACATACAGGCAAGACAACAACTCAGCCTCCATAAATGGCTTCAAAAATTAGCTCAGGAAAGTGGCATTTCATAATGCAACAAAACTCTTACATGTTCGATCTTTTCAGTCTTTTACTCTGCATAACATACAGCCAGCAGATTTCAATGCAAGAATACTAGCTGATAAAAAACGTTCACACTGGTATCATAGATAAATATATTCTATTTACAAAGAATGAATGTCAATTCACAAAAATATAAGATGTGGGACACAGAGAAACCATGGGTTTTACATGATATGAAGGTGGGTACATAGTGCGTTATTACTGCCCGGTGAGTTATTGGTTCAATATGTTTTCAGGATACAGTTACTTTGCACTGATATGTAAACAGTATCCTTGTATCATTTTTTGGTTACTGAAGAATAAAACAAGTATGGCTATAACCAATAGGATAGTGTGACTGCCTAAATGGTGCAAAATTCTCATTGGAACAATTATCGAATTATCAGTCAAGGCATATGGCCACTTCTTTCACCTGGCTTGAGTACTTATTATTTATCTATGGGGGGAAAGTTCACAAGAATAATCCTCGAACTGCAGAAGAGTTAAAACACTACTGCAAAATATGTTCCATAACCTCATTATAAGATATGAGGCTTGCACCAGAGCTCAAGGACATCACTTTGAACACCTTTTGTAAATATCTGGAAAGTTCAATTTTTAAAATTTGATTAATTTATTACAAGCATGTATACAGGCTTCATCATGTTACTTAATAGCATTTGTCTCTTAATGACAGGGCTGGGGCTGCTCACTTTTTCTCCATTTAAACGCTCCTTGCATTCTCTGTAGTCTGCAAGGAATAAATACCCTGTAGTACTGAATTAGGACTTAAAAATAAGAAAACATAAGTTTATTACTAATCTGCATTCATATTCTACGAGGCAGATACTTCATCGTGGTCAGCAGTGAGCGACCCTGTATCAATCAATCAATCAATCAATCAATCAATCAATCAATCAATCAATCAATACTGATCTGCATTTAGGGCAGTCGCCCAGGTGGCAGATTCCCTATCTGTTGCTTTCCTAGCCTTTTCCTAAATGATTTCAAAGAAATTGGAAATTTATTGAACGTCTTCCTTGGTAAGTTATTCCAATCCCTGGAAAGAATATAGAATATAGAATAATAAAAATTTTCCTTACTTTGGCAGCCATCTCTAGACAAATGCCAACACTGACAATGAAATACAGTACTGCCTCAGATGCACTTGCAGCGTTTGGCTGTCTCCCTAATACGTTCAACAATCATGACCTCAGTTTACCACAATGAACAGAAGAGGAAGTGTGATCACTTCGCTTGGTAGGCTTGTATACAGCTGTGGAAGACACCTTGCCACTATGGTATGATGGTTGCTCCACAATTCACTTTCATCCTTGTTTAAGATTCAACAGGTTATATTGTGTTTCTCTACAGTGTTAATATTACAATGTTCTTGGGAAATTATGTCATCTTATGGTTGACTACCTGGAACGGGTTATCCGTCATGAATTTATTTTGTGAAATGTGATTTTCATTAATCTAGGCCTATGTGCATCATGTCAGATACACACTTAGTCTATGTTGCTAATTGTCTATCCTGTGTGAGGACGTTCCTGTATCCTCACACTCGCGACCAACCTCTCCTCAACAGAAAATTAACTTGTGCAAGCCATTTTGATGCAAACAATGATTTTTGGCAAAACTAAGGGTTCATGAACATGCACACAAGGTCAACTGCAAGCAACTCTAATTTGTTTCCAACACATTTCCACTACTACCTCACTTGCTTCAACAGAATATGATGAAGGTGTACAAATTTCCCAGATGCACTGTACAAAACACCAAGCACTATGGTGCAACAGCCCTGAAGGGCCATGGGCTATCAGGCGACTGCTACTCAGCCCGAAGGACTGCAAGCTATGAGGTGTTGTGTGGTCAGCACAACAAATCCTCTCAGGCATTATTCTTGGCTTTCTAGATCAGGACTGCCATCTCACCGTCAAATAGCTTCTCAACTGTAATCATGTAGGCATCGAACCAGTCCGCAGATCCAGGTAAAAATTCCTGATCTGGTCGGGAATCAAACCTGGAGCCTCTGGGTAACAGGCAAGCACAACGTGGCTTCTTTCTTAAGAACTATTTAACTGCTATATAAAGCAGTGTTCAGTAGGCCCATCGTTTAACAGTGTTTTCAACATTTAGCATTGAAGATTCTTTACTCTTTTGTGCCAGGGTGCAGGATATAGAAATTGTATGGCTAATTTTAAAACCCCACAAAGATAAAGAAACATTAATGAAATGGAAGAAAAGTAATAACATGAAGACAAGAGAGCTTACAGAAAATATTAGTTTGTGATATTCACTTTTTTTGGGGATCTGATTGTAAAAGTTGATAAATTTATAGCAGAAGACAACGAAACAGAACTTCCAAGAAATAATTGGTGCTTAAGACGAAATTCAGTTCCGTATATTTTTCCAAATTTACCAATTTATCTGACTACTCCACTAAAGCAAAGGAAATTTCCTAGATAAAGAAAATCATCATACAAGATTTTATAATTATTATTATTAACAACGGCCTTGTGCGGGTTTCATTTTGTGTACCAGTAGGCCTAAGTGTTCTTATTTTCAGGTTAGCTATTTGTTTTACATTGCACTAACTCGGAGAAGTCTTACACGATGATGGGATGGGACTGAGTTAGGACTGGGAAGGTTAGTGACCGTGACATTAAGGTACAGCCCCAGGATTTGCTTGATATAAAAATAGGAAACCATGGAAAACCACCTTCAGGCTGACGATAGTGTGGTTCAAACCCACTATCTCCCGAATGCAAGCTAACAGCTACACGACTGGAACCGCGAAGCCAACTCGCTTGGTGGTTGTTAGGCTAATGCATACCTGACAAAATTTACAAAACAAAAAATAAGGAGATTTTGATATGAAAATCAAGAGAAACAATTAGTCAAATCTGCTTATTCTACATGTCTTGTGCAATACAGGAGTCCTATGGTATGTATTATAATACTTATGTCAAAGCCCAATTGTTGCTATACAAGGCTAAAAAATACACATCTTTTTTCTCTCACAGGGAGTATGTGAGGAAGAGGGAAAGGAGAAAGTGGTAGTGTTTCACGTTGGTACTAACAACGTAAGACAAGTAGGTATAAGTATCAACATAGTTGGCGATGTGTGGGATCTGGTAAATGCAGCACGGGTGTAGTTTAAGGAAGCGGAGATTATCAGTGGAATACTGTGTAGGAGGGATACTGACTGGAAGGTGATTGGGGATTTAAATGGGACTATGGAGTGGGTATGTCAGAAACTGGGAGTGAGATTTCTAGATCCTAATGGGTGGGTAGGAGACAGGGATCTGCACTCAAATGGCCTTCACTTAAACCGTAGTGGTACATATAAATCAGGAAATTTGTTTACATGGGTTATAGGCAGGTACATTCAGGGAAACGGGGTGGCCTAGGGAGCGGTGATAAGGGAATAGGGAACTGGAAATCAAGTAGGGATGACAAAAAATGTTAGTGCTCAACTGTATAAGTATTGTAAACAAAGGAATCGAATTAAGTAATTTAATAGATATATATACTTACCAGATATTGTAATAGGAGTTGAATCATGGCTGAGATATGATTTAATGGATGCAGAAATATTCTCACGGAACTGGACTGTGTATCGTAGAGATAGGATAGGAATGGTAGGAGGGGGAGTATTCATTCTGGTGAAAGAAGAATTTGTAAGCTACGAAAAAGTCAAGAATGAAAAACATGAAATTCTGGGTGTAAGGCTCATCTCTAAAGATAATAGGCAACTTGTCTTTGGAATGTACAGACCGGGAAAGGGTAGCACTGACGCTGATTCAGAATTATTTGATAAGATAGCTATGTTGGAAATGATATGGAAAGGAATGTGATAGTAGCAGGTGATCACAATTTACCAAATGTCAATTGGGAAGGTAATGCAAACGACAGGAAGCATGAAAAACAAATGGCATATAAGTCAGTGTGGGAAGGGCAGCTGATTCAGAAAGTGATGGAACCAACTGGAGGGAATATTCTGGAGGTGTTGCTGGTAAAACCAGATGAGATCTATACAGAAACCAAAGTAATAGATGGTATTAGTGATCACGAAGTTTTTTTTGTCGTAGCTAAAAATAAATGTGATAGAAAGCAAGGTATTAAAATGAGGACTATTAGGCAGTACCATATGGCTGATAAAACAGGCATGAGGGAGTTTTTAAAACGTAACTATGATCGGTGGAATATGGTAAATAAAAATGTAAACAGACTCTGGGATTGGTTTAAAGCAATTGTTGAGGAATGTGAAAATAGGTTTGTGCCTTTAAAGCTGGTAAGGAATGGTAAAGATCCACTATATTATAACAGAGAAGTAAAGAGTCTAAGGAGGAGTTGCAGGTTGGAAAGAAATAGAGTTAGAAATGGCTGTGGAAGTAAGGAGAAATTGAAGGCACTTACTAGAAAATTGAATCTGGCAAAGAAGGCAGCTAAAGATAACATGATGGCAAGCATAACTGGTGGTCATACAAATTTTAGTAAAAAAAAATTGAAGGGTATGTATAAGTACTTTAAGGCAGAAACAGATTCAAAGAAGGACATTCCAGGAATCATTAATGAACAAGGGGAGTGTGTATGCGAGGATCTTCAAAAGGCAGAAGTATTCAGTCAGCAGTATGTAAAGATTGTTGGTTACAAGGATAATGTCCAGAGAGGGGAGGTGAGTAATACTAAAGAAGTATTAAAATTTACCTATGATAACAATGACATTTACAGTAAGATACAAAAGTTGAAAACTAGAAAAGCAGCTGGAATTGATAAAGATTTCTGGGGATATACTAAAGGCAATGGGTTGGGATATAGTATCATATCTGAAATACTTATTTGATTATTGTTTGGTTGAAAGAGCTATACCAAATGAATGGAGAGTTGCTATAGTAGCCCGTGTGTATAAAGGAAAGGGTGAAAGACATAAAGCTGAAAATTACAGGTCAGTCAGTTTGACATGCATTGCATGTAAGCTTTGGGAAGGCATTCTTTCTGATTATATTTGACATGTTTGCAAAATTAATAACTGGTTTGACAGAAGGCAGTTTGAGTTTAGGAAAAGTTATTCCACTGAAGTTCAGCTTGTAGGATTTCAGCAAGATATAGCAGATATCCTGGATTCAGGAGGCCAAATAGACTGTATTGCGATTGACCTATCTAAGGCATTTGATAGGGTAGATCATGGAAGACTACTGGCAAAAATGAGTGCTATTGGACTAGAACAAAGAGTGACTGAATGGGTGGCTATATTTCTAGAAAATAGAACTTGGAGAATTAGAGTAGGCGAAGCTTTATCTGACCCTGTAATAATTAAGAAGAGAATTCCTCAAGGCAGTATTATTGGACCTTTATGTTTTCTTATGTATATCAATGATGGGTGTAAAAGAGTGGAATCAGAGAAGGCTGTTTGCAGATGATGTTATTCTGTACAGAGTAATAAATAAGTTACAAGATTGTGAGCGGCTGCAGGGTGACCTTGATAGTGTTGTGAGATGGACGGTAGGCAATGGTACGATGATAAATGGGGTTAAAAGTCAGGTTGTGAGTTTCACAAATAGGAAAAGTCCTCTCAGTTTTAATTACTGTGTTGATAGGGTGAAAGTTCCTTTTGGGGATCATTGTAAGTACCTAGGTGTTAATATAAGAAAAGACCTTCACTGGGGTAATCACATAAATATGATTGTTAATAAAGGGTACAGGTCTCTGCACATGGTTATGAGGGTATTTTTTTTTTTTTTTTTTTTTTGCTAGTTGCTTTACGTCGCACCGACACAGATAGGTCTTATGGCGACGATGGGAGAGGAAAGGGCTAGGAGTGGGAAGGAAGCGGCTGTGGCCTTAATTAAGGTACAGCCCCAGCATTTGCCTGGTGTGAAAATGGGAAACCACGGAAAACCATTTTCAGGGCTGCCGACAGTGGGGTTCGAACCCACGATCTCCCGAATACTGGATACTGGCCGCAATTAAGCGACTGCAGCTATCGAGCTCGGTATGAGGTTATTTAGGGGTTAGTAAGGATGTATAGGAGAGGGCATATAAGTCTCTGGTAAGACCTCAACTAGAGTATGGTTCCAGTGTATGGGACCCTCACCAGGATTACTTGATTCAAGAACTGGAAAAAAATCCACAGAAAAGCAGCTCGATTTGTTCTGGGTGATTTCTGACAAAAGAGTAGCATTACAAAAATGTTGCAAAGTTTGGGCTGGGAAGACTTTGGAGAAAGGAGATGAGCTGCTCGATTAAGTGGTATGTTGCAGGTTATAAATTTAATTATTTGTCCGTATCGAAGATCTACTTGTGATATAAATTCTTGTAATTTTGTTAAATACCACCTATTCAATACAATAATGACGTAATAAAAAAAACTTGCACATTTATTAAGTTGTTGATATGGTACATGTTTCGCTTTTTTTTCGTGAGCATCATCAGCCAATTATCATTTACTTAAGGTTATATAAGATCATGAATCTATTCTATTGGATTAAATTATGCTTGTAAACCTGATTGACAAACCTTATAATATTTTACAAGTCATATAACAATAAAATTATGTCTAAGTTAAAACATATTTTTCTAAAATCTAAGTTTAACACTTTATTGACGAAACTCATCTGGTGAACATCCTTTAAAATTATTTTTAAAAAAATTACACCTTTTGAGATCTTGGCTAATTGTATTGATTCAATGTTGCTTGACTTGTATGGTTGTCGTTGAAACTTCGTTAACTATATTAACAATTTTCTTCCAGTTGATAATTGCCTATGTTATGAACATATAACTTGTTCTCAATGTTGCTGGAGTAACATTTGTACAAAATGTATTGGCATTCATTTTATGTTGTCAATACAAGAATATTGTTTATGAACAAACTTGTTGGTGAATAAACACTTTCTAATGTGAGGCAGAATTTGAATGGTTCTCGTATGTTCCGAATTGGGCTTGTTGGTATATCTGTAATGAAAGATAAAAGATATATGTTTATGGTTTTGATTATAAACATATATCTTTTATCTTTTATTTTGTACAAATATTACTCCAGCAACATCGAGAACAAGTTAAATGTTCATAACATAGGCAATTATCAACTGTAGAAAATTGTTAATATAGTTAAAGTTTCAACGACAACCATACAAGTCAAGCAACATTAAATGAATACAATTAGCCAGATCATAAAAGATTTTTTTTTTTTAAATAATTTTAAAGGATGTTCACCAGATGAGTTTTGTCAATAAAATGTTAAACTTAGATAGATTTTAGACAAATTTGTTTTAACTTAGACATAATTTTATTGTTATATGACTTGTAAAATATTACAAGGTTTGTCAATCAGGTTTACAAGCATAATTTAATCCAATAGGATAGATTCATGATCTTATATAACCTTAAGTAAATGATAATTGGCTGATGATGCTCACGAAAAAGGAGCGAAACATGTACCATATCAACAACTTAATATGTAAGTTTTTATTACGTCATTGTATTGAATAGGTGGTATTTAACAAAATTATAAGAATTTATATCATAAGTGGTATGTTCCGAGCTGTCAGTGGAGAGATAGCATGGGAGGACATCAGTAGATGAATAAGTTTGAGTGGTGTCTTTAAAAGTAGGAAAGATCACAATATGAAGATAAAGATGGAATTCAAGAGGACAAATTGGGGCAAATATTCGTTTATAGGAAGGGGAGTTAGGGATTGGAATAACTTACCAAGGGAGATGTTCAATAATTTTCCAATTTCTTTGCGATCATTTAAGAAAAGGCTAGGAAAACGACATATAGGGAATCTGCCACCTGGACGACTGCCCTAAATGCAGATCAGTAGTGATTGATTGATGCGAGTGAGATGATCGGTCTCCGATAAGCCTTGCGAAAATAGTATGTATTCGTGCTCCACATGTGTGAATCAGTCATGCACTTAGATGCCATTACTTAGGAAATGCATAGATTAATATATTGCATCATGCGTCCACATGATTATGCCAAACGCAAAGCTATCTTTATCAAATAATAAAATTCACCAGAATTATCTCCAAATGGCTCCTAAGATCTCTAGAAAAGTCACCAGTTACTATCTTTGAAATTGTGTCACTAAATTACTAAAATAGACTCCAAATCTAGCGACTAGTCTCTAGAATAGACTAGACTGATGCGACCACGAAAATAGCACGCAAGATTGACAATCGATATACACGTCGCAATATACAGGTTTCAATAAATATCGCACATTCATGAGCATTTCTCCTATTAACCCGTTAGGTGGGCGATGCGGCGAGATCCGCGGCGGCAAGTCGCTTGCTCGGTGGGGAACGCGGATATATCCGCCGATTCAAATTATATATTTTTTTCTCAGTTGCCTGCCTGCAGAGGTTCATTTCCTTTTCAGCAGCGTATTCTGGATGAGTCTGCCCTCTGATGTGAATTTTTTCAACTATGTTCTCCCAATACCAATGTGTCATCCATGAGTTGCAACATAAAGAACGCAGCTGAGTCCGGGCCTAATAGGTTCACGCTGAAGCTTTAGCTCATCGCCTAATCGTCCCTTGGATGTAATAATATTGTTGTAGAAGGGATTTCTAGAGATTATGACACTGAACAGACTTCTCTGATGACATTTTAGAACTGTGACCTGATTTATTATCCCCAGTCTTGAGTTGTTCTTTCACGACTGGAGTGTGTGTTTATCGTGAGTTACACAACATTTTATTATCGTACGCATCCGTAATAGTCATCTTTCATGATTTCCATCCAAACTGCTGGGACAAGGGTTCTATTCAGTCCTTTTTCTTACATTTTTGTCAGCTAAAATATCTATAATGAATTACCGGCCCCCACTGTTAGAGGAAGGTGATTTACGGGTCATGGTAAACGAAATATTGGAATTTAGTGGCGAGAATTGTGATATTAGTGAAGTAAGTTCTGCCAAAGGGGAATTCATAAGTGACAGGAAATTACCTTGAATAAGTACTGCAAGCTCGAATATACAGGATTTGGGCGTAGCTGTTTCGAATGTTCAGCAGTCGCAGTAGAGACAACACGTGTTCGATTCCAGTTCAAGTAGCGATCATGACAGTGACAATTGTGACGATAATCCTGTTTACAATCCAACCATTGCAAGTTCTTGGTCAACTTATACTGAAAATGGACAAAGAAATTTCGGCTTTGATCCAAATTTCCACTGTGATGTATTTTAATAACTTTTTTATTACGAGATATGCCAGAACACAGCTGAACAGACAAAAGATACCGAGCAAGAAATCGCATATAAAACCCAGTTTAGTAAGACGAAAGGAAGGAATCAAGATCAAGACCGTGGTCGGGCAAATAAGGACGAAATAAAACTTCTTAGGGCCATTCTGTTGCCGCAGGGGATTGTATAGAAACCTAAATTAGGACACTATTTCTCGCAATCGCTTGTTCACTATGCCTATTTCCTATGAGCTGATGACACAGAGGAGATTTCTTTTCTCGCCAGACTGAGTGGCCTGGCTGGCCTCCTGACCCCAACTTGGCAGGCTCGATTCTGGCTCAGACCGGTGGTATTTGAAGGTGCTCAAAAACGTCGGCCTCTTGTCAGTAGATTTACTAGCATGCAAAAGAACTCCTGCGGTACTAAATTGCGGCACGTCAGTGTCTCCAAAAACCGTAAAAGTAGTTAGTGGGACGTGAAGCAAATAACATATTATTATTATTATTATTATTATTATTATTATTATTATTATTAGATTTTCCTCCACAGCTCATTACATATATCTGACAATGAGGTGAATAATGCACAAATTCCTCCCAAAATATACGAGATAAATCCAGTATTTGACCACCTGTTAGCAAAATTTTCGGAAGCTTATACCCCTGATGGCAAAATGTCAATTGATAAGAACCTCTTGCTATGTAAAGGGTGGCTCTGGTGGAAAGTTTACATAACAAGAAAATGATCGTGTTTCGGAATGGAATTATATAAATTATGTGAAGGCGAGACAGGTTATATAATATGACCTGCTTCCGTGTGTATCATAATGAACAGCTGTAAAAACATAACACTGTAAATACTGTAAATATTACCTGTACTGTAGTGTAATATAGTCCGTTTATGTCACTTAGTAATTGTAGGGAGGCGATATAAACTTGATCCCTCGAAAGCGCTAACCAACATAACAGAAAATTTCGTGAATATTATAATTTATTCCATTGCACATCTTTTAAGTACCGTATATGTAAACTTTGTAAATCTACAATTTACATATACAGAAACATTTATTTCCAGGTAGAGATTGATAGTAAACTGCCTAAAATATTCAGGTGAAAGTTACTGTATAAACAAAAACCAGAGCTTTGCTGTTAGGAAGAAGCAATCTCGATTTCACAGTGTGAAAGCACTTAGTTCGTTTTTGCACAAAGTATTGAAAAATTAAAATAATCAAATTTTTCAACAATTAAATACATCATATTCAAGCAAATATTCCTCTCTTGGCCCTTCAATAGTTCATTTTAGTCTAAGATTGCTTTTAATCAAGTAATTAAATATTTCCTTCAATCAGGGAAATCGCTCCCCACCTGAGAGTGAACTAGTGTGTACCGAGCTCCCCGCTTAAGGTGTTAATAAACGTCTATATTTAATTTAAAAGCGGCCAATGAGCGAAGGATTTCCAGCCACTGGCGTACAAAGCTGAAATGGTGGGATATGAAAACAAATGTAATGAGCAAAAATCGGGAGAAATAATAGAATAATCGGGAGTGGGAAAACAATTGAAAATCGGCAGTCTCCCACCTAAATCGAGAAAGTTGGCAGGTATGCTAATGTCACATCTTATTTTCATCCTGCCTAAACCACTGCATGACACGAGAAGGTCAAAATATTTCCTATACAGAATACAAGCTAATTCATAAGTTTTAAATCAGTATCTTTGTCTTTAATTTTAAAAAGAAATCTCATTTTCTAGGACTCATTCTCCGTTCAAGGATGCTACATTCAACATATTTCCATGTTTCAGACAGCATATGAGGAGAAAAATTTCAGTCTAGTAGTCCCTCTTCTTGAACGACCTGCATAAGCAGAAACGTATCAGAAAGAAGAAGATTCCTTCTTCTATTTTAAAATTTATTAATTTGATATTTTGAGGATGGGACAATTCTTCAATGGGTAGGTTCACAGATTTTGCGTGATGTATCTTTTTTACTGTACTATTACTTTTTTTGGCATTGATATTGTTGACTGATTGATTGATGTTTGTTGTTTAAAGGGGGCCTAACATCGAGGTCATCGGCCCCTAATGGTACGAAATGAGACGACAAATTGAAAGTCCAAAATCCTCCACTGACTGGAATTCAAAGCGTGAGGACGAAGAATGAATGGATGGATTTATATGAATTTAAAACATTCAGTGGATCCGACCCACAGTGCTTCACATGCACAGCTGGCGCAAAACAATAGAAGAACGGACCAAGGGACTGCTTCTATAGCACGATGCTGAAATGATTAGAATATGCTCGTTGTTGAAATGGGTCCAAAATTCAGGTCATCGGCCCCTCATAATGGTATTTCTAGCGATAAAAGTAGAACCATGGTATTTGCCATGTTGCGGTACTAATCAAGAGTAGCGCAGACTTGCGGTATTCCACACATTATAGTACTACTCACAGGTAATGAAATTCGCACATGTATTACAGACCTAATGTGTTTCGCACATTGCGGTGCCCTTGACAAGCAACACAAACCAATGGTGTTCATCACCTAAGTGTACTAACCACAGGGACTCTTACTAACCTGTGGTGTTCCTCATATAGTGGGTACTAATCATAGGCGAAGCCAGAACCATGGGTTCCTTCATCCCATGGTGTAGCTCATATAGTGCTACTAATCACAGGTACTGTACAAGCCGTCGAGCCCTCGTTTGCTACTAATGACAAACCTATTTGGTACCCAACATAGCGGTACTACGTGCAAGTAAAGGCAACCTAAGGTGTTCCCCGCGTGGTGGTACTAATCACAAGTAGTTTCATGGTTCTACTTTGATCATCCCTTGGTCACCCCTTAGAACAGGCAGAGGATACCATGGGTGTATTCTTTGGCTTCGTCCCCCACCCACAGTGGGTTGGTATTGTTTTAGCTAACTAATATACCTATGAAGTCTACTTGAATGTGTGCTAATTGCGAGTTTATCACATCAAAAGCTTATATAGAACAAAATTATTAATGTTATTTTGCTTTATGCCTCACTCACTAATTTTACAGTTTTTGGAGATGCTGAGGTGCCGGAATTTAGTCCCGCAGGAGTTCTTTTAAGTGCCAGTAAATCTACTACATGAGGCTGACGTATCTGAGCATCTTCATATACCACCGAACTGAGCAAGGATCGAACCTGCCAAGCTGGGGTCAGAAGGTCAACGCCGGCCACCCAGAAACCCAAGATGTGTCTCAATGTTTTACATCACAGTGAACAGAAACTGATAAATTTATTGTGGTTCAATGATCAACAACCTAGGAGAATACTGAAACATTTCCTTTATTACCTGGTGTTTACTTCTGAATTTTATATATACAGTATTACCCCTCTTTTACACTTTTCAAGGGACCAAGGAATACTGGTGTAAAAGGGGGGAAAGTGTAAATCGTGGGAAACAGCTTGTACAGGTATATATAAAAATGCTCTGGAAAAGGAGGTAAATGTTACACAAATGCATATTATTAATTTATAGAGTATTTCAATCTTAATCGATTTACTATACTTACCTCAAATAAAGGTCCATATACGTTAATTACTGTACTGTATTAACCGTTGACTACACTGCCTTTGTAATTCTGCTCATCCTTTGCCCAGGAGAAGGTTACCGGTAGGTGGTTAAATATTTGTGTAATATATCGTCGTTGCCGGGACAAAACCTCCTATGTGAAATATTTTAGCTTAGAACTTTGGCCGGTAAGGTTCGGTCATCTAACGTCCAATACTGTGTAACAGTTGTCAAGGCATTCTCGCTCTTCATAATGTATGTGCTGCGGGTCAGTATATCTCCAAAAATATTAACACATAGGAGGTTTCGTCCCGGCAATGACGATATTCTTTTAATATTACAGTAGTTACTTCCTTAGAATGGCTATAGAATTACCTAAGATGCAATATTTTCTCTGAATGAAACATTTTAATTGCTACTACTGTACCTGTATTTATAACATTAACACAAATTTATTCCAGATGGAAAACTACACAATCACCACTTCCTACCAAAATAGTCCAGAATCGATCTCTGTTTACACTTCTTATTCCTTATGACCTCTATTTGTTTTTCAAGTTCATAAAGGTTATGAAAATTATTTCCACCCCCCGTCTACAGATGACATACCTGCGTAAAATATTTACTGCTGCACTTGCATCAGAACTGGTAGGCATCACTTCACTGTCTTCCTCTGCTTCATCACTGTCACTGGTGGGAGACTCGGCTACTGTTTGCTCAGCAACCAACTCCTCCACACTTCTTTCCTCTGCAGTGATCACAGAATCATCTACCCGAAGAAAATCTTCAGTACTGCAGTCTGACTGCAACATTCTCCATACATCAGGTAGCAGGCCTTCTTCTTGTTCTTCTTCTGGCAGCTGAGATTCAGCATGATTCTTGAAAAAAAATAAACCTGCTTTCAAGAAACAATTTGGGATGGTAGTCTCCTTCACGGCTTTCCAAGACTTTGCAATGAAGTGAAGTGCATCCAGGATTGAAACTTTCAATGATGATGGATCCTTTCCAGCATCCATAATGAATAAAATTTGCTGCATCAGGTTCTTCCTATAAAGTGACTTAAAGGGAGTGAATAACCCCTAAATCCATAGGTTGTTCTTGCTTGTGCAGTTAGCAGGCAGAAATTCCAACTGCACATTCCTCAAATTAACATCCACGGGATGTGCAGGACAATGGTCGAGGAAAAGAAGGATCTTCCTATCTTGCGCACCCATTTTTGAATCCAGAGCAATGAACTGCTATCGGCAAAGATCTGAGGTCATCCAAGCTTTATGGTTGGCATCGTAGGCAGTAGGTAATGATCGCACATTCTTGAGGCAATGAGGCTTTTTAGATATCCCTATCACATAGGGGTGGAGCTTCTCAGAGCCATCAGTATTGGCTCCGAACATCACTGTGAGCCTCATCTTGCTGTGTTTCCAACCATGACATTTATCTCCTTTGAATGCCTAAGTCTTGCTGGTTAACACACTCAAACACAGTCCAGTTTCATCTAGGTTAAAAATGTTCCTGGGTTTGTAATCCTTGGTCAGCTACTGCAATCTTCTATTGATCCATTCTTCCACAGTTTCATCACTAACTGCATTAGATTCCCCACAAACAGTTTTATAGGTTAGGTTAAACCTTTTCCTAAACCGGACGATCCAGCCATTGGACGCGCAGAAATTTTCAATGCCAAGAATGTTTGACAATTTAAGCACCTTTTCCCTTAAGAGCACACCATCAACTGGAATGCCTGCAGCTCTTGAAGTTTCAAACCAACTTTCTACAATTTTTTCCATTTTCTCGTATTTGCAGTATGACGCATACTTCCTTTTCTTGGAGTCTGGTCTGCATTCTGAAGCACTTGATGTAATGCTTCCTCTCTTTTTCACAATTGTATTCAGCGTGGATACAGGAAGCTGCAATTCGTGTGCCAATGGAACAAGTGTTTTGCGGTACGAATCAACCTTTTCTAATATTCGAACTTTCTCATCCATAGTGAAAGTTTTTCCTTCCATCTTTTTTCCATTAATAGCAGGAAAACAATAAAGCAATAACAAAGAAGGATTACCAAATACACACAACGGGAAAGGAAGATCGCGGCAATTCACGCTCACATAACAAGAACAAAAAATGTAACAAAAAACAAAAATACAGTAAATGTGACGAATCAGCGACAATAACTTTAACAACTCCAACAACAAATGCAAATGTAAAACAATAACCGTGTTAACGAACTCGGGCAAGACAAACACTGAATCACTTGATAACGTATCCTTCTTGTGGCTTATACTGTACTTGGCAATAGAGCAAACATCTGATATCTCCTTCTTCTTCTCCTTTGCGGTTTTGTTAATTCAATTCGTCGGATTCCTTCTTCTTCTTCTTCTTGAAAGATTAACGAGTACTTTATTGTTGTTGGATTTGAAAATAGGTGTTTTTTTTTTTTTTTGCTAGGGGCTTTACGTCGCACCGACACAGATAGGTCTTATGGCGACGATGGGATAGGAAAGGCCTAGGAGTTGGAAGGAAGCGGCCGTGGCCTTAATTAAGGTACAGCCCCAGCATTTGCCTGGTGTGAAAATGGGAAACCACGGAAAACCATCTTCAGGGCTGCCGATAGTGGGATTCGAACCTACTATCTCCCGGATGCAAGCTCACAGCCACGCGCCTCTACGCGCACGGCCAACTCGCCCGGTAATAGGGTTTTTAAAGGACGTTGTGGAAAACACCTGATACCAAAGAATCGGGTATTAAATTGGTTGGTTACGCGGAAGTTCAATATTGAGAGTTCTAAGAGTTATTATAGACCATGGTTGTTTGATTTGGTCGTCACACCAGGGTTACTCAAAGCGGTTTAGGTTAGTTGCGACGCCATTTTACCTCAAATTTTTTCCTCTCGAACGGCCTTGTAAATGGCGGAAAGCGTAAAATGACGCAAATGTAAATTTGAGGATTTTAATACATTGTGAGCATAGGAAATCTCAGGGGACCAACAAAAAAGACGGGAAAATGTAAAAGCCGGGAATGTAAATGCAGGGTAATACTGTATAAGGAAACAGATTATAGCCAAATTGTTTAATGGTTTAATCAACTCTCGAAGATTGTGTAGAGGAAGAAAGATAATTATCAAAATTCCTGCAACTTCACAGAAAGAAAGAGCTGCAAAGGATGCTCATACCAGTCTTGACAGTTGCGGATGAGAAACTTAAACAGAAAAAGGTTATGCACCCAACGTTAGAAGTGTAATCAAACCAGTTGTCGTCTAACTCCAGTCATAAGGCAATTGAATCCTTCACAAAGACAGAGTAGTTAAGTACACAATAATGACAACAAACAGACAGCTTTCGCAAAGTCTTCTGCAAGGATGGCAAAACCTCAGCCACTCATGAATTGAGAATGTGGGATATCATTCTGATTAAACACGAACAGTAACACTAGACAAATGCAAACTATTAGCTGTGGTTGTTTACTGATCACTTTTTGGGAATATTCAGACTTTTCTGAAAACATGAAACTTTTATTTCTCTATCTGATGTGTTGGAAACAAATTGAAAGGAATAATTTCTTCAACTTGTAAAACAATGTAGTATGCCCTTCGTACATTTTGTAGATCATCTCTTTACACTTCCTTATTCTAGACAAGGTTTCTTACAATCTGGTAGAATGCATTGCCCTGTTACACCCTCTTGCTAATCTCCACATCCAGCCTTGTATTCAGCATTAATTCACTTCCTAGGTATTTAAAACTGTCAACAATTTCAAGGCTTTCACCACCAATTTTTACACTATCTTCCCTTTGTCTTTCTCCTCTTGATATCACCAGGGTCTTCCTTTCTCTGACCTAATTTTCATACCATCCTTTTCAATTTTGTTGTTCAGTGCATCAAGTTGTTCTTGTACTGCTTTGCTGTTTGTTCCCCAGACCACAATATCATCTGCAAATAGTAATAACTTCACCCCCGTATTTCCATATCCTTCCTTTTTCTCCTTTACAATTTCGTCCATAACCATCAGAAACAAAAACGGTGACAGCACGCTCCTGTCTTAGTCCAGTTTCGTTTAACAGAGTCTGTATGCTGCTGACACAGTGTCGTACAATGCTTGCACCATTTTTATAGTTTGTGTACTCCGTCTCTTTTTGACCATGGATTCCCACACCTTCTCCCTGGGAATGCTTGTATGGCTTTGTTAGATCTATGAATGTTATCAGATTCTTTCCATATTCCCAACTCATTTCCATTAACTGCCTCATGCTGAAGATTGGGTCCACTGTAGATCTTCCACTTCTAAAGCCATACTGTTCCTCTTGCAACTCTCCTACCTGTCTTCTCATTCTCTTTTCTAATACTCCTTTCATTACTTTTGCCACTTGTAATAAGAGTGTGATTCCTGTACAGTTATCACAATTTTTTGCCCCCTCCCCCACAATCTTAGAAAATGGTATTATTATTCCCTTTCCCCAGTTTTCTGACACACATTCCTTTTTCTACATGCACCTTTTTTTCAGCCTGTTGCCATTTCTTGATGGATGCAGTATTTTTGTATCCATCTCTTGGCACAGGCCAGAGCAAAGTGGAACTTCCACCGAAGTCCCAGTCTAGTCCATGGCTGGGGGTATGGGTAGTGCTGAGTAATGAAATATGGAGCACAACTAGTGTCTGAGTGTTACGAAAGGTGTTGCTCATAGGATGTTGTGCTGCAGTAGCACCTTCTTGTCCAGTGAGGAAAGCAATGGCAAACTACCTCACTCCTCATCTTGAATAGTATGCCTCATTAGGGCTCTGCCATTGGTTTTTGAGGTTTCTCTATAACTGCATAGCATTTGCTGGTGCTATTTGAGGATCCAACCAGCCTCAGGGCTGATGACCTAACAGACAGACATATGAACTTTAACAATCTGTACACCCATTGCAGTCCAACAGGTCCAGCAGCCTTTATCATTTCCACACTAATTTCATCCATTCCTGGTGCCTTCCCCATTTTCATTTTATGGACTGCTAGTTCTACCTCTAACATGATTACATAATCTTGTACTGCTGAGTCATCACACTGTATTACTACCATCTCCTCTGCACAATTTCTCACATTCAGCAGTTTATTAAAATACTCCTTCCTCTTTACTTCTGGATTTGTTACCAACTCTCCACCTTCCTCTTTCATCAACTTTGTATAAACTCTTTCTTTCCTATTACTTCGTACAATTTCACACAGCTTTCTTTTACTGCCAGCTCTACACATTTCCATATTTTGTGTACATTCTTCCCAACCTTTCTTCTCTTACCAATTTCTTACATTTCCTTTTATTATCAAGATACTTCCTTTTGCTTTCTTTTTTTAAATCTCTATTCCATTTTTGCTGTGTTTTCTACTTTTCTTTCACTGCATTTCTTACCTCATTCCACCGCTGTGTCTCCTTTCACTCTCGTCGATGTTCTACCAAAGGCACTCTCTGCCCCTGTTTACAAATGCCCTTTTGAAGTTGCACCATTCATTTTCCACATTACCTACTTCACTAAGTACAATTTGTTGTTTCAGTCTTTGTAGAAATTCTTCCTATACATTCTTATATTTTAATTTCCACACTTTTATTTACCATCTCTTATCTCCTTTAATTTTTCCATTTTCCCCCACTCTCATTTTTGCTATCACAATTCTATGATCTCCACTGAATGTTTCTCCTGATAAAGCTGTTGCATCCATTAACTGTCTGTGGTTTGTCCTTTCCACCAGAAAGTAATCAATTACTGATTTTTTTCTTCTGTCACCTCAGCCATATATTGTAATTTCCTGTTGTTTTTCGTCTGAAACCATGTGATGCCAACAATCATTCCATTCCTCTCACAAAACTCAAGTAGTTTCTCTGCGTTTCTTTTCCTATATTCATATGGTCCAATTACTTCTTCCTTTCCTTGTCTTTTGTTACCCATGATAATCACTTCTACATATGTTCTCTCTTTTTATGGTTTCTCCAGAAATTCCTCAATTCTACTACCTGTATGGAACAATTTGAAACTAGTTTGTGTGGTAGTTTAAGGATCACACTCTGAAGTAATAAAGCCAAGCACTACAAGTCAGATCTGAAGTGAGGAGTATAAGATATACCAAGGTGAGGAGTCTATTTAAGAAGGGTACATACACTAAAAACGCATATGACTCAATAGTCCTGATTAACCACACACAACACAAGACAAACTCACAAGTATTGAGGAAGGAATAACATTATTACTGCAAGAAATAATAATAATAATAATAAATGAAGTTTTCAAAATACATTCTCTCTTATTAATACAAATTCCACTGCAGTAAATAAAACCATTGTATTCTTATTCTGTAACACCTGAAACCGAAGGTAAATCAGTGTACAGAACTGATTAGCTCAACAACTTCTTAAGTGCATACAAACCAAGAAAAAGGTGTGGTGGTATCAGGTACTCTGACTGCTAGCAGGAAGTACTTCACACTACAATGTATGTATTAGGAGAAAGAATTTTTGCAATACTATTTTACATATTGTACGAGAAGTGTGTTGCGAGTATAGTCCAACTAAAGTTCTCCGAGATGCAAAACACAGGGGATCAAATGGCAATGTCATTTCAATTTTCATGGTTTTGGGTAAACTCTCTATCCTGGGAACTACAGACTGTATGCGTATAAACAATAAGTGGGATTCTGTAACCTAGTGCCACTAGTTGCTCAGTGGTAGAGCAGATTATTTCATATGCAAATTCCAGCCAAGAGCTTTGTTTTAATCCATATAACCGCATTTCTCCAGATCCAAGTTGACTGTTGATTTCCTCAGAATTTCCTGCGAAAAATCAAGTCTTCTTGCATCATGGCCTAACAGTAATGACCACCACTGGCAACTGTCATGGTATACGAATGCAGGTTCGCAGAGAGGAATTCCGTGAACATTCAAGGCAGTATCAGACACCTCTAGTGAAAATGATTATTTCACAAAACACAATTTTAGTTAATCTTTTTGAAGGAAAATGTGGGGGCCCTCTTTCATTCAGGGTCATCTTGGATTCGGAGAAATACAGTATATACTATTAGTTCATGGTCAGCAGTCAGCGAACTATTATCATACGATCGGGGGGGGGGGGGGGGGGGGGGGGAGAGAAAAAAAAAAAGAAAAAATTAAAAAAAAATCCTAATGACGTGGGAGTTTTCATTCTCTTGGCTGCTGCCATCCTTTAGAAGATGTACCACAAAAGTCACACTTAAAACAGACTGTAAAAAGTTGCATTATGCAACTCCTGGTAGGTAATTTTGCTTATCTACTTGCCGTTAACTTCAATAACAAGAAATGTATTCCTAGAAATTTTGGAGATACCCTGAGAAAATCAATACATTTCCACAAGTTTTAGTTTATTTCCTTCACGAATGTCACGGTGCAATTTTTCAGCAGTCACCATTCAAATTTCGGAATGTCTCCAAGGAAACACAACACATCATTAAAATTTTCCACTTTTCATATCATTTCACATTTTAAAGAAAGAACATATAAATCCTATAACATACAAGACTCCTATTTGTGTTATTTAAATGCTTATTTTAAAAGTTTATAATCCAATGATGTCAAAGTGTATTGAACAATGCATTTACTTTTCTTGATCCATTTCAATACAGGGGGCTGATGAACTTTAGTTAACCCCTTCCAAACCCAATCACCATTATATATTAAACTTCTGCACTGTGATGTTGCAGTTTCTTGTAGGTCACTCATCCAACTGCCGAAGAACTCAAGTCTCTCTCTCCAAGCTATTTGCCATGTACACTCTTCAAAACAATCTGTGCCGAGAACTGGTTTCACAAAACTTCTCCATAAAACTTGAGATACCTGATGGAAATAAATAAAGTACAAAATCATCTTTCACTGAAAGTTGAACAGAATATTATAGCAGAAAAAGTAACATATAGAGACCCTGAAATACCACAGAGATATGAATTGTCAGCTCTCAATAATAATAATAATAATAATAATAATAATAATAATAATAATAATAATAATAATAATAATAATAATAAATTAGTTGTAATCTAAACAGCGTGGCAAAACGACATGAAGTGCTGAGTTTGTGACAAGAGCGGGAAACATAACAAGAATGGGAGCGTTAATCGAGCAATAGTTGTGTGCTATAGGAAGGTGGAATTGCAGGATGAAAGTGAAGTACATCCAAAATGCCACCAGTCCCCATAATATAAAGCAGCTGATATTAACTCATAGAGAGGGTGCTGTTAGTGATCAGTGACATCGAATTAAACCCTAACCTAAACATGAATACCACCAATAAATCGAACCTAAACAAACTCACAAAACAAAATAAAACAGAACAATTTACTAATAACAAAAGCCGATAAAGGCAACACTACGGTCATTATGGATAAGAATGAATACATAACAAAGACTAAAGAATGTTTCCAGGACAACACTTTTTCAATTAAACGCCGAGATCCAACCAATAATATACAAAGGAATTTAAAAAATCTACTCAAGAACACACACTTTATTCTCACCGAAACAGAATCTGCTAAACTTATAACTATGAACCCCCAATTACCATCCACAAGGGCCTACCCTAAAATACACAAAGAAAATGTACCCATGAGACCGATTATAAACTATAAAGCCAGTCCAACCTATAAGTTATCACAATTCATTCAGAAATTTTTGAAAAAGCATTATTCATTTTTAGCAAACAAAACAATACAAAACTCAATAGATTTTTGCAACAGAACCACAGAACTAAAGATCGAAAAACATCATACCCTTAATTCATTTGATATAACAAACATGTACCCTAACATTCCTATTAAACAAACAGTCAAAATAATTGAATCTAACCTAAAAAACCATAGTAACTTGAGCACCTTAGAAATAGAAGAATTCGTGATTCTGCTTAAATTCGCCTTAAACAATAACTACTTCAGATTTCATGATACCATATATCAGCAACAAGGATTACCTATGGGATCTCCTGCTTCCGGAATATTAGCAGAAATATATATTGAGTACCTAGAACACACGTCAATTAATAAAATAGATAATATATATTTTTGGTGTAGATTTGTCGACGATATCTTCGTAACTATAGATAATAGATTCACTGATGCAGATACTATACTAGACAAACTTAACAATTTAGACCCCCAAATTAAATCAACTAAAGAAACAGAAAATAACCGTACCTTAAATTACTTGGACTTAACAATAACCAGGCATGACACTCACTTATCTTACAAGATCTATAGGAAACCCACACACACTTTAAATACAATAAAAAATGACTCCATCCTAACACACATAAAAGAGCAGCCTATTATAGTATGATACATAGAGCTTTCAATATCCCAATGACAATAGAAGATCGAAATAATGAATTAAAATTAATCCACGACATAGCCAAATACAATGGATACAGCAAAGAAATGGTCAACAAAATCATTCACAAAATAAAATCCCAACCTAAAACTAAATTAATCAAAACAGCCAAACCGAAAAGAGATTATGTCCTATTTACCTTCAACAACACCAATATATATACTATAATATCTTTAAGAAGCACAACCTGAAAATAGCATTCAAAACCACACACAACAGCACCAACACTATACACAACACCAAAACAGACAATAATAATAAATACAACCAATCAGGTGTCTACCGCATCAAATGTAACAACTGTGACACAAGCTACATTGGACGTACAGGCAGAAACTTCACCGTCCGTTATAATGAACATATAAATGCAGTAAAGCACAACCATTTCTCATCAATAGGCCAACATGTAGAAGAATCTAAGCACAACTTTACAGACATCTATAATGACATCATATTAAACATAAACTCTAAGGGCCCCCTGCTCAACATAACCGAAGATTTCTATATTTCTTTGGATCAATACGCTAACCCCAATCATAACATTAACGACATTACAGAGAAAACCAGTATTATCTTTGACAAAGTCATTCCTGCAATAAAAAATCTCAAATTAGTAAACACACGTCATAACAAACCGACGAATCACAAACCCAACCCCGCCCCTACCTTCACAATAGCCACTCCTCCATCCCCTCCTCCAACATCCCTCCACACAGCTAACATGAGCCCCAGACGTACTCGTAGCAGAATACAACAAATCTCCAAACATATCGGTACACAACCTCCACAGCAACAACAGTAAGTACTCTTTTCATTTCACACATACATCCAGGCATTCCTTCATACATACGCTATACTCATATTAGCTTTTCTTTACAGGTAACAACCATATAACGTGCACAGACAAAAGAGGTGTCGCCACCAACTGCTCTAAAATTAAACCCTATCTCGCTGTATATATAAATCTTACTGGACTATATCAACAGTTGAATTGCAAAGTACTCAATTTTCAAATTTTAATGACAAGAGTTCTTATAACATACCAATACAAAGTATATCAGCCATAGAACATTCTCGATGATCACCTAATACAACTTAATCAACACAAGAACTACAAGAGGATATTTTTTTTTTTTTGCTAGGGGCTTTACGTCGCACCGACACAGATAGGTCTTATGGCGACGATGGGATAGGAAAGGCCTAGGAATTGGAAGGAAGCGGCCGTGGCCTTAATTAAGGTACAGCCCCAGGATTTGCCTGGTGTGTAAATGGGAAACCACGGAAAATCATTTTCAGAGCTGGCGATAGTGGGATTCGAACCTACTATCTCCCGGATGCAAGCTCACAGCCGCGCGCCTCTACGCGCACGGCCAACTCGCCCGGTACAAGAGGATTGAAGAATGAATGCAACGCAACATGAACTCAAATTTTAACAGACGTTTTTAAAATATACCATGTTTTAATGTGTTTAATGTGCTATATTTTTTAGTGTCTTATGATTTGGCACATATATTTTAATGTGTTTATGTACTCATGTCCATGCTCAATCAATAGGTTTTAGTTTATTATAACCATCACCACTTTTAATCAGAGATATTTTAACGCAACATACTGCAATATATTTTACTTCCATTTTTCATTAGACATCCAGATGCTCTAACGTAACATCTTTGTAATTTTGTCTAATGACTAAATTTGTGTGCTAGCTGATGATGGCCAAGATAGGCCGAAACCGGTACTAGTGCAATAATTCATTCACAATAAATGTATTGATCGGTGGAACATTTTTCTTATCTATTACATACTATATTACCATCTGCGGGGAACACACAACCTAAATACCTGAAATTATCGACCTGTTCTAGCTTTGTATCACCAATTTGACATTCAATTCTGTTGAATTTCTTACCTACTGACATCAATTTAGTCTTCAAAAGGCTAATTTTCATACCATACTCATTGCATCTATTTTCAAGTTCAAAAATATTACACTGCTTACTATATTTCCACCTAACTGAATCCCTCCCTGCCATTTTATACCTTTCAGCAGATGATCCATGTAAACTACGAACAGCACAGGTGAAAGACTACAGCCTTGTATAACGCCTGTAAGTACACTGAACCAAGAACTCATTCTACCATCATTTCTCACTGAAGCCCAATTGTCAGCATAAATGCCTTTGATTGATTTCAATAATCTACCTTTAATTCCATAGTCCCCCAGTATGGCGAACATCTTCTTTCTCCGTACCCTGTTATATGCTTTCTCTAGATCTACAAAATATAAACACAACTGCCTATTCCTCTCGTAGCGTTTTTCAATTACCTGGTGCATACTGAACATCTGATACTGACAGCCCCTCTATGGTCTGAAACCACACTGGTTTTCATTCAACTTCCTCTCAACCACTGATCGCATTCTCCCTTCCAAGATGCCAGTGAATACTTTGCTTGGTATACTAATCAATGAGATACCTCTATAGTTGTTGCAATCCTTCCTATTCTCTTGCTTATAGATAGGTGCAATTACTGCTTTTATGCAATCTGAAGGTACCTTACCAAGACTCCATGCTGGTCTTACTACTCTATGAAACCATTTCATCCCTGCCTTCCCACTATACTTCACCATTTCAGGTCTAATTTCATCTATTCCTGCTGCTTTATGACAATGGAGTTTATTTACCATCCTTTCCACTTCCTCAAGACAATTTCACCAACATCATTTTCTTCCTCTCCATGAGCTTGGCTGTTCACAACACCATCAGGAAGATTTCCTTTTACGTTGAGAAGATGTTCAAAATATTCCCTCCACCTCTCCAGCGATTCCCTGGGATCTATTATGAGTTCACCTGAATTACTCCAAACCCTGTTCATTTCCCTTTTCCCTCCCTTCCTAAGATTCTTTATTACTGTCCAGAAAGGTTTCCCTGCTGCTTGACCTAGCCTTTCCAGGTTATTACCAAAATCTTCCCAAGACTTCTTTTTAGATTCGACAACTATTTGTTTCGCTCTGTTTCTTTCATCTACGTACAAATCTCTGTCTGCCTCGGACCTTGTTTGGAGCCACTTCTAATAAGCCTTCTTTTTACGTTTACAAGCTGCTTATCACTTCATCATTACACCAAGACATTCGCCTTTTCCCATCTTTACAAACAGTTGTTCCTAGGGATTCCCTTGCTGTTTCTACTACAGCATCCCTGTATGCCACCCATTCTCTTTCTATATCCTGAACCTGCTTACTGTCTACTGTTCGAAACTTCTCACTAATCATATCCATGTACTTCTGTCTAATTTCCTCGTCCTGGAGATTTTCTACTCTTATTTGTTTGCAGACAGATTTCAATTTCTCTACCCTACGCCTAGAGATACTCAGTTCACTACAGATCAGATAGTGGTCTGTATCATCGAAAAATCCCCGGAAAACTCATACATTCCTAATAGATTTCCTGAATTTAAAGTCGGTTAAGATAGGGTCTATTACAGATCTGGTACCCCTAGCCTCCCATGTGTAATGGTGAATAGCCTTATGCTTGAAGAATGTATTCGTAACTGCTAAACCCATACTAGCACAGAAGTCCAGTAAATGCTTCCCATTCCCATTAGCTTCCATATCTTCCCCACATTTACCAATCACCCTTTTGTATCCTTCAGTTTTATTTCCAACTCTTGCATTGAAATCGCCCCTTAGCACTATTCTATCCTTGCTGTTGACCCTGACCACGATGGCACAGTTCTGCATAGATCTTTCAAGAATTGTGCTTAGCGAAACACTTGAAAATGTAAATTTCATCCTCATCTGCACCCTCACATGGTGAATACACGGAGACAATTCTAGTCCTAATTCCTCCAACTGACAAATCTACCCACATCATTCGCTCATTTACGTGCCCAACAGAAACTCTGTTGCGTGCAATGATATTCCTAATAAATAGCCGAAACTATGTTGCATGCAATGATATTCCTGATAAATAGCCCTACCCCATATTCTGCCTTTCCCTTCCTAACACCCGTCAAGTGCACTTTATAATCTCTTATCTCTTCCTTGTTATCTCCCCTTACCCAAATATCTCTTACTCCTAGTACATCCAGATGCATCTTCTTAGCTGACTCAGCCAGTTCTTCTTTCTTCCATAAGCCCCATTAATAATGACAGCTCCCCATCGAATTCCATTTCGTTGCTAAGTTGTTTCCCAGGAGTCCCTCGCCTGTCAAATGGAAGTGGGACTCCATTACTCCCATAGGTCCAAGGCTTGCTTAAAATGTTCTGAGCTCAGTAAATTCATAAGGCAGGATGCTACCCTACTTACACATAGTCCAAGTGAGGATCTCTCCCGTAACAGGTTATGGACCACCGGTGGATTGTATAGTCCAAGCTGCCTGAACACAAAGAGGGCCATGACTCAGAATTTGTCCGAGATGCCCACTCCCATTCCATAGCAACTGGTATACCAAATCTCAGGACCACTTACTAGGCCACTCAGCCGTTGCCCATGGTTCACGAACTAGGACATGGCTACAGTAACCCACACCATGAACCATATTTAATTACTGTTAAAAATAATGTATTCCGTATAAGCCCATAGATACATATTATATAATTATGTGCTATACATGCTCTAAAATGATATTCTCTATATCTCGAAATTTTGATAACTCAAAATAAAATTTATCTCCCATGGTGAAGTTCCACTGTACATAATTTAAGATGGTGGCAGAATGAGCAAGGCGTGCGAGGGAGCTCTGGGAAGTTTGTGTAATTGTAAGTGTAATAGTGGAATCAACCTGACAAAGTGGCGCAAGGTTTTTCATTTATGTCTTCAGTGTGCTGAGTGCATTTTATAACCCATGCTACAAACTCGACCATAAACATTTAAAATTTCATCTGCAGCTGGAGCTAACCAGAGGCAAAACATGCCTGGTCGTGTTATTTGCAATGGCAATCTAGAGAGGAATAAGGTACAGTGATGTATGCCTTGTGAAACAGTGAGTTTGAACTACATAACATTATGAGATATTATGTGAACTGCAGTCTGAACTCAGATTTTTAAACCAAGGAAAAGGAACCTGTAAGTAAGTTGGGTAAATCGTTGGACCTGTGTCACGATATACTGGAGAGTTATGCTAAATACAGGGTGGGCAAAATAAAACTGGCCCGGAAAATATTTACATTAGGACTGATGCAGCGCTGTGCTCGATTTATCAAACTGTGAGATGCATAGCAGCTGTGTCTGAGGTATAGCAGCAATAGAGTTATAAATGTTCTGCTGTAGGTCTTCCAGTGTTTAGAGGATTATTGGAGTACACCTGATCCTTCAATTTGCCTCATGGGTAAAAATCACAGGGAGGGACATCAGGCGATCGAGGTAGCCAGTTGATTGCAGTGCTTCTGCTGATCTTCCTCTCCCCGTTAGACATCTTGAGCACTTGTGACAAGGTTGTCGAGGCGGTGAGTGCTGTTGCTGAAAATATCCATACAGTCGTTCATCTTCTGTGAGTTGATCCACATATGGATCTGGACATACTGGTTAGCATTAATAGTTTGATGAAAGAATCATGTTACGATGCTGACACCAGGCATTGCGCACCACACACCAATCTTGAGATTATGCAATGGTTTATCAATGTACTGATGGGGATTTTCTGATACATAATGGCACGTGTTCTGTGAGTTCATATACCCCAACAGGCTGAACCAGGCCTCATCTGAGGAAATGAAAAACCAAAGATCCAAAGTCCTGACTCCACTTTACTCAGAAATCACTGGTAGAACTCAACATGCAAAGGTTCGTCTGGATGCTTTAAAGCATGCAGAACAGTAAATTTGTAAGGATACAGATACAGGTACTTTTCACAACAATACCTTAATTCCCACTTACACAGATAAACGGCATTGAGATTTCATCAGACTTCGTTCTAGGCTTTTCTGCACTCAAGCAATATCTTCGAGTTCAAACTCTCTTTGGATACTTGTTATAGCTTTTTTGTTACAGAGCCCATTTCACACCATTCTGCCACTAAGTTTTGCATTGTAGACTTCGGAGGTTTTGCCAAAACACCTCCAGGTTTAAGCATCTGCGCAAACAGTTCCGCATACATCTTCCAAGAATTGTGCTTAGCGAAACACTTGACAATGAACACTCACTGTTTTGTCGTGAGCACCAATTTGTGTTGCGTTCAACTGGTCATTAAACAAGTCTGCTCCTCTCACTCGCTCACACATAACGATATAGCAATGTACTCGGGACAGAGCATGCGGGAGACGCGCATGTGCAGACATGTAAGAGCAACTGAATGGTGCATCAAAATCATGGTTTCTGGCATTTCCTGTGATGGGCAGTTCTCCTATTTATTAACAAGGCTCAGTTCTGCATCAGTCTTATAAATCTTTTCTGGGCCAGTTTTATTCTGCCCACCTGGTATATGGCTATTCAGGAGGGACAAATAAAACACCTTAGTGAAAATCTTTAATTGCTAAAACAGGAAAACTTGCAACTGAAGTCCTTTGTTTAATCACTTGAGTCGAGTCACTGACAATTAACAATACTTAAGGCGAAATACAATTGAAATATTCTGGGTCCCTGAACCAAAAAATGAGAATGTCCTTGAGACTGTGAAATTGGTGGGGAAAGCTCTAGATATAAATATCTAGAATGAAATGGTAGATATTTGTCATCGGCTTCCTAAATGCGAGTGCCAGGCTTATGTTTCATCCGAAGAACTGACAAAGAAGTCCTCTTGCAGCATAGGCGAGTGAAGCGCAGCTTATCTACGCGTCACCTTGGCCTACCTTATGACAATATCATCTACATTAATGAAAGTTTGGCACCAGCGAGAAGAGAACTACTGGCTGTTTCACGCAACTTCAAACGGGACAACTACAAGTTCTTATGGGTACATAATGGATAATAAGATTAACGAAGAATGACGGTTCTTAGAAATTAATTATTAATGATATAGAGGATCTTAATAAGCTTAAACAACTCATACATGTTGAAGCAGTAGCATTTATGGTTTTGCTTAAGGTCTATTGGGTGCACCAGAGTTCTGTGACTGTTTCCGAGAAGACTGAAATTCCTGAATGCTCAAGGTCCTTTCACCCTTATTGCAGTCCCTTGTCTGGCTGTCCGGAACAGTTTTGTGAGTACTGCTAGAAGCTGAATGGTATCAGAAAATCCCCATCAGTACATTGATAAACCATTGCATAATCTCAAGATTGGTGTGTGGTGCGCAATGCCTGGTGTCAGCATCGTAACATGATTCTTTCATCAAACTATTAATGCTAACCAGTATGTAGGGGGCTCAGATCAGAGACAAGTGAATTTTATCTAAATCTGACAGGCAAAAATGACAATTTTGTTGGCCTATCAGAAAGCGGGTTAAATTCTATTAACAGATGAGAGCTGTTTGACGAGAGGTTTGTAGTATTCCGAAGGGACTGTAATACTGTCATCACCGGTACGGGTCTTGGTGGAGGAGTTATTCTTGCAGTTAACAGTAAATCGTAAGGTATAAATTTCGTTATGATATGTACTGACAAATATTTACAGTTATAAGAATTAAAGGAATTTCCACCCATTCAGTACAAATTAATAGTTGATGCATATTTAATTTACATTACATACATCATGGGACCGGTTTCAACCTTTTAAGGGTCTTCCTCAGCCATTATAACTAAAATTGACAATTAGTATACAGTAGTAGGAATAGAAAGTGTATGCTTTAAACTACTTCTTTCCCTTTGTGCCGTTAGGCGTCGGGACATTTCAGCCATTTACTAAACTTTCTTCTATCGTGCGCCATTCTCTGAACCTCACCCAGGATCTTCCCTCGCTTCCTGATCAATCCCAAGATGTACTCCTCCCATTCAATCCGTGGCCTCCCTTGTGTTCTTCTTCCTGTTGGTCTGGCTCGCCACACCTGCTTCGCTTTCCTCTCATCTTCCATTCTTTCTAGGTGACCAATCCAGCCCAATCCTCTCCTCTCAATGACATCCATTATTGGCTCCTGCTGAAGCTCATCTCTTACTGTAGTGTTTCTAATATGGTCTCTTCGAGTTTTCCCGGCAACTTTCCGTAAATATCTCATCTCAGCGGCAACCAGACGGCTCACCAGTTTTTTATGCACTGTCCAACTCTCTACACCATACAGGAGGGTTGGCAGGTACACGGCATGACATACCCGCATTTTTGTGTTTCTAATAATTTCTTTCTTCCCTATGATTGTGTTGTTTATACCATAGTAAACTTGATTAGCTTTTCTAATTCTGTTGTTTATTTCTGCCTCTAATTTTCCGTCCTCTCTGAAAATGGTGCCCAGATACTCAATTTGTTCTACTTGTTCAATATCCTCATTGTTCCACTTGATTTGAAGCTGTACTTTTTCTCCTTTGGTGAACTGCATTACCTTGGTTTTGCTCGCATTCACTTCCATCCCACGGTCCTGGAAGGCATAACCCCATTCAGTAAGAGCTTGTTGGTGATCCTCCTCTTTCCCAGCCAAAATCAGAATGTCGTCTGCATAGACCAGGGATTGGACATATATTGGTCTCATGTTCCAGTTGCCAACCTTAATTCTTTTAGTTTTTCTTTTACACTGCTTATTGACTTGGTACATGAAGATCACAAAGAGAAGAGGACTCAAGCTGTCACCCTGCTTTACTCCCTTCACCATTTCGAATTCCCTAGAGCATTCACCAGCTATTCTCACCATTCCTTGGACTCTATTGTACATGCTCCTAATGCAGCATAAGAGAGTCTTTGTTACCTTTTCGTCTTCAAGTGCTGCCTAAAGCTGTTCCCTGGGGACCGAGTCAAATGCAGCCTTTAGGTCGACAAATGCAGCTTGAACATCCTTCCCTCGACTAAGTCGTTTCTCTATAACAGTTCTTAGTGTATATATATGGTCGTGTGTTTGTCGACTTGGCCTGAAAGCACACTGTTCTTCTTCCAATTTTTCCTCTACTTCTTGTCTCAACCTCCTGTCCAATATGCGAGAGTATATCTTTCCAGCCACACTGGAAAGACAAATTGCTCGATAGTTTGCACAGTCCAGAGTGCTGCCCTTCTTATGGATAGGAACAATAATGTTCTTCTCCCAATCCTTTGGAATCTTCTGAATGCTCCATGCTTGTTGGCATATCCTTGTCATCCATTTCACCACTGCCTCTCCTTCATACTTCACCAATTCCAAGTGAAATTCCATCCCAACCAGCTGCCTTGCCCACCTTCATTTCAGTGATAGCCTCTCTTACTTCACTCTGCATAATTGTCTCCCCTTCTTATAGTTCTTCTTCTGCCCCGTTACCAGCGTCGTCTTGTAAATTCTGGTCTGCGTGGAACACATCCTCACAGTACGTGCTCCATGTATCAAGGATGTCCCGTGGCCTCGTTTGGATCTTCTGGTTCCTATCTTTAATGTTCCTGATTCTCTTTCCAGTTTTGCCTTGGAGGGATCTTAGTATCTTCCAAAACTTCTTCTGATTATTTCTGTATTTTGATTCCATTTCCTCACCAAATTCCTGCCAGTTCCTTTCTTTTGCCTCTTGTACTTGCCGCTTTGCTTCATTACGTGCTTCAACATAGTTCCTCCAGTCCTCTACCCTTCTTGTTCTCATGTACTCCTTCCAAGCTACCTTTTTCCTCCTTACAACTTCCTTGACTTCATCAGACCACCACTTTGTTTGTTTCCTTCGTGTGTTTACTGTAGTTTTCCCACAGACCTCTTCTGCTACTTTAATAATATTTGTCTTAAATTCACTCCATCTCTCTTCTAAGTTCCAACCTCTCTCAGGTTCCTCTCTTTTTCTTTGCTGAAGTATTTCCACCAACTTCTGAGCATAATTCTGCCTTACCTCTTCCTCTCTAAATGCAGAAATTCTTATTTTCTCAAATCAAAGATGAGAGGGTGTGGGTGTAGCCTTGAACCTTGTTTTCATAACCAGAAGCCGATGTTCTGTACTCATTTCTGCACTGCGGAAGACCCTTACATCTAGTGCTGCATAAGTCATGTTCTTAGTGTAACAAAAGTAGTCAATACAACTCTTTGCTCCTCGGCCTACTGCCTCAAAAGTTATTTTATGGATACTTTTATGGGGGAAGAAGGTGTTGCCAATCCTTAGCTCATTATCAATACAGAATTCCAGCATTCTTTCACCACTGGTATTGATGGTTCGTTCTGCTCCATGTTGACCCATACATCCATGTCCTCGACGTAACCTATTTCCGATCCTAGCATTCCAGTCCCCCATCACAATAACATGTCTACTTCTTTCTCTAGCTTTGTCTATAGCTTTTTGCATTTGAACATAGAATTACTCCTTATCTACTTCTTGCATATCTTCAGTGGGGGCATAGATCTGCAATAGCGTAATACATTCTTCTAGTTCCAGATCCACTGTGATAAGTCTGGAGTTAATAGGTTCCCATCCTGTCACTTTGTTTTCCATTTCTTCGGACATAATGCTGGCCACACCTTCTTTTGCCCGTTCATTCCTGCTGACTCCTGAGTATCTCATTACATATCCCTTATCCAAATTTATTTGGCCATTACCTTTTCTCTTGGTTTCACTGACTCCAAGTATGGCAAGCTTGTACTTTTCCATTTCTTCAACTATTTCTACCTCCTTCCCTGACAGAGAGGTCACATTCCAAGTACCAATTCTCATATACCTTTTCGTGCCAGGTTGTTCCCTTGTTATCCGTCCGGCTACTCTCATGTTTCTCTGAATAGTTAATTTCGCTCCACGTGGGTTATTAGCCCTACGGATGCCAGCATGACGAGGGGGCTGCCCTCTTAGCTGTCATGCCAGCCCATTTTCTGTCAGGGTATCTTCCCTTAGTCTTTGGGGTCCACTTCCTATCTGCAAGGCAGCAGTTTGTGGTTCGCAGTTCCTCTGCCTACTCTGCCGTTGAGGTGTTTACAAAGTTCCTTCTTCCGCCTTCGTAGCCATTGACTGCCAATTTCTGATGAATTTATGTGCCATTTCCTGCACACAGGCATCATCTGGCCTCCAAAAGGGGAACTACTCCGCCCGTAGCCGTTGGCCCCCCTTCTGGTTGTCAGGTTTGGTAATGGCCGCTTGACCCTCGGCCAGACAGTCGCAGGTTGTACCGTCTACTGTCGCATACGGTAGCAGGATATTTCCTGACCTGACGGATGCTTTAAACAAACATTTTAAAAACTATGGACTATAAATTTACAGAATAAGAACGTGATTTACTCAGTCTTTACTACTAGAATTTGTCAATTTTAAAGTCCACTTGTTAAGTTTACGTCAAGTTTCACTTAACTATTTTTGGAATGAACAAATAACACTAGCCCCTAAAGTAAAAAAAATGTGATTTTATATAATGTTGATTTGCTGAATCCGAATTTTCAATCTGTTTACTTCTATCATGTAAGGGTTTCTTGCAAAATCACTTTACATGTATAAATTATGCGAATTTGATCACAAACGTTTTCATAATACTGTTTTATTTTGAAGAAAAAACAATAATATACACAACTTTTTGAAATTAATGTGTATGATTGTTAATACATGTCACTAGAATGTTTTTGCTTTATTTTGTCTTGTTTGCTTCACTATTGGAAAATTTCACACAAATTTTACACTCTTTGCTTCTTACTTGAGAAAGTCCTGTTCCTTTTTCTTTTATGTTTGTCTTCAGTTATTTCAAGCTTTAACATCCAACAATAGTCTGCAAGCATACTGATGCTCTAGCATCCCTGGTATCTCCTTTCGAACTCTAGCACATCCTTGTGAAATCTTTCGCTTTGTTCTTCGCTCAAAGAGCCGAGATTTTCAGGGAAATAATCTAGGTGAGACAATAGGAAATGAATTTTCATACTCATGTTACAACCAAGTTCCTTGTATGCTTCAAGCATGTTAGCCACAATGTTTCAGTAATTGGGATCCTTGTTGTTACCTAGAAATTTTGAAACAACTTCACGAAAGATATCCATGTTGCTTTCTCTTTTTCATCCACAGTGCTTTTAAATGCTGCATTTCACATCAATTTTCTTATATCAGGACAATTAAATATAACTTCTTTTAATTTTGCTTCAGATAGTATTAGAAATTTCTCCCATATGTACTTGAAACAGTCTCCTTCCTTAATTAAAGCCCTTATGAATTGTTTCATTAAGCCAAGCTGAATGTGGAGAGGTGGCACCAAAACTTTAGGACTCGCAGGCTTTGGCGAACAACATTCTTAGAACCGACTTCCAAACTTTCTTGAGGTGGCCAGTCCTTCTTAGTCCAGTGATCAACTCGTGCTCTGCTATCCCACAGGCAAAGAAAGCACGGAAATTTGTTAAAACCAGATTGCTGACCCAGCAGCATAATAAGAACTTTAAAATAGCCACAAACTTGCCAGTTGTGTTCACTGTAGTTCACTCGCAATAACATCAGTTATTGGGATCATTTGTGTATGATTCTTTGAGGATCACTGAATAGGCAACAGGCACTGAACCAAAAACGTTTCCATTACGAAGGAGAACACCCTTTAAACTTAGCTTGGAAGCATCAATGGACAGTCTCTATTCACTTGGATCACATTTTGAAGTTTTAGCATAAGTTCTTTCACATTATTGCAATATACAAGGTAGCCATCTTTGGAGAAAAAGGGATTTAAATTCTATTTTGCATTGTCTGTGCCAATAGAACGATATTTTTGGATTCTTTCTTGGAGTCTAGAACCCAACAACTCAACTAAATCTGTAGAGAGGGCAACATCCCTCACCAAGTCATTTAATTCACTCTGGTTAAAACATTCACGTTCTGCAGCAGATGATCCTGGTAGGTGGCAGAGGCGAATTTCCCATGCATTTGATTGATGTTTCACATCCCCTGTATTTTCAATGAAAAATAAATATTCATTGCTCATATTTTCATGGAAGTTATTTATATAAAATTCAAACACACAGTTATCGATAGAGATGGAAGTAAGGAGCGTGGCTGGTTAGAGACTGTTACTAATTATTGCCAAACTAATCCAGAGATGGCAGCATGATAACTGAATCCTTGTTTGTTGATGATCTGTTCCGTGAGGATGGAATGCTGAACGAACAGCCACATCCGTAACGAGGGCCGTGCAAGCTGAAATCCTGTAAGTTAACGCGCGTGGCCGGGATTTATTTGTTATTTTGTGAAATACTGGATATCTTGCTTGTGAACAGTTCTTTTCTTGTGCTATAAATGATGATATATGACAAATGTGTGTTGTAGTATTATAAATAATTTAGATTTGTGTGCTTGTAGTGTAAATATCAAACGAAGAAAATGTGGGAGTGGTGCGATTTTGAAATGACATCACACCGATCAGAAAGTAGTTGATCAGGCATGGATGTAGGAGCGCCAGGGTCACTCGTTTCTACCGCGCAATCCAAACTGAGTTATTCTAACCATTGTGTAAACGATTATTAAGAGAAACATTTAATATGCTTTCTTTTAAGGAGAAAAGCATAATTATAAATGAAGGACAACCGCGTCCAACTATGAATGTAACTACATAACTTAAGTCGTGTGTTCGTCATTTCAACACAATTTATGAAATTGGATTGGTGGATGTGATATTTTAAATAAACTTTTCTGTTGGCCCTGTTTGCTGTTTTCTCTTGAGAAATGTGTTTGGAATGACTCTGTTTGCGTTGATGATTATAAAAAAAATTCAGTTACATCCCCTAAACCAGAAGTCAGGAGTCGCTACTGGTAGGTAGTCACTGTCACTAATTTCAATTTCCATCACTTCTATATCAGACTTGGATGAAAACCATTCAAGATTTTCTGGTCGCACAGGGATTGGTACAACAGGCTCACGGGAAACAGGTAAAATGACTGACTGGAGAACTGGATACACAATTTGCGTTTTATTTTCAGAATTGTATCTCTTCACATCATACGAACAGAAGTAGCAGTCATTACTATGGTTTGACTGCTCTCTCCAAACCATAGGTATTACAAGCCGTTGACCCAATGACGAAGATCTTCAATGCGTACTCTACATACTTTGTGGGGTGTCCAAGGTTTACTCTGGCCTCAAAGTTTAATTCAAAATAGGCAATATATGATTTTTTTTTTTTTTTTTTTTTTTACAAAATCTGTAATATTATGCCTTTGCTTAGGCAATGTGTATTTCGCACATATATAACAAAAGTGGTCTGGATCATTTATACACAAGTGATGCGACATGGTAAATATACTTTCGTACTGAACTACAAACTCACAACATACTACTCCACAACACAGCTTGAAACTGATACCTTTTCCAGATGACACACACTAATGCAATGTGAGAGAAACTAAGACAGTTTTCAAAAAGAGGAGTGGCTATCTATCTCCTACATATAAACCTAAGATGGCAAGGGTGCACGCTATCTCGATCTAATTACCTGAGTTTTCAGACAAGAAATGTTGAAAGCATTCTAAATACATTTGGTGTTCAAATCCTGATATCATAAAATTACACATGGTAAAGTATGACAGTTAACATAATTATTCTTTGGGCATACGAAAATTACGCTATAAAGAAAATAAAATTTAGAAAAATTAAATGGTACGTGATAGGAACATTCTGGCTTTGAATTTGAATTCAGCATGCTAAACATACCCCACAAACAAACTTCAGAGGCAGCAAGTTCATTGCAGACTTTTTTTTTTTGCTAGTTGTTTTACGTCGCACCGACACAGATAGGTCTCAGATCAAAAATTGGATGTATGGCTTTTCAGGCGTTTGCTCTAATAACCAGCATTTCGTCTTAGGTCTGACACTAGACTCGCCAGAGTGGGATGTGTCAGACCCTACCTACTGATGCTGGGGTGTATGCAGGTGAACTTATCAGAAGCCTCTTATGTGGCACAGTCTGATAACTGCATACGGGAGATAAAACTCCACAATGGAATTAATGCCCGCCTAGCAATTCCAAATGGTAATACTAAATTCCCATGAAGGGAATTAGATATTTTTGATATGCTCTATTGGTGGAAAAATATCTAATTCCCTTCATGGGAATTTAGTATTACCACAGATAGGTCTTACGGCGACGATGGGACAGGAAAGGGCTAGGAGTGGGAAGGAAGCGGCCGTGGCCTTAATTAAGGTACAGCCCCAGCATTTGCCTGGTGTGAAAATGGGAAACCACGGAAAACCATTTTTAGGGCTGCCGACAGTGGGGTTCGAACCTACTATCTCCCGAATACTGGATACTGGCCGCACTTAAGCGACTGCAGCTATCGACCTCGGTTCATTGCAGACTTGTGTAATCTAACATTAATCAGTCCTTGTTAAAAACACACATACATTTCAAATTGTTTTAAACGGGCAAGTTAGCTGTGTGGTTAGGGGCGCACAGCTGTGAGCTGCATCCAGGAGATAGTGAGTTCAAACACCACTGTCGGCAGCCCTGAAGATGGTTTTCCAGGGTTTCCCATTTTCACAGCAGGAAAATGCTGGGGCTGTACCTTAATTAAGACCACGGCCGCTTCCTTACCACTCCTAGGCCTTTCCTATCCCATGGTCGCCATAAGACCTATCTGTGTCGGTGCGATGTAAAAAAATTGTTTAAAAATTGGGTCTATGAACTACTGTGTTTGCATCCTGAGATAAAATGCGATCTTGACACAATTAGCTGATGAAAGTCTATTGCAGTTGGCAACAATATCTTATAATGATTATGTCAAGTATGACCTATGGCTTGGCCTTCAGCAGGACGTTCATATAATTAGAGATCTCCAAGATCTTGGATCTAAAATTTCCTATCCTACAAGATCCCTCCAGCCAAACTTTTGTCGTCGTCATAAACACATTAATTTTTTAATTAACTGTTATTAATTATAATTAATTAGTAATAACCCCTTGAAGGTCACAGCGCAATATATTGCGTGTAGTGGTAAGTGACGTTGTGGTTACGGCGCAATATACTGCGTCGGAATTTGAAGTGATATATCTTCATAACTGTATGCCTTTGGACGATTGAAAAACAGATAGTTCCCGACATCTATTGGCTATTTTCTGAAGTCGTTAGGTTATTGTTATCACCACGGGGAGCACTGGAAATGAAATGTTTTTAAGCAGATGTCTTCAGCTTTAGTGAGTCAACTGCAAACAGTTGAAAATGGCTGCACCAAGTCGAGCTGAGCTGACTTGCTTACAAGCGACGATACAGTTCGTGAAATTCGTATGAATGATGAATGTGATTGTTCAGTATTTGAAGACAGTGATGAAGACGATGTAGGAGGTATATCTGGAAATAATTCAAGTGGTGAAGACTTAAATCAAAGCGGGAATGAGGTCTTACAGCCGCCACGTCTGAAGCGAACAAAGGTAAATAAAGTGCCTTATCCCCCCCAAACGAACCAGAAAGAAGACCACCTTCAAGAGTGTGCCGTGTGTGTTCACACATCAAGAAGGGAGAAAAGGAACCCAAGGACTATCTACCATTGTAAGGAGTGCAACAGAACTATTTCCCCTGTACCTTGTTTTGAGGATTATCATACCAAAAAACATTACTAAAAATGATGTTTCGCAATTTTTGTGCGTAACTAGTTGTTTTATGTCTTGTTAACATACTGTGTTAAATTCATTCATTTCATTAAAATATGATGCCTCTTGAGGGTTGTTTCACAAACATGTGCAAAAACACAAATTTTGGGGTGTGCAGTGGTTTAAAAAACCTGACTCTCAAAGGGTTAATTATTAATTCTCTCATCTTTAGGAAGGTTTGATATAGTTTTCACTGTACACATGGATACACAATGTAAAATGCCCTGATTTTGAGAAAAATTTATCTACAGTACTGTTTCCTATCCCTGTTGGATAGTTTTTATTTGTGTATTCAATAGTATGTTTTCTCGCTTAACACATTCTTTGATACAGATGTCGATTCCCATAGGGGATGTGTAATATTTGTTCCGAATGAGTAAATTTATAATACCAATATAAATGGTCCGTTATTGGACATTATAAATATTACACATCCCCTATGGGAATCGACATCTGTATCATCTGATGGCCAAGCAGGCATCAATTTTTAGTAGTGAGACAGAGTGTCTCATAGTGCATTGGCACTGCCGGTGGCTACAATTAACCTAAGCAGTGGCCTCCACGGTATGCACTAGCCATGCGTCTTGGTAGGTGTGCCAGGTACCAACTGATGAGCCCAGCCTAGCACACGGGGGCGAAACGCTGGCAACCAGGAATGAGTTAGCTGGAAAATTTATAATGTCCAATAACAGACCATTTATATTGGTATTATAACACATTCTTTATCCTTGTTTCCTGCAGAAATGTCTTAACGAGGTTTTACTGCACTTAACAAGTAAAATGCTAACTCGTGTCCTCATCTCGAGGTGGTGCAGCTCTTTTCAGGCACACCCCCATTGGAGGTGAGCTGCGTGTACCAATTCAACCACATACCAGCCCTCCTGCCATTCTTAAATTTCTGGCAGTACCAGGAATCAAACCCGGGCCCCCCGAGGACGGCAGCTAATAACACTAACCGTTACACAACGGAGGCGGACACTTAACAAGTTACTTGAGGACAACATTGTTAGCCGACTCGCCCTGCATAAAGGATTTGTCTCTTTAGAAATAAACTCTCAATTCAGCAATCCTATCCTTAACTTCTCTACCAAATTATATATTTGACAAAGATATTTTCTGCATAGAACCACATTTTGAAATTCATCAGAAAATCATATATATCTTTCATTTTACATGCATAAACTTTACAAAATGTAAAATTTTTAGCCTTTGCGAGTAACATCAGACAATAGACCTTAAGGTCCTTTCTATAGTAAACAACTTAATTCCTAACAAGCTTACCTTTCTAATACAACCCTAAAACCTCCTTTACTGAAAAGATCTCACAATGTTGTTTATCTTTTCTGTGCACTCGTCTTTCTTTCTGTTGATCTGGTTTTCATAGTCCACGAACTGCTGGCGCATTATCTTTCCAGGAGCCAGCTTGTCAATATACAGATTCTGATGCTGGGTGTAAAGATCCTTCAGTTGTCTGGAAAAAAGAAAAATACTGTTTGTACAAAGTAGTAGAACATAAGAATATTAATTGTTTTATGTATCTTGTTTTACATCTCGCTAAATTCAATCAATGTTTTGGAGATGCTGAGATAGAGGAATTGTGCCCTGCAGGTCTTCTTTTACTACTGGTAAATTTATCAACACGAGGTAGGCATTTTTGAGCACCTTCAAATATTACTGAATGAGTCAGGATTGAATTCACAAACTTAGGTTCAGAATGCTGACACACAAACATATGAACTGCTCAGGCCAGCAAGTAGCGGAATCTGACCCCTTGTGTTGGTGTTGACAGCAGAAACATGTTTGGGTTTGACAATGATGTCTATAGTATCATTTACATTTTGGAACAAGCAACAGGGTAGTGAACATCTCAGACATTCTGAGCTCTTGTGCTCAGGTGACTAGGACTAAACAATCTACGGGTGGTCCCTGAACTGTTAAAGGGTGAAGACACTCAGACTATATATATGTAAGATAGCATCCTACTTCACAGAAATTTAGTAAGCATGCTCAGAATGTTCCAAATGAGCCTAGGACTATGGGGACTCCTTGAGAACAACTTGGCGAACAAAATGTCTTATGGGGCTTATGGAAGATAAAAAAATATAACTAACCGAGCCACCAAAGAGGATTCATCTGGATGTGTTGAGAGTTAATAATGTTTGGGTAAAAGGAGATAACTAGCACGAGATAGGAAATGACAAAATGTTCCAAAAAGCAGGAAAAGAAAAGTGTGGAGTGAGACTGTTCATTACAAAAATTAGAGCATGCATCATAGTTTCTGTTAAGCATCTACATGGATTATTTAAGAAAAGGCTAAGAAAACAACAGATAGGAAATCTGCCACCTGGGTGACTGCCGTAAATGCAGATCAGTAGTGATGAATGAATGAAGTGGATAGATTTGGCAGTTGTGGGGATTAGGATGAGAATCATGTCAGTGTATTCACCATTTGAGGGAACAACTGAAGATGAAGTAGATAAGTTTTATGAAGCACTGAATGTCATCATTGTCAGGGTCAACAGTAAGGATAAGACAGCGTTAATAAGCAACTTAAATAGGAGAATTAGAAATAGAACGGAAGGATATGAGAAGGTGATTGGTAATTGTGGAGAAGATATGGAAGCTAATACGAACAGGAATTGTTTACTGGACTTTTCTGCTGACATCAGTTTTGCAGTTGTGAATTCAATCTTCAGGCTTAAGGCTATTTGCCGTTATACACAGGAGGCTACGGGCACCATGTCTATAACAGGATATAATGTGATGTTTGGGACATCACTGAATGTTTTTAATTATTGAACTATATATTTAATTGATAATATGTATATATTTAATCACTGATAGGTCATTTTAAATTAATATGTATATATATAGGGCTTTCATCATCCATTTCAATCATCATTTCATTTCTTTGTATCGCGGCTATAACGTATTCTGAACGAACAAATTATTGGGTAAAGTATTTCAACATCACGCATATTTATAACTTGCAGTAAATTTTCCAATAGCCGTTGTGAGGTGACCAGAGTCAGCAGGCTAATTTCAGCCCAGTTCCAGGAAAAGTACGTCATCGAGGTTACGAGAGACCTTACCCTCTCCACCTCATGAAAAGACAGTTGATACATTATTAACACCCACTTTTCAAACTCAGCTTCGAGACGCTTTATTTCAGCGGGAAAGTTCAGCCTATGTGAATGAACGTAATGAAGCAATGTGATGGATTGACAGCTATACATCGGAGAAGGGATGAGACCTCGAATCTTACTGGACCATGTGATATGGATGATGGAAGGAGACTTGTGAACTGATAAATACCACCGACAAGGGCTGGAGAGGACTTTCATTCGGACAGCCGGACTTTCTCATTTATATACTTATTCATTCTACGTCTACACATCGGAGAAGATTTTAACTTAGTTCACTTCGCATCTGAGTATATTCTACTCAAAAGTTACTCTCATTGGGACTTGTTATCTCAATGACGAGAGGTAGTCAACGGGAGACCGGTTCTGACTGGTATAGGGGAGCAGAGCTTTTATTATGAGTTTAGCTACGCTACTTTTCCGTAATAAGGAAGAATACAAGTGTATTCTCTCCATGAACATAACCCATGGTGGTTTTGCACTTAAAATTAGGACTCATTACGACTTTATGTAAGGAGTACAGTAGGAAGTGCTAAGGACAGGAAATGTGGATGTAGGACTGGAATTCAACAACAGATGAGGCAGCCTGTACGAGAAATCCACCCATCTTCAGCTTCAAGACAACAGAGTCTACATTTGGTGAGCTTATGGCATAAGTTACTGCAAGTCTTCGCGCAACAGTTCATTTTCTTAGAGTTAATTTCATTCACTTTTTCTTTTGCTTCCGTAAGTTCAGATTTCGTTAATACGCTGTTACGTCACGTTTTCATCTTAATAAATAGCTGTTTTAATTTGTATTTTATGAAATGATTATTAATGATCCTTAAATTCCAAGTTAGTGTACTTAATGATTTGTGTTCCGTTCACCCCACCCCTGGGAGTTTTTTGAGTCTCATTATGTAATTTTATTTATTATTATTATGAATTATCTACTTTTCTTTTCAAGCCATAAGCTTGAAGACTGGCGCCCTTGGGATACTGTTTCTGGAGAAACAATGACATATCATTTATTTATTTAATATTAAAGTGACCCGCCACGCTATAAATTTGTCATACATCTGTGGGCAAAGTGGGTACGTCACAATATCATAACTCAAAGTCTTTTAGGAATGTATGGGTATACTGGAGATACACATGACTACTCCCGGTCGCCATCTTGAACTTTAATTTGATTTTATTTCTATAATTGAATTTTAATACCGAACAAAAATGAAATTTATAGCTTATAATAGACCCATCTAGTCGTGTTCTACAGCCTTCTGTGGACCATTCTGTACACACCCGTTGTACTGCTGACACAGTTTGTAGCACACGAGCAGCAATTTCCCGGATGGATGCATCGCGCTCTCTCATGCCAATAATGCTCACTCACTTGATGGTATGGTTCTGGCATACATCTGCGAGGCATCCTGCATGTCTGCTCAAGTCACACCGGTTCATTACCTTCGGTTTATAGCAACGAGAGCCGCAGGCACATTTTACCAGTCGGTGGTGGTGTGCCCAGATATCACTGTGAACCTTGAACCTTACGGCCGACATGGTTCAAATGCTGATCATTTCCTCAGAACATACTAATGCACATGTCCTGGGAATATGAACTTCCTATCTCTAGGCTTTGAAGGTGTTCTGGTTTTTATGAACATGAGTGTAGTAATAATAATAATAATAATAATAATAATAATAATAATAATAATAATAATAATAATAATAATAATAATAATAATAATAATAATAATAATTTCATGTGGCTATTCCTAGCCTGGTGCAGCCCTTGTAAGGCAGACCCTCCAACGAGGGTGAGCTGTATCTGCTGTGTATGGGAATTGTGTGTTTTTGTAGTGAAGGATAGTGTTGTATGTGTGTTGATGTAAGAGCTGCAGGAGAGTTAGGGAAACTATAAACACCCAGTACCTGAGCAGCAGAAAGAACCATTTAAGGTTAAAATCTCTGTACCGGCTAAGAATCAAACCTGGGGCCGCCTGAACCGAAGGCGACTACGCTGACCATTGACCCTAGGAGCCAACCTTTCTGGGATGAAGATCTGGTTACAGAACTGATAAAGGTGACATAATTTACCATTTCAGATATTCTCACACATCCACAGACCCATCTCGCCGTGTTACCATTTCTTCAAATCACCAGTCATTTAAAAATATCACCCCTGTGATGGTACGCAGTAATGGATCACAGATCAGAACACAATGCACCAAATTCTCGTCGTTCAGTTCATGCAGAACCCATATTTTGCACATACTTAGGTAACTAAATTTCTTTAAGTGCCTGTCTACACCAGCACGAAATATGTTCAGAACTGGCGCCATCTCCCGAATTGTCAGCCATCAATTGCTTACAATTAACTCCTTTATTCTTTCCATGTCTGCTGTGAGTGCAGTTTGTCTTTTAGGGACAAATTACCTGATCTAAATGGCAAAAGCCACTTGAAAAGGCTGATTTGTCACCACATCTTTTCCATAGTGCATAAATTTTCATTCTGGGCCGTGAGATGGTTTTACCCCTTATGGTAATAAAACAATATAAAATGACAGTCTTTCTGTAATTTTTCAGCGACAGTTAATCTATATTTCATTATACGACCACTGATATTAAAAACTGACTCAGCCACAAATTACACTTGAAAAATCTCACAAGTGACTGATATAAAATTTCAAAAAGACTATTTCATTTCCACTGTCTACGGACCTGTGGCGCATTTACCCTTAACAACTCAGGTTAGAATTAAATCAGGAAACTTGGGACATAACTGGGAAAGGGAGGGGATGTTCCGAGTGAAAGTGCATTCCTCCTGTGTTGTCTTGACTTAGAAGATAAAGGAAACTTGTGCCATACAATCCCAGGCAACATGCTCGTATGTTTCCACGACTACAGTATTCTGGTAAAATTTTTAAATAGGCCTATTTTTACACTGCACCAGGATTACCGTGTTTACTTGTGCATTAGACCCCCCCCCCCCCTTGGCTTTTTGAGACAAAGAGAATGAAGAAAATAAATCTCGCATACAAGACCCCCCCAACGTAATTTGTCAGAGAAGAATAACAATTCCGCTTCGAAGTGGGTACACGCCTTACTGCAGCCATGATGACATCACACCAATTTATGAACAGTTTTGTCCATACATCCACACAATGAAAACATGCATCAAAGTCATGCGGTACTTCTCTGTCTCATAGTAAAGAAATGTCCTGCCTCCGTAGCGTAGGCCTACTGCAGCTCTGATGATGTCGCACAAATAGGTGATTAATTTTGTGTCTGGCTCGCGCATTGCAAGCACACATTAGTCATGTATATAATTAGCTGCCATTCTCGGGAGCCTAAGTTTGATTCCCGGTACCATATTGCCAGAGATTTACAAATGGCAGGAAGGTTGATTTGCGGTAAAAGTGGTAGGCCTACATGCAACTCACTTCCACTGGGGACCTGTCTAAAACACAGCTGCACCACCTCGGGATGAGGAAACTAGTTTACTTTAGTTAAATATGCATGGTTGCTGCTAATAATATACCAGACGACATCATTAACGAAGTGATCGTTTAATATCTCATAACTCAGGCCAATATAGGTTTTTTTTTTTTTTGGAGAGAAGTAGGTTTAAAATGTGACCAAAAATATCCGATCATAACGATTGTTTTACTTGCCAACGTACCTCCCGAATAATAATAAATAATAATAATAATTATTATTATCATTATTATGTCCGACTCGCTGGCTGAACGGTCAGCATACTGGCCTTCGGTTCAGAGGGTCCCGGGTTCGATTCCCGGCCAGGTCGTGGATTTTAACCTTAATTGGTTAATTCCAATGGACCGGGGACTGGGTGTATGTGTTGTCTTCATCATCATTTCATCTCATCACGACGCGCAGGTCGCCGACAGGCGTCAAATAGAAAGACCTGCACCTGGCGAGCCAAACCCGTCCCGGGATATCCCGGCACTAAAAGCCATACGACATTTCATTTCATCATTATTATTTTACGTCCCCACTTAACGATTTTCGGAGACGCCAAACAAAACATACTATGCGTTAATAGAAAAATTGAGACAATGACCGTACAAAATTAAACATTATGACGTTAATACTCATTACCGCCACCCCTGTAGATATCTATAAATGCGGAAAACTTTCCTATTTACTTTTTTTTTTGCTAGGGGCTTTACGTTGCACCGACACAAATAGGTCTTATGGCGACGATGGGATAGGAAAGGCCTAGGAGTTGGAAGGAAGCAGCCGTGGCCTTAATTAAGGTACAGCCCCAGCATTTACCTGGTGCGAAAATGGAAAACCACGGAAAACCATTTTCAGGGCTGCCGATAGTGGGATTCGAACCTACTATCTCCCGGATGCAAGCTCACAGCCGCGTGCCTCTACGCGCACGGCCAAATCGCCCGGTATTTACTTTTTAATCCTCCCGCTGTGGAACTTCTGGCACTATGCGGGCACTTGATAGCATATCTAACCTAAACAATGCGGTCTTTCTTATCTTATTTACAGCTGTTTGGGTAAATCCTGATGTGATAAATGTGGAGAACAAGCACGAAATATACTTTAAAATAATGGTTTGGCTTTCAACATCCGCGGTTATCCAAAGAACGCTTCCAGTCTGTATGTATTACATTCGGAAGTACAACTCGCAACATACGCTAGTTATCAGCTGGTTGTTTGGCACGCTTTCCAGTTTCTACAGCACGGCTTTATTCGGAAGGAGTAACTTCCGCTACACATACACCGACTGGGAATATCAGAGATCATCTCCAGAAACCATTAGGTAATAGATTCTCACTGTTTAGACTCTGTAGTTGGGAACAAAACTATTTTTAAAAAAAGAGAGAGAGAGAGAGACGCGATCTTGATTGCCCTCGATGCATGGCTGACAGGATGGCAGTAAAATCTGCGTCATTTGGAATGACATGCCGGTAGCAGGGAAGATGGCGGCACAAGACGATAATTCAAATGAAAGCAGTGATTAGGTTTGCTCAGGTTTACTGTGTGGTAGGCCTACTGCTCAACTGACAGACAAATGACTTGGCCATTAAGTTCTTTTGAATCAGTATTGCATAATATAATACTATAACCTTAACCCTTTTCTCTACGGGGTTGAGTAGGAAGTGAGACGAATCCTTGTAGCGAGTTTTTACAATGTATGCTCTTCCTGACGTCAACATCAGAGGAATTAATGAGATGAAACGAATGACGTAATATGAGTAAGTAAAACTGACTATAAGTTTATTTACTTTATACAGTATGTAGGTCTAAAAGTCGTGTTCACCATTTATTGTCCTTTTACATTTAGAAATACTGCCTTCCAACAAAATATAGCCAGTATAACTCAAATACATTAATAATTTTGTTAAAGAATAGTGTACAATGTTTACATGTATAATTTATAGCCTGGAAGCCATTTGTTCACTGCAAAAAAATTTGAGGTTATTGCATATTGGAACCTCCCCCCCCCCACCTTACTCTTTTGGCTGTAAAAGTGGGGGAAAAAAAAGGGGGTCTAATATGCAAGTTAATATGGTAGTTACAGTAAGAATTATTACTGTGCCATTCCACTATTCCATCAATCAAGCTCAATCTAATTAAGATGGACGCGATTACTAGTAATGAAATTAGACACAATGAATAAATTACATAAGATGTCAAGGAATTGAGAGTAACGCAAAGTCGGAATGAATAAAATCGTGTTGGCAGTGACCAAGACAAAATAGATATTCGAATAGTTAAGAACAATACTGTTTACAATTACAAATGAAAGCCTAATTCAACTGCATGGACATGTTCTGAAGGAGAAAAATCGCATAAAATTCTTAAAAATTGAGAAGAAAATAAGAAAGAAAAGCTAAAGGATGCATATAATCAATTTGCGTAAAATAGTAAAATACACCAAATAAACTGATATGCAGCGGCAAGCTTGAAGAGCAATGACAAGGCCGTGATTTCAAGAAAGAACATTCGCTATATTGCACTAGAGACGATAGCCAACTATTACAGCCATTCTTTATGATAACAAATTGAAATTTCTGCAGACATACTGGAGATCTGATAGAAACATTGCTAGTATACAAAGTTATATTTAGCGGAATCCAATTAGATAATTTATGATAGAAAGCTTTGAAAGTGTTATAATGTCACAGCTGATCTCATCATTGTATTCTGTATTTTCAATAGAGGTTTTGAAGGCTTGCTAAGAAGATTGGAAGTCTAATATCTGGATGATTGCGAGCTAGACCGACATGGCTCAGATGACCCCTGGTTCACAATGACGTCAACAAAGTCGGCCAAGCAGAATGACCAGAATCCAGAGCTGTAGAGGATGACCAAATGATAAACATCATTCCGAAAAGTGACGGAAAAAGCTAAGCTTTTCTAAAATCATGTTTATAAATAAATAATAAGGTTAGGATGTCTGTAATTAAAGCCTATATTGGTAGATGTGTGTGTTTAAGTCTTCAGAATGACTTAAATTACATTATATTCTCGTGAGTGATTATTTATGCCAATGATATAAGGGAATAGGTAGTCTTCATCAAATACAAGACAAACTCAAGTTAGGGAGTGTAATAAAGTGTTACAAGGACGGTTTGAAAAGTTCTTGGAATCACCGCTAGATGTCAGTGCTAGAGCAACGAGGTTCCCGCGCAATAATCACATGTCCTTTGTGAGTGAACACGTGGCGCGTCAGTGCTCTAGCTGCAGGAGTGTGGTAGTGATGACTCTTTGTTGTTGTTCCCACGTAGTGATTAGTGACAATGGAAAAAACTGAGATTCGAGCAGTGAATAAATACTTTGTAAAGAAAGGTATGAAAGCAAAGGAAATTCATGCCGACTTTCAGAACACACTGGGGGACTCTGCTCCTTCATTTTCAACTGTTGCCAAGTGGATCAGCGAGTTTAAATTTGGTCGGGAGAGCTTCGATGATGATCCGCGTAGTGGACGGCCAAAAAGTGTTACGACCCCAGAATTTATCGCAAAAGTGCATAAAATGGTCATGGAGGATCGTCGAATGAAGGTGCGGGAGATTGCTGAAGCTGTAGGGATGTCTTCTGAATGGGTATATTATATTCTAACCGAAGAATTGGGTATGAAAAAATTATCTGCAAGATGGGTGCCACGACTCTTGACATTGGACAAGAAATGCATCAGATAGAAAATGTCCGAACAAAGTCTGGCCCGTTTTCAGTAAAACGAACAAGATTTTTTGCGCCGGTTTGTGACTACAGATGAAACTTGGGTCCACTACTATACCCCAGAGACAAAACAGCAGTCAAAACAGTGAAAACATGCTGATTCACCACCACCAAAGAAAGCGAAGGCAGTACGTTCGGCCGGAAAGGTCATGGCCTCAGTTTTCTGGGATGCAAAAGGCATTCTGCTGATAGATTATCTTCCTACTGGCCAAACAATTACGGGGCAGTACTATGCAAACCTCCTAGACCAACTACAGGAAAAGATACGCGAAACAAGGCCTGGTTTCTAAAGTTATAAACTTCATGGCCGTTCCGTACTGAACCGAGAATTACAAAAGTAATTTTATATAACAGAATCCACCTTTTCAATACGTAACTGTTGCACATAGTTTCATTTTAATTACAATGATACCGGTTTCGACACGTATACAATGTCATCATCAGCCATAGATAAAACCAAGCAAGTGAATAGATTTGCATTTAGCAACAAGACACACAGACAAGATAAAATAAGTGAATTATCACATTTAGAATAGTTCCTGTAAAATGTCTACAGGTAGCTACACGTTAATAGCGTATTAGTCTTGTACATGAGCTGGAGCACTTTCTGTGAATTTTTGCTTTGATGTGATAATTTTTTTGTGGACACATTAAAATCTTGTTCATAATACGGTACTGAGGAATATTCCGATCACTGCTGGTGGCATGGTCTTCTTAATTTGAAGTTGTGCTGTGGGTATTAGAATGTACATGTAGGTCCTATTTTATTGTGGGACCGAGGTTCCTCGGTTCAATCGGAACGTAAAACCTAAAGAAAACAGAGAGCTGATTTGAGTTGGAGTTCTGTAGAGGGCAAGTCAAATGAAGCATGGATATAGACAATCAAACGATGGAGACTCGCCTTGCTGCAGTGTGCCGGGAAGCTTATACTGTGGAGAGGAGTAGGCGACTGAACCAGGTTTGCGAGTGATGTGGTAAGGGGAGGGGAGGACAGGAAGGGAGGGGCTTGGAGAGGAAACGCCTACAGGGGAGGTGTTGGGGGTGGGTCTGGAGGGCTGTGTGGTGGGAACGTGTAGCAAGGTAAGGTGTTATGTAATACGTGGAAGATTGAATGCTTTTTCGTAAGCTTAACATGTTTAAGAACCGTAATAAGGAAGTCATAAAGAATATTTGATTTCTCAGAAATTTCATTTAAGTTTAAATTAGGGTTAAAAAACTGATCAAGGTGTATAAAGCCATTTTCGGTGACATCCAGGAGAGGGCCTTTTCCTAATGTTCTAAGAATCTCCAAGTCTTGGTCTATTGTAGTAAAAGTATGTTTTGTGTCATGCGTATGTTGGCCCACTGCCGAAAACCTATTATGTCTAATGGCATTAACGTGTTCCATGTACCTGATTTTAAAGTTACGTCCGGTCTATCCTATGTATATGGAATTGCAATTATTGCGACTAAACCTGTATACCCCTGACCTCAAAAAGGTGTTATTTTTGTTTGTGTTAGAGTTGTGGATTATTTCAACATTCCTATTGTTGGTACGAAAGGCTATCTTGATATTATGCTTCTTAAAGATGTTGGTGACACTGTAAACATTTTCATTAAAGGTGAAAGTGGAATATGCAGTAAGGTTGTGTTTTCCTTTTTCTAGCGTTGTGTTAGGTCGGTACTTGAATTTATTTATTATTCTATCAATGAAATAGTCGTTATCTCCATTGAATTTGGCAATGGAACGGACGGTGTTTAGTTCTTTCTTTAAGTTTGCTTTTGACATTGGTATTTTAAATGCGGGGTTGACCATGCTGTTATAAGTAGCGCATTTGTGTGTGTGTGTGTGTGTGTGTGTGTGTGTGTGTGTGTGTGTGTGTGGAGTCCTGTCTTATGATTATTGCGGTTTGTGTGGGTTTTCTATAAATACTGTATGTTAGAGAAAATGGGAGCCTGTTTATTGTAAGGTCTAGAAAGTTAATTTGTTTGTTGGATTCCGACTCAAGGGTGAATTTAATATCTGGATCTATTTTATTGAGGTTGTCAAGAGGTGTTAGCACTAGTAATCCTATCATCTAGTATTACCAAAGTGTCGACATATCTAGACCAAAATAGGATATTAGAAAATGTGTCATCGTTATCGATTATTGTATGTTTTAAGTAGTCTAGATATATTTCCGCTAAGATCCCCGAAGCCAGCGACCCCATTGCCAGTCCATCCTGTTGGTATATGATACTGTCGAAGGTGAATTAGTTATTATTAATTACTAATTTCAGGACATTTTTTTAAAAAAAATATTTGGCTTTAGATCAGTTACAGACCAAACAGCCACCTGGATATTACAGCACACTAGTTTGAACTTTACAATTCATTACAAGTCATTGTCACAGTGTAAAATATATATACATATAAAAGACATAGATGTTGCACATCATTACATTAAAATCACATACATTTCCATAGAAAATCAATCAAATTTGTAGACAAGTTGTTTTTAAATAGTTCCCAATAATAGTATACACTTTTTGGTTTTTGGTCGCCAGTAGTGTATTTATACAGGTTGGTAACTGTTGCTTAGCATGAAGTAGAGCTGTAATAAACACATTTTGCTGTTGGTGGTAATGTGCACATGCAAAAAAGAGATGGTTTATGTCCTGAATCGACTGGGCATCACAGGAACTGTATGGTGTGTCCACTACGTTGATGCGATAAAGGCGACTTCTAAAACTTCCGTGATTGAAGCGCATTCGAGTGATAGTCTAGATAAATCTCCACAATGGAATTATTGCCCGCCTCCCGTATGCAGTTATCAGACTGTGCCTCATAAATAGGCTTCTGATAAGCTCACCTGCATACACCCAGCGTCAGTGGGTAGGGTCTGACACATCCCACTCTGACGAGTCTAGTGTCAGACCTAAGACGAAACGCTGGTTAATAGAGCAAACGGCTGAAAAGCCTTACATCTGATATGTTTTTGACATGCTCTATTGGTGAAAAATATCTAATTCCCTCTACGGGAATTTAGAATTTTCCATTGTTCACGTTAGGTGTGCATAGAGTGCAGCGCAATGCCCATTCCTTTCTCAGCACGCTGTGCATTGTGCCACAGACAGTGGAATTTCTCTGACATTTGTCACCCCGTATGGGGCGACATATGCAACCATCAGAATTCAATTATTAATGGCAAGGAAAATAATGTGGTTTGGAGTCTATTATTGCTTTATTCTTACATACTGGTTGAGATTTAGCATTTAGCCTTCATGTGAATAAAAAATGTTTCTGCAAACCTGAGAATGTTCCCCAGTAATAGTCACTGGCAGGTGATTCGGTTGAATCATCGCCCCATGCAGCACTGGAATTTTTGCTAGTGTCCTCATTACACAAACTACTGTCGAATTCCAACTAGGTGGCATCACACTACCAATCCTAAATGTCAACATCACTTGATTCAATACTCGAACCCTCTTCAAGCTGTTTCTTCTATCTCTCTATCGGTAATCATGGCTTACTCAACACAGAAACGGATAACACGAATTAAATTCTTGTCACAACACTCTAAATTACAAGGAACTCGTTTAAAGGCGCGTAAACCAACAGCTCACAACACAGAGCACAGTGTTCCACAACAACAAAGGTAATGTTGCATAGTCAACCTAACAACCATATGTCACCCCAATGGGGGGACACAAAAATAGTAACTTTGAACATAAATTATGTCTTTGATTATCATCTACGAATGAAATTACAAACATCCGTAGCCCACAACAACTTGAAAAATGTATAGTGCATTTCCGCAGTTTACCACGAAAAAAGCAAATGTACACGTCGACGCTAAAGTGCTAAGCTGTAGAATTATCCCTTTTCTTGCAATTCCCTGAAACGTCAGATGGCGATGTCCATCAATTCCGATGATAGATTTACATAGCGTTTGAATCCCACAATAAAAATCTTTATGAAAATAACAATAATAAGCCCCGAAATCTAGACGGGAAATATATATCAAGAGTCCTGCAGACTGGCCCAGCCCATGAGCTGCTTCGGCAATAGATTGCAATGGGCTTTGAAATGCTCGAACATACGAAGCCTGTGGCGTCATCGCATGGGCCGGTCTGGGCCAGCGCTCTGTCATTCATACGCGGTGAGCCAAGGACAGCGCTGTGGTAATTCCATGGGCTGACTGTTTCAATGTGTACAGCGTACTGCGTGTCAGCGGAGTACGTTGCATTACAGTCGAGTGTAGACGATCAAGTTCGCTTTGGTTTTCAATTTGACTTCACCGTCTATCCTGTTATCGGAAACGAATGTGGACTGTAGTTCCAAAAGAAAAGAAACCGTGGCAAAATAAAAACGTGAAGTAAAAAAAAGAAGAAACAAACGAACTAAAAACCGCACAACACAAGACTTCTGAACCGGAAACTAAACCTAAAAGTCGTATTTGGTTGGTATTCAAGCTGCAGTTGACGGTGATGGGAAAGATGCTAATTTTATGTGCTGTACGATCTGCGGTGAATTTTATGTATACACTAGCAGTTACCCGCTGCATCTCGCGTGGATTTCGTAATTTGATAAAAGTAATCGTTCCTCAGTACTGTACTAAGACATTGTCTGAAATTCCCTAAAGCATAAAACCTCACTAAAAATCTACCACAGAAACTCTTTGTAAACCACGTTTGTGGTATTGCCCCTTGGGGCTAAGACGACCATGCAACATAAAACTGTACACGTGAGAACGTCTTCTCTCAAGTAAAAAGTGTATTTTTAAAGGAGATTCCAAATACATTTTTCCACATCTGTAACATCTTCAGGTTTTGAGATGTAAGTATCCGCATAAAAAGAATTCAACCCCTTTATCAACCCTTCCTCCACCCCCACCTAAGTGGATTTTCCGAAAGCAAAAAAAGACATGTTTCTTTATTTTTAAAGGACATCACAAGTACCAAGTTCCATGTCTGTAACATGTAAAGTTTTTGACATACACTGTAGATATTCCGGTACTCATTTTAAAAATTCACCTGCTTTTTCAATTCTTTTCAGTCCCTTAAGTGGTTTTCCTACAACAAAAAATATGTGTTTATTGATAAAAGAGCTGGCAAATACCAATTATCACGACTGTAACATCTTCAGTTTTTGAGATATTTGTATCCTCATGAAAAGAATTCAACACCTATTTCAACCCTCCTTCCCCCCCCCCCCTACCCGAAGTTGATTTAACCCCCAAAAATAAGTGGGGTTTTTTATTTTTAAAGGTGATTTTATACCCATTTTCATGCCTGCAACAACTTTAGTTTTTTTTTTTATAGATATAAGTATCCTCATACAAATAATTCAACTAATATTTCAGTCCTTTCATCCCCCTTAAGTGGATTTTACGAAACCTAAACATATTTCTTCCTTTTTAAAGGAGACTCTACATACCAATTTTTACGTCTGTAACAACTTTAGTTTTGGAGATATCAGTACCCTAATAAAATTCAATTCCCTTTTCAGTCCCTCTTACCCCCACGTTAAGTGGTTTTTCCAAAAAACAAAATAATACCCGTTTTTTTATTTTTAAAATATTTTTTTGCTAGTTGCTTTACGTCGCACCGACACAGATTGGTCTTATGCCGACGCTGGGATAGGAAAGGTCTAGGAATGGGAAGGAAGCGGCCGTGGTCTTACTTAAGGTACAGCCCCAGCATTTGCCTGGTGTGAAAACGGGAAACCATGGAAAACCATCTTCAGGGCTGCCAACAGTGGGGTTCGAACCCACTATCTCCCGGATGTGAGCTCACAGCTGCGCACTCCTAACCGCACGGCCAACTCACCCGTTTTTTTTTTTTTTTTTTTTTTAATATTAAAAATATCAATTTTCACATCTGTAACATGTGAAGTGTTTGAGATATAATTTAGATATGTTTATCTTAAAAATTCACGCCAACCCACATTTCAGTCCTTTTTACCCCCTACCCCCTTAAGTGTTTTTTCCGAAAACAGAATAATATATGTCTCTTTATTTTTAAAAGAGATTATAAATACCACTTCACATCTGTAACATATTAAGTTTTTAGATATACTTTAGATATGTTCAGGGATTGTGTGTACCAGTTTTCGTTGACAGCTATGCCCGAACGTGCACGCATAATCTCGCTGCTGCAGAATCCTGGAGCTGACGTTGCCATGGTTGGGGCAGTTCATTTCTTTGTCCGATTCCGAGAGCAGAGGTAGTGTGATGCCAATATCTTCATAACGGTTGGTTTTAGGCATTAAAACATGGTTTTCGGGCCTGTAGGGCTTACCGAGTTTTGTTCTTTGTGTCAAGGGGCTGAAAATGATCTTTGTCTCGACCTTGCACGACAAATTCGATATTTCGCCTATAGTAGCCTATTATTTTTATATTTTTCCCGTCACCCCCCCCCCCCACCCCAAATTGTTTTGAAAATAACGTACAGCCCATGTCCCTCAGGGATAATGTATATTTACATTAGTAAAAGGATTTTTAGAATAGTTCCAGTAGTTTCTAAGATTACCCTCCAGATATACACAAACTTAAAACATTCGCACTTTCTCTTTATTGTATTAGTACCGTATAGATTAAAGGAGTCGGACTGATTTTGTCTTTTTGGGATTAGATAAAAATCTTATGAACAAGGTGTGTTTGAATGACACGTATTCTAATATTTGCGTGTCATCAGACTCCACGACTATGCCACAACCTGCCAAAGTAATGAAGTTTTCTTTTCGTGGACTGAAGTTCGTGATGCTCCTATTCCAAGAGATGAGCTGGAAAGATATTTAAAGCAAAATTGTGGAATGGAAGAAGATAGATATAGTGTCCTATTGAAGAACAAATGAACAAAACTATCCAAAATTTCACCAGATCGCTAAGTATTATGTATGCAAGCAACAAGTTCAGCTTCAGAGAGAAATTTCAGTTCAGCGGGCTTCATTCTCAACGCACGACGGTCTCTTCTGCAACCAGACAATGTTGATGCTCTTCTTTCCATTCACAGTAATTCCATTCCACCGCCATTAGAAATGACCAATAAACTACGCACACTAAGTAAAAGCTATGTTCAGGTTTGTTTTTGTTGTTGGCATATTGCACGTCATTTCAGTTTGTCTTTTATTTTGAGGTAAACGCGAATGAAGTCCCATGAATATGCTTTGTGTTCTTTAGATTCATTTTCAGTCGATTGCAGATGAATATTAGTTTATAACAAAGTTTCTGTTTGTTTTCAATTATTATTATTATTATTATTATTATTATTATTATTATTATTACAGTGCAGGAGAAATCTATACCATTTATTTTCAAAATGCGATTAGCCTACTTTGAAATGTGTTATTAGCGTACGGGAATTCGTAGAGTGAGCGATCCGAACAGTAGTGTGACGCGAACATTTCGTTGTGCATGGCGCACATATTATTGTGGAGAAGTGCTCAATGTTATTCCACTGAGCCCGCCCAGTGCGGTGGACTGCGGTGGGCTGTATGAGACCAGTAGTGTGGGCCAGTACGCGGCCGCGTCAAAAGAGAATGGCACCGCACGGGCTGGGCTGCCGGAGCCCGTGGGTTTGAAGTGCTGTGCGGTGGGCCTGGCTGCAGGGCTCTGATATATATGTCAGCTATCCTGGACACGGAAATGGCGTACTACTTTTAAGAAACTATTATGAGATCCACAAATTAAGCGTAAAGTGAATTACTATCTGCATGCGAAATATCAAGAGTACACTGCATTTCTTTTTCAACCTTCTGAATGAATCTTCCTATGCCTTTTATCTTTTATTTTGTTGTAAGTGTAGACTTTATTCCATCTTCTGAACTTCACATCACAATCTTGAAACTGATGATCTGTAATAGTTTCTCTGTATACAGAACACTTTCTGAAAAACCACACAGTAGTGTATGGGTTACAAACAACATTTCTCAACATATCGCTGACTGAAAAGTAACTGAAACCTTCATTATTATGAAGTTTCTTCACTATAGATTCAAAATTCACATGCGTGACACAGCTACAAGTTCCATGATCTCTTGCTTGGGAGTACTTTATCCAAAAGGCAACTCTTAAATCCTCTGACTGTAAAGCAGCTCAGAAATGTTACTGCTTTTAAGCATCAATATGAATTTATCATGAATATGTAACTCCCTTCCAAGAATAAGGAATGTTTGAAGATAAGAAGTGACGAGCACTTCTTTTTTTGCTATGAGCTTTACGTCGCACCGACACAGATAGGTCTTATGGCGACGATGGGATAGGAAAGGCCTAGGAGTTGGAAGGAAGCGGCCGTGGCCTTAATTAAGGTACAGCCCCAGCATTTGCCTGGTGTGAAAATGGGAAACCACGGAAAACCATTTTCAGGGCTGCCGATAGTGGGATTCGAACCTACTATCTCCCGGATGCAAGCTCACAGCCGCGCGCCTCTACGCGCACGGCCAACTCGCCCGGTACGAGCACTTCTATACCAAACCCGGGAAACTAGAATTGGAGAATGATGTAACTAGAAATCCCACCCCCTTCAATGAGGTAATATGAGGAAGTGACAGCGAGGGTACAATTAATTCTTATAAACCACCCAATGGATTCCCTCCAAATTGAAAGGCCAGACTCTGTAGTTGCAACCTGCACAGAAATACTAGTAAATCAGTAGGGCAATATTGTCTCACATTACTTGAGCATTTCAATTGTGAGGGAGTGATGTTAATCAAAATCTTAGAACAGTGTCAAGAGACCACTTTCCAGAAGTGAAGTGTAAAAACACAAACACAGTTTTATAGCCACACAATATGCTTGCATGACTAATACACTCAGCTGTTTGCCTCAAGCATCTTACGGTGCCACTTGTTGACAATGTTGTGAACTTAATTCATCTAGGCAGTAGTAATAATGGTTTTACGTCCTACAAACTACTTTTACAGTTTTAGGAGGTGCCGACGAATCAGAATTTTGTCTCGCAGGAGTTCTTTTACATGCTAATAAATCTAGCGACACAAGGCCGATTTATTTCAGCACCTTTAAACACCACTCGACGGAGCCAGGATTGAAACCACCAACTTGGGCTCAGAAGGCCAGCACTCTACTCTGAGCTACTCAGCCCAGCTTCATGCAATGAAGGAGTGATCATAATTTAAGGGACATACATTTAATATACTATCACAATTAGTCAGACGAGTTAATAGTGAATTAGGTATCATTTCTCAGTCATTCTGTACATAGTGAATGCAGTTGTCACAGTAGAAAGCAGGAAATAACATGCAGGTGTGATGCAGGAGCAGTTTTAACACCAAAAATTGCAGAATTAACACTGTTGCCACTTGAAGGATTATTAATGAGTTAAACCCCCTTTCATAGTTACCTTCATTGGAAAGAAAAATCAGATATCACCTAATGAGTGGGAGATCTGTGACATGCATTGGGCTTATTAGGAAAGGATAACTAGTGGATATAATTACATTTTTTTTTAAATGTTGCACCGACACAGATGGGTCTTATGGCAATGATGGGATAGGAAAGGGCCAGGAGTAGAAAGAAACCAGGCGTGGCTTTAATTAAGGTACAACCCAAGCATTTGCCTAGTGTGAAAATGGGAAACCACGGAAAATCATCTTCAGGGCTGACAACAGTGGGGTTCAAACCCACTATCTCCTGGATGCAAGCTCACAACTGCGCACCCCTAACCACATGGCCAACTCACCCGTTTGTGGATATAATTAGTTATAAGTTTAAAAGAACTGACAACAGGTTCAGGATATAGAAAGATAATAGGTGGCATACAGGGATGTTGTAATAGAAACAGGGAAAAGTGAACTTCCTGGTGGATCATCGGGTCAGCTTGTAAATGTAACAAGAAGGCATATAAAAAATGGCTCAATCAGGTACTGGTGTAGATAGGGAATTGTACATACAGCACATATAATAAAGAAAAACAAATCGTCGTAGAGTCAAGAAGATATCATGAGAAGATTTTGGTAACAGCCTGGAAAGGCTTGGTCAAGCGACAGGGAAAATCATCTGGGCAGTAATAAAGAATTGTAGAAAGGTAGGAAAAGAAGAAAATGATTACAATTTTGGATGAATCCAATGAACTTACTGTAGACCCCAGGGAATTATTGGCTAGATTGAAGAGACATTTTGAAAAATTCCATGTAAATGGAACTCTTTCGGTTGAATTTCCAAACAATGGAGTTCATGAGGAGGACAGTGATGTCAGTGGAATTACAAACAAGGGAGTGGAAAGGATGGTAAATAAACTACACTGTCACAGAGTAGCAGGAATAGATGAATTCAGACCTGAAATTGTGAAATATAATGGGAAGGCAAGAATGAAACAGCTTCATGGAGTAATGGGATAAGCATAGTATGTTAGATACCTACTGACTGGACAACAGCAGTACGGTAGAACCTAGTTAATTCAAAGTCGCGGGTACGCAAAAATCGGACTTTGAATTAACTGCCAACTCATAATTCAGAAATGCCAACCCTTGCTGAGTCATTTCTAAGACCTGTTACTACATGCAATTAACTTTGATTCACAGTTTAAACCTTACAAATGCCCTGGAAAAAATTATTTCCAAAAAGTATCCAACAAGGTGCATTTACAATATTCAAATAATGCATTTAGATAACTAAATTACGAACATTACCTCAGGCAACGGGGGGGGGGAGAACGATTCAAAGACTAGGGGAAATCTATGCTGCCTCCCCAGTGCAAGTGCTTTATTCGTTGGATTACTGTACTCTATGCATTTTAGATGCTCTGTTCTTCCATGGAAAGTACCCGATACCCTTAAAACATCGTGGCTTATCAAATCTTCCTATGAAGAGGGAAGAAAGTCTCTTGCTTCCGCTTGCATTACAATGACTATATCCTTGTACGAATCCCGCATGGCATTTCTCTCATAATTCACAGTTCAAACCTTTCACATCCCATGGAAAAAAAACAACCTATTTCCGAAATGACATTATTCAAATAATGCGCTTTTTAAATCACTGGCAAAAATAACCTCACGCAATGAAAGAAAAAACACACGATTCAAAGACGAGGACAAATTATGCTGGCCCCCCTGCGCATATGCTTTATTTTTTTGGATTACTGTACTGTTTGCAAATTTTAGATGCCTTGTACTTGCACTGAAAGTGCCCGATGCCCTTAAAACATCGTGGCTTATCGAATTCTCCTATGACAAAGGGAGGAAGTCTCTCACTTCTGTGTGCATTGCAACTGTTATGATCTCCTCTACATGCTACACTACGCTGCCGCTGCTTCACTTACTCTACTGCTCTGCTCACCTGCTGTCTGCTACTCCGCTTAACACGTGACCTGACATCTTCTCCACACATCGGCCTTCTCTTGCTGTGTGTTAACCTCTAATGGACAGGTGATTATGTCGTTCTTATTTCTGGAACGTTCTGGCTTTCAACTTCTCTATTCTTCTCGACGCTTCTATACCTCCTTATATTATCGGGCTCCCCCTCTCTTAATTGAGTCTGCCTTCGTCTCGGAGGGGTGAAGCACCGAACAACTGTGCTACGTTTATAATGTCATTACCATCTGGACTATAATTCTTCAGATTGTTTGGCGAGCAAGACCTATCATAATGTTATTTTGACATTAGATTCTTCACTGGGCCATCAGCCCTGGTTGAACTTTGCTTTCGCCAACTTATTACGGCATCAAAATTAAATATGCAAGACTTTATTCCTACTTAGTATTTTCAAACACGAACTGTACTTCGGACAATGGAACTTTGATCTCACATTATCTGCTTCCTAGGACCAATGCTACTTTCTGCAATAATAAAACATGTTGAAACGTAACGCGGTGAAGAGAAAACTTTCCCCAGTTTGATCCCTACTTCCATTCCCCTTTCCTTTCTTTTTGCACCTTCTTTTCTTTTGATCTTTAGGTTGCTTCCTTTTACTGGAGTTTTATCACTCTTTATTGTATGCTTAATACTTATTCATACAGTTCTTGATGTATTTCTGATATTCTATACTGTAAATGTGGCAGATTTTCCTTGTCTTCTAAGGTTTCCCCTATATAATTTATTGTCTAGCAAACTCTTGTCTGGGATTTACTATCTTGTTGAGAAATGTTTAATTACTCACTTATTCATCGTTAAATATATGTTATTTACGTTATTAACTTTTTGTTTTCTCTTAACCCTACATTTTTCTCTTGACCTAGTTCCTTGTCACTGCGCGTTTGTCATTATTGTTTATTATTAATAGTATTTATTGTGCTTCTTCTTCTACCACCTGTATGCTTTATCTATCTATCTATCTATCTATCTATCTATCTATCTATCTATCTATTACTATAAATTCTCATTACCCTACATACTACGACAATAGGGTATCACAACACAGTACAATGACCCCCACCCTTGTACGATTTCCCGGCTGACGCTTCTCTCCTTTAAAACCATAAGCCCATTTCCGTTCGGCACTAAAACAGTTTCATCGGCATTGGCAATATCATACCTGCCAACGTTCAAAAAGAGAAATCCAGAAGATCCTAAAGCGGAAAATTTTTAACAACACACGCATGCGTCGTGAGACATAATGAAAAAGAACGGCAAGGGGGGGAGATTATAAACAATACTAATACAAGTCAAATATATGTTATGATCTCCCCTGAAATTAAATACTTATACTAAGTTACATCTTGATGATTGCTCATCTGTTTCCACTTAACACTGGAGAAGACGAACTGCTCGACTAAGTGGTATGTAGCATGCTAAATAGTTTATTATGTCACCTATTCAATACATGTTCCGAGCTGTCAGCGGAGAGATGGCGTGGAATGACATTAGTAGAAGAAAAAGTTTGAGTGGAGTCTTTAAAAGTAGGAAAGATCACAATATGAAGATAAAGTTGGAATTCAAGAGGAAAAATTGGGGCAAATATTAATTTATAGGAAGGGGAGCAAGGGATTAGAATAACTTACCAAGGGAGATGTTCCATAAATTTCCAATTTCTTTGACATCATTTAAGAAAAGGCTAGTAAAAAAACAACAGATAGGGAATCTGGCACCTGGGCGACTGCCGTAAATGTAGATCAGTATTGACTGATTGACTGAACTCTTTCTGTGATCGTATAAAACAAGGAAATTAAGCAGAAGACTGATAATATCGTTTCTTAGTTGAACTTAGTTTTACTCATTATGAACAACACTAAAATACTAAACCGAATACAAATTCGTCACACAGTCCCACGAGTTTCAGAACTACTGCCAATTGATACATTTATGATGATGATGCTTGTTGCTTAAAGGGGCCTAACAGCTAGGTCATCGGCCCCTAATGGTACGAAATGATACGAAATGTAATGAAAAATTAAAAATCTGAAATCCTCCATTGACCAGAATTCAAAACGTGAGGACGAAGAATGAATGGATGGATATGAATTTAAAACAATCATGGAACCGACCCACACTGCCTCGCATGCAACGAAGCTGGCGTAAAACAATAGTATTACTGACCAAGAGACTGCTTCTATAGCATAATACAGAATAAATGATGCTTGTCGTATAAAGGAGTCTAAAATCAAAGTCATCGGTGCCTCATAATGGTACCAAATACAGTAGAGACAATACGCGACACTTCCAGATTTAGCTTTGTTAAAAGGGGAGACAAGTCGCAAGTGGCGCTTCTAGTGGCTTGACCTGAAAATTCGTGCTAAATTCAAATAGCAATGGAAATGTATATACGGAAATGGATAGATTACGTCTAGAAAGAAAGTGTTACTAAGATATTAACTTCAAAGTTGCAAAAACAATTCTGTTTTAAAGATTGAAATTAGACATATAATCAAGATGTGAAATGCATTACTTTATAAAGCTTTAGAATTCCTGCCTGAATGTTCACGGCTAGATTTTTCTTTTTCCCATTTAAAAGCATTGTCGCATCATATTAAAACACTTGTCAATAAAAATATCGGCACATTCCTTACACACGAGTCAATGAATTTACATTTAAGAGCTGGACAATTTTCCTTTTAACTTGAAGCCTACTAACAGAAAGAAAATCTATAAATTTAGCCTCAAACACATTCAAACTTTCCCTATAAGCAATACTTGCCATAATGCCATTACATTAGGGTAAAGCAAATTTGCATAATAATATTGTTTCAACAAAATATCTACATTTCTTAAATCACCCACATTTTCTTCAGTGTTTGACAACGCATTACGGCATTCCAAATGGGGTAACTTGGAACTCAACCAGCCACACTCATATGCATATGCATTTTCCTGAATTAAATCAAACCCACAGATCGCACCTACAACACCACATCGGTATTGAAGGTTAACTGTTGCACTGAAAAATAAAATATGCATATTATATTTTAAGCCAGTTAAAATATGCGTCGAGCAGGTCAGAAGATTATCAAGTACTATAAAAAAGTATCTTTGTCACTGGAAGAATATATATGCAAACACAATATTACTTACATTTTCTTGTCACGAGGGAAACTGAAGAAAGACCGCGCATTCTTCTCTACCTCACAGTTACTGCAGCCAAACACAGCACATACCTTTCCCCTCATGTTGAGAGGCGATATCAAGGAATGACACGCTACTATTTAATTATGTCAACTCACTGAAAACGCATAAATAACACCAAAAACTTCACACACAAATACACGTGCTCTCATGACAGAATCAGTAGTTCTCAGATCAATCTGCTAGAGAGAGAGCTCTAATAGCTGTTCCTCGATATCTCGCAGAGTGTCACATATTGTCTCTACTGTATTTGACGGTACTTATCGCGGGGAAAGTAGAACCATGATATTTGTCATGTTGTGGTACTAATCAAAAGTAGCATAGAATCGCAGTATTCCACACATTATGGTACTACTCAAAAGTAATGAAATTCGCACATGTAATACAGACCTATGGTGTTCATCACATATGTGTACTCACCACAGGGACCCGCACTACACCATGGCGTTCCTCATATAGTGGATACTAATCATAGGCAAGCAGAACCATAGTGTTGCTCCTAAAGTGGTACTAATCACAGGTACTGTAAAAGCCAGCAATGCACTCTATTGCTACTAATCACAAACCTATTTTGTACCGAACATAGTGGCACTATGCGCAAGTAAAAGTGACCTATGGTGTCCCCCGCGTGGTGTTACTAATCACAAGTAGTTTCATGGTTCTAATACAATCATCCCTTGGTCGCCCCTTTTAGCCGCCACTTACGACAGGCAGGGGATACTGTGGGCGTATTCTTTGTCTGTGTCTCCCACCCACAGGGGGTTATGTGTTTGGTCCAGAGAAGTGTTTCATTTCCCTGAAGTCCGCCAGCAAGCCGGTTAGGACCCCCCTATCCACCACCTGGGACACGCCACGTGGAAGTATCACTTCTCTCCTCACTACCCCAGCGTTGTAGGTTCGTGGTCGATACATTTACCGGTTGAATTTCAAACACTGCATCTCATATTACCAGCTACTATCGCAAGTCAAACAAATCAGATTTGACCACAGAAAGCGAAACCAAGCACGGATATTCAAAATCTGTGTCTACATGATCCCGTGCAGCTGCGCCCAGGTGCACATAGGCACTACAAAACGCAGCATCGCCATACGATTGAAGGAGCACAAAAGACATAGCCGGCTGGGACAAGGAGATAGATCATCAGTCACTGAACACTTGCTGTTAGCAAGCCATGACATACAGTACAGCGACACCAAAGTACTGTCAACTACTGGGTCTTATCACGCCTGGCTACATAGGGAAGCCATTGAAATTCTGAAGCACACGAACAGCTTCAACCGTAAGGAGGAATTTGAACAGGTAAACAAAGCCTGGTTTTCAGTCCTGAAAACCTTAAATTCAGAAGGACACAATGGCCAAGTCAGAAGAGAAAAAGAACGTGTGATCAGTTGCATGTCTCCGCCAAGGCATGACGATGTACATCAGGCTCCTTAATGCTTCAACCATTGGCTGAAGAACAGCCAATCAGCAACCGCCCCCCAAGCATGGCAGACCAATAGGCGAGCAACATACCGTAGCCTGCACTAAATAATGAGGTGGAATTACACCACCACTTCATTCCACTGAGAGCTTTGCTGCTATCGAAGTCAGTCAGAATCCTTGACAATAAGTAAGTTTCTATTAGAATAAAGTTTATTGTACCCACCTATTCAAAATTTTATTCTAAGAGAATCTTACTTATTGTTATCTTCTATACAGAACAAACATGAGATTAGTTACTTGTAACCTTTGACAATGCCGAACGGAGTCATCGGTGAAACGTCGGGACAATCAATTGCGCCTGGACCATGGCCTACAAGCCCGGAAAACACTCAAAATTAGTTTTGGCATACTGAAGAACCTGTGAATAATAACACAGTAGAGGTTTCCACCTATTCAATACTACGGTGTATTTATAATATTTTAAATTACATGGAACTAGTTTCGACCCACCTAGGGGTCATCATCAGCCATATTAAAGCATAAACAACTCTTGGCGAAATCCTAAAACATGTTATTTTAACGGTAAGAATCTTATGGATTTATAATTTATAAAGTGAAGTGTGGTGGATGAAATGAGAGATGTTAGTATGGTACAGGTGAGTAATAGTTAATAATTATACAAGGAATATACATACTAAGAAGTTTGGAACAAAGTACAAATGAGGTGCTTAGTGTTGTAAAAATTATACACTCATAGAAATCAGTAGGTCCTCGTAATAAAGAATACAATGTAAAATGACACATAAGCGTGGAGATATTAACTCTCAGTTCTTAGCGGAAACCAAATTGGACCTATTAAAATGGAGAAAGGCCAGTAAAAAACAAAGTACATGGAGAGAGGAAAAGGTTACCATAAAGTGAAAGGACGCTTACCTCACGCTGCGGTGTGTGTAGTTTAGCTGATGGTGTGCGATTGGTGGCGGGAAGAGAAATGTGGGCAGAGAGGGAAAGGGGGGGGGGGGTTGGGAGGGGGGTAGGCTTAAGGCGAGGCTGAAGGGTGCGGGAGAAAGGGTAATTGTCTCGGAAAAGTACCTTTGATTAAACTTAGGATTGAGTTTTGGTTGGCTGCATTATTGTTTCTGAGGAAAGTGATAAATAGATCGAAGAGTATGTTCGGTTTCTCTGAGATTCCATAGAGATTGTGACTGGCATTAAAGTATTGGTCTAGGTGTATGTAGTAATTTTCCATTATGTTGAGTAAAGGGCCCTTGTTTGCTAATTCGAGGATGTCCATGTCCTGTTCGATATTGGTAAAATTACGGTTATAATCTTGCATGTGTTGGCCGATGGCTGAAAACCTGTTGTATTTTATTGCGTTAGTGTGATCGTGGTATCTAATATTGAAGTTTCTTCCGGTTTGCCCAATGTAGGATTTTTCACAGGTGTTGCATTTGATCCTATAAACTCCTGATTTTAAAAATCTGCTGGTCTTGTTGATGTGTGAAGTAATGTGTAAAACGTTCATGTTCTTATTGTTGGTTTTGAAGGCTATTTTAACGCCTTGTTTCTTGAAGATATTGGTTAACTTGTAGATATCATTGTTGAACGTGAAGGTGGAAAATGTTAAGAGGTTTAGTCATTTCTTTTTTGAGGGTAGTTTTAGGGCGATGTTTGCGTTTATTGATTATCCTTCCTATAAAATGATTGCTGAAGCCGTCGAATTTTGCCGTTCCGCGGATTGTGTTAAGTTCGTTCTTTAGATCTTTCTTGGACATAGGTATGCTGAAGGCTCGGTGAACTAGGTTGTTGTATGTGGCTCGTTTGTGGGACTGGGGGTGCACTGAATCTTGGCGAATGGTGGAGGCTGTTTGAGTAGGTTTTCTGAATATTTTATAACTGTAAGAATCCGAGTTTCTAGTGATAGTTAAATCTAGAAAGTTGATTTTTTGATTTGATTCGGATTCTAGTGTGAATTTGATATGGGGATCAATATTGTTGAGTCTTAAGAGGGTGGTGGAAGCGTTAATTGATTTCTCATTCATGATTACGAAGACATCGTCAACATATCTGGCCCAAAAGAGAATGTTTCCAAATTCATTGTCAATTTTGGTGTATTCGAGGAAGTCCAGGTATATTTCTGCCAAAATGCCTGAGGCCGGTGACCCCATTGCCAAATCATCTTGTTGATATATGACATTGTCGAAAGTGAAGAAGTTATTGTTGACGATTAGTTTTAATACTGTGATAAAGTCTTGTATCTCTAGTTTGCTTAAGTGGCTGTTTTTGTTTAAGCCACTTCCACTCCTCCTAACCCACTCGCGCCTGCCCTCCTCTCTGCCCACATTTCTCTTCCCGCCACCAGTCGCACACCATCAGCTAAACTACACACACCGCAGCGCGAGGTAAGCGTCCTTTCACTTTATGGTAACCTTTTCCTCTCTCCGTGTACTTTGTTTTTTACCGGCTTTTCTCCGTTTTAATAGGTCCAATTTGGTTTCCGCTAAGAACTGAGAATTAATATCTCCACGCGCAGTGTCCACTTTCTTCTTAACCAGAAATTCAAAAATAACTTCACATCCAACAATCGACAATGCTGCCCGTCAACACAGCTTTAATACACCAACTGCCTAATTTCTCTGCTTAAGCTGATCAGTGTCAAGCCGACTCGGCATATAAAGAGTATCACTTTTTACTCTCCAGACTTTGTACATACTTGCATATATTTAATTTTTTTATATGTGTCATTTTACATTGTATTCTTTATTACAAGGACCTACTGATTTCCATGAGTGTATAATTTTTACAACACTAAGCACCCCATTTCTACTTTGTTCTAAACTTCTTAGTATGTATATTCCTTGTATAATTATTAACTATTACTCACCTGTACCATACTAACATCTCTCATTTCATCTACCACACTTCACTTTATAAATTATAAATCCATAAAATTCTTACCGTTAAAATAACATGTTTTAGGATTTCGCCAAGAGTTGTTTATGCTTTAATATGGCTGATGATGACCACTAGGTGGGTCGAAACTAGTTCCATGTCATGTAAAATATTGTAAATACATCTTAGTATTGAACAGGTGGAAACCTCTACTGTGTTATTATTCATATGTTATTCTCGGTTCAATACGGACCAACATGAAATTCATAACCCTTGATACTGAAGAACCTAACAGTTAAAAGTAACTGTGTTGAAACTGAAAAGAGATGGCTTCAGATATTACAAAATATAAGAAATGCAGGGCAACGACAATGCACGAGTATCAAGAAAACTGGAGAGAAGTCTTTAATTTGCTTACAGATTGCACATGGACGAAAGGAAAGTTTTCAACTACTTTCAGGTGTCTAAACCACTGTTCTAGCTGTAACTTTGAGGTAAGTCGTAAGTTCTGACAAGTCTGGCTGTTCTCATAATTATTGGCCATTCTGAATGAACAAAAAGAAACAGAACCATGTTGTGCCTTGTGAGTTTTTATATATAATAACAATAACAAAATTAAATCTACATTACAAAATTAAATCAGTCATCAAAATGCACCTCTTCTTCCCTTTGGAAGATTCTGGTCAGGTTATGGTTTCCAATAGATATGGATATTGTACAGGTGTAATAAATTTGAGGGGGACCAATGGAGTACTGTGAGTTGCAGAAAATGCTGCATACTGGCCAGACTAATGTGCACTTTGCTGTGCTAATCCTGTATACCTGGGTAGTCCTTTGCATGGCACTGGCTGATGCAACTGTTGGTATGAGATAGCTACTATAATATCAGATTTTTAGTCGCTACTTTCTTTCAGCAGGAACCTCGTGCAATTTTTATACCAGACAAAGTAGGAACACGCTATCCTCATCATTCTCATCCAACGTACCATCTTAACAAATAATTTTCTCCATAAGGACTTCAAGCAGTTCATCCTACTGTGTTTTTGCTTTCTCAGATTCTTCAGCTACTTTTTAAATATACAATCCTATACTGTCTACATCTTTTTCATTTGTGACACTGGGAGTTTCGAATATATCTGGTGTCCACGAGTCTTTTTCAATGCCATTTCCAATACATATATTGCTTCCATCTACTTGCTACAGAACCATTTTTCTTGTTGTTCTTTCTCTGAAGTTCTCTGATATAGCAGGTGCAAGTACTCCTGATTGAGGCAATAGACATAGTGAAGCGATGCATGTGTAGTTTCAAAGTAGATGACGAAGTAATGACTTTATTATACAGGACAATCAGTACAATTTTAAAATTAAGACCGTCAAAGCAATCAACCATACAAATGTATTTCAAACCTGTGTAAATATTTGTGTTCAGCTGCAAGATAAGATGTATTATTAGAATTAAAGTTCATATACTGTAATTCATTTTTATGTTATTTATTCCCCCCCCTGTAAGTTACCGACAAACCTATGCTCATGTTGTGACTGTAGTAGTACATGTACCTAATTCTAGGTCGCCAATTTCACGCGTACACCTATGACGCAGTCAAAAAAACTTTTACACACTGTAAATACAATAGACCTATAGCATTTTCCATAGCAGATCCAATATTTTGAGTCCCTTCAAAAATGTGCTAACGAAGTTCCACTGTATACACATATATATTTATTTATTTATTTATTTATTTAGTCACTTCAGCTATTTTGCTTTACGTCGCACTGACACAGATAGGATGATAGGAAAAACTTAAAACGGTCCACCTTTTCAATACAAAAAGTTATATTTTTATTTATAACATGTATTTGTACTTGGAACTAGTTTCGACGCTGTGTTTGCGTCATCATCAGCCAAAATGGGAAACAGGCAAGCATGTAGGCATTTATGTTACACAAGGCGTTACATTAAACAATACACATCTTACAAGGAGATAAAAACAGGGACGAATATAGGAAACAAATGAATCGTTGAGAAAACAAAAGTTATACAAATTAAAAATAACCTTAACCACACATCTTGCAGTGCGAAAGTGTTCTTCTTGGATGATTCCTGAATGTAAAACACACGCGCACACATTTCTGAGGAGCCAGCAGGCAGGACAAAGTAAAGTGAAACCTTAAGAGTTCTTCTGAGAAGAGTTCATCATTTTTCTATGTTCCGACTAACTAATGAAGTCTCCCTTGAGTTCCTGATAAACATACACAACAGGAAATTCTCCTTCACTCTCAACATTTTGGCTGATGATGACGCAAACACAGCGTCGAAACTAGTTCCAAGTACAAATACATGTTATAAATAAAAATATAACTTTTTGTATTGAAAAGGTGGACCGTTTTAAGTTTTTCCTATCATCCTTCTCAGTTCAATACGGACAAAAAATGAAATTCTTAGGTTTAAAACTGACACAGATAGGTCTTATGGCGACGATGGGACAGGAAAAGCCTAGGAATGGGAAGGAAGCGGCCATGGCCTTAATTAAGGTACAGCCCCAGCATTTGCCTGGTGTGAAAATGGGAAACCATGGAAAACCATCTTCAGGGCTGCTGAGAGTGGGATTCGAACCCACTATCTCCCGGATGTGAGCTCACAGCTGCATGCTCCTAAATGCATGGCCAACTCGCCCGGTAAGTCACTTCAGATTCTTGAAGATTTTCTTGTATACTTATTTATATAATCACTTGAAAATATAACATACCTGTCAATTTTTTGCAATTCATGGACTTTTTCAGCAATATCTGGAGACTCACTTTTCAATTTACTCATCAGTTCGGCAATATGTGCTGTTTCCGTCCGATACTCCTGGTTCTTACTTTTAACAGCAGCCTGGAAGGATAAAAAAAGAGAGGACATTTTCAAGTGTTGCTAAAATTTTCTCTATGAAATAAAAAAATAAAAAACTTAGCCACTTCATTATTGATATACAGGATTACAGGAATATTGTAGGAATTTGGATCTGATGATCTAAATGTCTGACTCCTTAAAACAATCATTAATATAGAAATTTAATGTAAAATTACATTGCTAGTAAAATTAAACACAATTCTGTTAGAACACTACCATATTTAAGTACTCATTAAAACTGCTCTGGTGAAAAGATAATAAGAAGTTGAATATGAAAACAATCTGTAAGTGCATTAGTATGCCAAGACAGAAAGACGTACCTCAGCTAATAACTATCAAAGCCAGATTACTCAATTTTGTGACCAATGACAGGCCAATAATATTGCTACATTTAGTTTTTATACACTACCTACAAAAAAGTATAGGGCACTTGACTAAAATGTTTGTCTGGGGGTCTTCGCTCCATCAGAAGCATATGGAACCACCTCTCACTATTAACATGAGACACCCTGTCAGCATGCTCTCGACTAGGTTGCAAGTTGCTTTACGTCGCACTGACACAGGTAAGTCTTATGGCGAAGATGGAACAGAAAAGGGCTAAGAGTGGAAAGGAAGCGGCTGTGGCCTTACTTAAGGTACAGCCCCGGCATTTGCCTGGTGTGAAAATGGAAAACCACAAAAACCATCTTCAGGGCTGCCGACAGTTGGATTAGGATCGACTATCTCCTGAATACAAGCTGACAGCTACATGACCCAAACCGCGCAGCCACTTGCTCGGTCGAATAAGCCTGGTGGAGCTTTCAAAGGTAGGAGAGATCATAATATGAAAATAAATTTGGAATTCAAGAGTATAAATTGGGGCAAATATTTATAGGAAGAGGAATTAGGGATTGGATTTATTTATCACAGGATATAATCCATGATGATGATGGTGCTTGTTGTTTAAAGGGGCCTAACATCTAGGGCATCAGTCCCTAATGGTACGAAATGAGACGAAATGAAATTACATGACAAATTAAAAGTCCAAAATCCTCCACTGACCAGAATTCAAAACGTGAGGACGAAAAATGCATGAATGGATGGATATGAATTTAAAACAATCAGCAGTACCGACCCATAGTGCCTCACATGCACCAAAGCTGGCGTAGAACAATAGTATTACTGACCAAGGGACAGCTTCTATACCATGATACTGAATCGATGATGCTTGTAGTCGAAAGGGATCCAAAACCCAAGTCATCGGCCCATCATAATGGTACCTATCTCTAGAAAAGTAGAACCATGGTATTTGTCATGTTGCAGTACAAATCAAAAGTAGCGTAGACTTGCGGTATTCCATATATTATGGTACTACTCACAGGTAATGAAATTTGCACATGTAATACAGACCTACGGTGTTTCACACACTGCAGCGCCATTTACAGGCAACACAAACCTATGATGTTCATCACATAAGTGTACTAACCAGAGGGACTTGCACTATCCCGTGGTGTTCCTCATATAGTGGGTACTAATTATAGGCAAGCCATAACCATGGGTTCCCTCATCCCATGGTAACGCTCAGATAGTACCTATCACAGGTACTGTAAAAGCCGGCATACTCTATTGCTACTAATCACAATACCTAACATAGTGGTACTACACACAAGTAAACGCGACCCATGGTGTTCCCTGCGTTGTGGTACTAAGCACAAGTAGTTTCATGGTTCTAATACAATCATACCTTGGTCGCCCTTTCAGTCGCCTCTTACGGCAGGCAGGAGATTCCGTGGGTGTATTCTTCATCTGCGTCCCCCACCCACGGGGGGAGGATATGTTCGATAAATTTCTAAGTTCTTTGAAATCATTAAATAGAGGACGGGGTATACAACTGACAGAGAATCTGCAACCTGGGCAACAGCCCAAAATGCAGATCAATGATTATGGATAAGACACAGATTATCATCTTAAGCATCGAATTACTTTTTGGTTACACGTATTTTTTCAGGCTCATGGAATAAATGCATGTTAAAAATGCATAACCAGTAAATATTTCAAAGAACAGATTCTTTTTTAACATCTAAATTCAATTCCTATTCTCACAGCCAATACAACCAAAACTGGTTAGGATGTTTTTGTGGGGATAAAAAAAAGTCATAAAGAGGGAACATGCTAAAAAAATTTTTTTTAAAAATATTCGCTGTTAAATGTAAGGTTAGGTTTGAACGTAAAAATAATGCTAAAAACAAAAAACAAGTGTTTACAATTATAATAAATAAATAAATAAATAAATAAATAAATAAATAAATAAATAAATAAATAAATAAATAAATAAATAAATAATTAATACATTTTAAGAACACCAACATCGTAAAACTTCAGGGAAAAATGTTCTTAGAAACGCGAACTATACACGTTGCTTACAATTATGTTTTAACCCACCGCCTTACCTAACCATCGAATCGACGGGATGCGCGAGCCTGTGCCCGGCTTACATAACCATTGAATCGACGGGGTAATGCAGCGTCTTGCTTTATCGATGGTAATGAAAAAGTAGTACATTAAAAACTCAACAGATGGCATTACAATCATTCTCTGTATCTGAAAGAAGCAGCTGTATCTGAGTCATATTTAGGGGATTAACCGCATAAATTGAAGATAGCATTGAGCTGATGTCACGGGTATTCAGTGAGTAAAGATGAGCACGCGCGAGGCTATTACCAAGCCAGAAGTCGTGTATATTTTACTGAATAGTGATTGTGAAGAAGATTATAATATATATGAAAGTTTTTCCTGTGAATCTAGTGATGTGGATAAGTTATTTGTGCTTAGTGAAGTTAGTGATAGTAATACGAATGAAGAAGCAGATGTAAATATTCTGAACGTAAATGTAAGAAAAAAGAGAAAGTTGAAGAGTGGAAATGGGAATCTGCTTGTCCATTACAAGGTATTCCTACCAAAATACCATTCACTGGACTTCTTAGGGTCAATCCTATTTTTAAAAATATCAAAATTTTGCCTAAACATATTTTTTATAAATTTCTTAGTGATGATTTCTGGCAAAGTGTGTGTGATGAGACAAACAGGTACGCGAATAGTTGTATCAGTATTGACGTGCCTTCTGCAAGTACCAGCCTGGATTCAAAGTGGTATGATCCAACTAGTGATGAAATAAAGGCATTTATTTCATTATGCATTCTGCAATCACAGGTTAGGAAAGACAATCTTCGGTCTTACTGGAGTAAAAAGAAATCAACGGAAACTCCCTTCTTTCGATCTGTGATGCCATATAAACGATTTATACTACTTTGCCGTTATTTGCATTTTGCGAATAATGACGAGATAGATAAAACTGATCATTTAGGTAAAATAAAGCCTTGTGTTGAATACCTGAATGACACATTTTAGAGCCTGTACACTCCGGATGAGGACGCTGCTATTGATGAAAGTTTACTGAAATGTCGGGGCAGATAGTTGTTTGTACAGTACAATCCTTCAAAAAGGGCATGAACTGGAATAAAGTACTATACATTATGTGAATCGTACAGTGGATACTGTCATCAGTTCCGTATTTACACGGGCAAAAATACTGGCGATGAAAGTGTTCCTTCACATGAGGCTATTGTTATGGAGCTAATGACTCTACTGCTAAATAGAGGATATTCTTTGTACATAGATAATTGGTACATATCCCCTATGTTAGCTGAGAAGCTTTTATTAGAGAAAACTATTGTTCTAGGCACAGTTAGGCTGAACAGAAAACAAATACCCCAGGACCTGAAAAAGCTGAAGATCAGGAAAGGTGAGGCTGTGGCTAGGAACAGTAATAAGATCATGGTCCTCATGTGGCAATATAAGAAGCCTGTTTCAGTGCTATCTACCATGCAAAGAGACATACACATGACTAACATGGGGAAGAAGAATAAACGAACAAATGAAGCAATTGTGAAACCGAAGGCCGTCCTCCATTACAATAAAGGTATGGGTGGAGTAGATCGTATGGACCAGCAGCTGGCTTCATTTCCATTGATGCGGAGGTCGAGTCATTAGTCATAGCAACTATTTTTTTTCTTGCGAACATGAGACAACACGGAAAATCTAAGATATGCATTTGGAAACGTACGGTATGTACTTACGTATGATGCCACTAGATGGTGTATGTAAACAACAGTGTGGGTCTAAGCATGCTCCGAAGTTCAGTGTGCGAGCGAGAGCATCACAAAATGGAAGTCAACAAGAAGGAGCAACAAGCATATATTAAAATAGCAGTTCTCCGTGGCAGAAATGCACGCCGCACCCGCCTGATTCGCCTGATCTGAGCGCATGAGACTATGATCTAATCTCCAAAGGCAAGAAGCCATTACATGGACAACAGTTTGCTAATAAAGAGGACATCATAACAGCATTTCGGAGGTGTAAGACGTCAGTGATACACATGCAGCGAATGGTATTCATTGCCAGCCCCACCGCTGGCAACGCACAGTGGAAACCTTTGGGGCTGGTGGCTGTGGTGATAACGACGTCGTTAGTTATTGGGGGCGTGGAACTTTATCCCAGCCCGAATGCTAACGGCAATATGAGATGACATGAAGGCTATTAAAGTAATAGTCAGAGGGGAGGCGAAGGATGTTTGAATCCCTAGGAGATGTAAGAAGAATGAAGAGGGCTGGTACAACAATGAATGTAAAGAAAAAAGAAAATTAGTGATGGTGGTGCTACAAGAGTTTAGGAAGAAGGGAGGATGCAAAGAAAGAATGTACTCTTTTCTAGGTTAGAGAAAGCCAAATTAAAAATCGCAAGAGAGAAAGAGAATATGGATGAAAGAGCAAGTAGAGTTAATAAATAAGGAGTACAAGATGAAACAATTGCATAGGGTATGGGACAGAATAAATGAAATTAATAAGGGAGGGAAGAGGGTTGGCAAACCGATTATAGAGGACGACCAATGGTTTTGACTATTTCTGGGAGCTGTTAGGGAGTGAAGACAAATGGAACAAAGTAGAAAGGAAAATGACAGGAGGGAAAAATTTAGACGTTCAAATTCAGGAACTTGATAAAGAGATTTCAAGGGATGAAGTGATAAGGGTGCCGAGTAATCTTAAGAGCAAATCAGCGGGACGATACAATGGTATCGGTAACTTTTTTTTTTGGAAGGAAATAGGCAAACACGAGCAGATGGTAGAGGGTATAGTTAAATTTTTAACAGGATTTTCGAAGGGGGAAGTACCCAAAAGAGTGGAAGTTGGAGTAATATGCCCTATTTATAAAAAGAAAGGTTGCAGAAATGTACCAAAGAACTATAGAGGAATAACACTGCTGGACTCGCTGAGTAAGGTCTACACAGGGGTACAGGCGAACAGGTTTAAGTGTCTGGGCCGAGAAACAGTCGATATTGTCAATTTATCAAGGGGGGTTTAGAAGAGGATGTAGAACAATAGATAGTATAATGACCGTCAAGATGATCATAGAAAAATATCTGGATAGGATAGGGGGTAAAGCGTACTTAGCTGCAATACATTTTGAGAAAGCATTTGACACAGTTAGTAGAGGTGCATTGATGGAAAAATTAGGGAAGTGATTCAAGCGTTATATGGGAAGGTATATTGTCAGGTTAGATTGGAGGAAAATCTGATGAGCAGCCAAATAGAATGTAAGGTGGGACTGCAGCAGGGATGTAAGTTATTGCCCATATTATTTCTTCTGTACATTAACGACATCATGGTGGAAATAACTGGGCAGTGCCAGCGGTAAATGGGTTGGAGATACCAGGCTTAATATTTGCTGATGATGTGATCCTTCTAACCCTGACAGAGGGAGGCTTACAGGTAAGTCTCAACATGGTTGAGGAGTTTGCAAGGAAATGGTCCCTGAAAATTAATGGAAGTCGAAGGTGATGGTAGTAAGTAAGACTAGGAGGAGGAATGAAAGGATATAGGTGGTACAGAGAGTGAAGATTGAAGAAGCAAGCAAACTGGAATATTTGGGAGTAATTATAAACACGGCAGGAGGCTGGGAGGACCAAATTAAGAGGGCAAAGTTGAAGGAGGCCGCAGCTCTCTCGGTGGTCAACATCCTAGAATCAAAATTTGCAGAGATTGGTTCTAAAGACGTTGGTGCTAGGCAAAGTACTGTACGGGGTGGACCTATGGGGTTCAGAAGACAAAAAGGACATGTTGAAGTAGATTATATCCAGATTTAGCAAAACAATAATGCAATTACCACAATGCACGGCTAATGCCGGTGCATTACTAATGTGTGGAGAGTGTATCGAAGCAGATTGTGTTACAAGAGTACTAAAATACTGGATGAGACTTAAAATAGGAGAAGGGGGTGTGGTTTTGCAAGCAGCGTATCTCCCAACAGTTGAAGAATATGTATATGGGGTGTTGGCTTACAAAAATTAAAGCGTATTTGGATAGGACCAGTATGGGGTATATTTGGAAGATAGTATGGTATGGGAAGGAGAACAGCAGACAGAGAAATAGTAGGGAGAGTCAAAGACATCCAGAGGCAGCGTCTGATAGAGGAATGTACGGAGGTGTTCTCTTAGCCTGTACTATAAAGTCACCAAAGCAGAGAGAAGAGGTTTGTTATGTTGGTTTATGGGCTGTATAAGAATAAGGGATGGACTAGAAGGACAGATAAGTCACGGAGTTTATTGTGCGAGAAAGCGTCCACTGACCTTCACTTGGTGAAAGAATGTGTTGCATTAGAAAAAGTAAGTAAGAAGTAAGTTATTGAATCCAAAGGAACAAGCCCTACTCAAGCAGGGGGATGAATGGAAAATTATAAAATGGGTGGTGAATGAATGGACCAGGGCTGGTAATTTAAATAAATACTTATGTGCTTATGTGCTGTTAAAAAATTATGTGTGGTCAAAATAGGAGGAGGAAATGGTCAAGTATCTTAAAAAAATATAAAAAGAAGGCTTGGCGAGTGTGATTTAAATGCTGCTCTTCAATAGCGAGTCAGGGGTTTAGGATATTTCGAGTTGAAGTAGTTAATGCATAACTCAGCAGGCTGAAGAAACGTTATGTGTGTGCAGTGAAATGGAACAATAGAGGACGCCATGATTAAGAGCAAGCAGACAGGTTCAATCATATGGAACATGGTTCAAGGACAGTGGCTGCTTGCTAAGATGTGTGCGTGTGAGGAGGAAGTGAATAGATGAGTGTTGTTGACACGAAGGATGGGGGCAGGTTATGTACCCCCACAGAGTGCCGATGTGTTTTTATTTATTTTACTGTTTTATCACCGAAAGGCATTTATTTTCTTTATTCAGTGTTGCCATTCTGCCAAGGTCTCCGAATAGGAGCTAAAGGTTTCTCTGTTTTTATTAGTTTTATATGTCTTGGGTTAGATGTAAATTAGTAATCACATTTAGTAGGAGGCGGTAGGAGGAATAGTACATTTGGTTTTATGGGTATTGTGAACATGTATTTGGGCGTAAGCCTGCTATATTCAATGTGCAATAATTAAATATGATAGCTATCATTTCAGCCTGGAAGACTGAAGTGTGTCTGCCTAGGCTCATCTGGATTGATCTCTCAGGTCTTCTCCCGTTGATCCCTCCTTCTGTGCCATCCACAGTCTTTGAGCCATCAGTCCACCACACTATATCTTCTTTTTCAGTATTCTATTTGTTGATATCCCAGTCTTCTTTTTTTTATCTGGGTCTCAAATGGTTTTTCAAAGTTGTACTTTGGTATCATATGATCAGAAGGCATGTGTAGAACTTCCTCTGTTACTACTCTGTTAATTTTACTGTGTCCTAGACTGGGTTTTTGTGCATTCCAGCACTCTGTTTGTGCCAATCTACAGTATATGAACTCATTCTAGCCTGTCCTTTTATGAAATTGCATAGTGATGGGAGATCTAGCAAAGTATTCAAGGCTTCTGTCGGTGTAGTTCTCATAGCCTCCGCTATGCTATGCATGCCATTCTCTGTAGGCTATCCAATCTACTGCCCACTTTTCCTTCACTTACTTTCTGCCACCAGATGATTGCAGCATAGGCCATCAACGGTCCAATGGTCAAAGTGTATATCCACATTACCATTCCTGAAGAGGAACAAGCCATCTCTTCAAAGGACATCTATGTTGTGCAAGCTATTGTCAAAGGACCATATTGCAAATGTGGTGGAATTCCATCAGTATATGGGGATTCACAATTTAATTTGAATAATTCCCTTCAGCCTCTTTGAGGTTAAAAATTGCTTAAGAATGCAGGAAAGCAAGAAAGCAAGTAAATACGGTAACTGTCAACTATGAGAGGTTCTTTTCAAATCATTGTGTCGTAAAAGTCTGCAGAATAAATCTCAGCCCCAAAATTTTAGAACTCTTGTTGGCTTTCAGTGATGAACTTGAGTGAGTGTTTCTGCAATGTGTGAAAGCTTCATTCTCCTTTTCTTCATAGCATTAAAGGTTTATAATTTTTTCTTGATATGTCAACACTTCATAACTGTGTGGATTGTATTTGCTGTTGAGGATTTGCAATACCCAAGAATTTTTTTTTGTTTAATACAGAATTTTTACCTTCATTGCTGTAGAAATTTAGAATTTAAGTTTGTCCACTCAGATAATTAGTAAACAATTAACGTACCATATGAAACAAGGCATTAGATATCAAAATTTAAGTTGGCATTTTAATATTTTTTAATTTTTCTTTATAAATGCCATTTGTTTGGGGCGTCGACTTATAGAAATCCTTTGCCCCTACTTGCACCATATGGTATGAACCTGCGTGTAACTGGAATGGGGGAAGTATAGTGTGTTGGATGTGAGGAAAGGAACGTTAAGGACGACACAAACACCCACTCCCCAGGCCAGGGGTATTAATAATTTACAATAAAAAACCCCTGATCCACCAGGGAATCAAACCCGGGACCGCCGGGTGACAGGCGGACACCTTGCCCCCCTGCACCGCGAGGCCAGACCTGATACAAGATTAAAGGATCACAGAGGTTGAATTTACAGAAGAAAAGAACATAATGTCCCACAAAAAGAGACTACTGGAGTTAATCAGAGAAAAGGGGCAGAATTCAATACAGTGCAAATTTACATGAATACTAATATTATTATTATTGATAATAATAATAATAATAATAATAATAATAATAATAATAATAATAATAATAATAATAATAATACCTGGAACTGAGAGATATTTTTCTCAACCTTCAACTTCGTTATCAGTTCATCGTAATTTCGATAGAACATTGCTCTTTTGTCTTGATGGTACAGTAACTTCTCACAGTAACCAGCAACTCTCATACGACTCTCACCAGCCTCATCCTGCAAGAGTAATTGAGAATATTTAATTACAACTAAATCACTTATTGTTGACACTTTGTATACTGTAAAAATGTCACAGAAATCTGGCAGTGTACAGTCAAATTAACTGAAGTGTGCATACTGAATTATTATACATTACATTATATGCAGTATTATAAAATAACAAAGCAGTACAATACTAATAAATAAAATAAATTATATAATAACTGGGAGGAGGAAGAAGAGGCTAAACTAAGGTCTATTACAAACAGTGAAAGACAATATGTTTGAAACATCCCTAGATGTTCTTTATATAAAAATATTGAGATGAAAAGAACTGCATTATTTAAAAATCAAATTCCAAGCAATTTCTGAAAACAAAAGTAATATACCAAGGTAATTATTATCTGCCTAGAATTACGTTTTCTGTAACAAACTATCGGTTTAATGTAACACGGGAGAAGTAGGGTAACAAGGGATTCAAACAGTAACTCGCAACAAAGACGAAATGTGGACACAATTACACGGTAAAATTCTTGGAGAGCAACAATCATGATCTTCATAGGACTTAAAGTGCCACAGAGCATCACATCTATGATTTAAAAATTGAGATGAGACAAATTAACACGAGATCAGGAAAAATGCCCAAGAGACTTTTTTTTAACGATTTGTTTTACTTTGCACCAACACAGATAGGTCTTACGGCAGCGATGGGATAGGGAAAGGCTAGGAGTGAGAAGGAAGCAGCTGTGGCCTTAAATAAGGTACTACCCTAGCATTTGACTGCTGTGAAAATGGAAAACCACGAAAAGTCATCTTTAAGGCTACCAATAGTGTGGTTCGAACCCAATCTCCCGAATGCACGTTCACAGCTGCGCGACCCTAACCACACAGCCACTTGCTCGGTAAGCCTAAAAAAAGCAGGACTAATATTTGGTTTTGTGAGAAGGCAATAACGATGTTAACCAGGCAACTGCTTTGTACCTCGCAGCCAATTTGGCCAAAATTTTGAGACAAACTATGAATAAGCTGTTCGGAATAACCTGTCTCTAAGCCAGACATTATGTACTATGTGTCCCACAGATCCAAACAAAAAAGGGGGGCAATTTGTAGCAGAGTAAGATCATTGGCACTGTACTCTCAATGTGACATGACTCAGATTGAAGGTCTGAAGAAAACAACACATTACAATCTTATGAGTAGCACAAAAAAGGGAAGTTTGATTACAATTGTTGGTATTGGTAGCAAGCTGATAGGGACTTTCACATTGCACCAACAAAAAGGTTTTCAGCAAAGCACGGATGGGAAAGTGCCAAGATTGGGAAGTAGTGAGCGTGGCCTTAATTAATGTACAGCCCCAGCATTTGCCTGGTGTGAAAATGGGAAAACACAACTCTATCTCCAGGACCGCTGATGGTAGGCATGTAAGTTCACAGCTGTGTGACCCCAATTGCCCAGCCAACTCGTTTGCTCTGCACAAATGTTCTGGAGTTACAAATAATATGGAAAGGTACAGAGACAAGGTACTGTAAACTTGTGCAAAGCTTTTCAGGAGATGTAGAAAATTCCACATTCACATTTTTTGACGACTATGCACACTCACAGAGTATTATTATTATTATTATTATTATTATTATTATTATTATTATTATTATTATTATTATTATTATGCCTTTGCTGGCAGGATGTAGTGTTTACAGTACACTCTGTCTTCTGGTAATGGGCTAGTATAAATTTGTTACTTTAATTGACTTGTCTCAGTCTCATCCTTGGCTTTGACAGTATGAAAGTGACTGAGGTATGAGCGATGCTAGTAATACCAAATACAGTAGAGACAATACGCGACACTGAGCGAGATATCGAGGGAAAGCTATTGGAGCTCTCTCTAGCGAGTAGACCTGAAAACTACTGATTCTGTCATAAGAGCACGTGTATTTGTGTGTGAAGTTTTTGATGTTATTTATATGTTTTCAGTGAGTTGACATAATTAAGTAGTAGCGTGTGTCATTCCTTGATATCTCCTCTCAACATGAGAGGAAAGGTATATGCTGTGTTTGGCTGCAGTAACTATGAAGTAGAGAAGAATGCGCTGTCTTTCTTTTGCTACCCTCGTGACAAGAAAATGTAAGTAATATTGTGTTTGCATATATATTCTTCCAGTGACAAAGATATTTTTATAGTACTTCATAATCTTCTGACCTGCTCGAACCACATTTTAACTGGCTTAAAATATAATACGCATATTTTATTTTATAGAGCAGCAGTTAACCTTCAATACCGATTTGATGATGATGATGATGCTTGTTGTTTAAAGGGGCCTAACATCGAAGGTCATCGGCCCCTAATGGAACGTGATAAACGACATGAGAGATGATGTTAAAATTTTAAAAAACATATCCACTGACTAGAGTTTAAAAAAATGATGGAGAAAAATGAGGGTGAGATTAAAACAATCAGTGGATCTAATACGCAATGCCTTATTTTCTAATAAAATAAGAGAAACTACAGGAAAACAAAAGAATAAGGCATTGCCTGGTAGTACATAATTTACGAGAGACGTTAAAATAACACATTAAAATACGCAAAACAAACTAAAATTAAGTCAATAGGATAAAAGCGAAAATGACACAAAACACACTAGGACAAAGGACAGCATTACACACGAGAAAACAGTCCACTATCCCTCATAAAGCGGATGACGAGGTCTGCTGACTGCTCGTCATCACGCAAGATAAGGGAGATAGTACTCGGAAGGTTAAGACTACGGCGCAGATCGACCAGGTCCACACACTCCGTAAGGATGTGCACCACGGTAAGATGGTCGCCGCAGGTACACACCGGAGGGGGTTCTCCTTTCAAAAGATGCGAGTGAGTCAAGATACCGTGGCCGATCCGAAGACGACATAATACCACGGCTTCCCTCCGCGAAGCCCGAAGGGAAGTCCTCCATACCTTCGTTGTTCCTTTTATCGCTCTCAGCTTATTGGGAAGTGGAATGGCCTGCCACTCCATCTCCCAATGGGACATAACAAGATGTCTCAGCTGGGAGCGAATATCACTTACTGGAACCTGGAAAGGCAACGTGGGCAGTGTAACTGCCTCCTTGGCAGCCTGATCTACTAACTCGTTTCCCTCTATGCCCATGTGGCTTGGGAGCCACAGAAATGTGATTCTGGTGCCAGCATCCCAACACCCGGCCAGCAGGTCCTGGATTAGCTGCACCAGAGGGTGCCGAGGGAAACAGGTATCTATAGACTGGAGCGAACTCAAGGAGTCGGTACACAGAAGAAAGTGTCGGCGCTCATTGTACAGTGCGTACCGCAGAGCCTCATAGATAGCATAGAGCTCTGCTGTGTACACACTACAGGTTGCCGGAAGAGCAAAAAGGAACCTATCATTGTTAACAACGAACGCACAGCCCACCTTCGTATCTGACCTTGAACCATCCGTGTAGACGACGACTGAACCTGGATAGCGGCCAACAACGGACAGGAAGAGCCTCCGATAAATCGAAGGGTCCGTGTTTTCCTTTGGACCAGTGTGCAGATCCAGGATTACTTCAGGTCGTCGTACGACCCACGGAGGTACCCCACTTGGTTGTCTGACAAGGCAAGGAACCGAAGGTACGTCAAACAATTCGGAAATGTTATCCAAGCGTATCCCAACCGGCCGCGTCGCTCGAGGACGAGCAGCGTACAGCAAACGGTTGCCATTGTTGAACACGCAAGGATAGCTGGGATGAAGTGGCATCTGTCGCAAATTTGCAGCATATGTAAGTAAAAGTTGCTGGCGCCTCAGGTGTAAAGGCGGCACACCAGACTCAGCGAGCAGGCTAGCGATGGGGCTTGTACGAAAAGCTCCCGTCGCCAACCTAACCCCGCTGTGGTGGATACTGTTCAGCTTCGCAAGAACGCTTGGTCTTGCGGAGCCATATGCTGCACTGCCGTAGTCTAACCGGGATAAAATGTGTGCCCGATAGAATCGCAGGAGCACCGTGCGGTCAGCCCCCCAAGAAGTGCTGCTAAGAAACTTAAGGATATTAAGCTTCCTAGTGCATTGCACTTTTAACTGCCGCACGTGTGGCTCCCACGATAATTTACTGTCAAAAAGGAGCCCAAGAAATCGGTAGGTGTCAACAACTGGAAGAACGACATTACCTAGATAAAGCTCAGGATGAGGGTGAAGTGTACGTTGACGACAAAAGTGGACAACGGAGGTCTTTGCGGCAGAAAACCGAAAGCCATGTTCTAAGGTCCACTTCTCCACCCTCCTAATAGCTTGCTGTAACTGTCGCTCTGCGACTGCCATACTGCACGAGCTATAGTGCAGAGCAAAATCATCCACATATAGGGACGGTATTACGGCTGGACCAGCAGCCGCAACAATACCGTTTATGGCAATCGCGAACAGAGTGACACTAAGAACCGATCCCTGTGGTACTCCATTTTCTTGAACGTGGTATTGCGAATATGTCCTCCCTACTCGGACACGGAATAGACGGAGGGACAAAAAATTCGCAATAAATACCGGCAAGTTACCTCGGAATCTCCATTGATGCAGGACTGAAAGGATGCCATATCGCCAGGTGGTGTCGTAGGCCTTCTCCAAGTCAAAGAAGACAGCTACCAAGTGCTGTTTGCGGAGAAACGCATCCTGGATAGAGCTCTCCAGGCGTACCAAGTGGTCTGCGGTGGATCGAGCGGCTCGAAATCCACATTGGTACTCGGACAAGAGTCCTTGTTTCTCCAGACACCACACAAGTCTGCGATTTACCATCCTCTCAAAGAGCTTACACAGGCAATTTGTAAGACAAATCGGTCTGTAACTTCCTGCATACTTAGGATCTTTGTCAGGCTTGAGGACAGGGATGACTATGCCCTCTCGCCACTGAGACGGAAAATCACCCTCTGTCCAGATTCGGTTGAACACACGAAGGAGATATAGTAAACTATCATCACTAAGGTGTTTCAACATCTGGTTATGGATGTTGTCCGGTCCAGGAGACGTGTCCTTGCAAAGCGCTAAGGCGCTGCGGAGTTCCCACTCCGTAAAGGGCACGTTGTAGTCCTCTGAAGCTGGGGTGGCAAAACTAAGGTGATGACGTTCTGCCTCCCGCTTCAGAGGGAGGAAATCAGGATTGTAATTCCCGGAGCCAGAGACATCCGCGAAATGACTAGCGAGATGATTAGCAATCGCGAGGGGATCAGTGGCGACACTGCCTGCAATGGAAATTCCCGGTACAGCAGATGATCCTTGAATACCCGAAATTCGTCGAAGTTTCGTCCACACATGAGATGATGGAGTATGCGACGTCATGGACGACACATATCTCTCCCATGAAGCCTTCTTACTTTGTCGAATAAGAACTCGCGCCTTAGCGCGGAGTTTCTTAAATGTTACCAAGTTGGCCACAGTAGGCTGTCGACGGTAACGTTTATGAGCGCGACGGCGTTCTTTGATGGCTGCTGCTATTTCATAGTTCCACCAAGGAACGAGTTTTCGGCGAGGAGCCCCCGAGAAAAACGGAATGGACTCCTCAGCAGCAGCAAGAATAACTTGGGTGACGTAAGTTATTTCCTCGCCGACGGTCCGCCTGACATCATCGTGAAAGACAGCTAGTGATGTGTACTTTGGCCAATCAGCATGTTTAAGAATCCATCGAGGGGGAGCCTCGACGGGTTTATGTTTCAACAAAGTAAGAATAATGGGAAAATGGTCACTGTCACAGAGATCATCGTGTGCATTCCACCGAAACAGTGGAACCAACGTTCGGCTGCATAGACTTACGTCTATGCGAGAGTATGTGCCGTAACGTACACTAAAGTGAGTTGGTTCCCCTGTGTTCAAAATACATAAATCCAGATCTGTTAGAAGTGTTTCCAACTCTCTTCCTCGGGGACAAGGCGTCTCAGAGCCCCATATGGGGTGATGGGCGTTAAAATCGCCCAATAAGAGGAAGGGTGGTGTAAGCTGATCTATAAGATCAGCGACATCATTGATGTTCAGATGCTGGCCTGGTGGAAGATAAACATTACACACTGTTGCTATGACAGGCAGCGAGACGCGAACAGCTACAGCCTCTAGAGGGGTTCGTAATGGAACCTCTTCGCTGTAGCTATCAGAACGTACAAAAATGCCAACGCCTCCGGAAGCCCGGTGAGCATAGTATCGTTCTGTCGAGTATAGTTTGAAATTCCTCAAGACCGTATGATGACCAGGTCTGAAATTGGTCTCCTGAATACAGACTATACTCGCTGCGTACTCACTAATAAGCTGACGTAACTCAGCAAGATGCCTGTCATAACCATTACAATTCCACTGTAACAGTGCCATAGTGTGGACTGTAAAAGGAGTGTTAGGTTATGAGCGAAAAATGCTCGTTAGCCTAAACACTATCTAATTCTACATCCGTAGATGTAGAGGACAGCGCGACATCCATCCCGTCATCAAAAGATGGCAGGGGTGCCGCCCAGAACTTCGACACTTTTCGGGCGCGTGGGGGTCCCCTACGAGGAGAGCGCGCAGGTTTGGGAGCAGGAGTGCCTCCTGGCGCAGACTCATACCCTCCAGATGGGGGGCATGACTTCTCCTTCGCAGGGGAAGGCCGAGAGCGCTCAGAACGGGCGCTCTTCTTCCCCTTCTTTTTTTCAGGTTTAGACGGGCTGGGAGATGGTTTCCCAGCCCTGGTCAACGAAGCCGGCACAGACTTCTGGTTGGTCGAAGGTGGGGTGGTCCCCCCCTTCGAGCTTTGACTATTTGCGACGTTGCTGGGAGCAGCAACAGTCGCCTTGGGCGCAGCGGTCTGGACAGGTGTCTTGGTCGTAAATGACGAACCTGGAAGACTCTGAGCTATCAAGCTATAGTCGAGTGTACGGGCAGGTGTATTCATAGAATGAAACTTACGGCGCGCTTCCTGGTAGGAAAGACCATCCAGGGTCTTGATCTCCTGGATCTTCTTCTCACTCAGGTATGTCGGACAATTCCGATCCCGAGGAGAATGAAAACCGGAGCAGTTAGTGCACTTGTATGGAGTTGTGCACTCCTCCGCGCCGTGAGCTACTCGTCCACATGTACCACATACAGCCTGATTCGAACAGCGAGATACCATATGTCCGAATCGCTGGCATTGATAGCATCGCATAGGAGGCGGGATGTACGGCCTCACATCGCAACGATAAGTGGTTACCTTGACTCTCTCTGGTAACACTGACAACTTGAAAGAGACAATGAAGGCACCAGTGGCAACGTCTTCACCGTTGACCTTGCGCGTAATGCGCCGGACGTGTGTCACGCCACGGTTCTTCATGTCTTCCATCAACTCGTCGTCAGTGTTCAAAATAAGGTCGCGGTGAAAGATGACTCCGCGAACCAGGTTCAAGGACTTATGCTCCTCCACTTTGACGGGGATTTCGCCAAAGTGCTCGCACTTAAGCAACTGATCAGCTTGCAGTGCTGTACGAGTCTTTAGAAGCAAACTACCGTTGCGCATTTTCTTAAGTTCCTCCAGTTCGCCATAGACGCCTTCGATGTGTCTACTAAACAGGATCGACTTCACCAGCTTAAAATCCTGCCCATCGGTTCTGGTAGCGACCAGAAACCTAGGGAAGCTGGATCCCATTCCTTCACGCTGCGCATGTTCCCAGGGAGTTGAACCTCTCAGGGAAGCAAAAGTTAAAGACTTAGGTGGGCGACCACCTTGTGAGAGCCGACTTCGTTTGGAAGCCATGCCCGATAGCATCCTCCCCGAATGCCACCCACTCCGATCAGGGGTCTCTGTAGCCGAACCAAGCAGCCAAGGCAATACCCACCTGGTCGTAGCAGGTATTGCCCGGGGTCCGATGTTGAACGATGCCTAATACGGGATGACTGAGGCAATGAGCACTAGGACTCCCTTCCTCCGGTCACCCGCAATAGCATGTACCCCATAGCGTGTACAGAGCACTAACAATAGAAAAAATAAATAAAAATAATTAATAATAATATGTCCTTCTGGCATTCGGCTGTGCGGGGACCTGCGTTGTCAGGCGGATACCACTGCCCGGGTACATGATACTCCCACCCGCCGCGTCCTGGGTGGTTGCTGGCACGGGCTTTCGAGCGTAGTCGCACACATAGGAGCTCCATCGCCGGGCAGCACGCACATCAAATTTTGAATGGTCTACATCTGACCCTCAGAAAAATAATAAAAAATAAAGAGGGGACCATGGCCACATGACCCTTTAAGTCGCCTTCTACGACAGGCAGGGATTACCTATGGATGTATTCAGCCTCTCCCATCCACAGGAGGTCCATCACATTATACCAACCGCAATCATTGTCCGCGCCAAGGTCGCCCCTTTTTGTCGCCTCTTACGACAGGCAGGGGATACCGCGGGTGTATTCTGCATGTGTGTCCCCCACCCGCAGGGGGTAGTGTGTTTGGTCCGCGAGAGGTATTTTATTTCCCTCAAGTCCGCCGGCAAGCCGGTTAGGACCCCCCTATCCGCCACCTGGGACGCGCCACGTGGGAGTATCACCTCTCCCCCTGCTACGCCATCGTAGTAGGTTCGTGGCAATACCGATTTGTTGTTGTAGGTGTGATCTGTGGGTTTTGAAATGTCACAGAAGTGATTTGGATAAGGTGTACGAGAAAGAAGGGACGTTACACTTATATAAGAATTATAAGATCTGTTCAGATCATTTCCAGGCCAGCGACTTTTAAAATCCTCGACTATACAGCCAAGGGTATGTTACATTTTTACTCTAATTGTACGTAAATATTCCTCAAAGCATCATTATCAACAATATTTTCATACTTTTCTTTCTTTTATCCCTCTTCTCAGATTAAAGCCGCGATTTTATAGATTTTCTTTCTGTTAGTAGGCTTCATGTTAAGAGGAAAATTGTCCAGCTTTTAAATGTTAACTCATTGCATCATGTGTGTAAGGAATGTGCCGATATTTTTATTGACATGCGTCTTAATGTAATAATACAATGTTTTTAAATGAGAAAAAAAGACAAATCTAATCGTAAAAGTTTAGGAAGGAATGCTAAAGCAAAAAAAGTAATGCATAAATGAAAGATCAACCCATTTCACAGCAGTCCATTTTACATCTTCTTTATATGTCTAATTTCACTCTTTAAATAGTAATCTTTTAAATAATTCTTCATTCATTTATCCAGAATTGGTTTAGCAACTTCGAAGTTAATATCTCAATAATACATTCTTTCTAGACGTAATTTATTTATCCAGTTTCGTATATGCATTTCCATTGATATTCGAATTTAGCGCGACTTTTCAGGTCAAGTCACTACGAGCGCCACCGTCGAATTGTCTCCCATTTTATCAAGGCTAAATCCGTAAGTGTCGCGTATTGTCTCTACTGTATTTGGTAATACCATTCCTTATGAAGCCAGTCCCTGTTATGAATGGTATGAAAATATCACTCATAGGGTCGGTTGGTGCATGCATTTCAGTGGGCTTGGCAGACTGATATGTGAGCAACTTACGGTTCGGTGAGGAAAGCAACGGGAAACTACCTCACTCCTCATTTCCCTAGTACGCCTCTTCAGTGATGTCTAGGCCATCTATGACAACTGTTGGCAAAGCTGTGGAGGATCAAATCAGCCTTCGGGCTGAATACCCAACATACACATACATTATTATTATTATTATTATTATTATTATTATTATTATTATTATTATTATTATTATTATTATTAGAGTTTGGATGTTTATGACCTAAAGTGCAAAATATGCAGGCAAATATGCCCTCGCTTTATATGACCTAAAAAACTGTAAAATATGACCTAAAGTATGATAAAATATGACCTAAAATACAATAAAATATGACATGAATTTTAGGGACAGGTAATAAGTATTTGAATATTACTAACATTAAATATATTAAGTGACATAACGTTATCACCGATAAAACACCATACACATTTCATGAAACTGACAGAGCGCTACAGTACGTTTTAACTTTCAACGTCCATTCAGTATCATAGCCTTGAAGTGCAGTTTTTCCTAAATAAATTCAAAAAGTGAAGTATTAGCATGAGTTATGGTGTTTATCAGCAAAAGTTAGAAGACACTGCCTAACAGAAGTTTGAGACCAATTTGCTGAAATTCGTTGGTAGCAAAAGAGGAAGGGAGCTGTAACTTGACCCTTCAAGAAAGGAAAGGGCAAGGGATAACATGGAATTTACTTGTTTGCTAATTGCTTCCAAGTTAAGTACATCTGCTGGATTGACATCCTATTCAAAGGTGGAAACACACAATCGCCACGTTCTGTGAACTCACGTGCACCGCATCACAATCTAACCTGTCCAGGAAGATGTGCCAAAAACTTCCATACAGCAGCTCCTTCTTGGAATCAGGTTTTCTAAACCTCCTACCTGTCCGTTCAAGGAAAAGAGAGAAAAATATATCTACTACATTATTTGGACATCCCGTGTTTGAAATTTGATGCACATAACACGTACCTTGTTAAAACAAAGCCTCAATTTAAACAAAAATGTATAAATTATAAACAAATATGACATAATAAAAATGAGCAAAATATGACCAAAACAATAAAAATGGCCAAAATATGCATTTATATGCAACCCATGATTGTTTTAAATGGGATCAGGGACCCATCATTTACACTTATCTTTCAGATTTCGGGTGAAATGTGCTCAGGAATAAGACTTTTCTCTAACTTCCGAACCTTAATTATCATTAAATATATTTAACTACACAACTGAAGACTCCTTAATGTAGCAAACTGCAGTTGTGACAGCAGAATGTCAAACAGAACTAGTAAAACTGGGACCCACCATGGTTAGTCTTTAGAAGACGCAGAACAAAGTTCTCTGCGAAACCTAAAGAGTTTCACATTGTTTTCTTGAAACAGCATAAGCCCAAAAGCCTATATCATGTCTTACAAGGAAAACCATATTCAGGGCTGCCGACAATAAGGTTTGAACCCATCATCTCCTGAACAGCTACGTGACCCAAAACAGGCGGCCACTTGCTTGGTCAAGGCCTTTATAGTGCAGTCGTGATGTACGCGCAGCAGTGAATTTTTTAAGCGCATAAACCAATATTTGGTTATAACTGTGAGGCGGCAATGAGCGATGTTAAACAGGCAGCTGCTTTGTAGCTTGCCGCTACCTTGGACACTGCAAGTAACTACAGTACAATGTCGAGAACTTTCATATTATGACAAAAATAGCGGACGCTGTCACTGCATCGCAACAATATGGATGGAAGAAAAGCGGAAATAAGCCAAATAAATATAGAAGATGTGGGATTAAGCATTTTTCTGTTTGTTTCAAAAACACCATCTCTTCATTCTTAAGTGTTGTTTGAGATTTTGAGTTTAAAATGAAAGTGTAAAAGATAGCTTGGTTGAAAAGTTAACAAAACCTAAGATTGTAATTATGGCATAATTAAATAAATACATAATCACATAATATTACACTTCCGAAAGAAATACATATACAGGAGTAAAATATTTATGTAATATATTGATACGTAGGTCGAGTCATAAGTCATGGCAACTTATTTTTTCTCGCGAACAGGAGACAACATGGAAAATCTAAGATATGCATTTGGAAACGTACAGTATGTACTTGCGTATGATGCCATTAGATGGTGTATGTCAACAACAGTGTGGGTCTAAGCATGCCCCCAAGTCCAATGTGTGAATGAGAGCATCACAAAATGGAAGTCAACAAGCAGTTATCCAGTGCGTCAGGGCCACACTGTCAATGCAGATTATAACAATTCCTTTTTGTTGTACCAATTGCGCCGTACAGGGCAAACCAAACGTCCAGATCTTTTGGACAATGCCATAATCCTACGCGATAATGTGACAGCTCACACAGCAGCCATCGTTCAGTGTCGCTTACAATGGTGGGGATGGGAGGTTCTTCCACACCCACCTTATTCGCCTGATCTGAACCCATGTGACTATGATCTAATCCCCAAAGTCAAGAGGCCATTACGTGGACAACGGTTTGCTAACAAAGAGGACATCGTAACAGCATTTCGGAGAGAGGTGTCACATGTTAGCGATACACATGCAGCGAATGGTATTCAGCACCTGCTCCACCGCTGGCAACGCACATTGAAAACCTTGGGTGATTATTTTGACGGTCTTTAATCAGTGGAGACCTGTCCTTTGTACAATGTTTACCAATGGCCAGTGTTCTGTCACTTTCCTACGAGGATCTCCTGAAGTCAGAATTTGTCTTAAGGCACTATGCATAATTACATGCACTATATTTCCAAATGCATATCTTAGATTTTCCGTGTTCTCTCCTGTTCGCGAGAAAAAAAATAGTTGCCATGACATATGACTCGACCCTCGTACATGTAAAGTAATGTAAAAATTTAAAATTCATGAAGGAAGTGTATGTTAAAAGACTGAAGTGACAGTAAGAACTAGATTGGAGTCTAATAAGAAAATTCTAAATTTCAGTGCAAGAAGAATGAGATCAGTGCAATATCTTCCCAAGATTTCAACTAAAATGAGGATGGAATTCTAAATATGGAGGAGATATGGAAGCTCCAATCGATGATCGCTGAGAATCATCACTAGAGCCCGGAATTCCATGCACTATCAAATCAAAAAATATGCATGCATGCATTCATGCACTATCAAATGACAAAACATGCACAATAAACTGGAAAATATGCACTATCAAAATTCAGTTCCTCTTGAAACCAACAAAAACTAATTTAATTTAGCTCATCCGTTTATCTGTAAGCAGTTTCACCACAATACATCTTTTATAACCTTGACGAACTCAAAATCGGGATTTGAACAGATTACTTCGTTCACCTCTCTACCTGCCGCAGCTTCTGTTCCATGCAATGAGTGCAGATGATGTTTTCAATACACTAATTACTAACGACTGAAGCTGCGATAACAAAGATGTGTGACAAGTGACAGTTCCAGGTAGGAAATGCCAGGATAACAACCGAAGAGGGTTCAGTGCAAAACTAATGTTTGTAAGGTGCTACCTCAGTAATGCGGCGTGACAAAAGTGTGATGAAAGTTTTGTTTTGTTCGTCTAATATAGACGAAAAAATTAGTGGTATTTAGTAAGGCACAATTTACGGTTCAATTTATAGCAATTTAAAACTGGGACACTTTATTACTCACAATTACAGTGATCGATGTGGGGCCTTCCGGCATATGTCAATGTTTACTCAAGCAATAGATAAGAAAGTGCTTGGTTAATTGGTTTATAGGACTTCTACCGTATGTACTAACTTTGGTTGTCAAATAGGATTTCAGGAACACATTCTCTCCGTCTGTCAATAAGAGACATGACCTGGAAAAGCGGTCTCAAATTCTGCATACCAACATTCATAAAAGGGACTATCATGTAACTTAACATTATATACGCACAAAAGTCAGAAGAAAAGTCACAGTATGCAATATAAACATCCAAATATTCGCTATTAAATCCAAAATCTGCATCATGCATGAATTTTGTCCTAAAAAGGCCAAAACATGCAAACATGCAGGAAAAAACAATGGTTATTTAGAATCATTAAGTCATAAAACGCTGCCGTTGCCATGCCGAGTTTAAAATTTAGGCCTAGAATTCAGATTCAAGACCCAGTTAGGCCTAAATCAGCTAAGGTAGCTGTGTTTGGTGATAGCCAAGGAAGGAGAATTGCGGGAGTGATTAACGACGAGAATATAGCAGCAACCGGAGAAATATATCCAGGAGCTTCTATCAGCAGTGTTCTGGAAAACGTAGAAGCAGCAACTAGGAACTTCGGGAGCAGCGACGCAGTGCTTATCATCGGTGGGACGAACGACATAGCTCATGACGACGCTAAGAATGTAAGATCACAACTTAAACATACAGTAGGGAAGCTGACCCACACTAACGTTTTTGTCGTGAACATGCCCCACAGGCATGATTTGAGTAGAGACTCGTGTGTGAACATTGAAGTGGACAAGGTCAATACAGATATTGTTAAAATTTGTGAACATTTTCGGAATACTCAGGTTATTGAATGCAGCAGTTTTGAGAGATACTGTTATACAAAACATGGCCTCCATCTAAACAATTCAGGTAAACGAAACATAGCAAATATTGTTCTAGATTTTATTAACCTTAAGATATGTACTGTAAAACAGGCAACTCCCTTGAGTTATAATACTGACCAGAAACTAGTAGAAAGAGCCAGCTGTACTTCAAGCTGGCTCAGTCAATTAGAAAAAGAAACTCAGGATAGTAAGGAATTTCAAGTTACCCAATTGCAACAGTCAAGTTTTAGGGAGGAAGGGGGTCTGAGATTGCTCTTGGTAAACTGTCAAAGTGTAGTAAATAAACAATTAAAATTCGGTACATTGATGGAATCTTAGGAGACTGATGTGGTGATAGGAGTGGAATCGTGGTTGAAAGAAGGGGTTGGTAATAGAAAAGTATTTCCAGAAGGGTACACAGTCTATCGTAGAGACCGAGGAGATAAAAAGGGAGGAGGGGGGGTGTTTATTCTGGTGAAGGAAACTTACTGTTCACATGAATAGTTTACCGATGAAAGGGATGAAAGGGATGAAATATTAGGGATAAAATTAGTTTGTGATAATATGAAGGAGGTGGGAATTATAGGAACATACAGGCCTGGAAGAGAGGAAAGAGACATGGAAATCTTTGAGAAAATAATAGATTATACTCGTAAAAACAATAATAATGATATGGTAATAATTGGGGGAGATCTAAATTTGCCTGAAGTAGAATGGAATGGAGCTGCAAGTGAAGCCCATGAACAGAAACTGGCAAATAAGTTAATTTGGGAGGGAGGATTTACACAAGTAGTACAAGAACCGACTCGTCTCAATAACTTACTAGATGTATTCTTGGTTAAAACATGGGAAATTGTTGATAAAACTGAGGTAATTGAAGGAATAGGAGACCATAAGGCTGTAATAATGGATGTAGGACTCGTACCAAAAAGGCTTAATAAGAGGGTCACACAAGACAAGAAATTGTACAGAAAAACTAAAGTTGATGAATTTGGGACTTACCTTAAATCACAATTCAGTTGTTGGATAAGTGAAGGGAGTAACGTGGATACACTTTGGGCTAAATTTAAAGGAATCATTTGGGAAGGAGAGAAGAGATTTGTACCTGTTAAGAAGGGTAAAATGACCTCAGACCCTGTTTATTATACAAGGGAAATAAGAAAATTAAAAAGAAAATGTATAGTAAACAGGAAAATCAAAGAGGGTAGGGAGAGTAGAGAAACTAGAAAACAGCTAATGAGGGAACTGAATAGAGTGAAAAAGGAAGCAAAAGAGAATTATATGAATGGCATACTTCAAGAGGGTAATGACCACAAAGGGAAATGGAAAAAGCTGTATTCATATATCAGGAATCAAAAAGGAAAAGGAATCCAAATTCCTACAATGGTGGGAGAAGGGGGTGAACACTATTTAACAGATACTGAGAAAGCAAACCTATTTAGTAGAGAATTTAGAGATTCAGTAGATGATTGTCAAGAGTTGGAAACCGAAACAGAAAATAGAGAGGGAGAGAGACAGAGGGAAACAAGAAGCTTCTCATTCACAAACAAAGATATTTTCAGAGAAATCCAACTGCTTCAGCAAGGAAAAGCAGCAGGAAGTGATCAAATTACTGGAGAGGTATTAAAGACAATGGGGTGGTACATAGTGCCTTATTTAAAATTTCTCTTTGACTATGTCATAAATAATAGTGTAATACCAAAGGAATGGAAGGAATCTATAATAATACCTATTTATGAAGGAAAGGGTGATAAAAGGAAACCAGAGAACTACACACCAATCAGCCTGACCAGTATAGTTTGTAAAATACTGAAGAGTTTAATAGCAAAGTACATCAGAGGGATATGTGATGATAAAAATTGGTTCATGAGAAGCCAGTATGGATCTAGAAAGAAATTTTCTTGTGAGGCACAACTGGTGGGATTTCAGCAGGACATATCAGATCAGTTGGATTCAGGAGGTCAGTTAGATTGCATAGCCATAGATCTTTCCAAAGCCTTTGATAGAGTGGAACATGGAATATTATTAAAGAAATTGGAGGGAATAGGATTGGACGCAAGGGTTACACGTTGGATAAAAACATTTCTAAATTCAAGGGTTCAGAAAGTCAAAGTAGGAAATAATGTATCTCAGGAAGAGAAAGTTTGGAAGGGAATTGCACAGGGTAGTATAATCGGTCCGTTACTTTTCTTAATATACGCAAATGATTTAGGGAACAATATAACATAAAAAATAAGATTGTATGCAGGTGACATAATTGTTTATAGGGAAATAGGATTGCTCAGAATTACAAAGGGACCTTGAGAGTATCCAAGAATGGGTTGAAGAAAATAATATGAAGATTAATGGAGGCAAATCAACTGTTACAACATTTACAAACAGGAGCTTTAAAACTGAATTTGAATATACTTTGGATGAGGTAGTTATCCCAAAAGATGGCAAGTGCAAATACTTAGGTGTGAGATTTGAAAGTAATTTGCACTGGAAGGGTCATGTAGATGATATTATTGGGAAAGCATACAGATCGTTACATGTCATAATGAGGCTACTTAAAGGATGCAACAAAGAATTAAAAGAAAAAAGTTACTTGAGTATGGTTCGTCCATTATTGGAATATGCAAACAGTGTTTGGGATCCTCACCAAGAATACCTAATAAAAGAAATAGATAGTGTGGAGAGGAAAGCAGCAAGATTTGTAACAGGGGATTTCAGGAGAAAGAGTAGTGTATCAGAAATGTTAAAGGAACTTGGGTGGGAAACTTTAAGTAAGAGAAGGGAGAAAACTAGACTTATAGGATTATATAGAGAATATACAGGAGAAGCATGGGGAGATATCCGTGAGAGGCTTCAGTTGGAAAATAATTATATCGGCAGGACTGACCACAAATATAAAATTAGAAGGAATTTTAGCAGAAGCGATTGGGGTAAATTTTCATTCATTGGGAAGGGTGTGAAGGAGTGGAACAGTTTACCAGGGGTAGTGTTTGATCCTTTTCCAAAATCTGTACAGATATTCAAGAAGAGAATAAACAGCAACAGAGAAAATAAATGAAGTGTTGGAGGGCATTCGACCAGTGCAGGTTATTGTAAATAAAAAAAATGTGTGTGAATAAATTAATTCCATCCCCTGGTCTAAGGAGTTTGGACAGCCAAAGTAGGGGACTGCCTGTAGGGGTGAAGTACAGTGGGGACTTTGAGGGCCCTGGGACCGCTACGGTAGCTGTGAAGGCCCTTCCGGAACTCTGAAAAGTGGTGGCAAAAGGGGCTCTGGTTAAGACGCAGCAGGTCGTTATGCTACTTAGGATCCAGAATGGGTAAAAAAAAAAAAAAAAGTAAATGAATAAATGCAATGTAAATATTAATCTTATACCAGTTGTATAGTATCATTTGAAGTAATTCCACATATTGTATATCAGTTGACTATATTTGTAAGTAGTACAGGAGATATTATAAGTAGAATTTTGTGAACAATATAAATTTATTAAGGATGAGCTGTGTGTTTAATAGAAAAACATTGTTAGCGTAAATTGTATAATATTGTATTATAGGAAAATTTTCTTCTCTTGTTAATTTAATATTTAGTGCTTGACAATAATGTATTTTAGTGTACCATTTGCCACCGAGGTAAACACCTCATTTGCAAATAAAGAGATTTTGATTTGATTTGATTTGATTTGATATTTGCAATGTTTGAGAAGTGTAACCAGTTTATTTAAAAACATGCATTTGCATGGAAATCTGGGCTCTAATCATCACTAATCCAGGCCAAATAGATGAAATCAGCCCATTAATATGACTGATGTCAGGTAAAGAAGACTTTAAAGATGAGTTGCTCCTAATTTCCTTTCTCAGTTGCAGCGTAGAATTATAATTAGAACTGGCTGCAGAGATTTCTTTTCCAATAGTATTCTAGTCTAAATTCATATGGCAGTGTTTTAAAGTGTTACTATGTAATAAAATAGGCTATGTGCATAACAGCTGATAGTTTCAGTGTCGCTGAAAATGAGATTATACTTGGCCATGAGATTTACATTATATTGTCACGAACGTTGATATTTGAGATATTGGGACAATTGTGCTTTTAACTAAGAATATTACGGGTTTATTCAGATGAAATCAAGGTAATTTGCCCGACTAGTCAGCCGCTCCCAGCGGTCCTCAGTTCGAACTTAATGTTATTTGTTTTACGTCCCACTAAGTACTCTTTTACGGTTTTCGGAGACGCCGAGGTGCCGGAATTTAGTCCCGCAGGAGTTCTTTTACATGCCAGTAAATCTACCGACAGGAGGCTGACGTATTTGAGCACCTTCAAATACCACCGGACTCAGCCAGGATCGAACCTGCCAAGTTGGTGTCAGAAGGCCAGCGCCTTAACCGCCTGAGCCACTCAGCCCAGCACAGTTCGAACTACGATTTTTAAAAAATGCCCTAAAAATACACACACCCTGGATGATTGAGATCATATAACTAATACGGACATGGTGAGGTCAAGTAAGAGCTATAAATAAAGCAAGGCTAAGCATGACGTCAGTTTTGAAGGAAAATCAGTTTATTAAAAATAAACAAGAGAAAAAAACAGCAAAAAGTATCAAATGATCCAAATTTTGCCATGACTCAGAATTTTTCTTTCAGCTTGATGCAGTCCATGTTGAGAATAAAAAATCTATTACAAATGTATAATGTACGCCGACACACATACTTAACAAACCAAATCTTGAACTTTCATTAAATTTACACCTTGAGCTTGCGTGCTCGCATCACGCTCCTGGTTTTACTTTTGTAAACATTTTCAACTGTAGATGAGCACGTTCCCCTTTCCTGCACACTTGACACTGCAGTGAGGGTCCCTAACCTTAAAAAAAAGACGTGATTTAATGCGCAAAGGGGAGACGGAAACTAATCTTACGGTACAATATATAACACGCTGAGTGGTAAAACACCCTACACACAAATATATACACCCTGAATCAAAACAATTTCATGATCACAACAAAATGCAGTGGATCGGAACCACACACTACAAAATCACATAAATGGAAATATACACAATCAAAGACACAAAAGTGTGTGTCATATTTTCTAGGGCTCACCAAGAAAGCATGCGGCATTCACACAACTCTCATTCACTCAAAGCCTCAATGGAAAATATAAGGAAAAATAATTTTACACTTAAAGCAACACATTCTATTCAACGTAGGTTCCTGAAATAAATTACATAACTAAAAAGCAATCAACTGGTGGACTTTATAACGACATGCACAAATCAACGTGGATTCCTGAAATAAATTACATGACACAAATTCATAAAAATAACAGAGTAGGCTTTAACTTTCAACACATAATTCAACGTTGGTACCTGAAATAGATTACATGACACAAAAATATTCATCAGCGCGGTTATATCACAAAGGAAAATTCAAACTAAAGGCCCCAATATAAAAATTTCGTCTACTGCAACAACCGTAGTGACATGGACAAAAAAACAAAAACAAAACAGAATCATCACGAAGTATAGGCCACCCAAATAAAACTCCTCTCGGTAGACAAACATATCACCTTCGCCACACCCGGCGGAATGACTCAAAGGGAAGATTCAGTCTCCCAAAATAAAGCAGCAAATACCGAAGACAGAGGGTCCAACCCTTAACACACGCTGCTCAACAGTCTACCCGAGGCAAGTCACACAATGTGAAAATAGCAGGCCTTTCAAATGAGGAATGCATCCTCTTACTCAAAACCGCACAAAACATCACATCCTACAGTTGCCAAAAACTGAAGAAAATATAAAAGACGTAGTCAATTCGCTCGCATGAAAAGAAACAAGACCACGCTGGTCACAAATCATAGCACTCACGCTCGTAAAGTTAAACATGAATAATAAAGAGGCCAACTCAATCAACCACTACTGATCTGCGTTTAGGGCAGTCGCCCAGGTGGCAGATTCCCTATCTGGTGTTTTCCTAGCCTTTTCTTAAATGATCGCAAAGAAATTGGAAAATTATTGAACATCTCCCTTGGTAAGTTAGTCCAATCCCTAACTCCCCTTCCCATAAACAAATATTTGCCCCAATTTGTCCTCTTGAATCCTACTTTTAAAGACACCAATCAAACTTATTCATCTACTGATGTCCTCCCACGCAATCTCTCCACTGACTGCTCGGAACATACCACTTATTGGAACAACAATAAGTCAATTTATCAATTTGACCACCTAATCAATACAAAAGTCTTGTCTTTGTTGATTTACATTGACATGTTAACTAAAATGGTACATGTTTTGCCTTGTATATAAGCATCATCAGCCATTGCCTTAACCTTGAAATAAAATCAGGCACCTGATTTACATATAAATAAAACTAATTTATAAAAGCCTTGGAGAGACTTGAACTAAAATTAACATATAGTAAAAGACTTGTACAATGTTGGTTTTAAAGATATTGCAATGAATGAGGAGTTTACAATTGCTGAAAGTATTTACAATATTTACATTAGAAGGCTACTATTATAATTAAAATGAACAAAGCAACAGTCTGTTATAAACAAGTGGTAAGATTGCTATAAAATTATGTTGACCGACCAGTGGATACAATTAGACAATGACGAAAATGACGATCAAAATCGTATTGATTCAAAAAATAATGTTGAATAAAGTAATGTCGAGGATGGTCAAATGGCCTGTAATTATTTGTTTACAAGAGATAAAAGTCGAAAGTCAAGTGACTATGGGCTTGTTTGTAGTACTTGGAGGGGAGCTGCTGTTGATGAGAGAGAAAGAGGAAAGTGTATTGCTGCGTGTATTATAACGGTGAGATGCCGTTGGAGGGAGCGTTATTGGAGTGGGTGTGGCTATGGGTCTATTGGTTGCATTTGAATTAAAGGTACTGGCGGTGAGGGGAAGGGAGGGGAGTGTATTAGTTGTAGAGGAGGTGGGAGTGCTTACTGATTTGAGGTTGAAAATTTTTAAGAATATATTGGTGAGGGGATTTGATTCTTGTCATAGAAATAAAATCTGTTCGTAGAAGGGGCTTTTTTAACATCAATAATGTCATTTAAGTTATCTTTGTTAACGTGCTGGTCAAGGAAAATGAATAAATTTTCGTATTCTGTCATGAGTTTACTTTTTTCGACTCTTTTGAGGATATGAAGGTCTTGTTCTATTGTAGTGAATTTATGTCCTGTGTCCCTCATGTGGTTGGCCATTGCAGAGAATTCATTGTGTCTTTGTGCACTGTAATGCTCGGCGTATCTGGTGGAAAAGCTGCGGCCAGTTTGGCCAACATAAGAAAAATTACATGTAGAGCATTTTAATCTGTATATCCCTGATCTGGAGTAACTATTGTTTGTGATGTTAATAGAGTTATGATTAAAGAATAAATTACGATTAGTGCTTTTTGTTGTATAGGCTTTTTTTACATCGTGCTTCATTTATGAATTGGTTATCGGATAAATACTATGGTTAGTGAACGTGAATTTGGCGTATTTTGGTTTGACGGGTTTCAATGGAGTTAAATTTGTAGCTAGTTTTAATTTGGTTTTGTTGATGATTTTACCAATTATATCTGTATTAAATCCGTTGAATTTAGCTATTTCTTTAATGAATTGCAATTCTTTCTCTGAATTACTAAAGGACATAGGGATTTTTAATGCCCTATATATTAGACTGACATAAGTGGCTTTTTATGTGAGTTGGGATGTAATGAATCATTTTTTATGGTTGTTAGAGAAAAGGTGGGTTTCTGTATATTTGGAAGTCGAACTTGTTTGATACCCGTGTGTTTCTGATGTCTAGGAAATTTAAAGAGCTATTGATCTCATCTTCTTTAGTGAATTTAATGTTATTATCCAAATTGTTAAGGAATGATTACATGTTAGCACTGTTGTTGATTTGTTTATCTATGATTGCTATGGTATCATCGACATAACGATGCCAAGGGCAGAGTCCGTTGATGTTATTAATAATCTTACTGTGTTCGAGATTATCTAAGTAGATGTCGGCCAATATTCCAGATAATGGGTCTCCCATCGCCAAACCTTCCTATTTGTGTAAATTTTCTTATTGAAGGTGAAATAATTGTTGTTTAAAACGAAACTAAGTAATTTTAATCATTCATCAATTTCTATTTTGCTTAATTTGCCATGCTTTGACAGATTGTTCTTTATGATAATAGTATTATTGATGGGGATATTTGTATACATGGTGATGTCGAAAGAACATAAAACTGGTTTGGTTGCAGACTGAATTTATTTAGGGAATTGCAAAGTTTGATTGAGTTTTTTATGGGGTTGGAGTTGTGGAATTTGAAATGTTTTTTTAGGAATTTGTGTAGGAATTGAGAAGTTTTATAGGTAGGACTATTCATACTATTAATTATAGGTCAATGGGGACCTCCTTTCTATGAATTTTGGGTAATGATACTGTAGGTAATTTTGGGTTCATTATAGTTAATTTCTGATAATCTTGATCACTTAAAATAAAAGTAGAATTTTTAAGAAGGTTCTTTAAGTTGCGCTGTATTTTGTTTGTTGGATCTTTATTAATTATGGTATAGGTTTTGTTTGAAAAAAGGTTTCTGTTTTATCTATGTAATCTTGTTTGTTCATTATTACTATGGTGTTGCCCTTATCTGCTTTTGTTATTACCACACTGCTATTATGGATTTTGGATTTCAGGTTTAGAATTTGTTTCGAGACGTTGTGGGTGTTGTTAGATGTTATCTCATTAATCAATGTCGGGAGTTTCTTTTTTACTTCATAACGTACGTCATTTTGTTTGTCAATCGGAATTTGTTTATCGATATTAGTTTTGGTTTCAGCGATGGCAGTGATTATGTCCTCTGCTTTTTTGTGATTAGGCCAATTATGTTTAATACCCTTATCAAATAGATTCATCTCTTGGTTAGAGAAGGCTGTATTGGATAGGTTAATTGTAGTGGAAATGTTAGTCAAATAAGAAGGGGACACTTTGTTGGTTGTATTTTGGTCAGATGTTTTGTGTTTGTTTTCTTGTAAACAAATTAATTTGTGGTTTAGGGTATTCTGTTTCCTATCTAATATGTATGATAGTTTGAGGTCAGTGTGCCTTAAAAACAAACTCCATTCAAGTGGAGATAATTTTTGAGAGATGGTCAAATGTGTCCTATATAATTGCAAATTTAGTAGAGATTTCTTCTTGTATAATAGCCTGATTTCATTTTTTAACCATATGCTGTTTACTTTCTTTTGAGTGACATTGCATTTTGAGTGGGGATGACTTTTTCTTTGTAAAGATTTGAGAAACTTAGGTACCAACTCTAATTTCAAGCAATCTTTAAGAAACTGAATATCTCTAGAAATCTTGCCTATTTTAATTCTCAGGTTCAAATACTTGTTAGTTTTTAACCATTGCCTGGTTGGCATTAATATTACATGTGATAAATAAAATTTTTGATCCGTATTGATGATATTTGATTAGAACAACAACACTAAGTCAATTTATCAATTTGACCACCTAATCAATACAGTAAGTGTTGTCTTTGTTGATTTACATTGACATGTTAACTAAGATGGTACAAGTTTCGCCTTGTATATAGGCATCATCAGCCACCTGATTTACATATAAATAAAATAAAACTAATTTATAAAAGCCTTGGAGAGACGAACTAAAATTAACATATAGTAAAAGACTTGTACAATATTGGTTTTAAAGATATTGCAATGAATGAGGAGTTTGCAATTGGTTAAAGTATTTGTAATATTTACATTAGAAGGCTACTATTATAATTAAAATGAACAAAGCAACAGTCTGTTATAAACAAGTGGTAAGATTGCTATAAAATTATGTTGACCGACCAGCGGTTACAATTAGACAATGACGAAAATGACTCAAAATCGTATTGATTCAAAAAATAATGTTGAATAAAATAATGTTGAAAGATGGTCAAGTGACCTGTAATTATTTGTTTACAAGAGATAAAAGTCAAAAGTCAATGGCATATGGTGAAGTTGTGGTTCACTTTGATGAAAAAGTACGAAGTTATAGTTGAAGGTTGATGAACGATGTCCGCAGCTTCTCCACCAGATACGCTGAGCATTACAATGCACAAAGACACAATAAATTCTCCGCAATGGCCAACCACATGAGGGACAAAGGACAAATTCACTACAATAGAACAAGACCTTCATATCCTAAAAAGAGTCGAAAAAAGTAAACTCATGACAGAATAAGAAAATTTATTCATTTTCCTCGACCAGCATTTTAACAAAGATAAGAACTTAAACAACATTATTGATTTTAAAAAAGCCCCCTGTATGAACAGATTTTATTTCTATTACAAGAACCAATTCCCCCCACCAATATATTCTTTTAAATCTTCAACCTCAAATCAATAAGCACTCCCACCTCCTCTACAACTAATACACTCCCCTCCCTTCCCCTCACCGCCAGTACCTTTAATTCAAATGCAACCAATAGACCCATAGCCACACCCACTCCAATAACGCTCCCTCCAATGGCATCTCACCGTTACAATACGTGCAGCAATATACTTTCCTCTTTCTCTCCCACCAATAGCATCTCCCCTCCAAGTACTACAAACAAGCCCATAGTCACGCCTTCACAAACAGATCCCCCACCAACACAAACCTACAACTATAACATCGTTCATCAACCTTCAACTATAACTTTGTATTTTTTCATCAAAGTGAACCACAACTTCACCATATGCCATTGACTGTCGACTTTTATCTCTTGTAAACAAATAATTACAGGTCATTTGACCATCCTCGACATTATTTTATTCAACATTATTTTTTGAATCAATACGATTTTGATCGTCATTTTCGTCATTGTCTAATTGTAACCGCTGGTCGGTCAACATAATTTTATAGCAATCTTACCACTTGTTTATAACAGACTGTTGCTTTGTTCACTTTAATTATAACAGTAGCCTTCTAATGAATATATTACAAATACTTTCACCAACTGTAAATTCCTCATTCATTGCAATATCTATATAACCAACATTGTACAAGTCTTTTACTATATGTTAATTTTAGTTCAAGTCTCTCCAAGGCTTTTATAAATTAGTTTTATTTTATTTATATGTAAATCAGGTGGCTGATGATGCCTATAACAAGGCGAAACTTGTACCATCTTAGTTAACATGTCAATGTAAATCAACAAAGACAACACTTATTGTATTGATTAGGTGGTCAAATTGATAAATTGACTTATCTTTGTTGTTCCAATCAAATATCATCAATACAGATCAAAAATGATATTTGTCACATGTAATGTAACATACCACTTAATCGAGCAGCTCGTCTCCTTTCTCCCAAGTCTTCCCAGCCCAAACTTTGCAACATTTTTGTAATGCTACTCTTTTGTTGGAATAATAATAATATAATCTGAAAATAAGAAATTGCCACAGATAATCGATAATGTCTGAACATCTGAAAGTTACTGATATATCTTATTCTCACAACCTACGAAACTCGCATTAATAATAATAACAATAATAACCACAATAATAAATTTTACAGAAAAATTGATTCTTACATTCGGAACTTGAAATATGAAACTGCGTTCAAGGAACCCGTGAATCAAACACTAATTTACACTCGTCTTGCTATTCAAAATTTGTGGATCCAAACTCCACTGTCTCACACATTCTTATTCACACATCATGCAAGAAATCCGAGAAAATGAGACAGCATGTTTCCGTAGACTTTGAGCTCCAATTAATAATAATATAATCTAGTCCTTCCTGACTTCAATTTGAATCCTCATTTACATTTAGGCCCCGAGGCGTACACTGCGTCTCAAATATCAAAGCAAAACAAATCAAAAATAAATGAGGCTAAACAAGAAACTGACTCGTAAAAAGAAGAAAAGAAAGCAAGCTGCGACCTTATGCCAACGGTCCACATTTATGTTACAATTATATTTACATTAACAAGCTTCCTAACATTTACTTTAAGAGACAGTTAGAACCCCAGAATTGACAATCACCTGATCCCAAATTAACTGGGGCAATAAAAAAAAAAACCCTGCTGATTTCACAGTAGAGAGATTGCCTAAAAATCGGGAAGAGGACGAGCCATCAAATAGCTGTAGTGCAATATTTAATTATTGGCATATTGACGACACAGAATTGCTGTATGAGGACGCGCAATCACCTAGGCCAATCATCTTACGTTCACTACCTGTTATCATGGTACGCGCAGGCAATTTAAATATCACAACTCTTATAGATTCGGGAGCTCAAGCTTCTTTGATCTCAAACAGGCTGGTAGAATCCTTGAAGAACCACGAGTGATATTTTACTCTGCCAGTAGCTCAAGTCAAACTAATCGTTCCAGATAGAGTGTTAAATGTAAGTCGCAGGCTTTCCTGGAATTTTGGATTAATGAGAAGTCATTTGAACATATTTTCCAGGTAGTGTCACGTCTCAACTTTAACCTGATATTAGGTTCAGATTTCATGACTAAACATAAGGGGACAATTGATTACGATGCCAACTTTGTAAAATTAAATGACACTGATTCCATAGAACTACTGCTGGTGGGTAGAGGAGACATGGAGGCTCGAGAGCTTGGAGCCCATAGCGAAGAAGCTGGTGGTGACTATGATGAGGATGGATTAGAATCCCTAATTGACGAGACCTCCATTGTCGGTCCTGAGTATTTATCCATAGCCAGTGTGGTTGAAGAACCGGAAATCAATTTGCAATCAGAGGCGGCTAAACAAGAGGTCCTTCATACCTTTTCCCGAGTTTTTGATGACAAACCGGGAGAAATAAAAGGCTACGAGTACCATTTAAATGTTACGGACCGTTACCCTTATAAAAAGAAACCTTAACCGATCCCGGAAAAGTATAGAGATGAAGCTAGGAATCTGATATACAAAATGATGGAAGACGGAATAATTTCGCCCTGCGTAATTCGATATATAGATCCACTGGCGATTGTGTGCAAGCCCAATGGCAGCATACGAATGTGCTTAGATGCTCGTGCTCTTAACGACAGCCTTACTCTTAAATATGACCGTACTACTTTGTTAAAGGACATGATCAAAAGGTTACGTACGCGGAATGAACTTGTTCAGATGTCTGACTACAACTTAATTTACCAAATTGCTCGCCTGGATGGCACCCTTGAAGGGATATACAACTCCTCCAATCTGAAGAAATATGTCCAGCAAGAAGAGTAATTCTTCGAATTTTCTTTTTTTCACATCGGGAGGAGGCACATCATATTTATTATTCATCATTTGTTAAAGAACTGCTAAGCTTTAACATTAGAAACAGCCTTACCAATGAATGTTCTCGACTCAGCTGCTTACTAGAGGAGTGAGAGAGACAGCGCAACATCACAGAGCGAGGAACCGGCTGAGTGACTTAATCGCCACGTGCTCTAGACCCACCCATCTGGAATCATCTAGAAACATTTTTATATCCACTAAACGGCTTAAGTTACAGAAATATGAGCTACACCAGCGTGAAGCCCACATTTAGAAAGGGAAGTAGCCAAAATTTGAAGTAAATACATCCAATAGTTTCAGAAATATTGAGGTGGAAATGAAACCACATTTTTGCCGCTTCGAGGAGCGAACTGGTCAGCCACAGATATAAAAGGTCAACGACTCGCCGAGTATAATCAGTTGAAATCTGCAACTTGACCATGTAAGGTGATAATGCTGTCGTGTCGCGCTACGCGAAGTCGAAGTGATAAAGTCGTGCTGGACAGACATACTTGGAATGTTCGCCAAATGAAAACGCGATACTTATAAATTTCAGCCGCGTCGGGGACTTGTGAAAAATTTCAAAGTGCATCTAAGTTGAATTCTGTGTCAGACGAAACTTAGGAATTTTCTACCTAGTTGTGGATTTGTAAATTTTCAAGGTGCATTTAAGTTGAACTCAATACAGTGCAAAACTTATAAATTTCTACTGAGTTGTGGACTTGTCGATTTTTTCAATGTGTATTCGAACTCTGTCATTCTCAGATACAGCGTTGCGGACATTGAAAGGACTGTGTGTGACAATTTGAACGTATTATTGTCGATGCATTTCAAAATTTAAAGACGTTTCTGTGTGTGTTCTCACATTTCAACTATGACTGAACTGTTTAAAGTGCTGTAATAGTCAGAAACTCCGCGACTGTTAAGATCGAATGTGGACCATTTTCCACATACTTAACGAATGTTTGAACAGTGCTATAAGGAAATTGAGTGAACCTTAAGGACATTTTATGTCGTTTACAAGAATTACGGACTTCAGTAAGGCTAACTTACACTAAAAATTCACTTAAGACATGTGTTTGAAATTTCTAGAGACTATTGAATGCGTCGTGTATGGACTGAATTTACGTTCGATATTTCCATGAACTGTGAACTTGACATTTCATTCTGAACTTATTACTACGTGTTTTAAATGTCATGAACTGTGCCCAGTGTTAAATATCTCGCATTACATGAACTGTGCATTTAAAAACACTTGTGATTTAAGAAGCGTGAACATTTTACTGTAAATACTTCAAACAGAAACCTGTGTTTCTAACATTACAGTAAAACCTCGTTAATTCGAAGTCATTGGGACTGAAAAATCGGACTTCGAATCACGTGATTTTGAATTAACCGCCAATTCGCAATTCAGAAGTACCAACCCTTGCCGCGTTACGAAATATTCTAAGGCCCGTTACTGCATGCATTTAACCTTGATTCACAGTTTATACCTTTCAAATGCCATGAAAAAAGAACTATTTCCAAAATGAATCCAAAAAGGTGCATTTACAGTATTCAAATAATGCACTTGCATATCTCACTGGCAAATATAACCTCACGCAACGAAAGAAAGAAAGAAAGAAAGAAAGAAAAAAAAAAAAGCACGATTCAAAGACGAGGAGAAATCTATGCTGGCTCCCATGTGCAAGTGCGTTATTCATTGGAGTACTATACTGTATGCATTTTAGATGCCTTGTATTTACACAGAAAGGACCCGATGCCCTTAAAATCAAACTTTCCTATGACTATCCTTGTACGATTTCCCGCCATGGCACTTCTCTCGTACTTCAGAAATGTAAACACTTGCCGAGTCACAAAGTATTCTAAAACCCATTAATACATGCAATCACCTCGATTCACAGTTTAAACCTTTCCAATGCCATGGAAAAACTATTTCGAAATGTATCCCACAAGGTGCATTTACAATGTTCAAATAATGCACTTGGATAAATCACTGACGAACATAACCTCACGCAACGAAAGAAAAAAAATCACACAATTCAAAGACGAGGATAAATTATGCTGGTTCCCATGTGCTAATGCATTATTTTTTGGATATCTGTACTGTTTGCATTTTTAGATGCTTTGTACTGGGATGGAAAGTGCCCGGCGCCCTTAAAACATTGTAGCTTATCAAACTTTTCTATGACGAGGGGATAAAGTTTCTCGCTTCTATGTGCATTGCAATTGCAACGCACTACAATGACCCCCATCCCCGACCCTTGTACGATTCTCCGGCTGGCACTTTCTCCTTTAAAACCATAAGACCGTTTGGGCTCGCATTAAAATACAGCAATGCAGTTTCATCGGCAATGACAGTATTGTACTTGGCAATCATGAAGCGCACTGTAGAGCCTCCGAAGTGAGTGTAAGTGCGGAAAGCTACACCTCCACGTTCCGGAACAAGCTTTCTATTATGACGCAGATAAATTTCGAGTTGAAATTACTCTGTAACATACTATTGTTTTAAAATGTAAAGACAGTTTCGAATTAAAAGTCTGAATTTCGGTAATGGGGCCGACATTGTACTTCGAAATACGAATTATCCGCATTTCGAATTAAACAATTTAAATAACATGCAAAACTGTATCTTATGTTTCCGGGAACGAGAGCTTCTTTGAATTACGTGGGATTTTGAATTAACCGATTTCGAATTATCGAGGTTCTACTGTATAGACTGTGCTAAAAGTCATTATTATTTTGAGCATTACGTTGGATACTGTGTTACGAAGTGCAAATTATGAACTGTGATTTAAGACTCACGTAATTCTAAAGTGCAATACTAGTCACTCTTAACTTGCTAATATCCAGTTAACAGACAGGAACATCTATTCAACGTGGGACAGATTATGATGTTGGAGGAGATACGTGGTACATCGAGGGATAATTCGTGGTACATCGAGGGATACGGAGCACGGTATGACACTGTTGGTGCTTGGTTCAATCTCGTGCTGATCACATCGTGGGAGTTCTAGTAGCCAACCTACGGAGCCGCATTTCACCAGTTCCAACTTGCAGAACTCGGGTGACATGCGTGCACTTTACAATTTTTACTCTGGTGCATAACTTCAAAATATTGACCTAGACAATCACTGACTCATTGCAAAAGCATTTTTCAATCATAATTCTTGAGTGCTACGTTAGTCAAGGACAAGTGCCAAATTCACGAAAATTTAATCTTCATGCGAATTTCAATTCTACAACCTAGATAAACTGTACAAATTAATTTAGATAAACTGTAGGTCTATTTATGAAAACAAGTGAATTTAGAGGGACTTTAGGATTTTCTAATACCAGTGTTTGTTTTCTGAAACCATATTCATTCTGTGAATTTCAGTTTGAAAAGACTCTAGGATTTCACGTGAGTGATTTATGAGAATCAATGTTTAATTTTGAACTTTTGAAAACCATATTCAATTTATGATTTTTTTTTTGGTTATGTGCTTTACGTCGCACCGACACAGATAGGTCTTATGACGACGACAATTTGATTTATGAAGTAATTTAAACTTTAGGATTGCATAAGAACAATTCATGAAATAAGTATTTACGTATTTTGAGTCATATTCAATTTATGATTTACAAGTCAAGATTTTAATTGGACTTCAGGAATCAACCTAGATGAACTGTAGGGTTTATTTGAGTGTGATTATCAAGAATAAGAGTTGATTTTGGACATTTTTGAGCCTCTGGAAAACATATTCGACGAAGGGATATATTTCTGTTCAACTTTCTATGCATTAAAGTGTTCTGAATTTTAATTTTGAATTGAACATATCAATGAAGGAATATATTTTCAAAATAATTTCAAGAGTTTAATGCGAGATAAAAGCAGGGCGATTTGCATTCAGATCTTGAATAAATTCATCAGAAAAAATATACGATCTATTATTCGTCCTGCAAAATTCCTTCTCTGTACCGGCTCCTAAGTACCGCACACTACCCGAGACCTTTTCCCATGCTCAAGAGCCCAACAACTTTTTCTGGTACAGTACATATGTGAAAGTGTTTTTTCATCTATGAAATTCGTTAAAAATCAATACAGAAGTCAACTCTAGATTCTTCCTTGCTGTATCTTTTGAGATTAGCAACAACAGAGCTGGAGGTAGATATTCGTTCATTGGTAGATGCAGCTGATCGACCACACTACTCCCACTAAATTGTCCTCTAAGTTTTGTTTTGACTACATTATTAATTTCAGTTATTCTTAAGGCTTTTTTTTCTTTTTTGTCATTCGTCAAATACTAATTAAAATGAACTGTCATTGTTGGGTGCTCTTCTTCAGAATTCAATTGTCCTGGGTACAATAGTGTTAATTTTTAATTTCACTCCTTGATGCTGATGTAAAATAGTGTTTTAAGTAATTAAAATTATCAAACCTTCATTTTAATTGAACTATGAACATTATTTCATACTGGTAGGGCCTACCTCTGTTCTATATGTAGAATTTGACAAAAATTGGCCTATTATTGAAGTGCGGCCCACAATCATACCTAAGGTTTCCAATGTAGCACTCGAGCCCTTACTAATTGGAAACCCCTGGGTTAGGTTATACCGTTTCCTCAATCGGTCGATCCAGCCATTGGACACCCTGAAATTTTCAATGCCAAGAAGAATGTTTGCCACTTTATGCACCTTCAAGAGCACACCGTCAATTGGAATGCCTGCAGCTCTTGAAGTCTCAAACCAACTTTTAACAATTTTTTCCATTTGCAGTATGACACAAACATCCTTTTCTTGGAGTGTGGTCCATATTCTGAAGCACTTGTACTGCTTCGTCTGTTTTTCACAATTGTATTCAGCAGGGATACTGGAAGCTGCAATTTGCGTGCCAATGAAACATGTGTTCCGCAGTATGAATCAACCTTTTCTAATTCGAACTTTCTCATCCATAGTGAAAGTTTTTTCCTTCTTTTTTTTTTTTTACATTATTAGCAGGAAAACAATAAAGCAATAACAAAGAAGGATGAACAAATACACACGATGGGAAAGGAAGATCGTGGCAATTCACTTTGACCGCTCGACTCACATAACAAGAACAAAAAATGTTACAAATAACAAAAATAAAGGTGACAAATCAGCGACAATAACTTTAACAACTCCAACAACAAATGCAAGTGTAAAACAATAACCGTGAAATAACGAACTCGGGCAAGACAAACACTGAATCACTTGGTAACGTCTCTTTACGTGGCTTATACTGTACTTAGCAATAAAGCAAACACCTGATATCTCCATCTTCTCCTTTGCGGTTTTGTTGGGCTCTGCATTTTGCCATTACCCAGATACTGTATTATACATGTTTTCGATTTCTATTGGGCGTTTATTTACTTGCATTCAAAAGTCATAGGATTATGGCGGAAAGTTTGTGTGTATGTGAGATTTAGAGAGTTAATTCAACTCGTTGTCAGATTTGAAAATGAGGTTTAGGACGTTGTGGAAAACACCCGATATCAAAGAATGCGCTGGTTAAGCGGAAATTCAATACTGAGATTTGTAAGAATTATTATAAACCATGCCTTTGCTGGCAGGACCTAGCATTTACAGTGCACTATGTCTTCTGGCATGGGCTAGAGCAATTTTGTTACTTTCATTGATCTGTCTCTGTCATATCCTTGGCTTTGACAATATGAAAGTGACTGAGGTATGAGCGATGCTAGTAATGCCATTCCTTGTGCAGCCAGTCCCTGCTATGAATGGTGTGAAAATGTTCCTCATAGGGTTGGTTGGTGCAGGCATTTCAGTGGGCTTGGCAGACTGATATGTAATAGCATTTTCTGGCTCGGTGAGGAAAGCAACGGGAAACTACCTCACTCCTCATTTCCCTAGTACGCCTCATCAGTGATGCCTAGGCCATCTATGACAGCTGATGGCAGAGCTGTTGAGGATCCAACCAGCCTTAGGGCTGAAGACTGAACATACATACATACATACATACATACATACATACATACATACATTATAAACCATAGTTGTTTGATTTGGTCGTCATGCCACAGTTACTCAAAGCGTTTTAGGTTAGTTGCGATGCCATTTTACCTCGAATTATTTCCTCTCGAACAGCCTGTCGTGGCGTAAAAGGCGGGAAGCATAAAATGTTGCAAGCGTAGGAAATCTGAAGGGACCAACAAAAAATGTTGTAAAAGATGGGAATGTAAATGCGGGGTAATACTGTGTATGTTTGTGAGTAATAAGACAATAATTAGAGATCCCAATATAATTAATTACATTCAAAACTCATGATATTGCTTCTAGATATGAGTAATAGATGTTTAAACTTTTATGTGGAGAACTTGCAGTGTAAATTTTCCATATGGATTATGGCATTTACATAATGTGAAATTATTTTTTATAGAATATACCAATATTTGGCTTAGTACAAGTAGTGCTATAAATAGAGTTTAGTAGGCAAATGAGTGTTTGCAGATTAATTGTATTAGTGTTATGATGCCGTCTTCTGACTTCATGTCACTTTCAGGATATACGTTTCATTACACCTGTGAAACATCAGAGGCAAAAGTAAGATGAATTTTAATAATTACGTTGGTTATTTTCAGCTGTTATGGAGATGAATTATGATTTTATGAAACTTTCAATAAATGTGCAGTTGTTTTCCTATAATAATTAATTGAAAAATTAACATTTACATGAAATATTAGTAACTTAATATCAAAAAAATCTCAATGTAAATTGTTTTAAGAGGGACAATCAGGGATGACAAATCAATGTATCCGTCTTTTAAAATAAAATCTGTTGGGAAGATATTCATAATCCAATACTCGAATGCAAGATATTCATACACTAAAACATGAATATAGGGTCCAAGTACTCATAATATTTATATTTGAATGAAGGATATTAATTTTTAAATACGGAAATTATCCATAACATACAATTAATATCATTTCAAGAGAATATCATTCTATGAAAATGTTATTAGGGTAACTCTTAATATTTTATTGGAAACTTACTGATGTTAGGATATTTGGGATGAATCACTGATAATGAAACTTATAATCACATCGTTGTGAACGTTGATGTCAAGCATATATACATAGATTATCATTATACACCATTATGCCTTTCAACGTTCAGTCTGCAAGCCTCTGTGAATTTACTAAACGTCGTCACAATCCTCTATTTGCAACTAGTGCTGTGGCGTAATTTAGTTCTATACCTCTTTATCTTTAAGTCGTTAGAAACTGAGTCTAACCATCATCGCCTTGGTCCCCCTCTACTTCTCTTACCCTCCATAACAGAGTCCATTATTCTTCTAGGTAACCTATCCTCCTCCATTCGCCTCACATGACCCCACCACCAAAGCTGGTTTATGCGTACAACTTCGTCCATTGAGTTCATTCGTAAATTAGCCTTTATTACCTCATACTCAGTCTCCTCCTGCCATTGTTCCCACCTGTTTGTACCAGCAATCATTCTCGCTACTTTCATGTCTGTTACTTCTATCTTATGAATAAAATATCCTGAGACAACCCAGCTTTCGCTCCCATAAAGCCAAGTTGGTCTGGAAACAGACTGATATAAAGATAGTTTCATCTGGGAGCTGATTTCCTTCTTCAGAATACTGTTGATCGCAACTGCGAGCTCACTGCTTCAGCTTTACTACACCTTGATTCAATCTCACTTTATTACAATCCTGGGAGAACACACAACCTGAATACCTGAAATTATTTACCTGTTCTAGCTTTGTATCACCAATCTGACGTTCAATTCTGTTGAATTTCTTACCTACTGACATCAATTTAGTCTTCGAAAGGCTAATTATCATACCATACTCATTGCACCCATTTTCAAATTCCAAGATATTAGACTGCAGGCTTTCGACACAATCTGCCATTAAACCAAGTCGTCAGCATAGGCAGACTGCCTACTACATTTCCACCTAACTAAATCCCTCCTTGCCATTTTATACCTTTCGGCAATAATCCATGTAACCTACGAACAGCAAAGGTGTAACTACCCCAAATCAAGAACTCATTCTACCATCAATTCTCACTGAAGCCCAATTGTAAAAATAAATGCCTTTGATTTATTTTCGTAATCCACTTTTAATTCCATAGGCCTCCAGTATGGTAAACATCTTTTCCCTCGGTACCCTGTTATATGCTTTCTCTAGATCTACGAAACAAACACAACCGATTATTTCTTACATAGCATTTTTCAATTACCTGGTGCATACTGAAAATCTGATACTGACAGCCCCTCTGTGGTCTGAAACCACACTGATTTTCATCCAACTTCCTCTCAACCACTGATCGCACCCTCCCTTCCAAGATGCCAATGAATACTTTGCCTGGTATACTAATCAATGAGATACCTCAATAATTGTTGCAATCCTTCCTGTTCCCTTGCTTATTGATAGATGCAATTACTGCTTTTGTCCAATCTGAAGGTACATTACCAACACTCCATGCTAATCTTACTACTCCATGAAGCCATTTCATCCCTGCCTTCTCACTATACTTCACCATTTCAGGTCTAATTTCATCTATTCCTGCTGCTTTATGACAATGGAGTTTATTTACCATGCTTTCCACTTTCTCAGGCGTAATTTCACCAACATCATTTTCCTCCTCGCCATGAGCTTGGCTGTTTGCAACGCTACCATGAAGATTTCCTTTTATGTTGAGAAGATGTTCAAAATATTCCCTCCACCTCTCAAGTGATTCCCTGGGATCTGTTACTTGAATTACTCAAGTCATTGTTCATTTCCTTTTTCCCTCCCTTCCTAAGATTCTTTATTACTGTCCAGAAAGTTTCCCCTGCTGCTTGACTTAGCCTTTCCAGGTTATTACCAAAATCTTCCCACGACTTCTTTTTGGATTCAACAACTATTTGTTTCGCTCTGTTTCTTTCATCTACGTACAAATCCCTGTCTGCCTCAGCCCTTGTTTGGAGCCATTTCTGATAAGCCTTCTTTTTACGTTTACAAGCTGCTCTCACTTCATTATTCCACCAAGATGTTCGCCTTTTCCCATCTTTACACACAGTTGTTCCTAGGCATTCCCTTGCTGTTTCTACTACAGCATCCCTGTATGCCATCCATTCTCTTTCTATATCCTGAACCAGCTTACTGTCTGCTGTTCAAATCTTCTCACTAATCATATCCATGTACTTCTGTCTAATTTCCTCATCCTGGAGATTTTCTACCCTCTTTCGTTTGCAAACAGATTTCAATTTCTCTATCCTAGGCCTAGAGATACTTAGTTCGCTACAGATCAGATAGTGATCTGTATCATTGAAAAATCCCCAGAAAACTTGTATATTCCTGACATATTTCCTGAATTTGAAGTCAGTTCAGATAGGGTCTATTATGGATCTAGTGCCCCTAGCCTCCCATATGCAGTGGTGAATAGCCTTATGCTCGAAGAATGTATTCATAACTGCAAAACACTTACTAGAACAGAAGTCCAGCAAACGTTTCCCATTCGCATTAGCTTCCATATCTTCCCCACATTTACCAATCACCCTTTTGTATACTTCAGTTTTATTTCCAACTCTCGCATTGAAATCGCCCATTAGCACTATTCTATCCTTGCAGTTGACCCTGACCATGATGTCACTCAATGCTTCATAAAACTTATCAACTTCATCCTCATGTGCACCCTCACATGGTGAATACACTGAGACAATTCTTGTCCTAATTCCTCCAACTGACAACTCTACCCACATCATTCGCTCATTTATGTGCCTAACAGAAACTATGTTGCGTGCAATGGTATTCCTGATAAACAGCCCTACCCCAAACTCTGCCCTTCCTTTTCTAACACCCGTCAAGTACACTTTATACTCTCTTCCTCGTTATCTCCCCTTACCCGAATATCACTTACTCCTAGCACATCAAGATGCCTCTTCTTTGCTGACTCAGCCAGTTCTACTTCTTTCTTCCATAAACCCCATTAATATTGATAGCTCCCCATCAAATTCCATTTCGTTTGCCAAGTTGTATCCAAGGAGCCTTGCAAATGGGAGTGGGACTCCGTTACTCCCATAGGTCCGAGGCTTGCTTAAAATGTTCTGAGCTCGGTTAATTCATTAACAGTATGACTCACCTTGGTAATTGAGAAATCAAGTCGGACGTATATAATGACAACCAATAAGAGGTAGAGTATCTCGCCTCTAACTGGTTATGGTCCAACGGTGGATTGTATAGTTCTAGCTGTCTGAGCACGACGGCCATGACTCAGAATATGTCAGAGATGCCCACTACCATTCCATAGCAACTGGTATCCTGACTCTCAGTACCACTTACTAGGCCACTCAGTCGTTGCCCATGGTTCACGAACTAGGACGTGACTACAGTAACCCACACCATGAACCATCGATGATGTCAAACATGTATGATATTGTACAGATACACTAGATTAAACTATGAATAAATCAGAATACTAAGAGAATTACTTCAGTTCAAAATCACACCATTTAAATTAATATAATATTAAAATGTCAAATAACTACGATACAATAACATGAAAATTGAAATAATAAAACCTATTTATTAAACTAAATGACAATAAATGACAATGAAATAATTATTAGGATATGTTTGACATCAAATTTTCATGTTTGTATCATAGTTATTTCAAATTTTAATATTATGTTAATTTAAATGGTGTGACTTTGAACTGAAGTAATTCTTTTAGTATTCCGATTAATTCAGAGTTTAATCTAGTGTATCTGTACAATATCATATCATATATATATGACCTGGAACCTACTCCCTGAAGATGAGAGGTACCCAAAGGAGATTAGAATGCTCATGAAGATGAAGAAAAACGAAACTTCACATATTGAGCATACCTGACGCAAATAACAAGTCTTCTATCGACGAACGGGTACAGTGTGTAGGGTAGCTATTTCCTTGTTTCATTGCTGTCACTGTGTAAATAATGTATTATGGTACAATATACATTAATACTGCACAGACTGAAACTTCCATTCGAGGTAATCCCCTATTTAAGGCTAAAATGTCAGGTCCCTGTATAAACATTTAGTAGAGGTTCTACTGTAGTTACAAATACTGTAGAATATTGTGGCGACATTTACAAATTCACAGACGCTTTCAGACTGAACGCTGAAAGGCATAACAGTCTATAATGACGATGTATGTTCCTGAAATTTCAAGAAAAACAGTATGACTCACCTTGGTAATTGAGAAATCAAGTCGGACGTATATAATGACAACCAAGAAGAGGAGGTAGAAAGCAATTATGACTAATAGTGGTTCTTGTAACATGAGCAGTCGTGGAAACTGGTACTGCAACTGAAAATAATAAAAGACAGTCTTTTTAGATACTTGGCAATTTCTACAGACAAAAAAAGGTGAAAATGACCTAGCAACACACCTTCCATATCTCATTCACCCTCAAATGGTCTATTTATATGACGGTTACAGTCACACGATTTTCAGGATTTTTGTATACTTTCAGTATAAAAATCTTAAAAATAGGTTTTAAAAGAAAAGTGTGCAATGTATACATTTTTTAAAAATCGTAATATCATAGGCTATTGAAATATATTTTTCTTTTGTACCTTTTATTATATCTTTACAGCCATCCTGAATTTCCAAAAAAGTGTTCCAAAATTTTGTCAAAATATTTGCACCCATACCAGGCACTAAAATACTCAACTTTTCCGAGAAAGTCAAATTACAATGTTGTTCAGAATTCTATGCACTTCAAAAAAATATAAACACTTTAGATGAGTTATACACAAAGATATACAGTATATACATGAGCACATCAATGCCTCTGCAAGGCCTCTCAGCTGAGCTACAGAACCTTTTTTTTTTTGCTAATTGTTTTAAGTCGCACCGACACAGATAAGTCTTTTGGGGACGATGGGATAGGAAATGGCTAGGAGTTGGAAGGAAGCGGCCGTGGCCTTAATTAAGGTACAGCCCCAGCATTTGCTTGGTGTGAAAATGGGAAACCATGGAAAACAATCTTCAGGGCTGGCGACAGTGGAGTTCGAACCCACTATCATCCGGATGCAAGCACACAGCTGCACGTCCCTAACCGCACGGCCAACTCGCCCGGTAGGGCTACCAGAACTGGACTGCTCTCTCCTTTTTCTTCCTCTGCTTTCAGGCCTCCAAAAGTGCTGTAAATTATGGTAACACTCCCAGTGAACTCCACAGTTACAACCCAGGCACCTACTGAGTCCCCCCCCCCTCTCCCTTTTTTTGTTGCATAAGCATTCCAGCTTTCCAGGAAGTTTGTCAAGCTTGTGTGCAGGGCCTCCATCTTGAGCAGGGCTTGGGATTTGTGCAGGGATATGGTCAGTTGAAGTTGATAGACTTTCAACTATACTAATAATGAAATCTCTTCTTGTTGTTGGCTTGTCAATGTTCAAGCTGTACAGAACATAAGCATTGAACAGTGCCAGGTCAATCATATTGAAAAAGATTTTCTTCCAGTACTTGTGTGCATTTCTGTTGCAAATTGTATGATATACGCACTTGTCACTGACATCTACACCTCCTATATCCTGGTTATAGCTACTGATAAGTAGAAGCTTCACAGCCTCGAACCCTTTCTTACTTTGTACTAATCCATCTTCTGCATGGCACGCAGTTCTTCGGAGGAAGACCAGTTTTCTCCCTGCTCTTTGCTTGTATTACACCAGCAAAAGCTCCCCTTGCCTGAAATAAACACACTCTCTAGGCTGAATTACTGCCGTTTGTATCTGTAATGGTGGGGGGGGGGGTGTCAAAGGGGTAGTATGTGGTCGTGTGGGTGCACTTCTTGCTGATGGGAGTGCACTAGGAAAACACAGGAAATGCCATTTATTCCTACCAAGTCCGATACATGCACGTCCACGCCGTGACCTCTGGGCAACGGGTACATTCTTCAAGGTACACAGCAAAGTCATGTAAGGGCAGAAAGCGAGTACCCGACACTTAAACAGGGGACCAATCAGCTAAGTGAGACAACCCTAACAGAAAACATCGGTCCTCCAGGATTGCTGGGGGTTGCAGCAAGGCTAAAAACCTCGCTCCGGAAAACAAATTGTTGCGAAGCCCCAGAATATGCCTCGGAATGGTGGATTTAATACATGACAAGCTAAGCTAAAGGCAATGGACTGAGAGTTGCTGCGCGAGATCGACAAGTTTGGTGGAGAGCAACTGGGGAAGCCATGAGCACATCTCCCTTCCACGCACCCATTAGGATCTACAGATCTCTCTCAAAGTTTTTGCATATACCCACGACATAGTCTCATTTAAATCTCTGATCACCTTACAGTCAGTATCCCTCCTATGCAGAATCCCACTGACAACAATCCGTACTCAGTTATACTTCACCCATGATGCATCAACCAGAACTCTCACATCCCAAAATGTGTTGGTATCCATTCCTACTTGCGTTTTTGGGCCGATGTCCTAGATGTTAGGCCCATTTAAACAACAAGCAAACCTACTTGCTTTACATTGTTGATATCACTGTGAGAAATACTGCTTTCTCATTACCCTCTTTCTCTCTTCTACTTTCCTCAATATCTGCCTTAGCCTAATTCCTGGATAACACTACCCTGGTCCTTTTTCCTACACACACTTTCCCTACATGCCTAATTTTAGTTGTCCGTGACTGGAGCCTCAACCCCACCCATCTCATTAGATCCTCTCCCCTCCTGGTCTCTCGTATGTTCTCTGATGAAGTAGAACGATAAAAGTTTGATTTCCACCTATTCAATACTTTACAAGCAATTACAAAATTAGGATCTCATCCTTATTTTATTGCTAAATTATTAAAAACATAGGACATGTTTCGTTCAATTGTTGAACATCTTCAGCTACATACATTTTTAACAAGGTCAAAATCGGTAGTACTATTCTAATAACCTGCAACTGTTGTTTATTGCTAACAGATTTAATCATAATAACTGTTAAAATACTCTTGAATATAAAACATTATATATTACGTCGTCACTGTTAAAACAATATTACTATTTGTAGTGTTTGATATTTTAAAAATCTTGTTCTAAATTTAAATACAATGTCATAAGTTAGTCAGATATAAATAACTTTACAATCTGTTTGATTTTGTTGATTTTCTTAAAACTATCAGTTGGATACACATTAAAATCTTTTTGCTAACTGGCGCACGCATTACTATATCTTGTACTTTATGAATACAAAATCTTGGTGCTCTCTCAAAACAGTTGAGTTTGGTTGTGACTAATAATCTTTTCATCCATAAATTAACAAAGTGAAGCACACTGTTGATTATTATTTATTAATTTGTCTTAATTCATATCTTTAACGTCCAATTGTTCAAATTCACGAACTTGCTTTTAAACTTTACAGGTGTGGAGCAATTCTTCAAAACGTTATCATGAACTCTGTCAAATGGTGACAGTCCAGTTATGATAAGTAATTAGTAACTTACTCGAATTTTACGAAAGTAAGTTTGGTGACATCTCTGTAACAGGAAAATAATTTTGTTAAATAATGTTAGATGATATTAAAAGTTGAAGAAGCTAATGTTGAAGGATCAGCACTTACCCTTTCTACTTCTGCCTGTATTTACATTTGTGCACTCAATTGTTTGACGATTACTTGTGCTCCTCGTGTTCTATGTGTGTCTCCGTATCTGCGAGGTATTGGGAAGGGAGGTAACAGAGGGCGGCGTTCTAGCGAATGACGTGATTCTTGGAGGGGAATGTTCAGAATTTGTGTGGAGGTGTGTTTGTATATTCGTAGATTGACTGTTATTGTTATTCAGGATAAAATTGTTTGTCAGTTTTGTATTATTAAGTTTGAATGTTTGTATTAACTTCGGAATTTGTTCTATTAATGGGTTTTTGACTTCTATTTCGTTGTTCAGGTTTTTATCTTTATTGAAGTATTTGTCTAGGTAAATATGTATGTTCTCCAGCTCATTCATTAATTTTCTTTTATCGACCTTTCTGATTATTTTTAAATCCTTTTCTATTGTGGTAAAATGGTGTCCTTTTTCTTGCATGTGATTACTCATCGCGGAAAATTTATGTTTAGCTGCGTTTACATGTTCCAAATATCTAGTTATAAAACTTCTGTCAGTTTGGCCAACATAAGAGAAACCACATTCTGAGCAAATTAGTTTATAGATTCCTGAACTTTGGTATTTGCTGTTGCGTGAATTTACACTATTGTGGTTGAAAAATATATTTTTATTTGTATTTTGTGTTCTAAATGCAATATTGATTTCCCGTTTTTTGATCGTATTCGTGATTTGGTATACTGCTGGGTTGGTGAATGTAAATGTTGCGAATTTTGGTTTTTCATTTTTGATCAGAATAAGGTTAGTAGCTAGTTTCGATTTCACTCTGTTAATGATTTTGTTGACGACATCTATTTTATAACCGTTGACTGAAGCTAAGTCTTTTATAAATTGAATTTCTTTCTTTAGACTATTATCAGAAAGTGGCATTTTGAAGGCTCTGTATACGAGACTAAAAAAAGCGGCTTGTTTCTGTGATTTTGGGTGTAGGGAATCTTTTTTAATAGTTATTGGGACATAAGATGGCTTTCTATAAATCTAAAAGTTAAATTTGTTTTCTGTTCGTGTTACTGTAATATCTAAAAAGTTTAACGAATGATTATTTTCTTCCTCCTCAGTGAATTTTACTCTTTGGTCAAGATTATTTAAAAAGTTTAATATATTATCACTGTCATTAAGTTTTCTATCTATTATAACAAAAGTATCGTCCACGTATCTCAACCACAAACATAGTCCTTTTATGTTTGATTTTATTTTGCTGTGCTCTAGATGATCCATGTAAATATTTGCTAAAATTCCTGAGGTGGGGTCACCCATCCCCAAACACTTTTGTTTGTAAATTTTATCATTTAATGTGAAATAAAATGCCACTTTCTGATAATAGTCTAAAGAAAGAAATTCAATTTATAAAAGACTTAGCTTCAGTCAACGGTTATAAAATAGATGTCGTCAACAAAATCATTAACAGAGTGAAATCGAAACTAGCTACTAACCTTATTCCGATCAAAAATGAAAAACCAAAATTCGCAACATTTACATTCACCAACCCAGCCGTATACCAAATCACGAATACGATCAAAAACGGCAAATCAATATTGCATTTAGAACACAAAATACAAATAGAAATATATTTTTCAACCACAATTGTGTAAATTCACGCAACAGCAAATACCAAAGTTCAGGAATCTATAAACTAATTTGCTCAGAATGAGGTTTCTCTTATGTTGGCCAAACTGGCAGAAGTTTTATAACTAGATATTTGGAACATGTAAACGCAGCTAAACATAAATTTTCCGCGATGAGTAATCACATGCAAGAAAAAGGACACCATTTTACCACAATAGAAAAGGATTTAAAAATAATCAGAAAGGTCGATAAAGGAAAATTAATGAATGAGCTGGAGAACATACATATTTACCTAGACAAATACTTCAATAAAGATAAAAACCTGAACGGCGAAATAGAAGTCAAAAACCCATTAATAGAACAAATTCCGAAGTTAATACAAACATTCAAACTTAATAATACAAAATTGACAAACAATTTTATCCTGAATAACAATAACAGTCAATCTACGAATATACAAACACACCTCCACACAAATTCTGAACATTCCCCTCCAAGAATCACGTCATTCGCTAGAACGCCGCCCTCTGTTACCTCCCCTCCCAATACCCCGCAGATACGGAGACACACATACAACACGAGGAGCACAAGTAGTCGTCAAACAATTGAGTGCACAAATGTAAATACAGGCAGAAGTAGAAAGGGTAAGTGCTGATCCTTCAACATTAGCTTCTTCAACTTTTAATATCATCTAACATTATTTAACAAAATTATTTTCCTGTTACAGAGATGTCACCAAACTTACTTTCGTAAAATTCGAGTAAGTTACTAATTACTTATCATCATAACTGGACTGTCACCATTTGACAGAGTTCATGATAACGTTTTGAAGAATTGCTCCACACCGGTAAAGTTTAAAAGCAAGTTCGTGAATTTGAACAATTGGACGTTAAAGATTTGAATTAAGACAAATTAATAAATAATAATCAACAGTGTGCTTCACTTTGTTAATTTATGGATGAAAAGATTATTAGTCACAACCAAACTCAACTGTTTTGAGAGAGCACCAAGATTTTGTATTCATAAAGTACAAGATGCAGTAATGCTCGCGCCAGTTAGCAAAAAGATTTTAATGTGTATCCAACTGATAGTTTTAAGAAAATCAACAAAATCAAACAGATTGTAAAGTTATTTATATCTGACTAACTTATGACATTGTATTTAAATTTAGAACAAGATTTTTAAAATATCAAACACTACAAATAGTAATACTGTTTTAACAATGACAACGTAATATATAATGTTTTATATTCAAAACTATTTTAATAGTTATTATGATTAAATCTGTTAGCAATAAACAACAGTTGCAGGTTATTAGAATAGTACTACCGATTTTGACCTTGTTAAAAATGTATGTAGCTGAAGATGTTCAACAATTGAACGAAACATGTCCTATGTTTTTAATAATTTAGCAATAAAATAAGGATGAGATCCTAATTTTGTAATTGCTTGTAAAGTATTGAATAGGTGGAAATCAAACTTTTATCGTTCTACTTTAAATGAATTTCAATACGGAAAAATTAGGATAATATCATGCAATGTTCTCTGATGGCCACAGAACCTACTTACTTCCTCATCCCTCTTCATTCTTTCTCTTTCTCCTCTCTCCCCCCCTCTTTCCTCTAATTACTTGATTCCACCTACCTTCTCCTGCCTTTCCCCCTTTGTTCTTTCTTTCGCATCTATAACAGTTCCATGTTTTCCATCTCCCCTCTTGTTGTTTTGCCTGCGGTGACTCATACTGATTCCTCACTGATACCTCTCCTGAATTGTTGCTCTGACTAGACCCCATGGCCCCTCAATTTAGTTCCCATTAAATCATTAGCTCACCTGCCTTACATAACTTCCACTGTTCTTTCCCCTGCGTCTTGTATATCCACCGTATCCTGTACATCATTTGAGGGAGTCTTCTTCCATTTGAAAGCTAATTATATCTCTCAAACTCTTCCCCCTTAATGCATGTTCACACCTCCAGTCCCTACACCTGCATTCCACAGCCATTCTTTAATCTTCTGAACAGAAATATGAAATTTTATGAAAATCAACAAAAATGAAAGAATGTATTCTGTGAATAAAATAAATACTGTATACTGCTCAAGGATTATACAACAAATCGAGCAAGGTACAGTCTATTAAAATAGCTACAGTACACCACAATTTCTGAACTCCACTTAGGAGTATCCTTATTAGATCAGGTTAACTGAAACAATAGAATTGTAGTTAAAGCTAAATACGGTACATGGACAGATTGCTGGGCTGAGTAGCTCAGGGGGTAGAGAGCTGGCCCTCTGAGCTCAAGTTGACAGATACTATTCCAGCTCAGTCCAGTTGTATTTGAAGGTGCTGATATGTCAGCCTCACGTCAAACATGTTAAAGGACTCCTGTGGGACAAAATTCCAGCTCATCAGCATCTCCGAAAAATGTGAAGGTAGTTAGCGAGACAAAATTTGTTTTTAATTATATATAATAATAATATATACTCAGTTTATTATTGCTTTTCTACTATGCACAGAAATTAAAACTACCCTTAATTGCTGTAATATTGCAACAATGAAGAAAATGGATACTATTTAATAAAGTAACTCCACTACAATTCCAAACTGCATTTGTGAAGCTTATTTCCAAAAGGTACCAACTCCAAAAAAAAATCAAAATTGAGATTATGATAGAAAACGTACTTTGGTAGGCAGCTCCATCGTATGAAAAAAAAATAGCCAAAACGACCTAAATCCATATCAAACAGGGCATTAAAAATATCGTTTGATGCCAATAAGTACCAAATCCTGTGGCGTGAATGTGCCAATACGTACCGTATCCATGCAGCCAATGAGAGGCCATTTCTAGGTCACGTGAACAGCAGCAAAATGGCCGCGCTATGTTTACATGACGTGAAGTGACAGTTTTCTTACGAAGTTGGTTTTGTTACTGTGTGCTATTTGTTTTTCAAAAGTATGGAATCAGATATCTCAGATGAGTATCATACTGTGATACTCCTGAAGAAGTAAATAAAGCAAGGAAGAGGGTATTAGCTCCAGATAAATGGAAGAAGGCGCGTGCTAAAGTGCAAAAATACGAGTGTAAAGCGAGTGTTAAACCAAAAATTGCTTGTTTCCACAATGTCGGTGAGTTTTGTAGAGCCCGTGATTTAACAGAACAAGAAATAGTAGGGTTTCATGGTGCCTTCTGGGAGAATAAAGATGCTGTTTCTCAAAAAAATGTATTGCTTCGTATATGATGTTGTATCACCAGAAAGGCACAGGCCTAATCAAAAGACACCATGTACGCGTGTTTTGAAGAAAATGACGATTAAATATAAAGCTAGAAGTGATAGTGGTGTCGTCAGTGTGTGTAGGGTTACATTTTTAAGCCTCCTGAATGTCAGTCGAAGGAAAATTGAGAATGCTGCTAAGGAGAATAAAGAGAATTCCTTTAGTTCAGTACTGGTACTTTGCATTATTTTCATTATTTGTTCAATTTTATTTAATATTATTTAAATAATCTATGCCTTCACTGTAAATACCTTTAATCTGACTATTTTATAACTAAATACAGTCAGTTTTATCAAAAATTCTGATGACTGCAGTGAAATTTATGTCTTTCAGGTGAAGCTATTTAGAGTTTCAGTGCCAAAAAGTACCAAATACATAATTTTCTTTGAATATTTCCTAAACTGCAAAAGCTTCAACAGAAATAATTTGTAAAACAATGCATTTATTCTCTCTGAACATAATAAAAGTGCTCAAATGAATTTTCAGTTGAAATTTTACACTCTGAGCATTTTTCCTCTCTCCTGTAAAATATTACTTTTTGGATGTGGTACCTTTTGGAAATAAGCTTCTCATTTAGGCATATCCTACATCACAGAAATGTAGTTAAACCTAAATACATACAGGTTATTGTTATTCTTCTATTATCTGCTAACAGAATTTAAAACTGCCGTTGATTGCTGAAATATCAAAAGAAAAAAATGTGAAAATTATAGAGGTATAACCCTATTATCACATGGGCTAAAAATAACAGAGAAAGTCATAGACAAAAGACTGAGGGATAGAATAGAAAAAACAGAGGAAGAACAATATGGCTTTAGTCCGAATAGATCAACAACAGACTTTATATTAACAGTGCAAACAATAATGGAAAAACATCTGGAAAGGAACAAGGAAATCATTTTCACATTTTTGGATTTGGAAAAAGCTTATGATACTGTTAAGAGAAAACATGTATGGGAATGTCTACTGAAAAGGAATGCACCAAAATCATTAATTAACAAGATTAAAATGTGTATCAAGAGAGTAAAAGCAGTGTGCAAGTGGGGAGTGGTGACAAACATTTTATACAAAAGTCTCGAGCAAGAATGTGCACTGTCGCCATTATTGTTTATCATACTGATGAATGAAATCATAAAACCTGTAAAACTGATTATCAGTAGTGATGAAGTGAATGCTTTGGTATTTGCAGATGATGTGGTGATTTGGGAAAAGGGAGAAAAGGAAGTACCGAGCTCGATAACTGCAGTCGCTAGTGTGGCCAGTATCCAGTATTCGGGAGATACTGGGTTTGGACCCCCTCAGTCGGAAGCCCTGAAGATGGTTTTCCATGGTTTCCCATTTCCACACCAGGCAAATGCTGGGGCTGTACCTTAATTAAGGTCACAGCTGCTTCCTTCACACTCCTAGCCCTTTCCTGTCCCATCGTCGCCCTAAGACCTATCTGCGTTGGTGCGACGAAAAGCCACTAGCCAAAAATTAGTAAAAAGCAAACTGTAGTCATGCACTGTGTAAGAGACACCAAGTGAACATAGAAGGAGACCGGTTAGAGAATGTAGAACAGTTTACATATCTGGGTAACATTAAGAATGGAAGTAATGAAATCAACCCTGAAATTAATAACAGACTAAGCAAACATACAACATTTTATCAAGTCAGAGAGCTTTTATGGGATGACAAAGTACCCAGCAGAACAAAATTAACATTATAGAAACAGTATTTCATACCAATTGTCACATACCGACTAGAAACGCTGATAACTAATAAGACACAAGATAGTAAGATAAAAACAGTAGAAATGAAGTTTTAAGATCAGTTAAAAAGACAAGAAGAGATAGAATTCAAAATATTAATATCAGAGAAGAGCTAAATATAGAACCATTAGTACAGAACATACAGAAGGCAAGACTGAGATGGTTCGGACATGTAAATAGAATGGGAAAGGAACAGGTAGCAAGAAGGGAATTGGAAAGAGAAGTTGGGAAAGAGATGAGTTGGAAGACTGAGAAGAAGATGGAAGGATCATATTTTATATATGGTGATTCTCATAGGGAACCTGAAATACTTGTCCCGAATGAGTAAATTTATAATACCAATATAAACGGTCCATTATTGGACATTATAAATTTTCTAGCTAACTCATTCCTGGTTGCCAGCGTTTCGCCCCAGTGTGCTACGCTGGGCTCATCAGTTGGTAAATAGCACACCCACCAAGACGCATGGCTAGTGCATACCATGGAGGCCACTGCGTTGGCTACTTGGAGCCACCGGCATTGGCCATCAATTTTTGGTAATGAGACTCCAAATAGTTCCAAATAGCCTAAGCAGTGGCCTCCACGGTATGCACTAGCCACGCGTCTTGGTGGGTGTGCTATTTACCAACTGATGAGCCCAACTTAGCACACGGGGACGAAACGCTGGCAACCAGGAATGAGTTACCTGGAAAATTTATAATGCCCATAACGGACCATTTATATTGGGTACATGGACTGGGCCCGCTCAGTGAGATGACAACTAACATGAACCATCACGTTTATTTAAACATTCTGGATGATAAGGTGTTGCCTTTCAATCAACAATTGCAAGATGAGTATGTTATTGATACCCGGATTTTTCAAGATGACAATAGCAAAGTTCATTGGGCTGGACGCATATGTGACTGATTTTATGAACAACCCCCCACCAACCTATTACATCTCTATCGGTCAGCAAAATTACCTGACTTGAAAATCTGTGGGCCATGTTGCAACAGTGGGTAAAATGCCAACATCAGCAACCCCACAATTTGGTGGAATTGTGCAATCAAATCCTCAGCGAGTGACTTAACCTGGATGTGACGTATCTGCATAAACTTCTGGACTTGCTTCCTAACCGAATCCAGATGGTTATCAAGTCCAGAGGCAGAGTTACATGGTACTGAATGATGGTTGGAATGATTTCTTCATGGGTGACTAATTTTTTGCCCAGTGAGCTTATAACTAGAACTTTATATATAGTTCTATCTTAGGACGTGTTTCATCTAGTTGGACATCTTCAGCTAAAAACGTACAAAAAATGACAAGACAATAAAAATTGCATTAAAGCAAATTTACAATCCCTAAAAACTTGTTAAACACTGATAATATGCTTTTGGTTTATGCTTCCTCGCTTCCTCATTCTTCTTCAGAGTGAATAGTGTTCTTATCCATGAAACTGTATGGTGATAATATAAGATGTTCAGTCTTAATTTGACGCTTCTGATACGAGATTTGTATCCATTTGAGTTCTAATGAAACCATTAAATTTCTATAGGCAGGGGAAACTCCTCTATACCTTGGCTGAATTTTGTTATAATGGGTTACCTTACTTTCCATCACATTTAACTATGACAAAAACAGCTCCGTGATCAATGATACCATCTATTACTTCGGTTTCTCTATAGACCTCACCTGGCTTTATCAGCACTATGTCCAGGATATTTTTCCCTCTAGTTGGTTCTGTAACTTTCTGAATAAGCTGTCCTTCCCATATTAGCTTATTTGCTATTTGTTGGTCATGCTTCCTCTCGTTCGCATTGCTTTCCCAATTGACATTTGGTAAATTCAGATCTCCCGCTACAATCACATTCCTTTCCACGTCATTTCCCGACATAGCTGATTATTTTATCAAATAATTCTGAATCCATGTCAGCGCTACCCTTTCCCGGTCTGTGCACCTGGGCGACTGGCCTAAATGCAGATCAGTATTGATTGATCAGTAATGATTGATTGTTTGACTGATTGATATTGAGGAGTCAGAAACCTTGCTGAAATAATATTAGGGTTATGGGAATGTTTTAACTACTAACCTCCCCGCTTGTTTTACGTACATGTGCTGTCTGCTAGCTGAGTGGTCGCGTTGAGCAGCCAGCTGGTAGGCAAGACAAGAAAGGGAATGGAGGGGAGAGTAGAGGTCGTATTGTGGTGGGCGGAACTTGTGTTTTGTGGGGGGGGGGTGTTCGCGTGGTTTATGGTGTCTTAGTGTTTTTAAATGTCTTTCTTTGTGAATCAGTGTTTGAAATTTCATCTAGGAGTATGTTTACCGTTATCTCATTGATGTTGAAAGTACGGTTTTGTTTCGGATATATTTCTATGTAAGTTAATTCAAAGATGTCCACAAATACAGTAGACACAATACGAGACGCTTCCGGATTTAGCCTTGTTAAAATAAGGGACAATTCCCTAGTGGCGCAACTTGAAAATTAGCGCTAAATTCAAATATCAATGGAAATGTATATACAGAAATGGATAAATAAATTACGTCTAGAAGGAAAGTGTTACTAAGATATTAACTTCAAAGTTGCTAAAGCAATTCTGGATAAATAAATTAAAATTTATTAAGCAGGTTATTATTTAAAGGCTGAAATTAGACATATAACCAAGATGTGAAATGGACTGCTGTGAAAGGGCTTGATCTTTCATTTATGCATTACTTTTTTAGCTTTAGTATTCCTACCTGAACTTTCACGGCTATATTTTTCTTTTTTTCTCATTTAAAAGCATTGTATCATCACATTAAGACACTTGTCAATAAAAATATCGGCACATTCCTTACACACGATTTAATGAATTTATATTTAAGAGCTGGACAATTTTTCTTTTAACTTGAAGCCTACTAACAAAATCTATAAATTTACCCTCAAGAATATTCAAAATATTCCTATAAGCAACACTTGCCATTACATTAGGGTAAAGCAAATTTGCATCGTCATATTGTTTTTACAAAATATGTATATTTCTTAAATCACCCATATTTCCTTCAGTGCTTGATAACGCATTACGGCATTCCAAATGGTGTAACTTGGAACACAAACAGCCACACACATATGCAAATGCATTTTCTTGAATTATACCAAAGCCCACAGATCACACTTACAACACATCGGTATTGAAGATTAACTGCTGCACTATATCATAAAACAAGATATTTTAAACCAGTTAAAATATGGATCGCGCAGGTCAGAAGTGTTGGAAGTACTATACAATCTCTTTGTAACTGGAAGAATATATATGCAAACAGAATATTTACTTACATTTTCTTGCCAGGATGGAAACGGAACAAAAGACCGCAAATCCTTCTGCACTTCATAGTCATTGCAGCTAAACACAGCATATATATATAAAGGAATGACACACGCTACTCTTTATTTATGTCAACTTAATGCAAACGCATAAGTAACGCCAAAAAATTCACAAACAAATACACGTCCTCTTATGACAGAATCAGCAACTCCCAGGTCACTACGCTAGACAGAGCTCTAATCGCTGTACCTCGATATCTTGCAGAGTGTCGCGTATTGTCTCCACTGTATTTGATGTCCATTCATTTTCTTTTTTTTTAATGGTATCTAAAATTGTTACGGCATTATTGCAGTGAATTTATGGTTTGAGGCTATCATACGTGGACTCATGGCTGAGTATCTGTGGTGTTTTTCTGCTTTTATAAGTTCCTGATATCTTATTGAAATGTTTCACATTGTGAGCATTTAAGCCTGTATATTCCGGAATTCAAAGAACCTGTTATTTTGTGTAATGCTGTGGTGGTTGTAAAGTAGTGTTGCTTGTGAGGAATGCTATTTTGAAATTAAGCCTCTAAAAAAAATGTTAGTGATCAGACGGATGTTTTCACTGTTATAAGTAGCAAAGTTCTTCTTGCTTTTCTTTCGCTCTTTTTGAAGTTGTGTTTCATGTTTGCTTTTTGTTGTATTTGATAATCTGTCAATGTAGCCTTTTGTATATCCACTGCTGATTGCGATTTTGTACATGAAGTTAATTTATTTTTTAAGTACTTTTTTTGAAAGGCGAATGCTGTACGCTCTATTGAGCACACTTAAAAATGAACTTTTATGGTGCATTTCTGGGTGGTAAGAATCTTCTTTTTTATGGTGTTACATCAATCAATCAATCAATCAATCAATCAATCAATCAATCAATCAATCAATCAATCAATCAATCAATCAATCACTTTTGATCCCCATTTAGGGCAGTCGCCCAGGTGGCAGATTCGCTATATATTGTTTTCCTAGCCTCTTCTTAGTCAAGCAGCCTTCTTTCTCCTAAGTCTTCTCAGCCCAAACTTCGCAACATTTTTGTAACGTTATTCTTTTGTTGGAAATCGACCAAAACAAAATGAGCTGCTTTCCTTTGGATTTTTTCCAGTTCTTGAATCAAGTAATCCTGGTGAGGTTCCCATACACTGGAACCATGCTCTAGTTGGGGTCTTACAAGAGATTTATATGCCCTCTCCTTTGCATCCTTACTACAACTCCTAAAAACCCTCATAACCATGTGCAGAGGCCTGTACCCTTTATATACAATCCCATTTATGTGGTTACCCAAATGAAGATCTTTCAATATATTAACACCTATGTTCTTCTTCTTCTTCTTCTTCTTCTTCTCCATGGGGCCTCTAAATTGTAATGGTACAAAATTTCAACCCCACGTCAAGTCAGATAATAAACGGTTAGTTAGAGGCAAGATGTTCTTTTGCATTGTCAGTATCGTGTGTTACATTGTCGGAATACTGTGTATTTTTGATGTAGTGAGTCATTGTTTGGACGTGGTAAGAACTCTGTATTGAAAACTGGTGACACTCTGTGTTGAGAGGGTGGGAAGACTGTTTCTAAAACATGGAGATCTCCAGTAATGTGGAAATGCATGAGTACAGAAACAAGTTTTATTTTATTTTTCAGTTATATCAGCTAGATGTCCGGCTCCATGGCTAAATGGTTAGCGTGCTGGCCTTCAGTCACAGGGTCCCGGGTTCGATTCCCCGCAGAGTCCGGAATTTTAACCTTAATTGGTTAATTTCGCTAGCATGGGGGCTGGAGTGTATGTGCCGTCTTCATCATCATTTCATCTTCATGACGACGCGCAGGTCGCCTACGGGAGTCAAATCAAAAGACCTGCATCTGGCAAGCCGAACTTGTCCTCAGACACTCCCGGCACTAAAAGCTATATGCCATTTCATTTCATCAGCTAGATAATTATTAGTCTACAATGAAAATGGATAACTTTTTTACAAAATCGAGGAGAACAGTTAAGGAACTTACGATGTTGTATTCAAAGCAAGAGACTGGAAAACCAGCAGTCTAGTTGCTTAGTAGAAGATTTGATTGGATTCGTAAGTTGAAGCTCAGCCTACTGCTTGATACCTCGGGAGAACCTTTTTGGTGCGTGACTAAACTGCTGTTGCATGAGACATAGAAGGGGACTTATTTTCTTGAAGCAACAATCTTTACAAAATTATGTGTGTGTCGCAAGAGTCTTCAAGGCCTCAGTGCGCCAAGAGTCGAACTTCACAATTTTAAAAAAGAAAAAGGAAATCGATCTGCCACATGTGACAGATATGTAAGATTGTAATTATGCAGTATTGAGAAAATCATGAGGCTTGTAGAAGAGGAGGTTATGGCTCGTTTGTTGAAAGTGAGGTCTCGATGTGGCATTTGTGGTGAGTAATGGAATTAATGAGATCGGATGGTTGTCATGCTTGAACTGTGCGTCGATTAGCCATATAATATGCTGGAGTCCACACACAGAATATCTACACTAAATGTTTTATATACTATGAAGGGCTACGCAATGTACTTGGCGAAGTGCAGCACGAGTATGATTACAATATGAAACAACAAACCAAGAACTAGTGACTTAAGTTACTGAAGATGAAAAGGTATGGGGGTGTTTTACCTCAACGTTCAACTACCTGGAATCAATCACTACAGATTATTACGATATACTGTAGCAAGTTATATGGCATAGGTATGGGATCCCATTATTTTGATTAGCATGTTTAAATCAGATTCCGGTTAAGTTTTTTTTTGTATGTGTGTATAAATGTGCATTGATTTTGGACGTGAGGCAAGAGACGGACAGAGTCCGAATGTAGTGTTAAAGAAAATGGTCGTGGTGCCAGCTATGTTATTAAGTTTAATAATATGACATGAAAGTTCTGTGCGAGTATAGAATAAGAAGATACAAACAGTGTATGTCCCATGTTGAAATTTATGTTGTGTGTTAAGGCTGGTCTCCACCAATTAACATTTAACAAGAACATGTTAAATGTTAAAAGTGTTAAATATTAAATGGTGGCACCATCAACATGTTAAATGTTCAATACTGTTTCATTTACCATTGTGTCCACACTTAATAAACATGTTAAACTTGACTTCCTCTGTCTATATACAGGTAGTTCATTATATCAATTTGTGGTAATACATTTAGGTGGTGTCTAGTATTTTCAAACAAGGACATTGGACTCAGATGAAGAGGATTACCGGGCGAGTTGGCCATGCGGTTAGGGGCACACGGCTTTTAGCTGGCATCCGGGAGATAGTGGGTTCAAATCCCACTGCCGGCAGCCCTGAAGATGGTTTTCCGTGGTTTCCCATTTTCACACCAGGCTGTACCTTAAATAAGGCCACGGTCGCTTCCTTTCAAATCGTAGGCCTTTCCTATCTTATTGCCGCCATAAAACCTATCTGTGTCGGTGTGACTTAAAGCCACTAGCAATAAGAAAAAAGATGAATAGGATTTTCCCCTTTGTTATTGCCACTTTTGCTTCTTGTTACGATCTAGAAATGCAGTTTTATTAGGCATATTTCCTCCTCTCATCCTGCTCATTGCTTCGAAAGCAAACCACTTTGAAGTATAAACTTCGTCTGCTCCCACTCACGACTTTTCTGAACTTTTTGCAATTCTCGATTGTGCTGGGAGCGGAGGGACGCTAGTTTCTTTTTTCCGATACACTCGCGGAAACAATTATAGATAATTTTGAGTTCCTGGAAACTGTCGGCTTTCTTCGCTTTATCTCTGTATTCCTTTGATGAGACATCCCACAAACAAGGCCTTTCTATTGTATCATTAAGCCTAGAGTAATCCCTTTGCTCCACTCCATTTCTGACTATAAATTTTAGTACCGGTATAGTGCAGAGAGAATGACATGTGTGCGTACTGTATTTGTAGCTTATAACAACGAGAATTAGTGTTGTAGAGTGATGTAACTATAATCCTGCTTCACAAGAAGCACGTCGTTTGCGTCGATTAGGCTATCTGTTGGTATGAAAACAGCACGGAAGTTGTCGAAGCTGTGCCAACATCTCATGAACAACAAACTGACTTGACATGTTTTTCACTTGGAGCGGAAAAGATGCCAACATGTTAAAAGTGTTAACCTCAACATTCTGTGTTAACATGCAAAGTCAACTGAAAGACACAATCACAATATATATGTCAATTGTAACATATTCAATTTAACATGTTGGTGTTAAATGTTACTCAGTGGAGACAGGCGTTTAGTAAAGGGGTATGCCATATATTGTATTGCTGTGGTCAGATTTTTTCATGTTTATTTCTTGCATTGTCGTTTGTTATCTGTTGTCAAGAATATTGAGGTGCTTAAGTTTGTAAGTATTTACACATTTTATGAACAGTGTGTCATTCCATAAGTATATAACCTGGCCAATATATCCTAATGCTCTCACTTTCTGATCAAGTCATCAGGTTAGGTCAGGAAATCATGATATCGTCAGCCTATGACCCCAGCCTGAATGATAGTTCATACTCATGCTTATTTCATATTGTGTATAACAAAATACACAGGCACACAATCAGTTTTCTTTCTATAACTGTGTTCCAGAACAGTGAATTAAGTGTAAATGTATTGGGGAGTCCAGAAAAAATGTAGATGCTACTTGGGTGCTACACCCATTTAGTTTACATAATCATAATATTAATGGATGTATGAGCATTACCCTTTGTAGTGCAAGTTTAAAGTGGATGTCCTAAGTTTTAGTCCCAGATAGCCTGCGATCACGTTGTGGAGCTTGTGATTAAATTGTACTACTACACCTCCTTCTTCATTTCTTCATGGGGCCTCTAAATATTAGTTCCTAATTAAAGTCAACCTCTAAGATCTTTTGCTACCATGTTTTTCCTTCATTCCTACCTAGGTATATTCGCTCCTTTCACCAAGCTGCAAGTTGTTCTTATTGGGTCTTCTTGGATTTTTTCTCTCTCTTCACCTGGTAGTCCTAGAGTGGAAAGTCTGATTCTACCCAGCGCCTCACATTCGAAAAGTATGTGTTCAGCTGATTCCTCTGCTTCATTGCATTTCCTACATATATTGTCTCTTATTACTCCAATTCTATGTAGGTGTTTTTTCAGACGGCAGTGTTGGGTCAACAGTCCTACTAGCCATCTTATATTTTCTCTGCTGAGTTTCAACAGTTCTTTAGTATGCTTCTTGTTTGGTCCTTTTATCAGTTCCATTGCAAGCCTACATCCTGGAGTATTTTTCCAGTTTTCCATTTGTTTTTTTTTGTACCCATTTTCCTATGTAGTGTCGGGCTTGTCCATAGGAAATCCCGCACACAGGTTCTGGGCCTACAAAATATGTTTCTGCCCCTTTCCTGGCCAGTTCATCTGCCTTTTCATTTCCTTCTATACCTGCATGCCCTGGCACCCATATTATTTTGACAGTGTTGTACTTTGAGAGCTTCAGGAGAAGAGAATGGCAATATCAGACAATTCTGGATATTATCCGGACTGCTTCTAGTGGCTTAATGGCCGCTTGGCTGTCTGTAAAAATGAAAATGTTCTTATTTCTATAGTTCATTTTCAGATTTTCTTCAAGACATTTTGTGATAGCTATCACTTAAGCTTGAAAGACTGTAGTGTGTTTGCCCAAGCTCATCTGGATTGATCTCTCAGGTCTTCCTCCATGATCCCTCCTCCTGTGACCTCCAGAGTCTTTGGACCATCAATCCACCACACTATATCTTCTTTTTTAGTATTCCATTTGTTGATATTCCAGTCTTCTTTTTTTATTATCTGGGTCTCAAACAGTTTTTCAAAGTTGTTCTTTGGTATCATATGATCAGAAGGCATGTGTAGAATTTCCTCTGTTAATACTGTGTTAATTTTAATTTTAGACTGGGTCTTTGTGCATTCCAGCACTCTGATTGTGCCAATCTATATGAACTCATTCTAGCCTGTCGTTTTATGAAATTGACCTATGTACTTACAATGATCCCCAAAAGGAACTTTTACCCCATCAATGCAGTAATTAAAACTCGCAATCTGACAACCTCGTTTATCATCCTCTCACAACATTATCAAAGTCATTTTGCAGTTGCTCACAATCTTGCAACTTATTACTCTGTACACAATAACATCATCTGCAAAAAGCCTTATCTCTCATTCCACTTCTTTACACATCATTTATATATACAGTCTGTTAGGTCATCAGCCAAGAGGCTGGTTGGATCCTCAAATAGCACCACCAAAGGCTGTGCAGCTGTAGGATATCCACAAAAACCAATGGCAGTACCAAAATGAGGCGTACTAGGCAAGACGAGGAGTGATGTAGTTTGCCATTGCTTTCCTCAATATACAGTACACCCTCCATAATTCTGAATCAGTTAATTCAAATTCACGCCTAATTCGAAGCAGCTCTCATTCCCGGAAAAATGAGGTATGGTTTTGCATGTTTAAATTATTTAATTCGAAATACAGATAATTCATAATTCGAACGTCGGTCCCATTACCGAAATTCAGACTTTTAATTTAAAATTATCTTTACAATTAAAAGAAAAGTATTTTACAGAGAAATTTGAATTAAAAATATCCGACATGATAGAACGCATCTTCCGGAACGTGCAGGGGTAGCTTTCCGCACTTTCACTCACTTCGGTGAGTCTACACTTAATAGAAACATAATAGAAACAGTTGATATTCTTGACTTCGATAGTTGGTGGCCCAAATTTTACAAGAGAAATGTGGTTTCTCACTGCAGTCGCAAGGTCGCAATATTCCACGTGATCAGAAGGTAGCATCTGCTGTATCAAGGTTTACGGAGTTTAATTACAGTGAAGGGAACAGCTGTCATGTGGATGCAAAGAACTACATCAATGGACTTGCTCATTACACGTTCAAGTTGGCATCCACACTGCCATTAGCTCTACCAGATATGAAAGCTTATACAAATGGAAATGTCCCTATAAATTTGAAGAAACCCAGTGACACAAAGCAGCTCCTTGGTTACATCCAGGATGAACACACAGATTTCTACAGTGAACTTTTAAACTGGCCAACTACTGTAGAGGCAGAAGTAATTAGTGATGACGAATGAAATTTTCATCAAAATCTCCATTACAAATGTAATTTCTATGCATAATTCATGTTAACAATTCTTTAATTTGCTTCACTGCAGCAGTTTTCATCAGAAATAAAATTGAACTATTTAAAATATAAGATTTAATATACACTCTCATAGAGAAAATCTGGCATATTATGGAAACTGGACTTCTCCATCAAAGTTATGAGCATATATCCAGGGAAACAAAGAGCCTAAGGAAAGACTACTGAAATAAAAGAATGCACCATCAACTAATTAAGAATTGGTGAAAGTACAAAGCCATTTCATTTCAAATCATACAGATATATATTATTGAATATCTCAAAATGCCATGCTGCGGAGAAGTCCGGTTACTGAAATAAGCGATTCATTTAGTCCTTGCTAATACTTGGTTCAAACATCACAAACGACGGCTGTATACGTGAATGAGACCTAGAGACTCTGGAAGGTATCAAATACACTTCATAACGATTAGGCCGAGATTCAGAAACCAGGTGTTGGATTACAAAACTTTCCCAGGAGCACACAGGCACTCTGACCACAACTTGTTGGCCACGAAATGCCCTCTGAAGTTGAAGAAATTCAAGAAAGGAAGGAATGCAAGGAGATGGTATCTAGACAAGTTGAAAGAAAATAGTGTGAGGGAATGTTTCAAGGAATATGCTGCAAAAGGACTAAACAAAAAGGCTAAAGGAAACACAATAGAGGAAGAATGGACAGTAGTGAAGAATGAGGTCTCTAGGGCTGCTGAAGAAATGTTGGGAAGAAAGGAAAGATCAACTAAGAAGCAATGGATAACTCTGGACTTACTAGACCTGACTGATAAATGATGAAAGTACAAGAATGAAAAAAGTGAAGAGGACAGAAAAGAATACAGGCGATTAAAGAATGAAGTGGATAGAAACTTTTTTTTTTTTTGCTAGCTGCTTTACGTCGCACCGACACAGATAGATCTTATGGCGACGATGGGATAGGAAAGGGCTAGGAGTGGAAAGGAAGTGGCCGTGGCCTTAACTAAGGTACAGCCCCAGCATTTGCCTGGTGTGAAAATGGGAAACCACGGAAAACCATTTTCAGGGCTGTCGACAGTAGGGTTCGTACCTACTATCTCCCGAATACTGGCCGCACTTAAGCGATTGCAGCTATCGAGCTCGGTGGATAGAAAGTGAAGGATAGCTAAGGAAATATGGCTGAAGGAGAAGTGCAAGGATGTTGAAGGTTGTATGGTCCTAGGAAAGGTAGATGCTGCATACAGGAAAATGAAGGAAACCTTTGAGAAAAGAAAAGTAGGTGTATGAATATTAAGAGCTCAGATGGAAAACCACTTCTAGGGAAAGAAGACAAGGCAGAAAGATGGCCGGAACATATTCAACAGTTTTATCAAGGTAAAGAAGTAGATGGTACTGTTCTGGAACAAAAAGAGGCTGTTGATGCTGATGAAATGGGAGACCCAATTTTGAGGTCAGAATTCGACAGAGCTTTGAGAGACCTAAATAGGTAATAATAATAATGTTACTTGTTTTACGTCCCACTAACTATTTTACGGTTTTCGGGGAAGCCGAGGTGCCGGAATTTAGTCCTGCAGGAGTTCTTTTTACGTGCCGGTAAATCTACCGACACAAGGCTGACGTATTTGAGCACCTTCAAATACCACCGGACTGAGCCAGGATCGAACCTGCCAAGTTGGGGTCAGAAGGCCAGCGCCTCAACCGTCTGAGCAACTCAGCCCGGCGACCTAAACAGGAACAAGGCACCTGTAATTGATGACATTCCCTCTGAATTACTGACTGCCTTAGGAGAAACCAGCATAACGAGGTTATTCCTTCTAGTGTGTAAGCTGTATGAAACAGGAGAAGTGCCATCAGATTTTTGGAAGAATGTTGTTATACCTATTCCCAAGAAAGCTGGTGCTGACAAGTGTGAAAATTACTGCACCATTAGTTTAGTATCTCGTGCCTGCGAAATTTTAACACGTATTATTTACAGAAGAATGGAAAGAAAAGCTGAAGCTGAGTTGGGAGAAGATCAATTTGGCTTCAGAAGAAATGTAGGAACACGTGAAGCAATCCTTATTTTATGTCTAATCTTACAGGATCGAATTATGAAGGACAAGCCCATGTACATGGCGTTCATAGATCTAGAAAAGGCATTTGATAATGTTGATAGGACCAAGTTATTTCAGATTCTGAAGGTGATTGGGATCAGACACCTAGAACGAAGAATTATCTACAATCTGTATAAAAATCAGTCTGCAGTGATAAGAATCAAGGGCTTTGAAAAAGAAGCAGCAATCCAGAAAGGAGTGAGGCAAGGCTGCAGTTTGTCCCCCCCCCCTCCTTTTCAATGTTTACATACAACAGGCAGTAAAGGAAATCAAAGAAGAATTTGGAAAGGGAATCACGATCCAAGGAAAGGAAATCAATACCTTGAGATTTGCCGATGATACTGTTATTTTATCTGAGACTGCAGAAGATCTTGAGAAGTTGCTGAATGGTATGGACGAAGTCTTGGGTAAGGAGTACAAGATGGAAATAAATAAGTCCAAAACAAAAGTAATGGAGTGCAGTGGAACGAAGTCAGGTGATGCAGGAAATATTAGATTAGGAATGAGGCCTTAAAGTAGATTAATATTGTTATTTCGGTAGTAAAATAACTAATGATGGCAGAAGTAAGGAGGATATAAAATGCAGATGAGCACAAGCAAAGAATCCCTTTCATAAGAAAAGAAATTTGCTTATCTCGAACATTGATACAAGAATTAGAAAGATGTTTTTGAAGACATTTTTCCGCAGCGTGGCAATGTGTGGAAGTGAAACATGGATGAAAACTAGCTTAGAAAGAAAGAGAATAGAAGCTTTTGAAGTGTGGTGTTACAGAAGAATGCTGAAGGTGAGATGGATAGATTTAAATCACGAATGAAGAGATACTGAATCAAATTGGTGAGAGGAGATCGATGTGAATAAATCTGACCAGAAGAAGAGATAGAATGATAGGACAAATCTTAAGTCACCCAGGACTTGTGCGGTTGGTTTTTGAGGGAAGTGTAGGCAGTAAGAACAATAGGGGTAGACAAAGGTCTGAATACGACAAGCAAATTGGAGCAAATGTAGGACGCAGCAGTTACGTAGAAGTGAAAAAAGTTAGCACAAGATAGGGTGGCATGGAGAGCTGCATCAAACCAGTCTGTGGTGTACTTGTGACTCAACAACTTCATGTGTGGCACACCAAGCAATATTGTTCAATTGCTGGAGGTTCAGAAATAGTGATGGTTGCAAGATTGAGAACTTCTGAATGTAAATGAATCTATAAGTGAAGCATAATCATGAACTGTTAACTGAATATATTTTACTGTATATGCTAAATATTACCTGTAGTACAATAAACAATATGTAATTGAAATCCACTTACTTTAAAATCCTGAATATGATTCTCAACGAGATTGTTCTTTCTTAATATGATGACAGTACGTCCTTTAATATCCAAGTATGTATAATGAAGTGCGTTTGGCAAGCGCTCCACAGAATATGGAGGTATCAGTTTTATATTGCTAGCTCCTTCTGGCAATATTATTTTGGTTGTTATTTGGTCCACAACCATGTCATCAAAAACATGATCAAGGAATCTCATCTTCAACAGGTAATCGTCTCCTGCAAAAATAAATATACATTAGTTGATTACCCTCAAATTCACATATCATAGCAGTTTATCATTCTACAAAGCAAATTCATAACAAGAATATCATGAGGAAAGCAGAAACTCAGGTCTATTGCTTAACACAACTGCTGGTGAGCGCCAGTTTCATTCAGTATTGCACAGATTGTAACGAAACTAAATAAAAACACAATAAATAGCTAAGAAAAACCCACTTAAAATGATATCTTATTATCATAATATTTCAATTCATATTGTACACAAAAATTGATCCTGTATTCAGATAGAATTATCTCCAACGAACAGTAAAAACAAGTGGTTGGAAACTTCAACTTTAATTAAGAACTGGCACACATCAGTTTGATAACATGAAGAAAATACTCAGCTTGCCAACTCGTAGAACTCGTAGAATTTCTCTCACATGCAGCTAAATCCTTCCAAAGCCACAATGGATAGGTGCATGTTTACAGTTGGTTTACATACAACCAAATAGAGTTTATGCTTGGCTAAAATGTGTTTCAAGTCAAACTGCATCTGTATTTCCACATCCATCTGGGAGATTCAGAAGCACATAGTAGAGCCTTCAGCAGTCTGGTTCATTGACACTGCCAGCAGTAATACATTTTAAGCCATCCCTTCCCCATTGAAAATATTTCATTCTACCCTCAGCATTCTCATCAGTAGGGCCTACTGCATCTACAAGTATTTGATAAAATGAGCTATTCTGAAATAAGTAAGTGTGTGGCCTCTGGAGAGGCCTGGTGCAGATCTTTCGAGCTCACACCCTGTAAGTGACCTGCACGTCTGTGAGAATTGGGCCCTACTCAAGATGAATTCTAATGACGAAGACAGCGCAACACCCAGCCTGCGAACCAGAGGAATTAACCAATGAAAGATAAATGACCCGGACAGGAATTAAATCCAGGACCCATTGAACCAAAGGCCAACACGCTAACCATTTAACCATGAAGGTTGATCAAATAAAAACGGGATGTTTGTTCCTGAACATCAATAGTTTGTAGGACTGGTCCAGTGCTTGACAATATTTGATCACCGAACTGTGCTATTCTTAGGCGGGACCGTTAGGAGGTGGGGAGAGCGTGCTGTTATATATTTCCCACCGTTTCGTCAGTAACGCTCACAATGTCGGAGCAACAGGTGCACCCCTCCACTGCACAACGCATAATTATAATATTTATTGCTCGTGAAGCAGTTACACCGGCGGAAATTTGCCAGAGATTGACTGCACAGTTCGGTGATCAAACATTTTCAAGGACGCGTGCGTTTGCCTGGCAGAAGAAGTTCAAGGAAGGACGATAACATGTGGAAAATCAGCAACATGGCACAAGAAGTTAAAGGACGAGAACATGTGGCAAGATATCTTTTAGTTATACATCAACACGGAAATGAATATCATCACCTACGAATGTGTGGAAAATCACCAACGCAATCACAGTCCTCGAACCAGCATTACAGACGAAAACATTTGTGCGGTTAAAGACATTACTGATCAAATGTAAGGCTTTTTAGGCGTTTGCTCTATTAACCAGGGTTTCGTCTTAGGTCTAGAAAAGCCTTATATTTGATCTGTTTTTGACATGCTCTATTGGTGAAAAATATCTCATTCCCTCCATGGGAACTTAGAATTTTCCATAAAGACATTACTGACGACGATAGTATCTAGAGTATCAGTATCAAAAATTGCAGAACAAGTCGGAATCCATAATGGGAGCTGTCAGGCAATCATCACAAACGACCTACAGTTCCGTAAAGTGTGTTCCAGATGGGTCCCTCGCCTATTGACCGAAAATCTGAAGTTGAGACGTTAGAAGGTCTGTCAGAGACTTACAGCAAGGTTTGCAAGGTTTGAGTTGGATTGTCACCTATGATGAAACATGGGTCCACCACTCCAAACAAGCCAGTAAGGAGTGGTAAAGGAAAGGGGAGGCAGCGCCAGTGAAAGCCAAGACTCTGTCAGCTGGCAAGTTCGTGCAACCATTTTTTTTCCAATCGGCGAGGCATTTTGCTGATTGATTTTTTGCATAAGCGACACACAATTGATGCTGCTTACGACTGCGAGCTGTTGAACAAGGCGAGGGTTGCACATCGCCACAAAAGAAGAGCCCGATTCGACAGGTCATCCTCCTCCACGACAATGTGCAGCCCCATACTGCAGCTTTAACCGTCTCCAAGCTACAGGAAATGCACTGGACTACACTTCATCATCCTCCTTACAGCCCGGACTTATCTCCATGTGATTTCCATTTGTTCAGACCGCTTAAAGAAGCTCAAGGAGGGCAACGATTTGAAGATGACGAGAGTGTGGAAGACTTCGTGCGTAACTGGCTGGTGACACTACCCTGTTATTTTTACTATGAGGGCATCAAAAAGCTGCCCATACACTGGGACAAATGCATTTCCAAAGCAGGAAACTATGTGGAAGAATAAATTGTAATTGCCTTATGTTATTCAATAAATGAATTTAAATAAAAACTAAAGTCGCAGTTATATTTGATCCCCCTCTCGTAAGTGACAGTTTAAGAATAAAAAAAGTGAACGTGGATTGATTCTGAAAAAATAATTTTACAATTGGCTTTACAACCGCAGCATTTGGGACATCTGCAAAATAATGTAAGTAGTGTATTACAGGCACCATTGTAATATGGATTTTTTTTTTTTTTTTTTTTTTTTTTTTTTTTTTTTTTTTTTTTTTTTTTTGAAGAAGGAAGCCATACTTTCCAGTGTCAACTCAGTTAAATGTACATTAAAAGCTTTTCTGTCTGTCGAACATACAAGTTCAATACAAATATTACAACACACTGGATTGGATGTGGCGGAAGTAATGGAGCAGGAAAAGTGGAAGTACAGAAAGGAGTGGAGGAGGCTTGTTAACCACACCCGGGTGACTGGAGTGGGACATTGATGATGACAATGATGACTATTAAACAAAGAATGACACATTTTTGTTCTTAAAAGGACATCAGATTCTATCATGTCACACTCAATATTTGGAAATATTTATGTTTATTTGTATCTAAACACCTATGTAACTGAAATCTAGAACTTACCTTAATGAAGTCTTGCCTTTGCACTAGAACATAAAATGCGAGGCTTTTGGGAAGAAAAAAAAAAAGTTTTCAATGGCTCGAATCCAAACCAGCTGCCAGTCCGCTGATCCTCATTATGTCACGCTCCCCACCCTGGTCAGGTTAATGACATGCTGCACTTTCCCTTCAGGTGCTTTACCCCTAGTGTTCTCTTAGTATTATCATTATCACCAAGCTGTCATCGCATTGAATCCTGGATGTGCTGATGAGGCGGGCTGATGCATGTTTCAAGTGTATGTGGTATGTTCTGTTCCTGTCTCTCTCTCTCACGATTAATGTACTATGTAAGAGTTGTAGATAATGAGTTCTAACATGGAAATAATGAGTTTCCAGATACATGTCCATATAACATTTTCTTCTATGTGCGAGGAATCTCTCCTGAAAGTTTGGTTGCACCATATTGTTTTCACCTATACGTAAAAGTTCAAATCTGGAGGGGTCACATTGTAATATCCCCTGTGGTTCAGCTAGTGAGTCACTACTACAATACATCTATCATTTAAGCTGATTCAATCAGCTTCATAAAGCAAGTTGATTTTTTACTTGTCCTTTCTTCATTAACCTTTTCCATTTCTATTACATCTGCAACTTCACTGTTATTACACTTTTTGTTATTTCTTACAGAACATCATCACAACACCTGTTTTATGTTCCAATGCTTATGTCCATTACATAGTGATAAGAATTTATATTGAAAAGTAACTAGTTCACTACAGTTTTTACTAGTTAACATTTCTTTATGTTGTAAAAATTACTTTATAGTACAAACTTAAGTCAAAAAGGAGAACTCATCAGGACATTAAAAAATATGTACCACCACCTCACCAATATGAAAAACTCTTGTGAAATAAGTTTAAAAGCTGGTATTTCCCCATTGAATGATTGAGAAGTAGTTGAGTTACACCTAGCGAGATCCCATAATTCATTATAAAAAGGGACAATTTTTTCTTAAAAATACAGAGATTAAATTACTTCATACCCTGTATCACACCATAGTGAAAAAAACACACACACACAGCAATCATGCCTAACACTCAAAACCGTGGTCTCTAGTCCAGTTCAGGACTCCATGCATCACAACCACTACTGTTTTAAGAAATGTCAGTTTCAGCACCACACTTTGGAGTTGCTTCAGGATTAACATACCATTCACCACAGAATTGCCCACTATTATCCGATAAATGAGGCAGAAGAGAAACGAGGTCCCTTTCCTTGAGGGCTGATGGTTAAGTAGGTACTTTTGTCTGAAAATTCTTTGACCTGTAAAGTTTTCACAGAACCCTCTATAACTTTCAAGCCTGAGCCGCACCCCCTCCCTTACCGACAATCTATGTCACCATAAAACACACACGTCGGGAGATTTGAGGCGTGGACCGTGACTAGGAAAAGCCAACGACACAGCCCTGAACTGGAAACGACCCTCATTTCAATGCAGAACAGGAACGAGACGAGGGCTACTAGCAATAAAATTGACACTAAATTTAAATGAGGGTTTATTGATATAATAAAATTCAAAAAAAAGAAACAAGAAATGAAGCCAGCAATTAAAAGAAAAGATACATACATGTGCAGAGTTCATCCAATTGGAGTCCTAACATTAATGCCTGAGCACAGTTTTTCAAACACCAAGCTTAAATTATTCATACGATGGCTCACCGTCTCAACTGCAATCTCGCTACATACTGTGGTAATGTGTATACAATCCACACGAGTCAACTAGGTCATTCTTTCCGCGAGATTAATAAAATTCTTTACATACACGTCTATTTAACTTCCACATCATCTCAACAATTACCACAGATCAAAGTTCCCACGCAGCAAGGAGAAGGAAAAAAAAAAAAAACCAGAGAAGGTAAAATAAAATGTGAAAGATCACAACATAGCACAGAGAGAAACATCTCTGGACCAAAGAAACAATATTCAAACCCAAAGAGAAACACAGGCACGCGCAAATTTTGAATATAAGAAAACAAACATGGCGGCCCAATGGGCAAGCAAACGGCCATGACGGAGACCAAGGCAAAATAAATATCACCATACCGGCAGTCTCAGAAACAAAGTCACAAATGTAAATTGAGCTGACCGACATGCCATCCTTTCACTCCTTCCACTCACCAACACACACCCAAACATTCATACATTGCCGGTATCGGCAAACAATACGAGCAGTTGCTCCAGTTAATAAGTTGAACACCAACTCATATAGTATGACTCTCATGGTCACAAACAAAGGTCTCGCATGTCAGAGATAGCGTACATGGCGCAGACAAATAGCAGTGGGATAACAGGGACCCAGTGGTCACGCATAAACCCATCGGCTTACGCACTTCGTATGACACGAATAGATCTCCGCGTCGACACGCAGAGCGTACATTCATTGGCAAAATACTTTACAATGTAGTGCACGTAAATAAAATCAATCAAAGACCCAGCTAGGAACACATCACAATCACGTCAACAACAGACACACAGCCCATTCTCGCTGTAGAGCAGAAGGATGCATATCAATCGGCCATCATTAAAAGAGGCGAATGGCAAAACAGAACTGTAGAAATAATATTAATACAAGGATTACCATACCTGCAATATCAATAATCAAAATAACAAGAAGGATGGTAGTATGGGTCAAGTTTAAATCTATTAAAAACCCATTTATGGCATAAAAACGCCACTCCAATCTCCGTGGGATCCATGTTTATATTCCACACACACAATAATGCAAAGATTCACTCCAAAGAGATAAAACAACAGTCTCGCCGAAAGAATGATCTTCCGTGCTCATGACCGAGGGAGCTGCCCTCTCTGGTACAATCATGGAAACACTTAACTCAATCGAGCTGAGGCCAATACAAGCCCTTTGCAATACGGGAAACATCATTTTTAGGAACATGCCATTTTAACATGGCTCAAGCCTCATAGTAGCTGACTGCTTCCTCTCCTGCCTGAAATATCTCAACCATAGATGCACGGACACCATGAGGACTGCAGTCAATGAGACACACTAACCTGGTGCTGGAGTTAGTGGGAAACTACTGTGCTGGAGGTGAGGTAAAAAAGGTACAGTTCTACTGCCAATCTACAACATCTTCATGGGAAACTACAAATAACTGACCACCATGCTGAAGGTAAGCATAAGAATGGTATTTTATGTAGTGACAGTATGACGAAGTAGAAAAGACAAGTAACAAGCTTAATTTATGTTAGTTGAGATGAGAAACCAGCCCTGCATATTGAGGAAAATTTCAAAAAGCATCACACACTAGCAAAATATAGACCTTAGAGGCCTTGTGACTGCACTTAATGATTTCCAGTAAAGAAGACTAGGACAAGAAAAGACTCCCCTTGCAGATACGAAGCCTTTGTTCATTTGGTTACATCGCGCATTTCTATCTACGAAATGTCACTGTAAATTTTGTCACAAATGGAACATAATAATTGCTTTTACTTAAATGAAGTGAAAAATCTGCAGAAAATTAAGAAATACCGCCGTTATTAGAGAAATATGGGTACATAATTATGTCATATTTCGCAGCTGGTGCCGTCTTTTGTTAATTTCTTGAGGTCCAGAGCTAGCACCGAGAAATGGGAGTGCTATGTCTGTGGACTCTCATCTTTGTCCATATGACTAGAGCGGCCAGTTGAAACAACAAAATGGAGGTCAATAGCATTCACGATAAGAAAAATAACATGATCCCTGGACCAATAAATCACTAGTCCGCAGAATTCTTCTTATGTACAGGGGCAATAGCTTTTTGTCGCCTATTAAATCTTGCATATCGCGATACAACTCAGGAAATGATGTCATTGACACCTGAAGCAATAAAACGAAAGCAAAGAACTTCAGTGGACACAGACATCACACACGAAATTGTTGAAAGTGTAAGACAAACAAAAGACATGTGCGTTACTGTGAGCGTAGCACCAAAAGTACTTGTAAAGTAGTAAAGTAGGTATATATAATATTCACCAAAAATAAAATATTTCTTAATTTACCGCAGATTTTAGACTTAAACTGTGTAAGATCAATTATTATGTTCCATTTGTGACAAATTTTACAGTGACATTTCGTAGATAGGAATGCGCGACGTAACCGTTCAATAAACGAGTGCCTATACCTCATGCAGTAGCAAGTACCATCCATATACAGTAGAGAAAAAATCCAGAAATACTAGGGCCGTTCAAAATATACATTTCCAGGATGCATATCTGACATTTGACAAATGCTCAATGTGCACAATATATACCTATGCTGCACTAAAAATGGCTGAAAAAAGCCATATATATTGTTAAAAATAGTGATTTAAATACTAACTGTACTTCTATAAGTGTAGCAACTTCTGAATCAATTCATGTTATTTGAAACAGTTCAACAGAATTTATACCTGTATATACCTAACACTAATTTTCATTGCTTTCTGAAAATGTTGGTGAAAGTACAGTAAAACCTCCATTTTAACCAAAATGACCCACTACATTTTAAAAAATATATTATTTGTTCTTTTTTTGGAAGAAAATTTTCTTTTTCCAAAGAAAAGTAAAGGGCAAAAACAATGGAGAATGACTCACAAAGATGCATGACCTTGAGTCACTCCCTTGCAAATGTCTAATCAAATAAGCCTGATTACTGGTCACCGACTCTTAATAATTCCTTGTAACATTGCTTGGTTGAATCTGTTAATGTTTTGCAGTATAAGGAAAGAACTGAAATATCTCAACCATTGATGCACGGACACCACGAGGAAATGAAGTCCATGAGACACACTAACCTGTTGCTGTCACCACCATCATTGATGGATTCAATGCATTACAGGTAGGCATTATTTCTCTTACTGTAATTAGAGCATGAGTAATATATCTATAAACTGGGATTTGTCTACAAAAATGTTTTCATTCTTTCAGATAGTTTTATACTTTGCTGAACACAGTAATGACAGTAGGCAGTCAGCTGCCCTCCTAATAACAAGATGGCGAGATACTGCCACAAGAAAATGCTGCGAAAAGGAAGTTCAGAAAAATTCTCAAATATTTTGGTATTAATCCAACAGTGCAATAGTCCTGTACTTGAGAATAATAATGTATGTACATATTGATTTGAAATACTGATTCTGTAAATTATTCTTCTTGTTATTATTACGACTTAAATTCTGCCTGCTGTCATTTCTTGACGGATACAGTACTTTTGCATCCATCTTTTGGCACAGGCCAGAGCAATGTGTAGCTTCCACTGAAGTCTCAGTCTCATCCATGGCTGTGACAATATGGAAGCTGCTGGAGTGTGGGTGGTGCTGAGTAATGACATTCATAGCACAACCAGGCTATCTATGACAGCTGTTGGTGGAGCTGTAGAGGATCAAACCAGCCTTTGGGCTGAATACCCAACATACATACATACATACATACATACATACAGCACAAGCAGTGTGTCAGTGTCATGAAAGGTGTTGCTCATAGGGTTAGTTGTGATACAACAGCACTCTGGTCCAGTGAGGAAAGCAATGGCAAACTACCTCACTCCTTGTCTTGCCTAGTACACCTCATTTTGGTACTGCCATTGGTTTTTGTGGTTTCTCTATAACTGCATAGCCTTTGGTGGTGCTATTTGAGGATCCAACTAGCCTCTGGGCTGATGACCTAACAGACAACAGACATGACTTAAATACAGACAACTGAAATTATTATTTAAATGTAAATTACTGTACGAGTAATTTTCTACCTTTTGACACCAATCATCACCATGTACATAATTACCCAAAATTTTGGTTATCTGAAATCATTTAATTCCCCTTTATATTGGTTAACAGAGGTTTTACTGTATGTCACTAAGATATCATTGGTGATACCACTGATACCACTTGCTAAGCTCCTTTGTACAAAGGAAATGTTTTGGACACCATCAGAGGTGCATATACTTGTCCTCGCATTACATCTCTGCCACTGCGGGACCGCTGCATTTCTAAGAAAGTGAAAGGTCTAGATCAGAGGTGCTCAGCTGGGCGTTTGTTGAGGTTTGCCCAGTGCAGCCAGCTTACGTAGGAAGCATACCTCACAGTGAAGCAAGAGAGAGCAAACACACTTGGCAGGGAAGCGAAACAGTGAAGACGAAGCTCTGTTCCACTACTCAGCGAAATGTTGATTTGGTTATAGAATTTTTAAAAAAATGACGTAACTGCAAGGAAACTAACCCTTTCAAGATATTCCAGTTTAATTTACTCTGCGCTGCATATAAACAGTTTCATTTTCTCTTATTTATACATTATGTATCGATACAATTTATGAAGATACGGACTTTTAGTGTACAAGCTACGATTTACAATTCCTTGGATGGGAATGCCAGTATTTCCCTTAAGAAAAGTAAAATACCTGTTATTCATTCATCAAAATGTAATATATTAACATAATTCAGCAAGTTTAATGTTTGATTTTGCACACTTGTCATGTTATGAGACTTTACCTGTTCACTGAATTTCTGAAAATAGTATCAGGCTAGCTAGCCTCTAAATGGTGAGCGATTTTCATGAAGACTGAGGACACACGTGTACTATCCAAGATTACAGTACGACAACAATGTAAATGCATCTGCCAAATAGATATATAGAATGCCTACAGATAATAACATGTTATTCCCAGTAAGCATGATTGGATTGTTGGCAAGTTTATCAGATAATTTAAACCCAAGCAACCACAAGCCACAGCTTATCCACCTCAACCCTGTATTATATTAGAAACGTTTCTAAAGCACCTCTTAAAATAAATAATAATGGAAATTGTAATTAATTGGGTACAGTACAGAAATATTTGAGGTTTTAACGCTTTATTGTATCCAGTCAAAATACATGAACTGCAATGAAACAAAATAATATATTTCTTACAACGTAAATTGAAAATGAAGCGGATTACTTTCTGTCCACTGGAAATAAAACAAAATCAGCACTTCAAAAGTAAAGACTTAAATGAATGTTGACTGTCCTTCACTACTTCTGCACTTCCTGTCACCCCGTCTCTTTCCAGGCAGGATCAGAAAGTTGAGGAACAGGTTTTCCCTTCATATCCATGAATATCTTTATCTCTTCAATCAGCCGAACGAATCACCTAAGACTATTTCACTTCAAAACGTAATCTGTCTTTTGTTTCTGCACAGTAAGACGCTGAATATCGGGAATAATATCTTTAAAAGAATGCAACCGAATAACACAGTTTAAGTCAGGCATCATCAATTGAGAGCAAAATGCCTTCGGAGCCAGTTTGCTCCCCGCTTTCGAGGAGCGAGAGCAGCTTAGTGAGCAAGTAGGGAAAGTGCACGACGTAATACGTACTGAAGGCCAGTGGTGCACATCTTTCTTGACAGGTTAGATTGTGACACGGTACGCGTGAACTCATGTTAGGTGACAGTAGTGCGCTTCCGTAAGCTGTAGATGTTGCATTTACTATGGAAGAGAGTTCAGCACAGCGTAGGCCATCGACGCCAACAAGTTTCAACCTTCCTGGGTAGAAGAATATTTAATAGATGAAGGAAACAACACAGCAAAATGTTTAATATGTAATCAAATATTGAGTCACATTAAAAAAATTAATCTGCAGCACCATTATTCCTTGTGTCGTATCAACAAGTATGATAAATATGAAGGCTGGGAAAGTACAGCTTTGCCAGAAAAACTTGCAGATAGGGCGTACTTTAAAACCCTTCAGTGAGGGTGTGTTTGTGAAAGAGTGTATACTTCTGCCAACTGAGGCAGTGTGTCCAGAAAAAGCGGATGATTTTCAATCTATTACCTTATCCTCTTCTACAATTATGCGATGAATAAAGGACCTAGCCAATGACATTCAGAGGCAATTATGTTGCATCACAAAGAATTTCATATCATATTCACTGGCAATAAATGACAGCACGGATATAAATCACACCTCCCAACTTGATGTTTTTATCAGAGGCTTAAACAGCGACCTTGTGACAAGGGAGGAACTTTTAGATATAGTGCCAATGAAACATACCACAACCGGTTTTTATTTATTTGAAAGTCTCGAAGTGACAGTGGAGAGTTTTGCCTTTCCATGGGAAAAAGGACAAAAGTACAAACATCTCTCTTAAGAATACAATTATGTAAATGAAATGAAATGATTCTGCAAATTGTGATGTTCACAATTTTATACTCCAAAAAGTTTGTTAATCAAAACAAGAAATGTTGAAAATGTAAAATCAAAGTCAATGTCCATGCCCATGAATATCAAATTATTAAATGATCTGCATATTCTCTGCAGTGGGGAATTTTTATGGAAGAGAGTTTTGCTTCGATTGCCTTAAACATAAGCTAGCTAGATGTTTCTACAATGAAATTAAACTGTTCAAGTAAAATGCTATTGTCCAATATCCCATACACACATTTTATAAAAAACCAAATTAATGTGATATTTCTCTTCAATTATTTAAGGAAACACATTAAAATCACGTAGGAGGTTACTATATGATATTCTGTCTAAATAAGAACTATTATATCATTTAAAGTATAGGAATCTTAAAATTTGTTTTGTATTCTCTCCTGTTTGTCAATATGTTATTTATAATACGGCAACTAAACTGCAGAGGCATTTTGCAGATGACTACTTAGTAAAGATATTAAAAGAGAGTTGAAATTGAGGTTGGGTCTCACGGAGCTTGATAGCTGCAGAAGCTTAAGTGTGGCCAGTATCCAGTATTCGGGAGATAGTGGGTTCGAAATGTCAAAATAGATTGGAAGCCCTGAAAGGTGGACACAGTAAATTTTATTCTTGAAAGAATTTTACTTATTTCCATGGTTTCCCACGTTCACACCAGACAAATGCTGGGGCTGTACCTTATTTAAGGCCACGGCTGCTTCCTTCCCACCCCTGGCCCTTTCCTGTCCCGTCGTCACCATAAGACCTATCTGTGTTGGGGCGACGTAAAGAAACTTGTAAAGAAATGAGGTTGGGACTTGATGCGGATTAAACAAAACATTTCATGTTAAACTAACACCTAGATCTCTTACAGCGCTTACCCATTCAAATATTTCATTATTCAACTTATATTCGAAGAGGATCTCATTGCTGATTCTAGAAAAAAAATTACAGAGCACTTTTTGATATTAACCCAACCAACCTGGGCCCAATGTTTGAGAAGTCAGGACAAAGGGGGAGTGATACAGGAGTAACACCTCTTTAAAAAACCTTGGTCCAGCTGACCCGGCTGGTAGTCCCACGTACGGGTCCCTGGCAAGGATTATGGTGAAGAACTCAACGGCAGTGAACATGGAGAAGAGGAACTTTGGAACAGTGGAACTGGCGGAAGGGGCAACCCTCCTATTCTGGGTAACCAGAACAGGAACTGCTGCCTTGCAGTAGAAGTAGGAACTTCAAAGGCCAAGGGAAGAAACCCCGACAGAAAATCAGCATGGTGCCTCAGGCTTAACTGTTTGCCGTCCCTAACGCTCAAAAGCCCTCGAATATTATCACCCGCCTGCCTCATCACACTCGCGTTCATTATGTGTTGAGAGATATACTGAAGAGTCTTGTGAAACCACACTGTATTCACTTGAATCAGCAAGCTGTAAGGAACTTGTTGACAGCATTTCCTGTGTGTATTTCCCAAGTAGACCTACTTTATAAATATTATTGTTCAGTTAGAGATTATTCTTGTTTTAGTTCACACCATGTCGTCTAATGGCAGAGTTGTGTCGAAAGGTGTGAAAGAATGCAAAATTGAAGATATGTTAGAAGTTAGTTGAGACAGTGAGCTTTCTAGTTGAGGTTCAGAATTGTATTCTGATGAATGTAGTAGTGATAACGATTCTGAGAATCATGAGAGTGAACAAATACTGTTTAAAAAGAAGAATTTCATCCTATATCCGTATTGAACTGAGAACGTAAGAGAGGTGGACCCCTTAAGTTACCTCTCTTACATAAACAAATACTGTGTGAAGATCGAGGGACAGGGCTACAAAGAAATGATACTAGTTATATCTGGAGTCAAAATATTTGTTTTGATGAACTGAAAATATGGGAAAACAATGCCAGTCCAAATCACGATTTACCTCCTGGGAGTTCAGAAAAAGATTTTCTTGAATTATTTGCGGGATTGGAATTTTATGAGCTAGTAGCAGAGCAGACTAATGCTTATGCCAAATATTTACAAAATAAAAAAATAAAAAAACTGGCACTGTTGATACTACCTGGCAAGACCCTAATGCTGATAAAATAAGGTTGTATGTAGGAGTTCTAATTTGTATGGGATTGGCTGTTTTACCTGAAATAGACTATTACTTCCTAGGAGACTTTTGCGTGTGCCCGTTAGTAAGGCAGGCAATGACACTGAAACGGTTTAGGAAACTTGGGCGATATTTACATCTAGGTAGCCATGTAAACAGGCCAACACCACAAGATGAACATTACAATATTCTGTACAAAGCAAGACCAGCTCTGCAACTTATCGAAAAAATTTGGGATTTTGTATGCATCTGGCCGGGAACTCAGAGTAGATGAAGCTATGATAGGTTTCAATGGAAGATTTATCTTGAAACAGTACCTCCCAGGGAAACCCACCAAATGGGGTATCAAAGCATGGGATATTGCTGACAGTGGAAATGGCTACCTTCTGAAATGTGAGATTTATAAGGGGAACAAAAAGAGACACAGGACCAGAATTTATTATTAGGGTAGCAGGTGGTTTAACACCTGACAGAGTAATACTGGGGAAAGTGGCATCATGTTTACTTTGATAACTTCTTCAGTTCTGCAAAACTGAAGAAATTATTGCTAACCCATTAACACCTATAGTTGTGCACAGTTGACACTCAAGCGGGGAGAATGTAGGAAAATGCAAAATGGTGGAATAACAGCAACAGTCTGGCAAGATAAACGAACTGTTTTTATGCTGTCAACAAATTCAGACTCTGTGAAAGATTGTACAGTAAAACAAAAAACTGGTAAAAGCAATGAAGAAATAGATATTGCATTTCCTCATGCTGTCATAAATTACACAAAACATATGGGTGGCATAGACATCGGTGATCAGAAATGAGAACACTTTTTTTCCCTTGCTATTTGTTTTATGTCACACCGACACAGATAGGTCTCATGGCGATGGTGGGATAGGAAAGGGCTAGGAGTGGGAAGGAATCAGCCATGGCCTTAAGGTACAGCCCCAGCATTTGCCTGGTGTGAAAATGGGAAACCACAGAAAACCATCTTTAGGTCTGCCGACAGCGAGGTTCGAACCCACTATCTACCAGATGCAACCCATCCCCCGACCGCACGGCCAACTCGCCCGGTAAAGAGAATACTAACGTGTTGGGCGATCGTCTAAAAAATGGTGGAAATTTATTTTTCATTTTGTGATCAATGTGTGCGTTGTGAACAGTTTCATTCTTTATGACATCAGTAACCGACCAGTTCTCACAGCTCATGGAAACAGACTGCTGAACTTCCGGCACAACTTGGTGCAACAGCTGATCGGAAATTTCACGTGCCGCAAACCTACAGGCAGGAAAAGAAATTTACAAATCGGCTGTCCATCCCCTAAATTATTTCATTCTCTTGTGAAGATACCTGGTCGTGCCTAAGTGTGTGCATTGTGTTCACAAATTAAAAATAGGGCGGCTTGTGGGAGAGGCAAACAAACAACATTCAAATGTAAGCAGTGCGATCTACCACTGTGCAGGACAGGGTGCTTTTCGGAATACTATCTGGAGTGAAATGTGGATATTCAAAATTAGGGTGAATACACGTTTATATGCACTAATCATTTAGGAATGAAATACAAAACAAATTACATTTATAATCTTTATTCGTTTGACTTCTAGTTATTTTCTTTTAAAGGGTGGTATTTATGCTGCTGTGCCTATTGGGATTTAAAGGACTGTCAGAAAACAAGGTAATTAAGGCCAGGCATCCGCCTTTACATGGGGAATGGCAAAGGGTTAAGATGGCAGCCCCATCAAGGCACTCGGAAGCAGTGGGTTAATCACTCACTCTTTTTAAATAATCTGATTATAGAAACTGAAGCAAAATTTCAAAATCGGATGGATAACCTTATGACCTTTGGCATGAAGAGGATAACGAAAATTGGTCTCTGGAATGTGAGGACCTTGAGGGAGAAAAGCAGACAAACAAGTGACATGGGAAATGAAGAACTACAGGCTGGACATTCTGGGATTGAGTGAGGTGAGGTAGCCAGGATTTGGCAAGATACAGACAACAGATGGAATTACATTTCTATATTCTGATGGTATGACTTTGCTGGCGAGATGTAGTGTTTACAGTGCACTATGTCTTCTGGTATAGGCTATATCAAATTTGTTACTTTAATTGACCTGTCTCAGTCTCATCCTTGGCTTTGACAATATGAAAGTGACTGAGGTATGTGTGATGCTAGTAATACCATTGCTTATGCAGCCAGTCCCTTCAATGATGTGAAGATATCGCTCATAGGGTCGGTTGGTGCATGCATTTCAGTGGACTTGGCAAACTGATATGTAATAGCAACCGCTGGCTCGGTGAGGAAAGCAACGGGAAACTACCTCACTCCTCATTTCCCTAGTATGCCTCTTCAGTGACACCTAGGCTATTTATGACAGCTGGCAGAGCTGCAGAGGATCAAACCAGCCTTCGGGCTGAATACCCAACATACAACACATTCTGGTGGTGAGAACGAAGAGCACAGGGATGGAGTGGGGTTGATGCTCAGTAGAAATGCAATGAGAAGTCTAATAGAGTGGAAGCTGGTTTCTAGTAGGCTACTGACTTAGGTTCAAGACCAATATCAGGAATGTGACCATTATCCAATGCTATCCACCAGAACAATCGGAGTTGGAAAGAAAGGAGGAATTCTACCAAATGTTGCAAAATGCCACAATGAAAAAAGTAAGGATATTCTCAAGAATATGGGAAATTTCAATGCGAAGATTGGCTCAAAAAATGAGGGATTGGAGCACATCGTGGGTATACACCGTCTTGGCGAGATGAATGAAAATGGGGAAAAGTTTACGAAATATTGCACCAGCCAAGACTTAGTGATAGGTGGCACGGTGTTCCTGCATAGGCAGTGTCACAAGGTCACGTGGGTGTCTCCTGATCAAGTCATGGAAAACAAAAGTGATCACACTGCAGTGATCAGGAGGCTCAGAAGTAGTTTGGAAGATGTTAGGAACAAGAGAGGCAGTGACCATCATCTTGTCGCCAACTTCCGTATAAAGATCGTGGCAGTCCACCAAAAGTTCAACACTCGGCACAAGAAGTTTGATTTTGGTAAGCTAAAGAATCAGCAGACGTTGCAACAATTTCCACTGGAGCTTAGCAACAGATTCAAGGTGCTAGATTCTGATATAGAGAAGGATGTAGAGACTGTATGGAGCGAGGTGAAGAACATCTATGTGGAAACAAGTGAGAAGCAGCTCGGCTACAAAAACTACCTGCGGAAAGAATGGATATCTGATCAGACCTGGGACAAAATAAATTACAGGAAAGAGATAAAGACTAAGCTAAGTATCTGCAAGACTAGACAGCAGAGGGCTCGAACACAAGCCGAGTATTCAATAGCAGATAGGGAAGTAAAGAGGAGTGTGCGAAAGGATCACAGGAAGTGGATTGATAAGCAGGCAGAGAAAGCAGAACAAGCGGCAAAGAGGGGGGGGGGGGGATATAAAGGAGCTTTATGGCATAACAAAGATGCTTTCGAAGAAATGTTTTAATAAGAATTGGCCTGTGAAGAGCAAGACAGAAGAGATCCTCACTACATGCGAGCAACAGCCAAGTAGGAGGAGGGAACATTTTGCAGAGGTTTTTTTATAGAGATGTGGGACTGGAAAATGAGCAGCAAGGAGAAGATGAAGAAGCAGAAGAAGAACAAAGTGATCCAGGCATCAACCTTGACTCTCCAACTCAGGGTGAGATACAGACTGTGTTGAAGCAGATGAAAAATGGGAAGGCACCAGGTCTGGACAACATTCCAGCAGAAGTACTGAAAGCAGAACTTGATACTACAACCAAATTGCTCCACCCGCTGCTGGAGAAGACATGGAAAGAGGAGAAAATACAAACCAACTGGAAGAAGGGGCTGATAGTCAAGTTACTGAAAAAAGGGGATACAACAAACTGCAAAAGCTGGAGGGGTATCACCTTGCTCTCCTTTTCAAGCAATCTGCTGTCGCCAGTCATCCTGAATCGCATAAAGGATTCGGTAGAAAGAAGGCTTTGAAAGGAACAGGAAGTATTTCGGCAACATTCAGCTGTGAGGATCTCATCAGTACACTCCGAATCATCATAGAGCAGAGTGTGGAATGGCGGAATACCTTCTACCTCGCATTCGTGGACTTCGAGAAAGTCTTCAACTCTCTAAATCAAAGAATCAAACGGAAGACCCTTGAGGAATACATAATACCACCAAAGATCATGAAAGATATGTACAAGGTGTATGAGCATCAGGTTCTTCATGCAGGGAAACTAACAGGAAAGATAAACGTCAAGTCTGGAGTGAGACAGGGGTGTGTTCTTTTTCCCACTCTGTTCCTGCTGGTCCTGGATAGTGTGATGAAGAGGGTAATGGGAGGATGGAAGAGGGGCGTTCATTGGGGGCGCTTATTCCCACGAAACAAAGACTGCTCATTAACCCATTGAGCAGTACTGCCGTCTATTTACGGCAGTGTTGCGCGTGGCCTACGGGAGTACTGCCGTCTATTTACGTCCTCGTAGTTTGCGCCTGAATAGTAGCGCCGTCTATTCATGTTGAATGTTTGAAATTGTTTTCTGACATCGTACTGGCGGGTTTCTAGAACAATTTTGGGGATGTTTGACATGTTCAGCGAATTTTATTCCATGTTTTGTTACATCTCGCATGTTCTGCGATGAAGTTCTGTCCCTGCGTCTGTAGTCACGTAACCTAACTTCTTACGAGATTTTGCTACGAATTACGACAACACCCGGGAACTGTTTTCTATTGTTGTTGCCTTTGACTGAATTGTACGTCTATTCCTAGACAATACACATAATTTTTCTTTTCCCTCATCTCTGGTTTCCGTAGAAACAAACGCTCTCTGATTGTGAATAAATACACGTGCTAATGGCGGGATCAAGTCGAGGATGCGGGCTTGCTCCGCAAGATATAAGTAATATTTTGACTAACGAGGAGTCTGATGATGAAATTTATATTTATGCTGATGATAGTGATTATATTGTGTCCGTTGAGAGTGAAATTAGTAATTCCTCGGAAGACAACAACACGGAAACTGAGGACGAAGTGCAACCCGCTGTCGCAAAGAAGGCTAAGCTGTCAGCTGTTCAAGCCGAAAAAAGAAAGTGGAGTTGTGTAGGTAGGTTTCTTCCTACGCTTTCTGCTCATTTTGATGCTTCAAATTCAGGTGTTAGTGATAATCTTCGTGTGAATGATAATGACAATGAGTCAAGACTTGAAGTGTCGATTTTCAAAGAAGTTGTTGATCGCAATATTATGAACTTGATAGTGTCAGAAATGAACAAGTATTACTTAATTGTTACGGAAAATACGGACGTAAAGGATAAGTCGAAGTTACATAAGTGGCAAGGCATAACCGTGGAGAATCTTTGTTTTCCTGGCAACTGTTTTGTTGATGGGCCATGTGAAGAAAAACAGGATGGAAGACTATTGGTCAACAAATAAATTGATCGAAACTCCGATGTTCGGTAAAGTGATCTCTCTTGACAATTTTTCCCTCATTCTAAGACTGCTTCACTTTTCAGACAACAATCTACAACCCCCAGGTGACAGACTTCACAAAATTAGGCCTATAATAAACTATTTCCGAGATAAATTCCGATCTATATTCTATCCTTTCCAAAATATCTGTATTGATGAGAGCCTTGTTGCTTAGAAAGGTCGCCTAAAATGGAAACAATACATTCCATCAAAGCGACACAGGTTTGGTATAAAGGTGTTCATACTTTGCGACTGTGAAACTGGGTTTATCCTTGATTTTATTGTTTATACTGGGAAAGATACGGAAGTTGAACACGATGAAAAACTCTGAGTGTCTGGGTCAGTTGTCAAAACTCTGACAGCACCTTACATTCCTTTTGAGTATTTACACAAGGAAAATACTGGAGCTTGTGGCACAGTCAGAAAAAACAGAAAAGGGATGCCCGACTTCCCGAAGAAAATTCAAAGGGGAGAATGTATTTCATGGCACACCAATGATATGCTGGCGCAAAGATGGCATGACAAAAGGGATGTTACCATGCTAACCAGCATACACGAGAACGTGATGGTAGAAACAGGTAAAACAGATCACGCCACAGGGCAGAATAAAAAGAAACCCTTGAGTGTACTGGATTATAATGAGAACATGGGTCCAATTGACAAAGCTGATATGCAAGTAAGCTTCACTGCAAATGTCAGGAAAACACTGAAATGGTATGTGAAGTTGTTTTTTTACCTGATAGACATTTCAGTGCTGAACTCTTACATTATTTACAAGGTGAAGACTGGAAAAAGTCCACAACTACTTGACTTCCGTCTGTGCCTTATGGATCAGCTACTAGAGGAATTTGCAGTGGAGAGGAAACCAACAAAAGGAGGTCGACCACCTTCAGGAGGAGACTGCTTGAGACTTTCTGAACGTCATTTCCCTAAACCACGGTGTTTTGTGTGTCAGCACACAAAGAAGAGACCACCCAAAAGAACAGACACTAAGTGGATGTGTGTTGAGTGTGATAGACCCCTGTGTGTACACCCCTTACACCCTAAAGACATTTTGATGGGTGAAACTGTCAAGTCAGTGTGTTGCAAAGGCTACAAAAGTGATCACCTATAGAGAGTAATTACGTTTTTGTTAATTTTATTGTTCCTTTCAATATTTTGAGAAAATATTATCTATGCCACTGAATTAAATTGAAGGTATCAGTTATGTACCATAAGTTTGAATTATGTAATTTTATTAACAGAGAAAAGTTAGAATCAAAATAACTTAAAAAAATCAACAATTCCGAATTTTCATGAAAAAACAACTCCTGGTGGTCTGTAAGTGTCACCAAAAACTCACTGATCAAAAGGTTAAGGTCCATGGTATAGTATTCTGTACACTAATACTCCTTTTCACAGTCAGTGAGCTGAATACACCCATTCTCGTTACAGAACTCTGGATCATACATACGGCCCCGAAACAACGAACGAAGAAGCAGAAAATGATTATAATGATATACCCTATACCATTTTTGTTTTTTTTTGTTTTTTGTTATTTGCTTTACGTCGCACCAACACAGGTAGGTCTTGTAGCAACGATGGGATAGGAAAGGCCTAGGAATGAGAGGGAAGCGGCCGTGGCCTTAATGAAGGTACATCCCCAGCATTTGCCTGGTGTGAAAATGGGAAACCACGGAAAACCATCTTCAAGGCTGCCGACAGTGAGGTTCGAACCCACTATCTCCTGATTACTGGATACTGGCCGCACTTAAGTGACTGCAGCTATCGAGCTCTGTCTATATCATTTTACCGTAATGATAATTAAATGAATGGTTTGTATAATGCATTATGTAACAATGACCAAATTTATTCTAAGGACCTTCCTTAGCACAACATAACCCATTTATTATAGAGCCTTATTCCACTCAGCTGTTGTGGCCTCGTTTTTGCTTCTTTTATAACGCCTTTTGTTGTTGTATAAGCCTCACCCTATTTCGTTTCCTTTTACGTTCATTATCCTTCCAGTTATCCATATTTATCCTAGTTTTTCTGGTTTTATTCAAGTTTTTTAACTCGGACGAAACATTCAACACACTGGCATCCATCTTGAATGAATGGCATAGACCCTTCTTCCAGGCAAAGAAGTTTTTTAACAGACAAAAGGCCTATTTCTGTGAAAGTTCGTATGCAATAACCTGAGATGACATAGACCCTTATTCCACAAAACACTCAACTTGCTGAAGAATGTGGTTTAGACCCTTCTTCTATATATTCAATATTGGTGTCTCACTGTTCTATTGTTATTTCTTAGTTGTAATGGGTACAGTACATACCTCTGTTGATTGCATGGTGCGACACAGGTCATGCCGGTGCAATCTGTACGGTGGTCCATGGTAACTATGGGAGAGCTTACACTAATTCTTCTACACACTATGATTGTACAATAGTTAAGACATTTAAGACACTTCCAAATATCGTATTCACTCCAAATTGGCCATGATTGGACATACAATGTTCGTGTACCCGCCCATCAATGTACAGATTACATACTTAAAAGTGTGTATACACCTACCTGCATTATACAAGTATTCATAACTTGGTACATTGTACCCAATCACATAATGAGTTCTCCACCCTCCAAATAAGGGAAATCTTGGGCGAAGATCAAGTTCCACAGAATCACTGAGTATCTTCATGTGGGACGTGGAGATGTTACCAATTTCGTCACGGAAATAAGCATCAGTAGCAGCAGCTGGCAGGATAGTCTGGATTTAAGCGGAGAGAAAGAGAAATATCAGTTGAAGCTTCAAATTGCTGCAAATCGGTACTATGAGGAATTGGGCTATAACTTACTGCACTGAACATTTCAATAAATGTAAAAGAAGATTTTTCTTTGATTTCCTTTCTCAATAAGATAAAAGATTTAAATTACCATTTAGGATTTTAAAGCTAAAGGGAGAAAGGAGTTTATTAAATATATATTGCAGAAGGGAGAGATTTATTAGGTTCTGCAGTATTTTAACCCGCTAATAATTCCTCAGGAAAAACAATACTTAACAGGAGGTTTTCAAGCAAACTAAGCCACAAGGTAGTTAATACATGTCATTTATTCTTATCTGTGTACTAAACATCTTCCAATACTTAATTTTGAGATAATTGTAAACATTTCAAAGGCAAAGACTTTTTTTTTAAATTTGCATTACCTGCAACTAGAAATTAAAATAGTTGATAAATTTCATGTTACACGTAATTACCAGAGCCTATGAACTAAAAGTAACTGAAGACAGGTAATGAACACTGTCATATCTATCACTGTATTGATGCCTACCCTCCTGATGAAGCCAGGAAGCAGAAAACCTCATATGGGGCTGAAGAGATGAATGTAAAAGAAGGGAGACTGATGAGAAGAGAGCCATCTATTAGATGATGGTAGTATATGAAAATGAGGACAATGTTCTCGTCCTTTCTATGTTTTCAAGTTTGTCCTTATCACCTGTATTGCTTCTTCTTCCTACAATGACCAGTCATTGTGTTCAACCTAAAACATTCTTTTCATGTTCAGACGACTTGATTTGACACTCGTTTGTTCCTTTCCAACACTTAAATAATTCCAATGGGATCGTTTGTCCAGAGTTCCTGATCTTTTACTGCCTGTACTCAACTTTGACTTATGTTTCGTCGCGTTCCCTGTCTTTATCCGGTTTTCTTCCTATCCTACACTTCCTGCATCAAGACTGAAGATTTGTCAAAATGACCTCTGAAGTGTTGTTGAATCTGAGAAGGAAATTGTAGAAGACTGCCCTTGTGTTTTCATGTTTGCCATTTCCTCCTCTTTCTTCCCTCTTCTAAAATAATCTGTCATTGTGTTCATTTCATCTCCCTCTCTCTAATGCTAAGAAATCATTAATACATACAACGTATGTATTTCAAATGTAACATAGTTTATCCCTTTCGCTTCCTGCACATTGCCTAGATACACATTTTTTTGTTGACTTCGTTTACTCCGCTCTCACACGGAAGTGAGGGTTCTGGTTTATGCGAAACAACTGCAGTCTGGCGGTATACCTCAGAATCAAAGTTGAAAACAAGGGAGTGTCATTGCTTGCTCTGTGACAAGATGGCACAAAGAGGTAATTACGTTTCTATTTTAGTCAATTTTGTACTTTCAACTATTATATCGCAATAAATTATTAACTTAATACTCTCTAGATTTAAATTATATATGTTTATTTCCAATCTAAAAGTATTTGGGGTATTCAATTCATCTATGAATTCATCGTGAGTGTTGGGAGGGTACGTGTACTTCTCGGCTTTGAGGTTAATTTTGACAGACATGCATTTATTGCTCTTAAAGTAGCTCTGGCTACATGTCTATTGTTGCTATTACTAACTACAGAGTCAAATCGTATATTTACTTGCTGACAGTATATTTTCATGTAGTTGTAACCGTTTTAATTTACATTATAGTCTGTACTATCTATCCCTAATTTTAAGAAAAATGTACTTCAAGGTCTCTCTAGCTTTTCAGATAAACTACGGGCACTAGAAAACCTCCTAGATGATCCAGGGGCTATTCAAGATTTATTACATGCGTCAGATATTGAAGAATTTGATGACAGTGATGACCAGTCAGCATGGAAATCAGAACCTTGTGCAGATGGTTCTAGTTCAGAATCTGTAATATAAGTGCCAGTGAACCCAGTTCCTTCGCTAATTGTCTCATGGTCTAAGAAAACATTTAAATGTAAACCTGGTCCTGAAGTTATTTCTATAGAAGGAGAAAATCCAGTTTCGGTGAGTAAAATTTACTGACTGCAAGTTGAATGAGAAGGTACCAGAACAGATGATGGACCTACTAGTGTTCTGGTTGGCCATTGGAGAGTACATTCTAGGTGGACCCAAGAGAAAAAAATATGACTATTTCAATGAGGAGAATGGAAAACTTTCTTCCCCACAAGAAAGACCTGCAGGTATGCCCAGACAAGACAAACGACTTGATGGTTTTGAACATTATCCAGTTGTAGATAATTTGAAGACGCCACTATGTTGCACACTTAATGGCTGCCAATGGAGATCTCGCACACGACGCATGAAATGCAATGTTTACCTCTTTTTAAATAAAGACAATAATTGTTTCCGTTTGTTCCACACACTGAGGTAGACATACTAACGCACTGTAGAAATTCCATTATGAAGACAAATTCTAAAGGGACATTTACCCTGCTGCAATCAATATTTATGTTATAACTAGCTGATGTACCCATGCTTCGTTACGGAATTCTACATTGTATACGGAATTCCAGTGTACATGTGAGCAAGATTGTATTAAATTGAAACGCGACGGGGAAGTCACCAAACATCTTTTCTCATATGAAGACTGTGCTAGGGAATTTTTACTGTAATGGTAGACCCGCTTGCATACCATCAGTCACAATCAGGTTGGGAAGTTTTCATTATATTGATAGACACTCACCCTCCACCTGCCTTTTTACATCCTCAGAAAGACTGCCGTACTGATTTTCCCAACTGAAATGAACATACATTATAATGATGTCAGTAGGAATAGTGTGATTAAAAGCAATGCTTTCATAAGAAATACTCGATCAAATGAATCACCACACATTTTCTCACTTTTAACGAACAGGACTACACTGCTGATCTAACAGTCCAAAGTTCCAGAGCTGGAATGAGCAAGCCGCAGACAGCCGTGATTCGTGCCCCGCTTCGTCTTTTTTCGGCGGGGAGAGGGTCGAATAGTGGAGACTCAGGGCAAAAACTATGCCCTTTTAGTAATCTGTTTCCTAGGAGTACCCAATGAGTTGGAAAATATCAATTCACTACACTGGCGGCGGAAAAATCTATCTGACTTGCAGGCAAATTTTTCCTCCAAGCCAGAGGAGAAACCCCCTCTTCACTGATAATATGGAATAAAATGAATGTAGAATTTAATAAAAGTGAAGGGGAAGAAGCTTTTAAGAAAGGGCTCATTTCAGGTTTGAATTTTGAGTTATTTAGTGAATTCTGGTGCTATAATTTGGAATAGGCCTAAATTGTTATTCTAGGAAAGGCCATACTACTACTACTACTACTACTAAGTCAGCCTCTGCCTTAAGTATGCACACTGCTCATTCAAAACAGCGCGTCAGAATAGGGATCGAATAACTGGAATACCATGAAGAACCAGTGTGTTACGTACCAGCTGTATCAGAAAATGTATGAACCAGAGGAAAGGCATGCTAAAGAAGAAAGTTTTCTAACTCACCGGCTATTTCCCGCCAATTTTCAGTCAGGCTATTATACTCAGTACACAGCAGTAATCCTATCTATCGGCATTGAGAGGCAACATAAGAGACAAATAATATCACAACAAACAATGGTCAATTTAATGTTATTGTTTATCAATGTTATGAGCTTTCGATATTGTAGGCCTTCGCATTTAGTTTTCTTCTGACTCCGAAATACCACTCATCATAGTCGGTACGGTAAAACTGAACAAAACATAAATGAACGGAAATTGTATTCTCTGTAACTTTTGTTATGTAGTATTATCTGATAGGACCAAAACATAGGTATTTAAAAATTAAAATTTAGACATCTTCCCCCAAACTACAATTTCATCCAGGATGAATAAAATTGTTTATAGCTTAGACTGTAGTTTCTTATTCCCTGACTTTATATACCGATTTTCATTAAATTCTGTTAACCCATTTTCTCGTGGCTCAGCGTTGATATGGACTTAGCAACAAAAATACAAATTCATGAATATCTGTGTTATCATAGCCAGTACGGTAAAAATGTATAATGCATAAACGGTCGGAAATTTAATTCTATACAACTTTGGTTGTGTAGTATTTATCGACACAACCACTAATAATATAAATATTTGAGAATTAAATTTTAGGCCTTCCCCAAACTACCATTTCATTCAGTGTGAAAAAAATGATTTATAGCCTAGATTATACCGACTTATTCCCCGACTTTTGCATACCAATTTTTATTAAGATAGGACCACTAATAACACAAATATATGAAACTTACATTTTAAGCGTTCCCCTAAACTACCATTTCTATCAGCGTGAATAAAATTATTTATGACTTAGAGTGTAGCGACTCATTTCCCGACTTTGCACACCGATTTTCATTAAATTCTCTGTAGCCGTTTTCTAATGATGCGTGTACATACATACAGACAGACAGGCAGGCAGAAATTACGGAAAAGTAAAAAGTGCATTTCCTTGTTACTGTGGACATTACCGATGCAGAAATACCATTCTTTTCAAATTCTGAGCAATGTACAGACAAAACTCTTATTATATATATATATAGCAACAAAAATACAAATTCATGAATATCTGCGTTATCATAGCCAGTACGGTAAAAATGTATAAGGCATAAACGGTAGGAAATTTAATTCTATACAACTTTGGTTGTGTAGTATTTATCGACACAACCACTAATAATATAAATTGTACCGGGCGGTACACCTCCACACCGCTAATTTAAAATGTGCGCCTGTTGAAACTCCTCTGCTGGAGGAAGTCTGAACTTTATATACGCTATTAATTCGCTACCTTCTCAGAAGATGTCACCACGTGGAAAATTTTGAGTTTTTGAACTGTGTCATTTTTGATGTGTTTTGTTTCGCCTGAAGTAAGAAGTGTGAACTTTCTCTCCTAGAGGACACTACGGAAGATCAACAATAGTGCACCCTAGCGCGGAGTCAAAGAACTATTTTGTTGGAGAAATTTTTATTTCAAATGTTTGTTTCTTGTTAAATTTCTTTCTGTTATTGTTTAAGTTGGCTGTATACCCCTCTCTTTCCCCTTGTTTTGCATTTGACCTATCCCAAATTTTTGGTATTAATTTCTGACCAATCATAGGTATCTTCCCCCAACTTGAATATGTTTCTATACCCTAGCCAATAAAAAGTTTGTGGGAGGGTGTTTTCTTTCCCCTAACACCTAGAACCTTCCGCGAGAGGATATAAACTGCTGATTTTTGGGTCTCCGGGCCACTTCTGTTCCATCTTTCAGTGTATTAAGTACATAGCAGGAGGCGGGAAGCGCCTCTTTCTCCGGCAGCGGTCAACAATAAGGTAATGGCCGATTAATAACTTCTTTCTTTGCTAGCTCAGCAGTTTAACTTTCGGGGCGGGTTCTAAGCGTTCAACCATGTAACCTTTTCCTAAAATGTAACTACTCTTTTCATATATTCTCTTTTAAAGCTTCATACTGGGATAGAGAGTGCTAACCCTCTCGAGCTCCCACTCATATTGTTGTGAGGTGAACTTAGTTTTCTCAACCTATTCTCCGTTAACGTAAAACAAATTGTTCTCTTCTTAAGTCACCTCTTTAGTATGGGATTAGCCCTTGTATTAACGGCCTAGGGCCAAGTAGGTCTTAATCAAAGTGTATTAGGAGTGCAAGTTCGCCTCCTCTCAAATTGTTTTAGAGGTCATTTAATTAACCTGCTTTTCATTTAATAGACCTCAGTAGATTGGGTATGTCACCCCTGTGTTTATGTCCGTTGAGGACAGCTTGAAGGTGGAGTTTGGTGTGGCCTGGGAGAGGCTTAAATTAAAGAGCGAGTGGCTCTTTTGGAAACGGAGTGTTGTATGCCTAGAGGAGGCTTTACTGTGTAATTTGGAGCAAGTGCTCCAGGGTTTGATTGGGGTCTTCTGCCCCTTTGTTAAAATTTGTATATCGGAAAGTTGGGCTAGTTGCTCAAGAATTGTGAACTCAGGGCTCGAAGCCCAAATTCTGTAATCCCTGTAATTGTACATTTCAAATTGTGTTTCGGCTACTAAGTACCTGTTCTTTGTTATTACTTAATATTGAAAAGAAAATATAACCTTGTTAAATTTTACATTAACTTTGATTCCGTAGTTTGAGACCCATTCACGCCCGCACCTTCTTACACCTCTACCTACCACCAAAATACGGTAACATAAATATTTGAGAATTAAATTTTAGGCCTTCCCCAAACTACCATTTCATTCAGTGTGAAAAAAATGATTTATAGCCTAGATTATACCGACTTATATATATATATTGTTGTGTTTCTGGTTACAAGCTAATAAAAATTTACTTTAATTACGGATATGACGGCAAAAATTGATTTTTCATTCATGAAACACATTATAGGATGACAACCATCCTCATTGCCTTAGTGAATCTGATACAACTGTGAGGGTTATGGTTTAATACTGACCCTCACAATTGGAAAAGGGTGACAAAGGGGTTGAATGCCTTTAATGAGGCTACTTATATTTCAGAACCTGAAGATATTACAGACCTGAAAATTGGTATTTGGGATCTACTTTAAAAATAAAGAAACAGGCATTTAATCATTTTTGGAAAATCCAAATAATGGGGGTGAAAAGGGGGGTGAATTTAGAAATGAGTGAGTCTACATCTTAAAACTTTCACAGTTTACAGATGTAAAAATTGGTATTTAGAATCTTCCTTAAAATAAAGAAACACGTATTTTTTGTTTTCGGAAAATCCCAATAGGAAGGGTGGAAAAGGGTGAAAAATGGGTTGAATGCCTTTAATGAGGCTACTTATATTTCAGAACCTGAAGATATTACAGACCTGAAAATTGATGTTTGGGATCTCCATTAAAAATTAAGAAACACGTATTTTTTTGTTTTTGGAAAATCCAATTAATGGGGGGTGAAAAGGGGGTGAATTTTTAAAATGAGTGTATCTATATCTCAAAACTTTTAAAGTTTATAGATGTAAAAATTGGTATTTAGAATCTCCTTTAAAACTAAAGGAACATGTATCTTTTTGTTTTCTGTAAATCCCAATAGGTGGGGGTGTAAAAGCGTGAATAATGGGTTGAATGCCTTTAATGAGGATACATATATCTCAGAAACTGAAGATATTACAGAACTGAAAATTTGTATATGGGATCTCCTTTAACAATAAAGAAACACGTATTTTTTGTTTTTGGAAAATCCAGTTAATGGCGGTTAAACAGGAGTGACAAATTAGGGTGAATTTTTGAAAGACTATATCTACAGAATATCTAAGAAACGTAAAATGTTACAGATGTAGAAAGTGGGTATTTGGAATCTCCTGTAAGTGTAAAGAAACATAGGTGATTTGTTTTTGGAAATTCCACTTAAGGGGAACTAAAAAGGAGTGAAATTTTAAAATGAGAATTTATACAGTATATCTCAAAAACTTAACATGTTACAGAATTGAAAAATGGCATTTTTTATCTCTATTAAAAATAAAGAAACGCATATTTTTAGTTTTTGGAAATACCGCTTGGGGGGGGGGGTAAATGTGACTGAAAATGGTGTTGAATTCTTTTAATTAGGCTATTGATATCTCAAAAATGAAGATGTTACAGACGTGAAATTTGACATTTGGAATCTGCTTTAAAAGTAAAGAAACACGTATTCTCGGAAAATCCAACGAAATGGGGGGGGGGGCTGAAAGAATTGAAAAATTAATTGACTTAATTGTATGAGATTACATACATCTAATAAAAACTAAAGATGTTCCAGGCGTGAAAATTGGTATTTTGATCTTTAAAAACAAACAAAAACGCGTTTTGGGGGGAAACCTTCCTGGGGGGCTTGAGTGAATAGGAATTTAATTCCTTTCATGACGACACATAAATCATAAACTGAGGAAGTTAGAGTCTTGACAATTAGTATTTAGAAGATCCTTTACTATTAAAGAAACAAGTATTTTTTGCGGGAAAATTCACTTGGGGGGGGGGGGGGAGGAGTGTGAAAGGAAGTGAAAAAAGGTGAATTATTTTTATCGGGATACTTATATCTCAAAACTGAAGGTAATAGACGTGAATATTGGTGTTTGGAATCTCCTTTAAACATAAAGAAACACGCCTTCTTTTAATTTTTTTTGGGGGGGGGGGGGGGTTAAATAAGGTTAATGGCGGTGGGGTGTAAAAGGAGGTGAGACCAATTGATTTTACTGGTCATAATGTACTTATAAGGAGCCTCCGTTGCTCAGGCGGCAGCGCGCCGGCCTCTCACAACTGGGTTCCGTGGTTCAAATCCCGGTAACTCCATGTGAGATTCGTGCTGGACAAAACGGAGGCGGGACAGGTTTTTGTCCGGATACTCCGGTTTTCCCTGTCATCATTCATTCCAGCAACACTGTCCAATATTTCATTTCATTTGCCATACATTGATCATTGCCCCAGAGGAGTGCTTCGGCAGCCGGCACAATTACTATTGTCGCCGCTAGATGGGGCTTTATTCATTACACTCCTGACCCTGTCGAATGACTAAACAGGCTGTAGATTTTCGATGTACTTATTCTGATCATAAACCGATCATTTTGAATCTTTCCTGGGTTCGTTTTCAACAGCCATCTTTTCCTTCGGAGAACGTTCTTAGATTACAGTAGACTCTCCTGGCATATAAATAAAAATTTAAACACATTTGAAATAAACGACAGGGATGAGATTGACCGTCAAATTGTTCACCTCTATAATAAGGTCAATAATGCACGGGATTATGTCATTCGTATCGCCAGAAATCCCGCACACTTGCCTACGCGCGACAATGGTGCTGGTCACATTGTCAACAATGGCAGCAGATGTAATATACCGTCAAATAGCGGTCTTGCATCTTGCTGTGGGGTCGAGAACATCTAATACCAATAATAATAATAATAATAATAATAATAATAATAATAATAATAATAATAATAATAATGTTCTGGACTGTCGTCAAATTGTGCGGACCGCGCTGGAAATGAGTCCTGGTCTGGTAATGACTACGAATACAGTCCGGCCGCGGGTTCAGTACCGCCAAGGCACCGAAGACGACACCACGCCAGATCTCTTCAGGATTTGATCGATACTAAAAATGCTTATAGGAAAAGATGGCAAAGATTTAGGGTCCCAACCGACAGCGTGGAATATCTGGACCTAGCCCGAGAAGTACGAAATCGACTGCTGGAAATAAAGATTGAAAAATGGGAGGAAACTTGCCGTAATCTATTAGAAAACGAGCCAGATCGCGAATTTTGGCGGATTCTCTCAGAAAACGAGTCAGATCGCGAATTCCGGAGGATTATATATATAGAACGTTAAGCATTCAATTATAAATATTAGTATAATACCGTAGCGAAGCACGGGTTCTTGCTAGTTAAACATATTTACTTAGCACCGTAATCTAATGTACCAAATAAAACGAGACATTAGACACAATATAAATTTCAAAAGTTTAAATCTGTTTTGATACGCGGCTTGTGCCCAGTTGTAACGGCAAGCTGTGCAAGCAGCTACAAGGTTAACTTCCATCAAAACGCTTACTTCACTCTTTTCCCTGCCTGACTTGGAGCGCTGCTCATTGAGGCGAATTGTGCCCACCTCTGGTTTAACCTTTCAAATGGTATATTTCTTTTGAGTAGCTACTAACACAGTGGCAACTTTTCCATAAGGCACTGGGAAGTAACATTTAGTGAGATACCCTTGTGTAGTATAATACAGGGTTTCCATAAAAGAACTCTGGGGTTTTAAAAATTCATATCTTAATAACTGTAGAAGATAGCAAAATGTAGTTAATTTCTCTGAAATGAGTAGCTCATCAAGTTTTACTCATACCAATTGGGAATGTTTTCATCAACAGTTGGCAGCACTGTGGAGCATTGACCTTGAAACAACGTAGCGGCAGTCAGTGCTGTCTGGATTGCCGTGCTATGGCGACACCGCAACAAAAGGCTCAATGTGTTATTTGGCTAATAGAAACTCATTCTGGGGGCATATCAAGAATCTTGTGTATGCGGAAAAAATTCGTGATGTTGGCCATCTCAGGGAACGAATAATCAATTGTGTGGCAACCGTTCCCCTAGACATGCTGGCCAGGACATGGGAAGAGGTGGAATACCGTTACGATGTGTGCCGTGCCACTTTATTAAATTGTTTACAAAAATTGAAAATGCAACCTTTCCAACCATGTATTAAACATTAATATAATTTTTTTACTCCATTACAATATTTTGCCTGAAAACCCCGGAGTTCTTTTATGGAAACCCTATATTTTTATCAGGTTCAAAAAGTATAGAAGATGTATCAAGCTGACAAAAATGATATTAGTACGAAGGGCAAGGCATTTTGCTCACCGAGGAAAGCAACGGGAATTTACGATGGGATACTTTTAATTGGTCAGGTATTTTCATCAGTTTAAAAAAAAAACGAAGTCTCACTTTCGAGCTATTAAAATTATTACAGTGCCATGGGCAAGGAAAGAGAATCTGGCTCAGTGAGAAAAACAACAGGAAACCTACAGTAACATAAGAGACTCATCTACAGACACATAGCTTCGGAATCTTCTATTCATGTGGTCTAGAATGAGTTTCAATTTGTAGAGTTTCTTCGAACCACATGTGGCTTCATCATATGCTTCGTTATTGACAAAGTGTAAGAATTTTGAAGGAGAGGAAATCAACTTTCAGAGAACAGCTCCGAAAATATTAGGGTCTCTAATATCTGTCTACGAGAAAAGTAGCTCTCGTCAGGTAGCTGCCATAATACACTATCTACCTCTCTCAGCAGCCTGGCGGGCGGTACTGGCTGGCTGCCAGCTGGGTGCGGAACAAAACCATTTTGCTTGGTCACGTGGTTTTAGGAGAGTGCTGCTGTAGGCAAAGCTCAAAACTAACATACACCCACAAAGGAACGTGATCTCTGATCCTACGACTGAATAAGTCGTCATACCCATCGCCGAAAGACATTTACAATGTGATGATGGAATATTCCATCGTGGCCACTTAGGAAGCCATGCGACTATGACGATTTATTCCGTCATTACTGCTTGAAATGTTAAAGAGTCCAGACATTATAGGAAAAAGAGTTCATGGTTACTCCTTCCCTCATAATAAAGAATTCCTGTCGGCCACTAGATCAGTTCTGATCAGCCTAAGGTAACATTCAGAGCAGTAGGTTAAAATACTACTAACAACCATCCTACAATAAACGGTTTCCCACTTCAACTGCCTGCAAGTGCCAGGATGATGCCTAACATGTACGCCTCAGTTGATACTTCCTCCTCAATCCCAATCCAAATATATTTAAAATTCACATTCTAAGTTCACATAAAATAATATTAGGTTTCTCACCTCTCACATAAAACAATATTAAAAATTATTCCTTTATACCTAACTTATCGTGTGTTCGGGCAGGGCTAGAAGAATAAATAATAACTGCTTAAACCATGATTTCCTAAACTTTCTGAGGCTAATGGCTTCTCACCACAATATTTACTTAAAACCAAGTATACTCTAGTAAGGGAACAAAATAATCCATGTTCAGTTTAATTTCATTTTAGTTGAGTTCCGTGAACATACATTCTAAACACAGGTATATAGGGTGCTGGAAACAATGCAAACAGGGTATACAAGCTTTACAGGGTTGGTCATGTTGATAAATAATTTGAAAAATGTAATTCGATATCTCACGTTGTCATTTTATCAGCTGCTGAAGTTAGCCAATCAAATCACTTTGTGGGCGAATTCAAGTGGACTTTCCGAGGCAGTGTTGCTAAACATGCATGCAACTTAAGACGGACTTGAGAAATTGCATCAAAGAATCGGTGACAACACTGGACGGCAATGTCAATGCTGACTAGCCACGTTGCAATGTGGATCCAAGTCCACTGCAAGCATGCCACATGGCTGTTTAACAAACATTTCCGTAAATGACCGATCGCACAGTAGCTACCGATACCAACAAATCAGCATCAAACAAACACATCAAAAGTTCCAGCTGGTTTCACTGTAGCTTACTTGCTATCGAGCTACCTTTCAGCTTAGACGTCCATATTTAAATTACCTCCCTGGCAAAGATTTTTTACGTGCAGATTTAGCAACACTGCCTCGCAAAGCCCATTTGAATTTACACACAAAGCGATAACAATGCCTCAGTTCAGCAGCTGACAAAATGACAACAGCATGAGATATCTAATATTTATTAAAATTATTTATCAGTTTGAACAACCCTCTAACGTTCATTAGCTTGGTTTAAGTTTCCGACCACCATGCATACATGAAAATATTGGTAATAATTACAACAGTATGAATCGTCATACAGTAGTTGGATCAAGGTGAGGATGGTTGTCTAGTTGTACTTCCTCTTAACACATTGACGACGGGCACCGAACGGAGGCTGCTACCCCATGCAGACCGAATAGTTCAAGCATAAATACTGTAACTCAAAATGTATTCAAGATATCGACCTCAAACTTGGAACATGTACCATACCTACCAACTTTCCCGATTTAGGCGGGAGACCCACGATTTTCCACAGTTTTTCCCGCCTCCCGATTATTCAATTATTTCTCCCGATTTTTGCTTATTTTTTGGTGAACTTCAAACATTTGTTTTCAAATCCCACCATTTCAGCTTTTTTTTTTTTCTTTTTTTTTTTTTTTTTTTTTTTGCCAGTGGCAGGAAGTCCTTTGCTCATTGGCTGCTTTCAAATGAAATATCGACGTTTATTAATGCGAGAAATGTGCGCGAATGTGCGATGATTATTGAAACCTGTATATCGCGACGCGTATATCGCATTGCCAATATCTCGTTCTCATGTGCTATGTTCGTGTTTGTTCACATCAGTCTAGTCGATTCTAGAGATTCAGATTCTAGTCGCTAGATATGGATTCATTTTTAGTAATTTAGTGACAGAATTTCAATGATAATGACTAGTTACTTTTCTAGAGATTTTAGGAGCCATTTGGAGACATTTCCGACAAATTTTAATTTATCTCAATATAAATGAGTGTCTGTACATTGCTCAGAATTTAAAAAGAATGATATTTCTGTACCGGTCGTGACCACAGTAACAAGGAGAAATGCAAGTTTTAATTTTCCGTAATGTCTGTATGTATGTACGCCCATCACGAGAAGAGAATTAAACAAAAATCGGTATATAAAGTCGGGGAATAAGTCGCTACAATCTAGGCCATAAATAATTGTATTCATGCTGAATGAAATGGTAGTTTAGGGGAAGGCCTGAAATTTCATTCTTAAATATTGTTATTATTGGCCCTATCAATAAACACTACTTAAAGTTATGAAAATTCCCATCATTTACGTCTTATACATTTTTACCGTACCGGCTACGATAATGGATATATTACTGAATTTGGATTTTTGTTACCAAGTCCATATCAGCGCCGAAGTACAAGAAAATGGGTGAACAGAAATTAATGAAAATCGGTATGTGAAGTATGGAAGTAAGGAACTACAGTCTACGCTATAAATCATTTTGTTCCCCATGCTCAAAATGGTAGTTTAGGGGAAGGTGCCAAAAATTTAATTTTTAATTACCTATCTTATTGGCCATATTGAAAACTACTACATAACAAAAGGTATAGAGAGTACAATGTCTGGTTATTTAAGTCTTAATCAGTTTTATCGCACCGACTATAATAATATTGGTGGTGATGGTGATTAAATTGTGAAGATGATTATAAGAATGAGAAAAACGTCATGAAGGAACGATTACTTAAATAATAACACATGAAGTCATGAAGAAAGGACTCACTTTACATAAGATGCTGTAATATCAGAGAGTTGGAAGATAACTAAATGTGAAGACCTGCAATACAGAAAGCTCATAAAATTGATCAACAATAACATTACATTGACCATTGTTTGTTATGATGTGCTTTGTGTATTCTGCTGGCATTTATCTCCGATAGATGGGATTACTGCTGCGTATCGAGTATAATCGCCTGCCCGAATATTGGCGGGAAGTAGCTGGGGAGTTAGATCTTTCTCTTCTTAAGCATGCTATTCCACAGGTTCATAAATTTTCTGATACTGCTGGTACATAACACACTGGATCGTCATAGTATTCCAGCTTTTGGATCCCTTCTCTGAGGCAGTGATTGGAATGAGCAGTGTGCACACTTCAATGGAATAATGACACAGGAGTATTTTGCGGCTGTCTGCGGCCTGGTCATTCTAGCTCTGGAACTTTCAACTGTTAGATCGACACCGTAGTACTTTTTGTTAAAAGTAAGAAAATACGCTGTTTTCCATTTTATCGAATATTTCATAAGACAGCATTACTTTTAATCGTGACATTCGTACTGACGTTATTGTAATGACCTATGTTGACTTCAGTTGGGAAAACTATAAGGACAGTCTTTCTGAGAATTCTCTAGCGAAGCACGGGTGCAACAGCTAGTTATTTGATACAAATAGCATTGAGCTTCACATAATCGCGCAGGCACTTGATGCAATATATTACCGTAATCTATGCATTTACTAAGTAATGGCATCTGAGTGCATGACCGATTCACACGTGTGGAACGTAAGTTCATACTATTTTCGGAAGGCTTATCAGAGGCCAATCATCTCACTCACATACTTTCTGTGTGGTAATAGAGATGTGTAATTTTTAGCCTTGTAGCCTCGCATAGAAGCAGTCGGGCTTTGAGACTATAAGTGTTATAAATATATCATAGTACTGTATTGCACAAGTCATGTAGAATAAGCAGTTTTGACCAATTGTAGCTCCTGATTTTTCCCGATTTTCACATCAAAATCTCCTGATTTTTGGTTTTGTAAAGTAAACTCTAGGTTGCTTCGTAGTCTGTACGTTGTGATACTTTTCACAGCAATACTGTTTGTGGCTCCATTCAATAGTCTTTCTAAGCACAGTATAGTACAAATGCCGTATTTGTGCCATTCGTACACACATTCTTTTCATGTATGCAAGGATTTCTCTTTACGGCTACTCCTTATTAGTGTTAGCCGTTAATCATTAGAAATATCTCATTCTCTCTCACTCGGTATCTATTACAACCGGTCTGTACATAATCACAATTACGGGTAGCCGTCGGCAGCTGAATACGCTGTGCCATGTTGACATCTGCACGGTGCTCCAGGGAATAGCTTGTTAAACAGATGAAGGTTTAAAGAGAAAGAAAGAAAGATGCAGCAATGATTTATATTCCATGACTAAACCGTTTGGAACTCAATCTGGCCCACAATTTCACTAATAATCAAGGAAATACGGAGTGCATATGAGTGAGAATTCTCGTAGCCGTCACCTACTGTTGGCTGCCACCTACTGTCAGCTGGAAACTATGAGAATTCTCCGGGTTCATCACCCATGTGGCACATCAGATAATGTATCTGCATATAAATGTTGAAATAGTTTGTCATCATATAGGGCACGTTGCCATGGGCGTACAATAAACTACACATCGACACTAAAATCTATGATCCCCCTACTCCACGACATGATTGAAAGTAGTTAAAATTATAGCCAACAGATAGCACAAGCTACAAAGGATACCCACGTGTAAAAACTGGAATCTCCGGGGCCCGTCAACAACAGCTGGCCGCAGTACTACGGAGATCTCCGAGGCCGGTCGTCAATGTGTTAAAACAACAATCACCAGTACAGCAAGGAATAATGATATTTTTCAGACACCAGCAATTAAGGTATGGTTCAACCATAATTGCCCAACGTTGAAGCTGGGGTTCTGCATTAGTTCACACATAAGGTAAGTTACTGCTTTAATATAATTTTAAAAAAATAAATAAGGTACCAAAGAATGTTATTTACAATACACACTGAATTATGGGTTGGGAAATAGTACCATATCTGAAATACTTACATGATTACTGTTTACAAGGAGGAGCTATGCCAAATGAAGAGTTGCTATAGTAGCCTCTGTGTACAAAGGAAAGAGTGATAAATATACAGACCAGTCAGCTGAACACGAGTTGTATGTAAGCTATGGGAAAGCATTTTTGATAATTATATGAGAAAAAAAACTCAAACCTATTTTCCCGTCACCTACCGGGTCAGTGGCGAGGAAAGGAATTGTGCCGGCTGCCAAGGCCTGCCGCGCTCCTCTGGGGCAATGATTAATGACTGACAGATGAAATGAAATGACAATGGAGAGTGCTGCTGGAATGAAAGATGACAGGGAAAACCGGAGTACCGGGAGAAAAACCTGTCTTGCCTCCGCTTTGTCCACCACAAATCTCACATGGAGTAACCAGGATTTGGACCACGGAACCCAGCGGTGAGAGGCTGACGTGCTGCCGCCAGAGCCACGGAGGCTTCTAATTATATGAAGCACGTTTGCAAAATTTTTGCTATTTGTTTGACGTCGCACCAACACAGATAGGTCTTATGGTGACGATACGACAGGAAAGGCCTAGGAATGGGAAGGAAGCGGCCGAGGCCTTAATATACAGATCCAGCATTTGCCTGGTGTGAAAATGGGAAACAACAGAAAGCCATCTTCAGGGCTGCCGACAGTGGGGTTCGAACCCACTATCTCCCGGATGCGAGCTCACAGCTGCGCGCTCCTAACCGCACAGCCAACTTGCCCGGTTGTTTGCAAAATTACTAACTGGTTTGATAGAAGACAGTCTGAGTTTTGGAAAAGTTATTCTAGTGAGGTACTACTTGTAGGATTCTAGCAAGGTACACCAGATATTTTATATTCAGGAGGTCAAATGGAATGTATTGCTACTGAGCTATTCGAGGCTTCTTTTATTTTATAAGGTAGGTCATGGGGAAACTACCAACAAAAATTAGGGCAATAACAGAACCCAATCCTGTAATGATTAAAAAGGAAATTCCTCAAGGCAGTATTGTTGGACCTAAGGTTTAATTACATACGTTTGTGATGGGCTTTCAACGTAGCTCAGATCTATGTAATTCCGTTTTATAGTACATTTCTGTAGATCCTGGCAAAATAAACATTAAAACACGTTAATTAAATCTCATCTATACGTAGCCCATTTATACATAATTCGGTGTTACACATACCAATTTTCAATAAATGCAGTTTATTTGAATGTAACAACATTAAAATAATGTTACAGATGTATGTATTTCCTCCTATAAAAACACAGGTGCGTTAGTAATGGGAGACATTAGGGTCAGCATTGTTGGTGGAGGAACATTTGCTTCAGATGTTGGAATGGCGCAGTGTGGTGGTGTAACGAAGGTTGTGGGAAGTGACAGTACAGCATTTGAGTAGCCTAAAAGAAAAGGATTCCACTAGTTCGTGAAATATAGTTAATTTGCTCCTAACAGAGCTATAATAACGCCACAGACATATGCATTTCCAGTTGTTATCAAAACACAGATAAGTTAGAAACGAGGGACATCAGATTCGGCATTGTTGGCAGTGGGACTTTAGATGTAAGATGGGCGAAGTACGATACAGTAACGGTCAGGAAGAGCGGCCGCATAGCATACAGGTTTAAACGAAGATCAAGCTCAAAATGAATCTCTCTTTAACGTTCCTAGTATTCTTTCAAATGTCAACATACTGTACAATAACCTCGTATAACCTTTCTACATATCTTTCTACACAAAGTAATTTGTGACATATTTACATTGACAACAATATTAGCAAGGTTCCTTGTTTAAGTGAAGGGAAGTTTAAGTGAAACATTCCTATTAAAATTAAAACGAAAGTTTAGCCAACCTGATATATTAACCCGCAAGGGGTCGCATCAAAAGAGATGCGCAATGGGTCGCACATGTTAAATTTGACCGGGAAATATAAAACACTAGTTTCTGTAGCAAAATGCATTGTATTACCATATTTACTCATGTAATTTTCCCCACAATGATTTCTAGAACGAAAATAATAAGAAAAATCGCATACCACCCCCTGTTTTATCTAGGTTTCCACTAGTTGCAAACCATGGACTTCTCATCTTCGTGATTCATGACGATGTACGGAAATTGGGAACAGTTTGGAAATTCCAGTTCATGTTCCCCATGCTAGGAGAGGAGGAAGTGACTGATTACTCGACATTCCAGCACCCGAGACCAGAACACACCTGTAACTGCAAGCCATAACTCACCCTTGTTGTTATCAGCTGTGACTTGCACACGTACAGTAACCGCTTTCAACAGTGTTTTTACATGTGAATTGTTGTACGAAGTGTTTGTTAGTGACGTGATGGGAAAGAAAAACAGTAGTTACGACGCACAATTTGAATTGTCTGTAACAGAATTTGCCAAAAATAACTGCAATCGTGCCGCATCTCGGGAATTTTCTGTAGCACAATCACATGGGAGTTACTGGCAGAAGTAGAAAGAAGAATTACAGTGTACTAAGAAAACAACTATCATTTGGGAGACCAAAAACCGGGAAGCATCCAGAAATTGAAAAGGAAATTGTTTCTTATATAAATCAATTTGACGGATGATGGCTTTTCAGTTTCTCACAAGATGCTTGAGTTAAAGGGTGTAGAATGGCAAAAACTTTGAAAATTCCTGATTCTAAAGCAAGCAGAGGGTGGCTTTGTCGATTCATGAAAAGGAACAATCTTCCTCTTCGAAGGAGGACATCTCTATGCCAGCGACTTCTGAAGAACTACAGTGAAAAAATCGTGCAGTTTCATACATTTGTAATTAAGAAGCAGCGCGAGTACAATTACCTGCTACCGCAAATTGGAAATGCAGATCAAACTCGGATTTTCTTTCATATGCCGAGTAAAACTACAATTACCAAAAAGGGAGCATCCAGCGTAGGCATGAGTACTACTGGGGTAGAGAAGCTTCCCTGCACAATTATGCTGGCTGTTACTGCAGATGGGCAAAAATTTCCTCCCTATGTAATTTTCAAGTAAAAACCATTCCTAAATGGAAATTTCCTTCTGGCAGATATCATGAAGGGTTGGTTGCGTGTTGTGTGGGGAAGACTGCCTGGGCCATCTCTTAAACCACAGGTCTCTCCTGGTTTTGGACAGTTTCCATGGCCATCTTGACAATGTTCGCCAAGAAATGGTCAACCAGAAGACCAATGCTGCAATAATTCCTGATGGCTTGACATTAGCCTTGCAGCCTCTTGATATAAGCGTCAACAAGCCATTCAAAAACAATGTACGGCGGGTATATTCTGAATGGATGGCAGGAGGTTCTCATACTCTTGACGCCTACTGGGAAGATCAAGAGCCCTTCACTAGAATTAATATGCGAGTGGATTGTTCATGCATGGGGACCGATCTCACAAGACAGTATTGTGAAAAGTTACAAGAAAACTGGCATTTTCAACAAACTAGATGGAACTGAAGATCACTGCATCTGGGAGATAGAAGAGAATGGGAGCGATTCATCGCAGACGACTTCGGAAGAAAGCGACGATGAATAACCTGGTAAATCTATTTCTTTGTAGTGAAATACATATTAGGGTAGGCAACTTTACAGATTTTACCCTAACACAGTATTCTCATTTATTTCAGGTATCTGGCTCCTATCTTGAGTGAATTCTTGCATGACATTAAAAGACGACAGTTTCTATATAATTATTGCTAGCGAACGTATTATTGCCATCGATTTTTTATTAAAATGAATTGTGTTATACATATTTTCGGTATCGTCGCTGTAAGACCTATCTGTAATATATAAGTAATAATAACAACGTAAAAGTTTCCACCTTTTCAATACTACAATATATTCACAAAATAAAGACATAAAGAAAGTTGTAAAAAACAAACATATTTTTGATTAGTTTGTACTATTTTTAGGCCTAAATAAATTTTGTAACTAAATTAAGGTAATTATGTTAAACCAAATATATCAAGATAGCGACCATCAATGTAGTGACACTAACAGGGAAAGTGTAAGAAATTGTGGAATTTTTGTTTGACAAAGATATAGCATTGCTGGGAATCAGTGAGACCAAACAGAAAGAAAAAGGTGAGAAGAAACTAAAGAAAGGATACACCTTTACTATAGTGGAGGAAGAGAAGCCAAAAATGATGTAGGTCTCATAATTAGAGAAGACCTAAAGGAATTCCTAGAATTGGTGGAAATTATAAATGACAGGTTGATTAAGGTCAGATTGAGACTTGAAACTGGTGTTACAGATATAATTCAAGGGTACGCTCCACAAACATGAAATACAGATACGGATCTAGAGGAATACCTTGAATATCTGGAAGGCCATATACAGGACAAACAAGTTGTGATCATAGGAGACATGAATGCTCAAGTAGGTCAGGAAGGAAAAGGAGATGAGATTATAGGTCTATTTGGATATGGGAAGAGAAACAAGGCTGGAGGTATTTTGGTAGACTTTTGTAGAAGAAATGAGCTGATTATTGGTAACACATAGTTTTGAAAGAAAAACAGTCAGAAGATAACAAGATATAGTTGGGATAACAAAATCAAAACTCTGATAGATTACATTTTGGTTGAGGAACGGTAACAGGAAAATGTTGGTGGATGTAACAGCCTTCCCAAGTGAATATTTAGAGGGAGATCACAGAGTTGTGATAGCTAAGTTAAAGATGGGAAAGATACAAAAGATGACCGAGATTAAGCAGAGAAAGCTAAGGGTGTGGAAATTGCAGGAGAAGGAAACAAATGAAGAGTTCCAGACACACATTAAAACAAGTATACCTAAGGAAGACATCGGAAGTGTCGAAGAAGAATGGGCATACTTTAAAACAGTCATGGTGGAGTCAGAACATAAGACCTGTGGAAGAGTATCAGGAAGGAAGAAAGATCAAGAAACGCCCTGGTGGAATGACAGGGTAAAAAATATAAAAGGAAGAAACAAGCTTGGAAAAGATGGCTGAGAAACAGAACAGAATGTAAAACAGAATACAGGCACTGAAAGAAGGAATGCTCCAAGGCGGTTCAAGAAGAGAAAAAGAAATGCTGGCAAAACTACACTGAATCTCTGCAAGAAAATACAACCGGAAGCAAAAAAGGTCTTATTCCAGTGGGTTAAAAAGAAGTAAAACCAAGGTGAAGGTGCTAACTTCATTAAAAATGAACAGGAGGAAGTGATGACACAGAAGCAGGATATATTACAGAGGTGGGGAAAATAGTTTGAACAGCTTTACAACGTGCAAAATATCTCGGTACAAGGAGAAATAGAAGAACCAGATTTAGTGCAGATGGAAGATAAGGAAAACTAAGTGACATTGAGTGTGCCACTAAAGGAATGAAACGAGGCAAGGCAGCTGGAACTGACGAGGTCACCATAGAAATGATCATAGCAGCAGGAGCAGTTGGTCTACAGTGGTTGTATACTCTCTTCAGAGTGATATGGAGAGAAAAGAAGGTTCCAAAATAGTCGACGAAAGGGGTCATAATACCAACTTTCAAGAAAGGAGACAGGAAGCAATGTGAAAATTACAGAGGAGTGACACTGATACCTCATACAGCTAGAATCCTTGAAAGAATCTTGGATAAACGAATAAGAGACAGAGTAGAGGGAAAATTGCCAGTACACCAGTACGGATTCAGAAAAGGCCGGTCCACATTTGACCCAATATTTACATTGCGTCAAATGATGGAAAGGTATTGGGAATATGGAAAGGACATTGTAGTAATGTTTCTAGATATTGAAAAGGCATACGACAGTGTCCCAAGGAATTTGGTATCGTATGAAAAACATAGACACAGGCACAGATTGGGAATGGAACAATGCAGATGGTAATAATATTGTACCAAAATTGCAAAAGGTGTGTTAGAACCAAAGTGGGTCAAACTGAATGGTTAAGAGTTGAGACAGGCTTAAGACAGAAGTATATTCTCACCCTTACCAAGGATAGAATTCTACATAATATCAAGGAGAAGATGATGGGTGAGCAAGTAAAGTCTATGGTCTTTGCTGATGACATTGTAGTTTGGGGAGATAATGAAAAGTACAGACAAGATGATTCATGGAATGAGGAGATAAATTTTGGAATGAAGATTAGTACCGCGAAAAGCAAGACTTTGATCATGATGAGAGGCAACAGAGAATCCAGGGGAATGATAAAAATAGGAAATGAATCTCTGGAAGTAGTGAAAACTTAAATATTTTGGCAGCATGATGTCACAAGATGGAAATTTGGGTGGAGAAATTGATTTAAGGATACAGCAGTCTGCAAGATTCTACCAGTGTGCGAGACATTGTATGGAACAAAGATGTGCCAATGAAGTGCAAAAAGGTTTTATACCTGTCCCATTATAAACCTATACCAACCTATGCTTCAGCAGCCTGGACGCTGACTAAGCGGAACCAAAGTAAGATACAAACAGCTGAAATGAGGTTCTTGAGGAACATACAGGGAAAGACAAGACGAGATAGAATACGAAATGAGGAAATAAGGAGAAGCGTGGGAGTGTGTAAATTTCAAGAAGAGATTGATAGAGCAAAGCTAAAATGGTTTGGAGACATGATGAGAATGCCAGGAGAGAGAATACCAAAGAGAACATTCATGGATAGAGAGGCTGGAAAGAGGCCAAGGGGACGGCCTAGAATGAGATGGGGGACCTATGTTGTGGACTGTATTGCAAATAGAGGAGTCTACAGCAATTAAGTACTATAAGCGGAATGGTGGAAAAATCGAGTAAGGTGGAGGGTTTTGGTACACTACCCTTACCCAGAGAGAATCTGGAAAAGGGAATGGATGAAGATGATGTTCAACTTTTTCATTTCCATTTTAAATTTAGATTCGCATAATTTTCAGTCCGCACTTTTGAGCTTGGAAAAAATAGTAAAAAAGGGAGGATAATTACACAGGTAAATACGGTATTAAGGAAAAACATGTCCATGAAAAAAAATACCAGATTTTCTTGTGAAACACACTGTATTGTGTAAGAAAAGTATGTCCATGACAAAATACTAGTTTTTATAGCAAAACAAGTTGTATTATTAAGGAAAACCATATCTATGAGACAAAATACCAGTTTCCATGACAAAACACTATATTATTGGTTAAAAATATATCCATGACAATCATAAAACACTCCTACATCATTACAGACTATGAATCTCATTGTTGAATCCGTATTGATTACAAAATTTTACAAAAATAAAACGCATTTGTTTTTCGTGGAAAATAACTTTGACATAATCAAGATAAATCCCTTAAATAACCTGGAAAAAGAATTAAAATCATAGTCAATAACAGTACTTTCCTTTTCAATGAATTTGAAAAGAAAAAACTCACTGCATGAACCCTAGGTTACCCATAGTGAAATCATTACCCAAAAATCATATGGCTAACACCCCTATAAGACCTATTATCAATTTTAGGGGTAGCCCGATGTACAAATTCTCAATTTATTCAAAATTTCCTTAGTAAACATTTTCACTACCAAGCAAACAACGATAAAGACCTCCATAGAACTTTGTGAAGGAATAAAACATATAAAGGTACCAGAACACCACAAGACCCTTTCATTTGATGCCATCAATATGTATGCCAATATCCCTGTTAAAATCACTATAAATCTGATATGGAATAATTGAACCAAATTCAGTAAATTAAGCATTGGTGAAATAGATGAGTTCGTAAGCTTATTAAAATGATCTTTAAGTAATAATTATTTCATTTTTGAGAATAAAATCTACCAGCAGACAGGTTTACCTATGGGAGCACCGTCCTCGAATATTTTGGCGAACATGTATATGGACCACTTAGAACACACAAACACCATAAATAAAACCAAAGCTATAAAATACTGGTCACGTTACGTAAACGATGTGCTAGCGTTAACGAAGAAAATGAAATTACAGAACTACTCAACAGTTTAGATCAGAATATTAAATTCACTATGGAAATGGGGAACAATAACTCGCTTAATTGTTTAGACATAACACTATCGCATCTTAAGAAAAATCATCTGGCATTTAAAATTTACCGGAAACCAACTTACACGGCTAACACCATTAAACAAAATTCAATATACCCGGAAGCTCACAAAAAAGCTACCTACAATAGCATGTTAGGAGCTTTAAAAAACCCGCTCTCAAAGAAAAATTTTTGGAACTGGAAGTGGTTTGTAAGTATAACTTGTGCGAGCGAAACGTGATACAATACTATTCCACCGGGGTTCAGCACAAATCAAGAAGCAGACCTCTGGTGTTCACTGACCTGTATCTAGTAGGTACAAGCCCGCCTCACTTGCCAGCTTCAGTGCATCTCATTGTATATGATTGACTACAACCAGCTACTGCACTGTTCACTGTTTAGTTCTATACACAGTACTGTACGACAGACTAAAATTAATTTTCCGTATAAATCAATACTTGAAGCTTACGCATCTCAGAAGTAACGATGCCTAACGGCAACTCATCTCTAAGTTGTTTGATTCGTCAGTGGATTGGTAACGATCCGGACTTCACTACAGATGGCAAAATTATATTTTGTCAAGTCTGCTAAAAGCAGGTAAGGAATTATTTAACATACCTCTAATAAAAAAAATCCCCATTACTGTAATGAAAAGCAACTTTTATAGAAAATTATGAGTTAACATAAATATTATATTACTACTACTAAAATGTTTTCATTCCTCCCCTAAAGGGGGAGACGGGCCTCTTGGATGGTGGCGCCATCTCTCAGGCAGGAGATTTGTGACAGTGAAAGAGATGTGCGGAGAAGGTGAGAGGGTTGGCGGCCATGGCCTATACTAGGAACTGTCCGACTCGTTGGCTGAATGGTCAGCGTACTGGCCTTCAGTTCAGAGGGTCCAGGGTTTGATTCCCAGCCGGGTCGGGGATTTTAACCTTCATTGGTTAATTCCAATGGCCCGGGAGCTGGGAGTTTGTGCTGTCCCCAACATCCCTGCAACTCTCAAACGACACATAACACTATCCTCCACCACAATTACACGAAGTTACATACGCATGGCAGATGCCGCCCACCCTCATCGGAGGGTCTGCCTTACAAGGGCTGCACTCGGCTAGAAATAGCCATACGAAATTATACTAGGAACTATCTCGGCATTCGCCTTAGTGCTGGTGAATGGGAAACCACGGAAAACCATTTTCAGGACAGTCGACGGTGGGAACCATCCCCTATGCGTCTTGCGAATGCAGAGGTGTAGACCCACGACAGAGCCGTGACCACCCCTCCTCTGCTTGGTTGGTTGGTCTTGGTGCGGAGCCGTCCCCCACTCTGCAACCGCCGACAAAATATTATGGTACGAATCTCGTAAGACGAATGCTGCAAAGCAAACCTCAGATGAGTAATAGTACTACGGAGTCCACACAAAATGAAAAGTTGAGCGAATAGTACATACTTTGTGTCTACAATAAACTATAATTATTTTATTTATGTATTTCTTCAGGTGGTATGTGACCAAAAATCACATTCTGTACAGCACAAGGAATCTACAGGACATATCAGCAACATTGCTATAAAAAAAGGGAGTTTTTTTCCATCGCACCAGCCAGTAATTTGCAGTTTTCCTGGCACTTCAGTGGATAATTTTAATATCCATTTATATGAAGCGCTGGTTTTGGAAAATGTACCGTGGAATGCACTACACAATCCTGTGTTGAAGAAATTTCTTGAGGACATCATTTGCCGTAAAATACCAGACGAATCCATGTTGAGAAAAAGTTATTTGGAAAAACTGTATCAGAAAACTATCGTAGTAGACATAAGAGGTGATATAGGTGATCGTTACATCTGGCTTTCGGTGGACGAGACCACAGATAGTTGTGATCATATCGCAAACGTTGTGGTAGGTAAATTAGATGCCACAGAGCCTGGTAAACCTTATATTATACTGTGCAAGATGCTGAAAAAAAAAAAAAAAAACTAAACATAGCACCATAGCTTTCACCGCCTGAGACGCTTTTCGCATTCTTTGTCCAAGAGAAAAACAAGATGACAAGTTTTTACTTCTTCTGAGTGACAGTGTGGCATATATATATATCAAAGCTGGTGAGCATGGAACCAACTTGCATAGCCCATGGCTTACACAAATTGGCTAACGAGGTTAGAAATAATTTTCCAGGAGTAAACAGTATTGTTTCTTCTCTGAAAAAGAAAAAGGTGTTCCTTAAAGTTCCTACCCGCATTCTCACATTGAAGGAAATGTTGCCTCAAACTCATCTTCCTCCCAAACCTATCATCACTCATTGGGAGACATGGCTCAATGCAGCCGTATACCATGTCAATCACTTTGAAGACATTAAAAATGTTATAAATTCTTTTGATGTCAATGAGGCACTCTACTTAGCGAAGGAAAAAACAGCTCTCCCAAACAAGAACGCTGTTTCACTTTTCTTCATTAGGGCACAGTTTGCTGGTCTTCCTGTAGCTATTGAGCGTGTTGAGTCGGCATCGTTGCAATAGAAGTTGTGGACTCCATTTTGAAGAAAAAAATACCAGGACCAGCCGGTGCAGCCTATTCACTCAAGCTCACCAAAAAATTCTACAGTGGAACCCTGGATTTTCAGCAATGAATAATGTGTCTACAATACTTCAGGGAGAATTTACTCGAGTCACAAGAGGTATCAATATCAAAAGATACTACTACAGATGAGCTAGATACATTTTCGATAGTATGTTAAGAGAATACTAAAACTGTAAATAAATACTGTCAAACTGCCAGAAGTAGCACATTTTAAAATGGTTGCTAGGAACACATATCTCAACTGATATGTTTCAAAATACAGTATCAGGTATGTATATCTACCGCATAGTCCCATTTCCTGCTACAGGGTCGGGGATGAGGCGAGACGAAATTATATGCCATGTTTTTATGGCCAGATACCCTTCCTGACACCAACCACACTTGAGAAGCTAATGACATATGTGCCAACTTTCGAAAAGAGAAATCCGGAAGATCCTTAACCCATTAACGCCGTGCGTGATCATATGATCACGCATCGCAATGCCTTATATAATATTGTATATTTTCAAATCCTTCGGGTTTAATCTAATAATTATAGTTTTATTCTCTTTGACGTACATCTGGCAACTCAGCCTGATCGATATGTTATACCGGTAGTTCTCCACTGGCGGCATTATTGCATTGTGAGTTGGAGTGTGCCTCTGTGAGGGTCAACAACAGATGCGTGCTTCAAGTAATTGTTTTCTAGTCCTGTTCACACATATTAGCCCATGAAAACTGCACCGATATATTTTATATAAATCATATTGAATGCTAGATAATCTCCAAGAGGAAAAATGTTCTTACTACTATATTATATGCCAAGAATTTTCAGCGTGATCGTACGAACATGCTAGGCTCTAGCGGTGGCTTTCGATTTCATAAAATATCACACATGTAATGAGCTAGGAGTTTACGAGAATATTATCAGGGGTCTCTGTTTTAACATTTTAAAAGTTATTTATCCTACTCCCACCGCTATTATATGTTGTTTTACGGCATATCTGTGCCCTAACCCTCGCTTCTACATCTCAATAACGTTGCTTGAAAACATACCTACGGTAGTTGCGAATGTATCAGACATTTATATTAGTCCATAATATAGGTAAAAGTACGTTTAGACTGTAAATAGCCTGCTTTCTTTACACATGTCCTGATTTTTTGCAGGGACATAACTCTAAAGGAAGTCCTCGATATTTTGGAGGCTGATGACAGTGAAGAGGAAATTGTGAAGGGAATATTCATCTAACCGCCCGAAGTGAACGTACCATCTGATGAAGATTCAGGTGACGAAGATGATGGTGGTGGTTTAGTTGACAATCTCGCTGGCCGTCAACTATCCAGCAAGGCGGAAATTGTGTATACAAATAATGTACGTTTGGGAGGATGTGCAACAGATGATACTGAACAAGCAGACACTTCTGCCAAGGTGTTTTTTTGTAATCTAACACTATTGGATAATACGAGAAGTGAGGAACTATTTTCAATCGGAACCTGTCCGTGATAACCATGCCATTTGCCAAATTTGGAAAAAGAGTTTCTTGCGATGAGGAAAAACTCTCTACACTAGCAACCTGAAGAAGCACATTACATCAGTTCATAAAATTATTTTTACTGAACACGAGCATCCTAACAAAAATATTTGATACAGTGGAATTATAACAAGTGAAGAAATGGCAGTGGAATAGCCTGTGCCCATTCATTCCATTTTGAGTTGAATATCCTAGTTATTGTCAACATCACAGAACACAAATATTAGCTAGCCTACTCTCATCTTTTCTGGACAGTAAATCTAAATTTAAGCCAAGAGATAATCAATCAAGGTAATTGAAAATAGCTTACATGATACAAAAAGGCAACCAGCTATTTAGCAATGTAGAAGATAAAGGATTTAAAAGCAGCTGATTCAGCACGCTGAACCTAGATATATCTACTTGTAAGCACATATCAAATTACATCCTCCCAGAACTGTATCAAGAAGTAAAAACAAGAGTAAAAGATGAGCTCTGAAATGCAGACAGCATAGCTGTTACAACATTTGTGGATACCAACAGCAACCAACTGCCACCCAAGTATCACCGTTCACTTTGTAGGCCAGGACTGTAAATTTCAGCATACACTGCCTGACAAAAAAATTGAAGCACCCAGAAGGGGAGGAGGAAACTAAATGAAACATTAGGTGTTGAGAGGGTATGTGATATTTAAGGGATTAAAAAATCAAGTCAAATTTACAAAGGAACTGGCAGCACTAGACCACTTATTTTGAAGTTGCACCCCCTCTGACCTGGATGCATGCACTGATTCGGTTAGGAAGGGTGTCATAAAGCTGTTGTATCCTTTCCTGAAGCAAGCTGGCTCACAACTATTGAAACTGAACCCTGATATCTTGGATACTGGCACTGGGGCAGAGTTCTGAGCTGGTCCCACACGTTCTATTGGGGACGGATTGGGGAATCTTGCTGTCCACGGGAGTATCTTGACATCACACAGACGGGTCATAGAGACATGTACTGTACCTTGTGTGGACAAGAAATGTTCTGTTGAAAATGCCATGATACTGTCACAAGAGGTAACACACAAGGACACACGATGTCCATGACATACCGTTGTGCCGTCAGAGTTCTCCCAATCACTACCAACCATGACCTCAAGTCATACCTGATGGCTCCCCACACCATGTTGCCAGGAGTAACACTGCTGTGCCTCTCTAAAACAATAGAAGAATAGGACCTCTCCCCAGGTTGCCGACATACTCGCAGAGTATGGACATCCGGGGTAGAGCAGAACCGTGATTCACCATTGAACACAATGTGACACCCATTCATTAGCAGTCAATGCTTAAGATCATGACACCAGTCCAAATGCAGCCATTTGTGTTGTGGTGTTAACGGCAGCCTATGCATGGGACTGTAATTTCCTAGTCCAGCTGGTGCTAGTCTGTGATGAATGGTACGGGTTGACGAAATGTTGCAGGGAGTCCATTACTTTTTCTCGGATAGCAGGCACAGATGTGAACGGGCTACGGTGCGCTTGGTGCAAAATATGGTGATCCTCCCTTATGGCGGTCAGACGTGGTCAACCAGAACCTTAACATTGAGTATGCCTGCCCTCCCATTCCCATGCAGTCCAACATCAGGCCACTGTCTCATTCCAATGCCTTTTAAATCTGGATATTGCACGATTCGGCCAGAATGCCAAATGGAGACCCACAATGAGGCCCCTTTCAAACTGTCAGGTGCTGATAATGCTATCTCACAGGAGTACATGGCATCTCCATGTCCTTCACAGTGATCACTCAAAATCTCATGCTGTTCATACCCCTTACATACCCTACCAGGCCTGTAACAACACTAATGCGGTCTGTTGGCCGTTCTACATGTCGCGGAGAATTACAACTCTTAACATTTGCATGTACATGTACAAAGTTATCATTTCCGCATTTGCCGTGGGCGGAATATACAACTTGTTCTGAAAGAGGGAACTTTCAATGCACAGTATTGAGAATCTCATTGTGTTATCTAGAAAATCAATAGAAAGTTTCAAACATGCCTCAAAATCCACAAAGATTCTGAAAGCTGCACAGAAACATCTTACTCTACCACATCACTGCCTGATTCAAGATGAACCTACACAACATAATTCAACACTTCGTATGCTGAAAAGTATAAGAACAGAACCTTTGTATTCACATGTGCCGATCTCATCCTTACAGTACTAGATGCAGGAAATATGCAGTATGAAGGCACTGAATTTTTATTTGCTACTTGTTTAGTGTCGCACTAACACATTGAAGGTTTTTGGTTATTGAGTGACGGGAAAGGCCTAAGCTTGGGAAGGAAGCAGACATGGCCTTGAAGTACACTACGGCCGATGACCTACATGTTAGGCCCATTTAAACCATCATCATCAAGGCACAGACCCAGGCATTGGCCTGATGTGAAAAAAGAAACACAGAAAACCATCTTCAGGGCTGCCAATGGTGGGATTCGAACCCACTATCTCCTGAATGCAAGCTCACAGCTGCGTGATCCTAACCGTATGACCAACCTGCTTGGTATAACGGCATTGAAAATAACTAAATACGTATCATCGCAATGTTGTTGAGACAAACTGCTGCAACATGCTATTCGACAGAAGGGTCCTGAATCTGCAACTGAAAAGGTATGCTTGTAACTCCATTTTAAAATGCTGTGCATTCAAATCATTGGTACAATTATAGGTTGCACTTAAATTTTCGCTAAAATTAGTAAACGTTTTTTAAAACACTTTATTTCAGATTACCCATTCTCTGGAGCCAGCAAAATCGCCTGGTATGTGGTAGTTGTGACAGCATTATGCAAGAAAATGACAATTTCATTGTCAGTTATCACTTCAGAAGATTATAACCCTTTCAAGTGTTTATGATTACTGGGAAACATAGACAAGGTTTCCAAAGCTGCGAAACCCAGCCGTGAAATATGTATACCACCAGTAACAGAATTTTCTGAGGTGCTGTTTAGCACAGCAGGACTCTTAAGTGACAGAAAAAGAAGTAGGCTCGTCCCTGACATTGTTGCTGTACACTTACTGCTTTGGTATTCACTTCATATTTTTTTAGTGTAAAATACTATTTTAACATTTCGTTTGTGGAAAGATGTGTAACTAACTACTTAATACAGGGTGGGCAAAATAAAATTGGCCCAGAAAATATTTATAAGAATGATGCAGAATTGACCCTTGTTCATGAACAGGAGAACTGCCTACCACAGGAAATGATGGAAACCATGATTTTGATGCACCAATCGACTGCTGTCATACATCTGCACATCTCCCGCATACTCTGTCGAGTACATAGCTGTACCATTGCATGTGAGTATGTCAGAGGAGCAGACATGATTAGTGACCAGTTGCATGCAACACCAAACAGTGCTCATGATAAAACAGCACGTGTTCATTCTTGAGTGTTATGCAAAGCACAATTCATGGAAAACCTATGTGGAACTGTTTGCACAAGAGTTTAAGGCTGGAAGTGTTTTTGGAAAACCTCCAGCAAAGACCAATGCAAAACTTAGTGGCATAATGGTGTGAAATGGACTCTGTAGTGAATAAAAACTGTAACTATATAAAAAAAAAGGGTTTGAACACCAGAAAACATAGCTTGAGAGTAGGAAAGCCTGGAACGAATTCAAACAAAATCTCAATGCCGTTTATTTGTGCAAGTGGGAATTAAAAGATGGTTGTGTCAAACCGTTACTAAAACGGACCTGCATCTGTATCCGTACAAATTTACTGTTGTGCATGCGTTAAAGCATCCACCTTGGCGTGTTGAATTCTGCCGATGGTTTTTTTAGTGAAGTAGAGTCAGAACATTTGTATCCTCAGTTTTTCATTTCTTCAGATGAGGTCATTTCCAGCACCTTCTGTGATGTTCATTAACAAGGGTCAATTCTGCATCAGTCCTATTGTAAACATTTTCTGGGTCAGTTTTATTTTGCCCACAACTACTACAACTACACACTACAACAGTCAACGTCAATTCCTCAGTTCTCATATCCCATTCATATGCTGTCTATTCCCTGCATTTTTCATTTTCTCTAATACGTTGTCAAGAGCACAGCTGAATAGAAGGGGATAAAGTACAGCTCCACGGAAGTCAATATTACCAGAGCATGGTGTAACAAACTAGGCAGCTGACCTCAGACCTATGACAGAGCATTGCACCACCCTGCACTCTTTCCTGGACTAGTAAAAAGAGAGGTATTACTGGAGCACCCCATTAAGATAGAATATTTTCAAGGATTACAGGGTCTAAACAGAATTTAAACATAAAAAGCTTTTACATTTCTTAATAATATGCATCAATGCATAATTATTTTCTTTTAAGTGTGATTTGATAGAATCTGATGTTCTTTCAACTGTGAAACATGTCATTCTGTTTTTAATTAACAGCATCTTTTTCAGGTATAATCTGTTAATGTTTCCCTTCTCAGGAATTTTCTAAATTAATACTATATTGAATTAGTTTCAACAGACTGAAAAACCTCACAGTTATAAAATTCTTCAAACTATTGGAATCTGAATGCATACCTGCCAACCTTTGGAAATCAAAAATGGGAAGGTTTTTTTAATTCTTGGATTTCATTACATGTATTGCGCCATGGTCTAGGTGGAAAAAAGAAAAGGGACATGATAAAAGGCATATATATCTACAGTTACAATGAGAATTAATCATTAAATTTAAAACCTCAAGCTAGGAAAACAAAAATGGTTACAAGAAACTGTACCTAATCATTCTCATTTCTGACATACGAATAATATCTATATCACACTGACACACGCAACAAAATGTATAATAGTTTCCTTTATTACACTGTAAAATGAACGGAAATTTATAGGTATCTCTGAACACTTGGAGATAACGTTTGTTATATTTTTTGGTCATAATGTGAAGAGAAAATACCAGAAACTGTCACCGACACAATTCCCTGAAATATGTTCAACTCATTAAAATGATGCACCGAAATACGCTAAACTGACAAATACAAAACAATTCAATATGTCTCATACATTACTAACATAAGAATTTGACAGGGGGGGGAAGCACAGAAACGCAAGAAAAACGAATGGCCTACAACTTCAATGAAACTACACACAGACACAATGTTAACAGCGTGCAAACCACCCAATAACAAACTCATTCTTTCATCCCGATTAACTGAGTCGCTTTCGTGCGCTAACCTCTCTTGCTTACAGGACAATTGCCGAATCACCAGCTGTAATGCAACAAACACTGCTGTGTTGAGCCGGGAAACACAATACACTCCAAAATAAAGCATCAAATAATTACGCTTGAAAATGAGATTGCATAAATTACAC